>NC_138504.1:21727161-22327161 GCF_964252035.2 Podarcis erhardii
TAATTGAATTCAAGGGAGTGCATAACACAATCTGAAGTCAAAGAGGTTAGCACAGAATGGTCCTTTTAAAAACTCATTCTTGTGCCTGACTGTCCAAGTAATTGCCACCATCCCTGAGGGAAAATAATTACTAGTATAAATAAATATTTTCTTCAAAGTCCCAGTTCTCATTTTAAGTTTGCTAAGAGCTAATTCTGGTGCTTTATGCACACGATAGCTCTTGGAAATTATCCTGTAAGCATGTGGAAAAAAATCTGAGTGAAATGGGTAAATTATCCACGAAGCACTGCTACATAAACACGATCCAGAAATGTTGGATCTGGTCATCCCTAGATAAGTGATATGTAGTTCTGCCAAAAGCCTTCAAGTGAGTGGTCCTTCCTAATATCCTTCATCTCTGATAAACAGCTTTCAAAGCTGCACCCATTTCATTTTACCCTTCATATTGTTGACTAGGTCCTTTCTTGCTCTTAGGATCAAAAGAAGACACCTTACACTGAATGAGATTATTGGCCCATCTAGCTCAGTATTGCCTAAATTGACTGCCAGCTGCTGTTCATGGCTCCATGGAAATGCTGGGGGTTGAAATTGGGACCTTCTGAATGCAAAGAAGACCTCCTATCATTGAGCTATGGTCCTTCCTGGGTAGGCCACAATCTCAGTACTGCTGACACAGTAAGTATCCTTTTGCTTGTCTACTTCTGGTTTGACTTTTTGGGAAATGTAGTCACTTGCAGCTTCCATGACCAGGGTGCTTCTCCCTTATCTTCTTCACCTCTTTTCCCTGGCATGGACCCTGCCCTTGCATGGCCACAGTGTACTGGACACACACACTGACTCTATCCTATAAGAATCAAATAAGTTAGGACAGTTCCAGTTTTCAGATGGAGTTTTGATTCTGTTGAATATTCTCCATGAGGTATCTTCTGGGTGTGAAACAATAGCCTAGGCTTGTGCTTGGGATCTGCATGAATCCTGAATCTTGAGCCAAATTGGGGTGCACCTCAGAGGGATTTTGAGTTTGTCAGAGATAGAGCAGGATTTGGAACTACTCAGCATGAGCCGAAATGAGAACTTCTGAAGTGCCTTGTGGTGATTTCGCAAACCAAATCTATATGCTGTAGACAAGTGTCTGTTAAAAAAATGACATTGAGGGAGCAATCCTATAGCAAAATCCACTGGGATAAAAGGGTTAGGATCCAGCATATCGCCAGCTGAATTGGGAGGTCCCTGGCACAGCTGAACTAGGCTGGCTTAACTCCCTCATCCTTGGCTCAGCCAGAGATACACCAGTGTATCGCCTCCATCCTGACTCAGTTGGGAGTCAGTTGGCTGAGCTGAGTGCAATGGATCGTAAACTGATTTAAGCTCTGAAAAATGAGTGCTATAGTGGCATGGTGGGGGAGGAACCAAAGAAGGGAGCCCTAGGCTGGATCCTACACTGATTCAGCTCAGTCATGTGACGTGTAAACTAGGTATAAGTTAAGGCAGCAAAAAGGGTGGTGCACCTCAAACAATATTTCAAAGGCTTCTTTTCCCTCTGCCAGTCTGAAGCCTGCTCAATCAGCAGTAGGCCCACTGCTGAATAGAGTTTGGATCTGGTGTAACTTTACGCTGTCTTAACTTACACTGGCTTGCTTTATGCCAGGTTCTTGTATATAGGGTTAATCTCTAAATATCTCTAAGATTACCATATAAGGTAAACACAAGGGAGGGATAATGAGGGAAAGGAAACCATGGGGGGATGGTGGAGGGAAAGCTCTATGTGACAGACAAGCCTGTAATCACAGGGTATGATTTTATCCAGAAAGTGCAAGTTTTTCTAGTTCCCCGCATCAACTCAACTTTAAAGGAACCATGTTAGTAACCTTTGCCATTTCATTCCATGAAGTAATTCCTCAGATGGGCATGAGCATTAAAATGTTTCAAGTCAAATTGCTCCCATCCCTAGTCTGTCAATTGTACAATAAGTCACTTCAGGACAAAATATACCAGAATTATTTAACATTCTTGGAAGAGGGTGGGAAAAGGTATTTGAAAACTTTATCCTTTCTTTGTTTTGGCTTGGGAACTCTCAGCTGCTTGTATCCAATGACTTGAATCTGGTTTCAGCAGAATGTCCTTTTCAGAAGGTTGCATGGTATCAATAGCTTTGCTTTTTCCTTTGTAATGGTAATCTCTTCTAAAATATTAATCCCTGATCATCATTCCTTCTGTGTCATCCCAGAGACAAGACCCAGGAAAACTGCTCTGGCACATAAAAACTAAAGACATTTGAGTAGTTCCAAGTATACCTCTTTAATGTGCAACGTGAGACCATTTTGGGTGGAGAAACTTACAAACATCCATTCTGGTCTTGTGCACACTCCTCCTTACTCACTCTGCTGTCAAGAAATGGATGAGTCCATATTTTAAGACAGGCCAAGAAGGTTTCTGCATATTGAAAAAAATTCAATGCAGTGCAGTATGGGATAGCTTCAAGTTTGTTCCCTTGGAAGTTTTGCTTCTCCCACAATTGTTATTATAATTTGTTAGTCACTTTATCTTGCCCAGATGTACTCAAAGTGACTTTCAAGCAAACAACCAGACAACATCCCCCTCCCTGATGCCTTAAAACCAAGGAGAAAAAGAAATACATTAAAATCATCCCACCCACTTCTTAGGTCATAGAGGAAAGTTTTTGCCTGGTGCCTATAGGTGATGGGATGTTGCGATTTGATTAATGCGTCTGACAGAAATAGCAGAGTGATCCAATTGGCTATGGTGGGGTTGTGCTGGAGTTGTGATGCACCCATTCCCCCTTTCCTGGATGAAACACTACAGGACATTTCTGTTTATGCATAGGCTGAAACCCAGTGGTGCGATTAGGTAATTTTAGCTCTGAACTTAATGGTCTTCTGCTCTCCCCCTATTTAGGTTGTAATAGGTATTACTTGCTTCAAAATGTGGTAAGAAAGGCTTGCTACATTTAGGGGCCCTCATTTTGCTGAGTGGGAGGGGGCTGGCACAGCTGCCCCAAAATTCTGCTCTGATGTCACACACCACTGCTGAAACCAGAAAAGCTGTTAACTCATAACCACACAGACACACTTTTATTTCTAAGGTCTCTCCTCAAAATACTTCTCTGAAAGGCAGAACAGGGACAGTGATTTCCTAGGGAAGAAAATGCTGTCACACTCTCTGGTAAATGGAAACTTTGGTTGAGATTTTCTTATGTACATTTTTTTAAAAAAAGTAATTTCCGAAGGATTTATTTTGTCTTGTAACTAGTCACACACATTAACTGGCACTAAGATAATATCTTTTGACCAGCTTTGCTGGTAAATCACTGGGCTATGTAATTGACTTTTGTGCAAAAATTATGCATTATAATCTCTGGAAGAAATAAAATGGAAACATGTTTAAACACTTCCTTTTCTAAATGCTTTGGAGGGGGCCCCCTCTCCCACTGCTAGGGATAGAAGGATTTGTCAGTTTTCTCATTCTCCCATCTTAAATGCAGTTCTCCACATTTCTGGAGCAATTTGATTTTTTTAAAAAAAATATATTCTCATGAAAATTCACCAGCATTTTACTACACATTTTTCCTAATAAACACATTTTTGTATGTAGGTTTGACTAATGTACATTTCTGCAAGCAATCCCCCCTAGTATAACACATTTTTGTAGGTTATATTCACTAATATATTCATTTTTGTGCATACTTTCCCATTGTATACGTATTTTTTGCAAACATTAATTGGTTGGAGAACATCACAAAAAATGAATAAGTGCAATGTTTTAAGGATGGCTGTGTTTCAGCTCTTATATTGTTTCAGAAATTGCACATTTGATACATTCATTTTAATATATGAGCTTAATCAACGTAATCAAATTTCTCTCCCAACCCTATCTGGTAGTTCATTGTAGTTCAAATGAGGGGGAAATAGAAGCCTCAATTTCATTTTGTAAGTGGCATTCATTTTTTTCTTGGTGGAGCTAAAGGCTTTTGAGATGAAGACAGGCAATTGGATTCATACACATTGACCTCACAATTTCAGGGTTCTTAAGAGGAACAGGTATAGATTTTGAGAAACATAAAGTTACATTTTCTGGGGTTGTTTTTGTTTTTTTATAAAAAAAGTTTTAGCATCAATATTGCTGTTCTGAAGCAGAGATGGAAAGCAGAATATTTTCACTCCAAGAACAATGATTAGCTTATAGAACTTCTCATCAATTTCTCCCTAAGATATCTTCATAAAAAGTAAGAGAAATGCAAACATCCTATAACAGGAACAATATTTCCTTTAAATGGTCCCCAAAGCACTTCATTTCATTTTTACTTCCTGTAGCCTGAGCCACCCCAAGTGCTTCTGTCAGGTAACAAAGTGGTTTATGTTGATTTAAACCCCACCTTGCCCTCTCCTTGGCCGCCAAAAGTCACAAAAATATTTTCAGTTACTTCCTGAGGACACGCAGCCTTATGGGTCTTTGGTGTGCCATTGAAGAACTGAGCTACTGTATGGACAGTAAGCTTATGAGGGTGTTCCTGGTTATCTTAAATATTGTGATGGAACATAGTCATAGGAAGGGGGAGGTACTTTGAACAGCAGATAAGGGAAGCAGGGGGAACACCCTCCATAATGGCACAACAGAGATAAAGGCTCTGTCCCAGTCTGTTCCCTCCTGTTTTCTAGTTTTCTACATGTGAGGAGATTTTTGTAGAGGAACATGACACATACAGCCAGTTACTATCTGAAGTGCCACAGTCCACTCTATTCAGACCTCTCAGGGTCTGAGTTTCAAGGGATGTGACCTGGGACATTGTAAAGAGGGAACAAAGCCTGGCTCCACTTCTGTGGTGACTCACAAGCCTGAAATCGCAAAATGCAATTAAATACATCGCTTCTATTGCTATCCTAATGAACACTCTGCTAGACCTTCAACTACTTGTCTATTATCAGGTGATGACATGCAGACCAAAATTTAGAATACTTTCCCTCAACCTGCTGCCTTTTAATTCCCATCAGCCTTGGCAATTGGCTATGCCAGTTGAGGCTGATGAGAGTTGTCATCTAAAACATCTGAAGGGCACCAGGTTGAAGAAGGCTGTTTTAGAAGGGGTCGTGCCTTTTGGATAAGTATCTATAACTGACTCTGATAAGGTTTGCAAAAAAAGAAGAAGCATAGCCTGGGCTTGAACTTTTAAATAGCTATTTGATACAGAAACATAACATTATTTTATAGTTGGAAGGGGCTAATGGCTTGGCAAATGCCTTTCGAGATATTGCCAACGAAAATAACAAGATTAATATGAGTGTTTGCATTTATCCAGGGTTAGTCAGCTGGTTGTTGTTTTTTAAATACCCTCATTGGAAATCGATTCATTATTCAGAAGTACCTACTGACTCTCAAATGTTACAGTACCAGTGGAGATTGAGAGTTGGTATATATTGTTAAATTTATACAGATGGTGCAGTATCCCATGAAGTTTGGGAAGAGCATTAATTAAATAATATACCACTTGATGAAACCTCAAAGTTTTTATAAATGCACTCATTGTATGAGAAGACCTTGCAACAGGCCTACCCTGAAACCACGAAGCAGCTTTATTCAGAAAGGCATCAACAGCCATGTTTATTTGTGAACAACAAATCAACAATTCAGCCTAGCAGTAAGTGAGGCTTACGTTCAAGCTGGTTCCCATTT
This sequence comes from Podarcis erhardii, assembly GCF_964252035.2. Classification (NCBI taxonomy): domain Eukaryota; kingdom Metazoa; phylum Chordata; class Lepidosauria; order Squamata; family Lacertidae; genus Podarcis; species Podarcis erhardii. The sequence continues at coordinate 21,732,850 of NC_138504.1, forward strand.
ATGCAGGGAATCACCCTCAGGGAGGGGTTTGCAATAGACGCTGCCCCAACAACTGGTGTTTTATTTTTAAGTCTTAAAAAAGTATTATATGTATTTTCAGAAACTGAAAAATAAAGTTAACAAACAACCACTTTTCAGTTTCTGAAAATACATATAACAAATAATCACCACATACCCACACCCCCAAGAAATATTCCATGGATGTAAAATGTAACTAATACAGTCAAACATTCATAGGTTTGAATAATAATTTAGAACTGATTTCAGCAGTTTGGGAGCTTCCACTCTCCAGCTTTGGGGCTTCCATATACATTTGCATCTCTGCATAGAAACTATCATGTTTGAATATGATGCAAATCAGCGTCCTCATTTGTCCTCTCTTTTTGGTGATACCTAAGTAGCCATTCTGCTCTGCTCTCAGCAACAACTGCTACATCTTGACATCATGATGCTGAATGTTTCCTTACCTTGCCAGCAGCCAGTTGTCAAGACTTGAGAAAGTTATCATAAGTTATCACCTTAAGCTCAAAGGCCAAATGTGCCCCCCAGCCTTCTCTGTCCCTCAGATAGCGGCAGACTTTGGGCTCCCAAATGTTAGTGGCGCCCTGTACGATTCTAAAATTTGGCACTTCCTGCCTCTTGCACCCCATTCTGCATCACTGTTGCAGCTCCCACTGTGGTGCCAGTGCCTAGTGCAGCTGAACTGGTCGTGCTACCCTAAAACATCCTTTGCCTCAGGTTATCCCCAGGCCACACCCCATATTATTTTCCCCAGGCCACATCCCTCCCCACAGAAGTGGTTTTAGGGTAGCACAACTGGTTCAGCCACACTGGCTGCCATGCTGCAGGGGGCACCACAGCAATGGTGTAGAACCAAGAGGTGGGGCACTTTTAGCACTGCACAGGGCACTATCGAAATTTGAGAGCCTGAAGTTCATCACTGTTGCATGGCTCTGCTTTGACACTCGTTGAGTGTTTTTGCTGAGCTGGAATGTGTCTTTGAATTTGGACTGTGTTTCTTGTTTACCTGAATGGAGGACAGAAGTGTGTGTGTGTGTGTGTGTGTGTGTGTGTGTGTGTGGAAACCAAGTTAGATTATGAAGGTAACATTCAGATTCATAGCTTTGCTCACTTTTTCCTCCAGCCTCTCAGAAGTTGCCTAAATGGGAATGAGGCCCTTGGACTGAAACTTGCTCCTCTTCCCTGCAGTGAGTGATACAAAGTGTGGAGGGGTTGAGTTGCCTTGGAGGGCAAGGTTATCAGCAGCTACTCTCTTGCACTGTCAGAGGCAGTATGTCTTGATAATCAGCTGCCCCTCTTTTTCCAGGGATGTCCCTGATTTAGAGAAGCCTTCCTGGTTACTGATTTGATCCTGCTTTCCCTTAGGATGTCCCCATTTTCACTGGAGAAATGTCAGAGGGCGTGGTAGGATGCCCCTGTTTCCATTAGAGAAATGTTAGAGGGTACAGAGTTATCTGACCCCCGAGCCATCTGAAGGCAATCCTGTATAGAGAAGGGTTTTTTTTAAATGTTTAATGTTTAATGTTTTATTATGTTTTTATATATGTTGGAAGCTGCTCAAAGTGCTGGGGCAACCAAGTAAGATGTGTTGGGTATAAATAGTAAAATTATCATTATGGAATGGGGCGTCCCTATTTTCAATGGAGAAACATTGGAGGGTATGGACCAGTTGCTGGGAATCACAAGCGGGGAGTGGGCTTCTGTGCTCAGTTCCTTCTTGTGGGCTTCTCATAGGCATCTGGTTGGCCACTATGAGACCAGGATGTTGAACTAGAAGGGGCTTTGGCCTAATCCAGCAGGACTCTTCTTATGTTCTTATGTTCAGAGTCGGATGCATATATAATATCTGGTTCCAGCCTCAGAGGCCACAATGCAACACAGAGCTAAGTGTCTATAAGCCAGCTGATTTCAAAGGGCTTAAGTGTTCTTAACGCTGCATTGGATTGTAGCCAGTGTCCATAGATCTGATCAGACATTATGGCACAGAGTAAAAGAAAAAGTCAATACTCACCAAGCGAGGTGTATGCATGGGGGAAGGGAGCTTTTCAAATTCCTCGTCCATCCCTATACCCCAAGTAAGCTTCCCTTCTCTGTAGAATTGGCATGGCTTTTTTACAAGAAGGTCCAGTCCCAAATGCTGACAAAACAGCACAGCTAAACACAAATGCACATCTTTGTTTCAAAGTTTGCTGCTGCCAGGTGTGCATGGGAGAAATCAATTAATTTTGAGCATTTCTGATTGTATGTTAAAAAGAGTGCATTGGTCTGTGTGTTCAAAATCAATTGTCAAAACGATTGAGGATTAATAACTCTGGAATCCTAACCTTTTATGTTCCTGCAAGGCCATGTAATAGGATGATTCAAGATCTGATGCCATATTTCATTAGTACCAGAGAGGGAAACAGATTAGGCTTTACCAGAGCTGTGTAAATAACTTGTAATAGTATGGATACTTCTAATACTGCAAATAATGAATAATGCATTTGATGTATTTTGCCTCATGTTCTCCTATTTCAGTAGTGGTTCACAACACTGTTTTGCTTTGTTTTGTTTTGTTTTAATTGAATCAGTGCCTCAGTTTTAACATTTCATGATGGGTTACTTTGTGGTGGTGGATCACAAGCCACATCAGGCTGAAAAACTTTAGTGAACAAAATAAGTGAAGTGTTTCTACAGTTGACCCTCTGAATATGGCATAAATGGCAAACACATATGCTCATTTGCCATTGCCTTTAACTCCTATTTTGGATCACCCAGCCTTTTGCTTTAATGATGAACATCACAAATTCCTATTGTGGAGAAAAAGGTGAATCTATACAACTAAATATATTTTGCCCAAAGGTCAACCCATTTTGGAAAACTTATATAACAACAACAACAACAACCATAATAATAACCACAATTATTTTATTATTTATACCCCACCCATCGGGCAAAAGATGTGCTTTAACAGTTGCACTGGCTCCTGGTGGAGTATAGGGTCAGGTTCAAGGTGCTGGTATTGACCTTTAAAGCCCTTTTTGGCTTAGGGCCCTCGTATCTATGGACCGCCTCTCCTGGTATGCCCCACAGAAGACCTCAAGGTCCATGAATAACCATAGTTTGATTTCCTTAGGGCCCAGGACCTCTAAACTATCTTCCACCAGGGCCAGGGCTTTTTCAGTGATGGCTGTGACCTGGTGGAATGCTCTGTCCCATGAGACTAGGGCCCTTTAGGGTTTAACCTCCTTCCATTGGGCCTGTAAGACAGAGCTATTCCACCTGGCCTTTAAGTTGAATTCAGCCTGATCTTTTATTTCTCTTCCCTTCCCCTCCCCTTTTTATGAAGATCACCTGCTCTGAGACCCCACAGCAAATTCTCCTCTGGTCTCCTCGCTGGCCCAAGTAGGACCAATTCAGCCACCTAGCCCTGGGGAATATCTGATTGATTTTTGAATTTTATTGTTATTCATGTTTTTATTTTTATGCTGCTTTTATAATTAAGTGTTTTAAAGTGTTTTACATTTGTTGTTAGCCACCCTGAGCCCGGTTTTTGAACTCGGAAGGGCGGGGTATAAATAAAAATTATTATTATTATTATTATTATTATTATTATTATTATTATTATTATTTAATTGGCTCCAGCTCAAGCAAGTATATTCCTACTCTATAAAGGAGAAGGGCTCCATTGCTTGACATTTTTAAAATCCTTTTGTTCATATGTAATCTCCAGTCAAAGTGGCCTAGCTTCTAATATATACAAATATCTACTCAGTATAGAATCTGGCTCCTCCCATGGACTGAGATTAGTTTGAGAGAGTAACCCAGGTATTCAGATAGAGGAACATGACTGGAAAATGTTGTGGTCCAGAGCCCTGTTAAAAACCATATCTGCAAGAATACAAGAAGTTACTCTAAAAATGCACAACTCTAATGCCAACCCCAGCCCTGGCACTCCACTACTTGGAAGGGGGCAGAAATCCCTCAATTATTGATAAGTCCTTAGTATTCATGCTCCTAGCTGCACCAGATTCACAGTTGCTTCTCATTGGAAATCTAACCTACCACCCCAGCTCTCAGGAGGAGTGGCTTGGAAAGATTTTAGAACACCTAACACAGCAAAGAAGAGCCCTCAGACTTTAGAGGCAAGTCAAAAATAGACTGTTTTCATTTGATGTGGCATGAATTCTTTTCCTTTGTCAACTCAGATGCAAACTCCACTGAACCTCCAATTTCCCAGGTTACTATGTGGAGAGGTTTTGTAGAAGATTAGCTTATTTTCTTATTCCTCTCCCTGCTCATTCTATTTATGATCACTAGGTAAAACTTACTATGCTTTATTATTATTCCCCTTACTGTGAAAAGTCTATGTGTAACTTATGCTTCTTCTCTAATAACAAAATTATGATTTCTTTTTTCCCAAAAAATAATGTTAGTGAGTTTGATTCCAGATTATTCTGTAACTACCTACTCAAGATGTAAACTCCATTGAGTTCAAAGGGACTTACTCCCAATTGAAGACTGCAGCCTGATAAACCCACAAGCCTAAAATGGGGCGTGTGTGTGTGTGTGTGTGTGTGTGGCACTCATCTCCAAGTATTGACCAGTACCCCCTCCTTTTTAGGCATGTGAATATTTCAGATTGCAATCCAATCACACTTCCTAAGGGAACTGAGTTGTTCAGCTGTGTGAAACCCACTTCCAAATCATGATACTACTTTTCATTCAGATATATATATATTAAAATATATAAAAAGCAGTGTGTGTGTGTGCATGTGTGTGTGTCTGTAATATGGCTTTCCTCTTTGTTCTGCTTGTTATTTAGGGCTGTGCTGATGGACGTTCTGAAACCAGCCGTGAAGGTTTTGATGGGGCAGCAGTGAAAATTATGTTTCCTTTTGATCCATTATTTTTGCTTCTGTTTATATATATTTCTTTATGGGAAACCCACAACACATTTTCCAGCGAAATGCACACGTACAGTCTCAGGAGCCCAGAGTACCATTTAACTGTCATTTCCTTTGATTAACCTTCACCTGATCCTAATCCCACTCCCTTAGGCAATTTCCCTTCCCTTTGTCCTGCCATTTAAATACCACTCTCTAGCAGGTGGGCCTATCTGTCATTAGAGGCCTGCCTATGTAATCTATATGTGCATTTTTGGATGCCACAATGCCAGCTTAGCTACTGTGAGGCAAACAAGGAGCTGCTGTGGGCTAGTGTTATAATCGCAAAGGGGTGTTTGCAACACATTGAGAGGCGATTCAAACTGGAGGAAGGAATATGGTATAGTCCTCTCCTAGGCTAGTACTGTCTCAGAACCCACATGGATAGCAGTCTTTATATGAGGGCACACTGCCAACATTTCCCCACATATGGAAAGCTTGTATGACCAGGGTGGGGGGACAGAATCTGGGGCTGAAGGTTTTTCAAACTTTACATTTCCCTGCATACATTTTGCTGTGGAAGAGACCTATTTGAAAGATGATAAAGCATGACTTTTTGCTTGCTTGAACGAACCCTACAAAATTTGCTCTCAGCAGTTCCCCTCTGATAAACTTTTGCTTCTAGAAAATAGCCTTTAGTTACAGCCCAGGGGTACGCATGATGTTGGATCCAGACAAGCAGCACATTTACTCGGAAATAACCTCTACTATTATCAGTTGGGCTTACTCTCAAATAGGTGTGCATCGAATTGCAGTCAAACGGCATTTAAAACTCAGTGCAAATAATATGGAGTGGGGTAACAGTGTAAGATAAACCTTCAAATAATTACAATTACTTGTATCCAATCTAAGCTACATGCACTTAGGTTCCATTGAATTCAATGACTAAGTTCACCACTGATTTCAATGGATCAGAAACACAACTAATTACTCTAGATATAAGTATTTATTTTAATTTCTAGATTGCACTGCCGTCATTCTTTCATTTGAAACATATTGCTTATGTTGTGCTTTAAATGCTGTTATTCTGCTTGCATTGGTTTTTAGGTAAAAAAATGTTTTAAGTGTTTTAATTATCGTTATAATAGTTTAATGATTTAATTGTATATTGTTTGAACTCTGTGTGAATCACCCAGAGGACTATGTTGATTGAGATGTCAACAAATGTTCTAAATAAATTTAATTGTCAAGGTTCTTTGCCATATAGAGGGAGTTCATATTCTGATCTCTCCCAATTTGAAGTTACGGTAGCTCACATCACTAGTTTCCAAACTCATCCTTGGGAAGGTTCCTCTGAAGAATTTCATTATTCAACACTGATATACAGATCAGTTTTCAAGTCACTGATCTATGCAAAATTATTTCAAATCCAGATCCTGAGAAGTGGATCACCATTTCAGGGCCTTTTGTGCTTCTGTGCATCCAGTAGGAAACACATGGGGAATTTGTTAATTTATAGGTTGACTTGTAGCTTGGGATGGAAGATAATTTCATTCAGTCTGGATTTCAAAGTCAAACCCATCTAATCCATGGTTCCCAGACTTTTATGTGGATAAAATTATCATTCAGATAGTGCACTTCTCTAAAATTTGTGATGCCATTTTTATTCAAACATGTGTGCATTGTAAGAGAAATGCATACAATTTAGAGATGATGGATGCACAAAAATATATATTTTAGGGGGTAAATATTTTTTAGTGGAAGGTACATGCAAAATGAGTATACAGTGGTACCTTGGTTCTCGAACTTAATCAGTTCTGGGAGTCCATTCAACTCCCAAAGCCATTCAAAAACTGAGGCACAGCTTCTGATTGGCAGCAGGAGCTTCCTACACTCAAGCAGAAGCCATGTCAGATGTTTGGCTTCCGAAAAACGTTCGTATTTTACTTTTGGAACATTTTCTTTTGGGTTTGCGGCATTCGGGAGCTGATTTGTTTGGGAGCCAAGCCATTCAAGTACCAAGGTACCACTGTATTGGGAAAAATGCAAATCTTTTAAATGAAAAAAAACATTAAAAATCTACAGAAAACCATATGGAAAGAAGTTAAGATCAAACATATGTGTATGAAACTGAAGTGGGGGAAAAATAAGGTGATTTGTCTAGCACTTGCAGTAACCCAACCTGGGACTTCAGACTTCAACAGGTTATCTGCCAGGAAGTTTAATGTGCTTAGGAATTGACAAGTTATATTTACCCTTGTAGAAATTATTGCCACATCTGTAGAACAACAGCAACAACCAAAGACTCTACACCCAGCCGGTTTCTGATAGACTCAGTAGATGAAACTGAGGATCCAGTTGTGGTACCAGGGCAATGTGCTGAAAGATAACTATTGTTTTTAGAGTGTTTCTCTTTTGAGCTAAACATTTTAGGTTGATTCAGTAAGCAAATTCATTGGTATGAATGCTTAGATTCTAATGCCTTTACACCTATTCATTCATTACACATACCTTGCTTTTCCTCAGCCTAATGATGGTTCCCAGGAGACCTCCTACCCAGTCATCTTATAGGTCAACCCTGCTTTGGTTCAGCAGTAGAAGTGCATCTATATTCATATCATTCTCTGGGTTTTCTCTGCTGTATTCTGCTGCTCCAAGCTCTTTCAGCAATCATCTTTCATTGACCAGCCATTGCATTTTAACCCACTATTTTGGAATCTATGAACTGGATACAATGCCTGTTTAAAAGAGAATATCTCACATTTCTGTTTCTTAAAAAAATCAAAATACAGTGGTCTGTTTTCGGTAGCTATGTGTCATTTTAACAATGTTTTAACAATGAGTCTGTAAGTGACTGTGGAGGCCAATTCTGGATCCACACATCCTTCCACAGTACTCTTACATAGAGTACTGTGGAAGGATGTGTGGATCCAGAATTGGCCTCCACAGTCACTTACAGATGCTGGCTGGGGCTGATGAGAGTTACAGTCCAACAATATATGGAAGGCACCACATTGACTAGCCATATGCATAGGTCTTAAATCTAGTGGCAGACAGCATGGTAGGGCTGCACTGCTCACCTGACCTCCTACTAGTTGCATTCACTGCTGCATAGTGGGAAGGAGGAGGCATTGATGTATCCAGCATGGTGCAAACATATTGGCAGGTTAGTTTATTTTTGTACATTTGCATCACACAAACCCTACCCCCGCCTCACCTCTCCCTTTATCCATCCTGGTAAACAGCAGTGATCCAGCTGGATCGTAGTCAGGTGTGTGGTGCAGCTCCACCACATCTTCTACAACTGCTTAAAACTGAGAGATCTGATTTCAAATCCCTGCTTAGGCAAAAAAAAAAAAAAAGGTTACCAGAATAAGAAGAGTTTGGATTTGATATCCTGCTTTATCACTACCCGAAGGAGTCTCAAAGCGGCTAACATTCTCCTTTTCCCCTCCTCCCCCACAACAAACACTCTGTGAGGTGAGTGGGGCTGAGAGACTTCAGAGAAGTGTGACTGGCCCAAGGTCACCCAGCAGCTGCGTGTGGAGGAGCAGGGACGCGAACCCAGTACACCAGATTACGAGTCCACTGCTCTGAACCACTACACCACACTGGCACCACTCTAGATGTCCTTGGCCCATTTATTGCCTCTCAGCCTAGTCTATCTCTGAGAAAGAAAACAACTATAGGTGCTCTTCCTGAACTATTCGGACAAGACCAGGATAAAAATAAAATAAATTGATTAAGATTATGATAAACACAACTGTTGAAGGACTTTTATGCCTGCAAAACCTGGTGGATAATCATTTGGGGAGATACCCACAGAGAATATCGGTTGATTGGTGGTATTCTAAATCTAGTAATAAATATTATGGATATAATACTATGGAAATATTATGGATATAAACTCACCACATATTTTGGTCTGGATCCTGATTTAGTATGCTGGTAAACCACCCCCCTCAGCCTGAGGTTATTGATAGGTTGCCTGATTCAGCTCATGTCAGTCTCTTTCTCTCCCACCTTCCCCCTGATTCAGTTTGGAGAATTCTCTCCTTTGTTACTGGGAATTCCCCCCACCTTTTCAGAAAAGTGGGTGATAATTGCAGCAGCCCCTCCAGTGAAAAACACCTGCCAAATCACAAGCATATAGATCCAAGGGCATTTATTCTAGGCATTTAAAGTCTGGTTTTTTATTTTTAAAAATCTGTTGTTTGCTTGGAGTTGGTGGAAATTTGGTAGACATTCTGAGGGCTCAATTTCTGCCAAAGTTCAGAAAGATACCTATAGTGGTTTTCTGCACAAGGACTGCTTTCACAATTTTGTGTAAGTAAAAAAGGAATCACTTAATTTTTCCATGTGCTTTTTGGGCAATTGGTCTGAAAACTGTGGCCACAAGAGGGGTTCCCTTGGGTAGGAAACCTGCCAAATTGCTCAGATCAGCCCAAGTACTGGACACTTTTAAAGCTTATTTTGTTCTGGGAAAACTAAGAGAGATTTACTTTCCATGTAAAATGATCACAAGCTTGATCTGTCAGTCAAGACAAAGCTGTTCCTTCACTATCTCCCCATTCTGGTGTTTGTTGTCTCTTTGGCCATCATTCTACCTGGGTGCTGTGATAAGGTTAGATTCTTTCTTTGGTTTTCAGCACATGCATCCCTGCATTTACCGGTATTTATTTTTTAAAATCTGAATTGTTGAAGCACTACAAAGTACTTCCATCTAAGGCATCTCACTTCACCTCAGGATGAGGGGATCATGTCCAAATGTGTCTGAATGTCATGCATATCCCCAAGAAATACTACTTTAAAAAAAAACTTCTACAGTGGTACCTCAGGTTAAGTACTTAATTCGTTCCGGAGGTCCGTACTTTACCTGAAACTGTTCTTAACCGGAAGCACCACTTTAGGTAATGGGGCCTCCCACTGCTGCTGTGCCGCCGCGACACGATTTCTGTTCTCATCCTGAAGCAAAGTTCTTAACCTGAAGCACTATTTCTGGGTTAGCGGAGTCTGTAACCTGAAGCGTATGTAACCTGAAGCTTATGTAACCTGAGGTACCACTGTATTATATATTGTAAGTTGAATGAAGATGAGAGTGTCAATGATGAGCAGTGCCGCTCTGGTTGTGAGAACATCAAGAATACCATGTCCTATGCAGCTCAGGACCAAGATACCTGAAAGATTACCTCATCCTTACAGTATATACCCAACCAATTACCATACTCTGCAGGAAAGCACATCCAGCAAGTATAATCTCATCAGATAACCCACCACACACCTCTTTATCCTGGATTTAGACACTTTAGGTGTCTATTTTTGTGATTGCAAGTTGATACTGTGTTTTAATGTTGTAACCCACACTGGGACCTTGGGGTGAAGGATGGGTTAATGATGTTAATGATGATGTGAGTTTGGGGGGTGGGGTTAGGCAGTATGCCTGAGCCTCTTCCAATTCTTGGATTCAGCAATGATTCAATTGTTTGAATAGCCAAACTAGCTTCCTGGTGAGGTAAGGTAGAGGTAAAGGGACCCCTGTCCATTAGGTCCAGTTGTGGCCGACTCTGGGGTTGTGGTGCTCATCTCGCTTTAGGCCGAGGGAGCCGGCATTTGTCCGCAGACAGTTCTTTCGGATCATGTGGCCAGCATGACTAAGCCACTTCTGGAGAACCAGAGCAGTGCACAGAAATGCCGTTTACCTTCCTGCCAGAGTGGTACCTATTTATCTACCTGCACTTTGATGTGCTTTCGAACTGCTAGTTTGGCAGGAGCAGGGATCGAGCAACGGGAGCTCACCCCGTCACAGGGATTTGAACCGCCAACCTTCTGATCGGCAAGCCCTAGGCTCTGTGGTTTAACCCACAGCGCCACCCGAATCCCTGGTGAGGTAATGGCCCCCTAAGTACGGGTTGTTAAGGTAACCAAAGGAAGTGGCTCTGTGCCAGAGGACAAATGGGTGGGCCCCCTTCCCTTCCCTGGCCTGTTGGTGAGAAGGACAAAGGCCAGACTTGTGTGAGAGAGCTTGAAGCAGATGGCAGGCTGAAGTCTATGAGGGAGAGCCATGCTTGATTTCTGTTGGAATCCAAGGCTGTGACTATGGGAGAAGCAACAGTGTTAATCCTGGGGGCCCCTCCATCACAGCCTAAGTTTGTATAGATGTGTAAATGAACCATATATCCTAAAGACTCCACTGTCCCTCAATCCCAGGAAACCAAAGTCTGGGTAAGTGCCTGGAACCCCTGGTATCTCACACTGCTTTGAGAATGGGGTGAGATGCAACAATAATATTGATACTGGACATCTAAAGTGGTGACACCTACCCTTTGGAATTCTCTCCTGCTACATATTAGGCAGGCACAATATTAACTGTCATTACAGTGTCTGTTGAAGACTTTCTTCTTTCAACAAGCCTTTTACCTGAAAAATTTTATTTCAATGGGCTTCTGCACTGGATTTGAAATTCCTTTTATTTTTGGATTTGTTTTAATTTTTTATATGCAATTGTTTAAACTACATGCAGTTCTTTTATTTTTGATGCTTTTATTGTGAAAGTGCTTTGAGATGCTTCATAGGAAGTGATTAATAAATGAAATAAATAACAAAAATGAAATGCAGTAAATAACAACCTTGTCATATAGGAGAAGGGGGAAGTGCAGAGACTGTGTGAGAGGCAAACAACTTCCTTCCCCATCACAGGATTTTTGTGCCTTCAAAGCAATTCTATTTAATTTCAAAATTGTAGGGCCAGATGCTGAAACAGCATCTGTACCCACAAAGGTCAATGATATTGATAGTGTCTGCCTTCTCCCAGGAAGTTCATCAATGAGCAAATTCAAGTGATCTTTCTCCATCAGCCTCAGCTCAGCTTGTAACATCTTTCTCTCTCTTTTGAAAAAGGGAGATGTGTTTCTAATGAAGCTATGCACTGATGGATGGAATGGAAACAAATATATTAGAGATATATTTGGCATTATTCCTGTAACATCAAGTAAGGGGTTAATGTGAGCCAGAAACTCATTTTTTAATGCTGGTCCTGGGAAATGTGAAATAACAATGAAGATGAGGTGGCAGGTTCAGCACTGACACAAGGAAGTGTTTGCAAAATTTATTTATTTTATTAAAAGACCTAAGAATGGTCCCATATTGCAAAAAATGAGGTAGCATCTAAATGTAATACACAATAAAAATTGAAAATAATGTTAGTGAATTGTACAATGAACATAATTTAAAATATAAAAAAATGACTTAAATCATTGGCCACAAGGAGTCTAGCAAGGAAAGAATGCAAAGGTTGCAGCAAGATGCACCTCAATGGATATACACTGGTGTGGAGCCACCACCAAAAAGGTCCTTGTATGAACCTCCACACTACACACCTCATTTAACATAGGAAACACCAGGACAACTTTTTATGATGAATGCTCCTACTAACTATGACATTTGATATGTGATGCCACCTTCACACATGTAAGTTATTGATGTTGCAGTGATCAAACGCTGAACATGCCTGTGTGGTCTGGAGATGAAACCAAAGGTTTTCATACATATTTTTTGTAAACTGCTTTGAGGGTTTTTTGTTTTTTATTTTACAATGAGGCATCGTATAAATTTGTGAAATATGTAAACACACACACACACACACACACACACACATGCCACATTTTCTCCAAGGAACTCAAGGTTGCATAAATTATTTTCTCCTCTTTCATTTTTTCCCTTTTGAGGTAGGCTACACTGTGAAAGACAAAGGGAGAGAAAGTGGTCCAAGGTCATCCTGTGAGTTTTATGGTTAAGTGGAGATTCAAAACCAGGTCTTCCCAGGCCTAGCCTGACATTAATTGTCACACCATGCTGGTTCTCAAGTCACATCAATGCTATGCATTCAAAGTGGGCACCATTGCCATTCGAAGAGAACAAGGGAGGTGTTCATGGTGAGTTCTGGCACCTCCTTTTCTAGAAAACTAGGACTGCTCAGCACCATTAACAAACTACAGTCCTTGGGATTCTTAGGCGGGAGCTGTGACTCTTAATGTGTTATGGAAGTACTTTATGGTATGGATGTGACCTCAGCATGAACCCAGGCCTCTCATAATGCTCAGCAGGTTAATCAACCACAGTATCCTCTCAACATTCATCTCCAGTTCTTAAAGTGCATTGAACTGTTGCATGTAGGTTCAGCAGTTTGGGCTCCCAAAGCCAACTGCTCTGGTACAGTAAATATATCCAACAATCACATTGTCTTGACCTTGGGATTTTTAATGTGCACATGCACATACCTAGCCAATCTCCAACGGTGCACATGCTGATGTTACTGACCAGAAGAAAACTCTCATTAAAGAGAGATACTCAGCATTATCTCTGAGCACTTGCCAAGAAAACTCACCAAGAATGAAGCAAGAATAACTTGAGCTGGTGAGAACCCACACATCAAATGAACCCAAAGTTGGGTGTTTGTTTGTTTTTTTTTTTTAAAAAAAAGATGCACATGTATTGTAAAATTGTAAACCACACCAAGTGCCTTGGCAAAAAAGGCGATAAACAAACAAACAAACCTGCTACCAAGAGAATATCCTCTCTGCACAAATGAAGTCCATGCAATGGACTTAAAAAATATTGTGAATGCCAGAGAATAAATCATACATCCAATTATGATTACATGCACACCTTTTAAACAAAGATAGGGAAATGGCGGCCCTTCAGAAACTGTAGGACTACAACTCCCAGCTAGCATGGCAGTGATCAGGAATGTTGGGAATTGGAGGGCTGCAGCTTCCCCCAATGCTGTGTAAAGGCTTACTGTGGATAAAGGACTGAATTGGACCTCACTTTTTGGATTACATCTATATCGGAAAATGGCAGTTCTCCTGGGCTTATATATTCCCCAGACTAAACTGCAGTGTGGGGGAAAAGGAAGGAGATCCACGATCAAAACGGAAGAATCTCCATTTGTTTTCTTAAGCTCTTTCTCTGGATAACCAAATGATCAATTCTCACTGTGTGCAGAAGAAAATTGAGTTAAGTTTCGTAATTTGCTGGTGCTGCTAGAGCTGTGGGTTTTGCTTCATTTTTTTAAGTGGATGGGGAATCCTTGATTTGGATCATCCTGTTAAATTCTTATGGGTTGGTTTTTTGTTTTTTGTTTGTATTTGCATTATGTTAAAACACAGTTTGTCAGACAATGGTGGACTTCTGAAAAGATAACCAGTCTTGATATTTTGTGCCTATTAGCTTTCGCTCTTTCCTTATAATTCTGAGTCTGGCAATGGCAAGTTCACCGACTCCAGATTTGAAACTTGATTTCCTTGGCATCACAGCATTAGCATTCAGCTGTGGGATGTAACATAATAGTATTATAAGCAACCTTCCATCCTGTTGTCATGGATGCAACACAACCCAATATTGATAGCAATATAACACCAGAACATTAGGAAATCTCATTTTTATCTACCAATTTTAATTTAATTACAGTGGAAATTCTTTTCAAATATCAAATGTGCATTTATTTTTCCTTACCTACCCCCATTTAAAGGCATTTATTCCATTAGCATTATGTAGCAGAATTCTCTTTGTCCAATGTTCCTTTTCTTTGTAGTCGAAATATATGTCAGTGTTAGTTTTGGAGACTATTTGAAATAAGCTTCCATAAAACATATTTGTTTCTGAGTCTGGGTGGTGTTATTTATTTATTTATTTGCAAGTGAATTTTAAAGAACATTTGCATTTCTGCTACAAGGGCTGCATCACACTACTTGCAAATAGGGATGGATGGATCAATCTGTTTCCAGTTTATGACAATTTTGCATGCGTTTAGCCATAACTCTGTTCCATCCTGTTTCTACATTAATCTGGAATATTTGATTTTAGAAAGAACATCTGTACAGAAATTGGCTTTTAGTCTTTATTTTATTTTATTTTATTTTGGTACGGTATTGCATTTTCCATAACAGAACCATATAAAATTACAAAAGGTATGTTTGTCCAAGAGAAATAAATTGCTACAATTTCTGCTTTGAGGTTGTTGTTTGTTTGTTTGTTACATTCAAGCGGTACATAAATATTATGAAATAGATAATGAAGATTTATAGAGAAGCTGCGTCATCTTTTGAGTCGATTAGGAACAAAAAAGTGAAATACACATTGAAGTATGGATTTAAAGAATCCTTAATTGCATAGTTTATCTCAGAAATGCATTTAAATACATATTTTATCTCAATGTATGCATTTTAAAATGCATTTTATCCTAAAATATGTGGTTAAACACACACACACACACACACACACACATTCTGATACTTCTTTGAGCTGAGAACTATACTGCAAAATTTGGAGAAGTGCAAAATCCAATGGATATTACATTCTGTAAGGGATGGATGAATCCATCAGTTTCATTTTCTCTCCATTTCTCTTCTTCCCAATCTTAAGCTTGGTTCGTCCTATTGCAAAAACAAAACAAAACAGCAGCAACCCTGGAAAAAAAAGGTTTGCGTGAAAATCAGTATGCGTTCTCATGCCCGTTCTCCTAATATATGTATTTTTTAAAATGTTATTTTCACTAATATACACTTTTGGTGGACATTTTTTGGTTTGAGAACTTCATTGCAAAATTCAGAAAAGTGTGAATTTCAAAGGGGAGCTGTGTTTCAGTTTGCATCTGGGTTTGGGATGTATGAAGTTGGCATTAAAATGAATTTCTCTCCCACCCCTAATTTTTGATCTATGTATTAGTTCCAGAGATGTGAATTAGGTCAGTTTGTTTAAAACTGCAAACCAAACCAAATTTTCTTCCAACAAAATATTGCAAAAGAACTGAGAGAAAATAATTGTTTGAATAATTAAGATGCTTCCTAAACATCTCTTTAGGATGTTTCAATCTCTCTCTCTCTCTCGCGCTCTCTCTCTCTCTCTCTCTCTCTCCCTCCCTCCCTCCCTCCCTCCCTCCCTCCCTCTCCCTCTCCCTCTCCCTCTCCCTCTCCCTCTCCCTCTCCCTCTCCCTCTCCCTCTCCCTCTCCCTCTCCTCTTCTGCCTTTATCAGAAGATCTGATAAAAATTAAATGATGCTGTTTCCAAGATGGTAGTTATAGAGCTATAGGGAAGGAATGCTCAGAAGGTTACCATTCCCTGAAGCTACAAGAGGCTGGTACTATTCTCGAAGTTGAGGCTGTGTAGCATGAATGTGCCCAATGTGTGCATCCAGAAGATCTATCCTCTTTGCTAACACAGTTAGATCTGTTGTCATCCCTTTACTAATTCTAAGTCTGACAGGATGTGGTTCTCAAAATTGAAAAGGGATCCAGAGCAAGCCTGCTTGAAGTGCTGTTTTAGATAGATAGATAGATGATAGATAGATAGATATAGATATAGATAGATAGATAGATAGATAGATAGATAGATAGATAGAGATATATGCATGTATACAGTGGGACCACTGCTTACACAAGGGTTCAGTTTCAGGGGTCCATGTGCAAAGTCAAGAATCCACGGAACCCGACCCCCACAGGTGTAGGGTTGCATGCTAGGGTCTGGGAAGGTCACAGGAAGGCCATGAGAGCTTTCCAGGGTCCACCTGCGATCTTCCCAGACCCCAATAAGCAAGGCGGTGCCTTCCCAGAGGGAGATAAGGAAGGTGCTGCCTGCTCACCTGGCTTTGGGAAGGTGATACAAGGGCTGTAGGACTCTACCAGAACCCTCAAACTGCCTTCCTATAGCCAGGTAACTGAGGCGCCAGGCTTTGGGATGCAGGGGTGAGGGCTCTGGCTGTGTCTTAGATCCCTTGCCCCTCCTTCCCAAAATCCCATACCTCACACAGCTTTGGGAAGGTGGCATGAGGACTCTGGGATGCTGTCAAATCCCCTCCCCAATCCTTTCCAAAGCCCTGGTAAATGAGGAAAACCCACTGGATGTGTCAGTGGGGAAAATAAAGAAACAGAAAGCCAAGTTGTATGTATTAAAAATGCATAAATAAAAGAGACTGAGCTATGTCTCTTCCCCTTGAAGAGAATGAAGGGCATGGCCTGAGAGGGTCATGGCCTAATGAGAGTCCCAAGGACTGTATAGAGAAGCATGAAGGGCCTGAGGTTCCCCACTCCTAGGTTCCTGGTCTCTTTGCATCCTGACAGAGTTAAACATAGGAAACATAAGAAGCTGCCCTTTATGGAGTTGGACTACTAGCCCATGTTTTATGCAAGTGGGCTGTTCGTTCTCCTCCTCTCCCCCCAAAAGGACCATGTGCAGCCAAAGTCTTTTGACTTAGAACAAAATGAGGACTCAAAATGGAATGGGAAAAACTTGCCCTCTCCCTCTTGGAACACTAGAACTTGAATGCTATTCAATGTAGATGGTCGGTGGGAGATTCAGGACAAATGGAAGTATTTTTCCCCACACAGCAATTTGCTGCCACATGAATTTGCTGCCACATGATGTGTTGATGGTGACCATGGGCTTTGATAGCTCTGAAAGGGGGATTAGACAAATGCTTAATGAAATACTTTTATGAATGGTTGGTTGTCATGACGACTATATACAACCCCCATGTTGAAGGCCAGTATGCCACTGAGTACCAATTGCTGGAGAAATTACAGGAGAGTGTTGTGACTTTTAAGTTTTGTTTGTTGTATTCTGTGAAGTATCTGACTGGCTTTTACTAGGTTAGAAGGACATTTGGTCTGATCCCACATGTCTCTTGTTATGTTGGGGGAAAAACCCGGTTTCCTTAAAAGGGGGGGAAAGCAAAGTTTTTACCATTGACCAGTCTTTTCCAGTGCGCCACAGTGTAGATTTTATTGAGCTTCAACCCCCATTCAACATGGCCAATAGTCAGGGTGATGGGAGTTGTGGTCCAACAATGTCTGGTGGACAGCAAGTTGGGGAAGTCTGCTATAGATGTTTTTGAATGTTGTTATGACTACATTTTAAATTGTTTTAGCCACCCTTTCATAATTGCACATTGTTTTCTGGTAACCATATTTAATTGTCCCCCCCCCTTTTCCTCCCCTCTTTTACACAGAAAAGCAGCTTTTCCTGCCTAGATTCTGTGCACACCCCTAATTAAAACTACTATGAAGGTGCCTGCATCAGTCAGCAAAACCAGGCAGAGAACATTATGGAGTGAAAATTAAAGAAGGAAAACATCAGAGAGTCTACTGTATATGCCTGCTGTTAGACACTCAAGCATGGAGAACAGGATACACTTCCATGGATGGATAGCTTTCCTTATTAAAAAAACCCAGTAGGACGCACAGTAGGGGAACATACTAAAACAAGGCTTTGTAGTAATTTCCTTGAAAGAAATTTCCCAAGATAGCAAGTTGAAAAGCTTTTAATCTTACAGCTGGCTTAAGGAGGGAGTTTTGCTGTAGGTGGTATAAAGACAGACCATTTGATTACAGCTGATCAGGTAGAGTTGGTCCAACAATCCAGACACTTTTGTTCCCCCAAGGGACTTTGAATTTCCACTAATAAAAAAAAAAAGGTTGAAAAACTTTTGTCTGAAATTTCCAGTATCTTTAAGGACATGAGAATATTTGGGGGTTGGAGGGAGATGTACTTATTTCAGTTTTTGTTAATAATAATAAAAAAAAATCATGTTAAGCGCCAGATGAAAAATCTCTGTGCAAGATGACAGACAGCTATGGTAGTGTTTGCTTCCTTTCTAGACTTTTAACTTATTCCTTGGATGACCTAGATGTTTCCGCAGGTGAACGTGAAAGACAATGTCATGTCATTTCTGCTGTCATTCCGAACTTCCGATTTCCTCCCGAATAATGGCACTATAAATAGCACCCTCTTAGCAATGTAAGCTGCCCAATTTAACCATCCCCATTTTGAAAAGGGGATTGAAAAGACTTCCTGTGAATATTTGCCAGTTCAAAGAGAATGACTTGGATAGCGCACCCTGTATTATTACCATAGACTGCCCTATATTATTACTCATATTCCTGCTCATAAACTTTGTTTGAGGACTGCTAGCCAATTCAGTCAATAGCCTTTGCCTAAATTCCAAATATGTTAAGAAGAAAAGGAAACCATGAACCAGAATTATTTGTGTTTTAGGCCACTGGTAGATTGAAACAAGCTGTATGGTGGTGGTGGCGGAACAGAATGGGAGGCTAAACAGATGGGTTTGTATCTAATGAAGTTGAAGTCACTTAGCAGTGGACTTGTCAAACTAGTGAAAAGTTTAGTGCTGCTGGAACATTATTGTGCAAAAGAACATAAAATCAAACTGGTGGTAACTTTGTTGTGGAATAGATTGCACAATTTGTTGTGCTGTGCGTTTCTGCTAGCACAACTGTTACACTGAATACCTGTTGTGCAACATTAAGACTCACTCCTCCATTAGCTCAAGAGCCCTTGTGCTAGTGGACAAAGAATGTTGGGTACAGCCCATGATGTAGCTGAGCCTCATTTGTGCTCTTCTCTAAGCACAACTAACAGGAGCTCCTGCCTTTGGCATGTGAAATATGATAGACAGTAGAGAAAGGGACTGACAGCAGTATAGCAAGACACAGTGGGTGGGATGAAGTTCAGTTTTAGCCTGTGACTAGAACAGCTGTGGGAAAGGATATTGTAGACCCGGGAAAGGTTCAGAAAATGGAATTAAAAATAATCAAATAATTGGGGTAACTCACCTTTGACAAATGGTTGCAACATTTGGGGCTTTTTCATTTGGAAAACAGGAATATCTGCCTACAGACCTGTTTCTCAATTCTACCCCCTGCTGTGGACTCCCGAAAGGCCTTATAAAGCCCACATGGGCTGGAAGTGCCCTAGAGTGATGCTATTCCAGGGGTACTGGGGGGGGGGTGGGATAGTTAAACTGGGAGCCATCTGGCACCAGTCAGAGGAGAACTGTGGTTAGGTGAGCCAACCAGAACATTCAGTGGCATGGAAGCAGTTCCAATGTCAAGGTGTCCATCAAATTTGGAGCTCTAGCCCTGATCCCTAGTTCCAGTCAGAGCTGGAAATAAAGGAGAACAGGCTTTGCTACGCCAGTATCTGATAACTCTAGTAAAGTGAACCTGAAGAAAAATTTGAGCAACAGAAACAGAATTGTTAAGTTATAGTGCCCTCTCTTCCCCTTCTTCTCCATACCTCATTTTCTCTGACTTCCAATAGAAGTTTGCACCTCTGTTTTCTGTCACAGGTGCATGATGCTTTTAGTACAGTGAGGGGAAAACCTCAGAAATAAACACAGGAAATTTGTGTTGAAGTAGGCCACATTTTTTATTGTTTACAGATGTACAGATGGCCAAGGCATTGGGAATGTATCTGGTATCAAGCAGCCCACCTGCTGGTTGATGAATAAGGTGCAGTTGACTCAGAGCAGGGGATTCACTCCTGACATGGACTAGATGCTATGATCCCACTTGGGCCACCATTGGGAGATATGCTGTGGCCCATCACCCCCTGCGTGGACCCCCAGAGACACCCCTCCTGGACCCCTTTAACCTGACCAGCTAAGGATCTAACCCAATGGCTTATCCACCCAAATTGTGACTGTTACTATGAGGTAGGTGAAAAACTGCAGACCGGCCAATTCGTCTGCAGGAAAAAAATCCTCCCTGGCCCTGAATACGGCCACTAAGTCAACCATAGCAAGGTCTTGTTGGCCTGCCTGCTCACCTTCAGGCTGACCAATTACAGTCTAGGTAGGCGAGTGGTGAATCTAACAAATGAGGGCAAACTACACAAGCCTGCCCTTTTAAATACTACAGGGGCGGGCTTGGTTCAGCTTCCTTCCCTGTAACCTGATTGGCCCATTCAACCAGATCATCCCCATCAGGCTAGTACAGCCAGACGGGGAGGCATCAGACATCCCCTCCATTGTGTGGGAAGGAGTTGGCCCCTGGGACCAGGCTGTAGCCATGCCACGCCACACCAAACAGCAAATGCCACTCCCCTGGAGTCCAAGGTGAGAAGATATTTCTGCATTTAGAGCTGAATAGCCTATAATAGCAACACTTAATGTTTTTGCATGAAAAAAAATGCTAATCAGCCCAATTTCTTGCTTAGGCATGAGCTCTGTTGCTATCGTATATAAATATGTTAGAAATCAGTAGGAAAGGGTTTAAATTACAGTCCCCTTGGCACAGGACTTCTAGGTCATGTTTTGCCCAACACAATGAGGTACTAGTGGTGGCCTGATTCAGTTCAAGCTACGTTCATGAGACCTGAGAGTGTTTTCAGCACCTTGTAAACCTGACTAACCCAGAGCTGAGAAACACTCTCCGTGTCCTGAATATCTCATGTCGGCCACCAAGGGCCGAGAACAGGAAACAAACACGCTTTATAATGCGTTTCACATTGAAATAATTAAAGAGAATTGTTGCTGGAGGGAAACGTGTCTTTAAAAATTAACCCTGATTTTTTCACTGACACATTTCATTTACTTAGAGTGGTCCTTGGCATTTCCCTCCCCTCCCCAATAGAACAAGCTTAACACTGGCCAAAAAAGGAAATCAGGGAGTGGGGTGCGTAAGAGAAAAGAAAACTTGGGATCAGGAGGAATAGAAAATCCATTCCTACAATTCTTACTCACTCAAGCAGTTCTTAGGAGGACTGTGCTTGTGACTTTGGATAAGAGGCTTAAATCTGAGTTAAGAACACAAATTTGCAAAATAACAACTTTAAGGATTCATATCCCTTTCCTGCTGCATCCCTGGGGCCTCCTATCTTTCAAAGTGTTATGGAAGTGAGTAGAGCTGTATAGTAGATTTGACAGGGGCCTGAATCCAGGGCCAGATAAGACCTTTTCAGAGGGATCTGGGCATTATTCGACTTGGGTTGAGAGAGCCCCAGATCACTATAGGTTGGGATGAGCAACCCAGAGACATACAGGGCTGTCGGGGGGGGGGGGGAGAGCGTTAGGCAGGAAGAAGAGGTAGGCATGAGCAAGAAGAATGGGGAAGCTGTGAAAAGTTTATGGGTGGCTGCATGTTTGTGGGATAAGGTAAAGGTAAAGGTAAAGGGACCCCTGACCATCAGGTCCAGTTGTGGCTGACTCTGGGGTTGCGGCGCTCATCTCGCTTTATTGGCCGAGGGAGCCGGCATACAGCTTCCAGGTCATGTGGCCAGCATGACTAAGCCGCTTCTGGCGAACCAGAGCAGTGCACGGAAATGCCGTTCACCTTCCCACCAGAGCAGTACCTATTTATCTACTTGCACTTGACGTGCTTTCGAACTGCTAGGTGGGCAGGAGCAGGGACCGAGCAACGGGAGCTCACCCTGTTGCGGGGATTCAAACCGCCAACCTTCTGATCGGTAAGTCCTAGGTTCTGTGGTTTAACCCACAACAGCACCACCCATGTCCCATGGGAGAAGGTAGGAAGACGCATTTCCTGTCCTCCTTCCCCAAACCAGCGCTACATAGCATCAAAATCTCCAACTTAACAGCTGGAGGATATGAATCTGTGCATGCTGTTGCTTCATAAGAGATTTCCCTTGCATGCAGGGCATCCACTCACGAAAGAGCAGCGCCATGCAGGTTTGGATCCTCCTACTAAACAGCAGTTAAGCTGGAGGATCCAGTCTTGCACAGTGCCAGTTGCTGCTCCTTTGTAAGCAGCAATATGCAGGATCAGATTCTCTCATGGATCCAATCTTCAGTTGCACCTTACAGGATCAAATTCTCCTATATTTTAAAATGCTATCATAATGGTATTTTTTGTGAGTTGGGTGTGTGTGTTTAGGCTGCATGCCTGAGCCCCTTCTAACTTCTGGATCCAGCAAGGATTCAATGGTTGGAATAGCCATGCCAGGTCCTTGGCAAGCTAATGGCCTTCTAAGTATGGGTTGTTAGGATAACAATGGAAGTGGCTCTGTGCCAGGGGGAACCCTGAGTTTTGTGTGTGAGCTAGAAGCTGGCAGCAGGCTGAAGACTGTGAGAGGGAGACATGCCTGATTTCTGCTGGAATCCAAGACTGTGGCTATGGGAGAAGCAAGACCTTTTGGGGTATAAACATAGTGAGCCCCTCCACCCTTGTCCCTCACCCCTGCTTTAAAACAATCTACTTTCCACACTGGGAGGCGGGTGGTGCTGTAGGTTAAAGCACAGAGCCTAGGACTTGCCGATCAGAAGGTCAGCAGTTCGAATCCCCGTGACAGGGTGAGCTCCCGTTGCTCGGTCCCTGCTCCTGCCAACCTAGCAGTTCGAAAGCACGTCAAAGTGCATGTAGATAAATAGGTACCGCTCCGGCGGGAAGGTAAATGGTGTTTCCGTGCGCTGCTCTGGTTTCGCCAGAAGCGGCTTAGTCATGCTGGCCACATGACCCAGAAGCTGTACGCCGGCTCCCTCGGCCAATAAAGCGAGATGAGCGCCGTAACCCCAGAGTCGGCCACAACTGGACCTGATGGTCAGGGGTCCCTTTACCTTTACCTTTACCTTACTTTCCACACTCTTCTTATGAATTTAAAACATTCTTCACCATGCCAGAGATCTAGGAAAAGGGCTCAGTTGACTTCACAACACAACATTCCTTACCACAACCACCTTTTCATTACTTACAGGATGTTAAAATATCTGAAGTAAACATGGGTGTTTGGTGATGATTATTTTATTTCAGGATTTACACGACATGATCTTTAATTTAGTTAAACTAACAGTAGACAGTCATAGTCTCATGCAGTAATAACTTTCGAAATTCAGTCCTGCTTGTTTGATCAAAATTTGGGAAATCCAACATGGAGAAGTTTGGTCTCTCTCCCCCCACCCCACCTTTTTTATTTGATCATTCTTCTTGAACCAATCAAATATTGCAGTACGTATTTAATGAGAGAGAAACGTCTTGGGTGAAAAGCTTTTATATATGAATTCTGCCTCCTTTTATCATTTGATGTTGTTTTGGTTGTCTAGAATTCTAAAAGAAAAACATACACATTCCAGGGTGTCTGTCTGTCAATACTGAGTTTAAATCATTTCTTTTAGTCAAAAGGCTGTTCTGTTCTAAGGAGTACATGAAAAATATTCACAGGTTGGGTTTTTTTTATATATATAAAGAGATATAGAATATGCCATAAAAGCTGATTTCTAGTTATAAGTGAGAAATTGACTTATCTTCCAATTTGTATTAGGGGTGTACATTGGCCCCAAGATTGCTTTGTATTTGCACCTGTGCAATCTTTAAAATTTTGATGCTTCTTAGCCACCCTGTGCTCTTTCTCTACTTTGGTCCATAATTTGTTCTCCAATACATTCTGTGAAGCTCCAGGTTGCCCAATCACCATAATGGATAATGTAAACATGGCAATACTCTACCTCTGCTTTTGGTCAATGAAATTTACAGGCACAGAGTAACAGACCCTCCAAGTGTCTTTATTTTCCTGGGACAGTCCTGGATTTACAGAAGCTGCCCCGGTTTCTGATTTAATCCCAGAATGTCCCACTTTTCCTTAGGTCGTCCCTATTTTCATCAGAGAAATGTTGGAGGGTATGGAGGAAGCCTGCCAAATTGCAGACAAATCGGTCTGGAGGCTTTTTGTGGGGGAAGGACAAACAACTCAGTTTCCTTCATAATCTGCATTAGTTCAAAATAATTGAGGGGTGGGGTTGGTCTCTTGCTCTTTCTTACCTGAAAATAAGATGTGGCTGAGTAGTGTGTATTCTTGCTTATACAGTGGTACCTCAGGTTACATACACTTCAGGTTACATACGCTTCAGGTTACAGACTCTGCTAACCCAGGAATAGTGCTTCAGGTTAAGAACTTTGCTTCAGGATGAGAACAGGAATCGTGCTCTGGCAGCGCGGCAGCAGCAGGAGGCCCCTTTAGCTAAAGTGGTGCTTCAGGTTAAGAACAGTTTCAGGTTAAGTACAGACCTGCGGAATGAATTAAGTACTTAACCTGAAGTACCACTGTACACTGACCGTTCTAGTGCTAGGCCTTTATACCTCTGATAGGGCTTACAATGTGAGGCTGTCTAGAACACCATACCGCCCAACTTTTTGGGACAGGGAAGCGGGACATCCATGCAGTCTTTCTGCCCCCACCCCCTTACAACACATGGTCTTTTTCCCACCCCCTGCCTGATCCGTCTGCTCTTTATACCACCACCCATCCTCCTGATCCATGCATTCTTTCTCTCATCCCACACCTGATCCCCACACTCTTTCCCCCACCTACCCTGCCCAATCCACACACTCTTTTTAGCACCACCTCTCCCCCAATCCACACACTCTTCCTCTCACCCACCCCCAAAACTGCTATCAACTCTGGGAGAAAGCTAGGTGACAACACTTCTTCCTGCCATGCCAGTTTTCTATACACAAGGCATTTATTTGGATGAAAGTGCATTCTGTTATGTAAGTGCATCTGCCGCTTTAAGTGGTAGGTCAGTGTGGAGTGCATATTCTGTATGCTGAACATCTCGAGTTCAATCTTTGGTACCTCCAGGTAGCTCTGGGAAGGGCCCCCATCTGAAAACATTGAGAGTCACTTCTAGTCAGTGTAGGCAACACTGAACTAGATGGAAGGACAATCTAACTCAGTATAAGGCAGCTTCATATGTTCACCCTACATCAGGGAAAGGACCACAGCTGAGTGACCGTGCACAGTTTGCAAGCAGAAGGTCTCAGGTTCAGTTCCTAGCATTGGCTCTAGATGAGGTAGGAAAAGGGTCATCTAAAACTCCAAAGAGCTGCTGCCAGACATGTAGATAATTCTGAGCTAGAAGGACCAATAGTCTGAACTGGTATAATAAAGTTCCTTATGTCTCCTGAAATAGATTTACTACCTCTTCTTCCAACTAGACTTAAAAGAAAAATACAATTGGATGAGCTCAATTGTAGCTGTGCCTCAGCCTTTGTTGACCTCAGGAGCCTATTTGAACAATTCAAACCAAAACCAAATGCATCAGAAATAGCCTGATTTTCTGCAGCAATTGTTCCAAAGCTGCTGCTATTGTTGGCTCATGCTATATTTTTAGTTATTTCTTTCTTTCTCTCTCTCTCTCTCTCTCTTTTGCTTTCTGTGCTGTGTATTATTTTCCACTCAAATAGCATGATACAACATTTCTTTAACCAGAATGTTAAATGTCAAGGAAAAAGGCAATTAATCTACTATATGCATATATTAGTATGGGGGGAAATCCTTGGATAACATGCAATTTTATTTGTTTAATATATAGGGTTTCTTTTTTTTCTCTTTTCTTTTTTGGCAGAAGGAATTCCTGGAGGGAAATGGTTAATCTATTTTTAACTAAAGCTTACTTTTGTAATCTATCCAGTGCTTAGAGTTCTGTCATTGATCTATGATTTATGTGTTTTAAACCACCTCTTGGCTGCAACATTGGTTTCTATCCAGGATGCTGAGCTGAATACTAATTGCGAGATCAAATTTATGCTGTTGGGCTAAGCAGCTGACGGGAGTTCTCTTTGCAGGGCTCCCATAAAGCATGCCATGGCGCTGAACCTCAGTGAAATACTTTTTGGGGAGGGGCAGAAATACTGCAAATGTTTGCGGGGGGGGTGCAGGAGAGAAGGGAAGTGTGTCCTTTTCAAAGGGGTATTTAAAAAAAAAACCAGAAAAACAAGGCTTGCTGAGGATGTGCTGGATTTTGGCTCAATGCATTGCAGAGATGCACTGGCAAGAGAGTGCAACACATTGATATGAGCCAAAGATTCAATTGGTTGCTCTGAATCAATATGGGAAGGTCAGACCTTCTTACCTCTCTGCATCCCTTTGTGTGAACAGCAGAAGCCCCCACCTATCCCTTTAGAGTGCTCAGATTATCGGGGAGAGGAGGGGGCTTAATGATACACACAAACCCCGCCCTCTGACTACTCCAAATTGCAGCCAAATCATACTCCTAGTAGCCTTTTAAAACCGTATCTAGGAGGGGAATCACCACAGAAAGTAAGAGGCCCCAGCTTCCCCTCTGCCCCCTATAAACTTTGAGCACGGAGTGTTGCCCAATACTCCTACCCAGGGCCAGCTCTACAATGAGGCAGAGTGAGGCAGCTGCCTCAGGTGGTAGATGGTGAGGTTCGGGGAAGGAACACAGTTGTGAGTGCCATGTGCTGTGTGCTGTACCATATACACTAGCCTGCAGCCCTCCAGTGCAGTGGAATACACTGGCCTTTCACCAGAATTGGAGTAAGATTCCATTGCCATTCCAATCAGCTTCTGTGTCTTCCTTGGGAGAGGGTGCTGTCTTATCCTTTGCCTCAGGCAGCAAAATGTCTTGAGCTGGCCCTGGCCCTACCTCAGGCTCATCCTTACTTTTGATACTGATTCAGCTGCCCATTACCAGCTGACAAGCAGTGCCTTCCAAGTCTCTGTAGCACACAGCCTTCCACCCCTTGACTATACCCTATGGATTCCCGCTCTCATTCCCATCTGCTTACAATGTGTGATTAATAATAATAACAATAATAATAATAAATAATCTGATGCTCTCCAGATATTGCTGGACTGCAGCTCCCACCACCCCTGACTATTGGCCATGCTGTCTGGAAATGATGGGAACTGGAGTTCAGCAACATCTGCAGGATTACAGATTCCACACCACTAATGAATATAAACAGGTATATTTCGCAACAAGGAATCTTTCTGGCTTGCAGTAATGATCAGACGAGTCACCTACCATAAGCCAATGACACAAGTGAACAAATACACAGGACTGGGAATATTTTCTCCTGTTTTGTATTATGCGACTTTATTTTGACACATGTCGAGCAGGCAATGTGATTTATGAAGACTTCATAGTATACTAGTGAACGCGCTGTAGTGTGTTTTATTAAGTGTAATAAAGTCTTAGTAACATGAACATCATCTGTGCTCTGTCTCTCTTTGCTTTGTCTCTCTGCTCTCCCTCCCTGAACATCAAAGCAAGCAGGGATTACTGTTTCCCCCATCAGCCGTGTAATTCTTAACAGCTTTGCACAGATCCTCTGTGTGTGTGTGTTTGTGTGCGTGCTCGCGCATGTGTGCGTGCATGCATGCATTGAAAATAGAGAGACAGCGCACAAGCAGAATAATCCAAGTATAAATGGCAGCCTCCACTCCCAACCATAGCAAAAGTTTAGCATGTGTGAATGCTCCTTGATGGCCATTCCCTCCTTTCTTTGGTTACATCCATATTGAAAAGCACAATGTAAATAATATGTCTCCCCTAAAGAATCCTGGGACATGTATTTAATTTAAGGGTGCTGGCAATTGTAGCTCTGTGAGGGGTAAGCTACAGTTCCCAGCTGTCCTGGCCCACCCATGAGGTGGAGTGAAGCAGCAGCAGCATCAGGTGGCGGAAGCCCTCATGCTGGTGTCCCCTTGGGTGCACCTTGCTGCCTCCAGCAGTGGTGGCTGCAGGGTGAGCTGGGTGGTGTGGCAGCAGCAGCAGCAGCAGGGTGGAGCAGCACTTCCCATTTCGCCTCAAGCAGCAAAATTTGATGCACTGGCCCTGGTTCCCAGAATTTGTTGGGAGAAGCCATGTGCTTTAAATATGTTCTTCAATGCCCAATGTGAGTATGAGCTCTACCACTGGAGGTAGAGCAAAGGTTGCAGGGCCATTCGCTGGGGATGCCGAAGCTGCCTTCTCCACTGCAAATCCTGCATTAATCAGAGGGCTTGCACTATATGACTTACAAGGCCCCTTCAAGTTTTATGATTCTGTTCTTTCTTCTGTCTCTCCTGACCCCTCTTTCAGTTCTCTTTCCCACTATCAAAACTTAGATTGTAAGCTTCTATGTAGCTGCATAGGGACACAGGTGGCGCTGTGGGTTAAACCACAGAGCCTAGGACTTGCCGTTCAGAAGGTCAGCGGTTTGAATCCCCACGACGGGGTGAGCTCCTGTTGCTCAGTCCCTGCTCCTGCCAACCTAGCAGTTTGAAAGCACGTCAAAGTGCAAGTAGATAAATAGGTACCGCTCGGGCGAGAAGGTAAATGGCGTTTCCGTGTGCTGCTCTGGTTTGCCAGAAGTGGCTTAGTCATGCTGGACCCAGAAGCTGTATGCCGGCTCCCTCAGCCAATAAAGCAAGATGAGCGCAGCAACCCCAGAGTCGGCCACGACTGGACCTAATGGTCAGCAGTCCCTTTACCTTTTATGTAGCTGCATAGATATAGTTAGATATGGATTGTGCTAAATAGCTGACTCATGGTATCCATGGTAATGAAGCCACAATAACTGAATGGAGCCTCCAGTTTCAGAGGCAGTAGGCCACTGAATAGTGGGCTATTGCCTTCATGTCCTGCTTGCAGGCTTCCCAGAGGCATCTGATTCTTTGCATGGAGAAACAGGATGCCAGACTTGATAGAACTTTGGTCTGGGTCAGTAGGAAGGTTCTGATGTTCTAATGAAGGATAAAACTAGTTAATAAGTGACCAGTCTGCTGTCACCAATCTGCTTTTCATCCCTGCACCCCCTGGTAACACCTTGTTGAAGCAGATGAGTGGTGTGATACCATCACGTTCAATGAACCCTTGCTATGTAGTTGGCTGCTGCACATGGCAAAACCCTGACTGTTATAATGCCACAAGTGGGTCCTTCATGGGTCCTTGACGCATGTGGAGTGCTCCCTCTTCAGCACCTCAGTTACTTAGGGATGGGTAGACTTGTACATTTCTCTCAGTTTCTCATTTTCCCAGTCTTAAGTACAGCTCTTTCTTTTAAGCCTGTGAAAGTTCATCAGTCTTTTACTGCAAATTTATCCTAATATACACACCTGTAAGCAATTTTGCCTAATTTCCCTGTTCAGGGAAGTTTTTAATATGTGACATTTTAGTGTATTTTTCATCTTTGTTGGAAGCCGCCCAGAGTGGCTGGGGAAACCTAGCCAGATGGGCGGGGTACAAATAAATTATTATTATTATTATTATTATTATTATTATTATTATTATTATTAATATACACATTTTTTGCAGAGCAATGTTCCTTAATGGAATGCATTCCTGTATGTCATTTTCACCAGCCCATGCATTTTTATGCACACTTTACCCTAGAACATGCCTGTTTGTACATACTACTTTGCTGAAAAGTTGCATTGCAAAATTTGGAGAAGCGGGAATTTTACAGGATGTTTGTGTTTCATTTTTCATATTGTTTCAGAAAGTGAGGATTAGGCAGAGTCACCATTATATCCCATCCATAGTCACTCCATGCCATTCACTTTCCCACCATGCCTACTATCAGTCAGAATTCTGTGACTTGAGAGCAAACCTCAAGCCCCCTCCTACAACACTGCTGATATTTTGGCTCCATAAGCGGCAGCACTCATGGGCTGAACTTCAGAAATAAAGAGAATGATATCCCAACTCCAACTTGGAGATACGGGTGCAGATGGTGACAACTGGGTGTTGCAGGTGAGGCAAAAGATGAACAGTCACTCTGTAATAACAAAGATGCATTGCATGTAGAAGATCCTAGATCCAGTTCTTGGTTTCTCTAACTTCAAAAAGCACCATGTAGTAGTTGCTTATGAAAGACTTCTGTCTATATTCCTGGAGACTTATTGTCCCCAAAATAGTCTGACCTGATATGCGGCAGCTCCTTCCATTCCTGTGTCCTCTTTGCCTTTCACTAACCGATTCTGGGCTGAATCTTCCACACTGATCAGCCTGAGCTTCCCCAGGGATACAGCCACATGGAAGAAACAAACTGGACCCAGAGCATCCTTGGTTACAGCTGCTGCTTCCCAGTAGCAATTTGGGGGACTGTTGTGGCTCGTTTTTCAGCTTGTTGCACTTGCACAAAGGATATTTTCATTTTTCCAGTCAGTCAGTCAGTCTGTCCGTCCGTCTGGCTGGCTGTTGCAGAGTAGAACAACATTATAACAATTGTAACAGCACATTCTATGTGGACTACTTCTTCTCTACCATGGAGCAGCTAGTTTAGCAAATTTGGCATGCTGAAACGATATCCGTATAAACAGTTGTGAAGGGTTCCCAACCCTCCTGCAAGATGGTCTCATCCCATCTGCCTTGCTCATAGGCAGGATGGGTTCCAGGTGTGAGGGGACCCTAGGCAATGAGCCCTCTGGTGTATCTCCTCCTCCTCCACTGGTGAGTCCTGGTGATCAGTGTTCGAAAGAGCATTAAGCTTTGGGGTCTAGTTGCTATTACACAATGCCCCTGGATGCAGTACATTGTGGGAAATTAAAAAGGCAGCTACACTCAGGCACCTGTGTCTCTGATCAGTGCACCAGAAAAAAGTGCAATGGGGAACCCTAGGTAGGTATTAATGGTGGGTCTTTCTGAGGAACTGCTCAAGGGTACCAGTCTCTAGTGCTGGCCATGTTTATAGGATTCACTGCCACTGAACTGGTGCAAGCTATTTTTTGGTCATATTCTTATGTTTTGGATAAAGGCTGCTGCTGCATGTTCAGAATGCAGTTGAGTGCTGAATTGAGACTTGATCTGCTCTTGCACAATGCCAACTGTGAAGGGCTAGCATATTTCGTCTGAAGTCAGCAGGCTATCAAGTCTCGACTGCGGGAGGCTTTGCAGTGCAGAACTCACTTCCCTCTGTTGTAGGCCTTATTTAATCTATCTCCAGTGTATTCTTTGCTTTAAAAGGGGAAGTCTTCTGGTTTCATGCAAGGGTCTTTTGCTTATGTGTGTACATCCATATTTGTGTGTGTATGTTCATGTGCATGATTCTTACTCTATTCCCCAACCCCTCCACCAGCCAACTAGTGGGTGCATGTGGGTATGAGTATGTGGGTGAGGCAAAGGGACCCAATCCATCTACTTCATCCATTTAATCACCTATGTGCTTTATTGCTTGCAATTCATACTATAGCTCAGATGATGGGGGGAATTAAACCCACAAGGTGGACCCTCTGATTAACCCTCATTATAGTCACATTATAATCCCCAAGGATTCTAATACCATAGCTAAGGATTTGGAATCCTAAGTAAGGGAGTTGGGGCCCTGTAATTTGAACACTGGGTTCATTTATGTTCATGTATGTGATTGGCATGCATGTTACTTGTGTGAGTGCACACACGGCATGGTTCTTTCCCTCAGAGAAGCCTCTTGTGAAGAAGCACCCTGCAGAATTGACCCGCCCCCTCCTCTAGGGAAGGAGACACACATGTTTAATTAGGATCCTCCCTAATTAAACATTAGCCCCACCCCAAATTAATTTGGAACTAGTTCTGAGGTGTGGTGGGTGACCCCCCTGGTTGGGGGGTCAGCTCAGAGCCATGGGGCAAATCTGGGGGGTTGTGCACAGCTCTGCTGGAAGACAATCAAACTGGCCCAGAAAAAGGCGGCTATGTGCAGATGTCAGCACACAGTATAACAGTTTGGATGATGATTTCATGGAGTTCTCAGGTCACAGTCCAATTCATATTTACTATGCTACTGCAAAGTGGCTGAAAATGAGTCTGAGCAATAAGGTTTTAAATATTAACACAGAAGCCGATGCTCCATCAGGTCAGGCATTGTGCAGCAAAGTTCCATCAAGTCAGAATTTGCTTTAAAGAGACATACGGTGTCCTTCTCGCCAAAGTAATGTGACATGGAGACCCTTATCCTAATGGTATTCCTCAGCTTCCAAGTAAGTAGGAAGTGGGAATTTTATAGAATGGCTGTGTTCCAGTTAGCATATAGTTTCAGAAATTGGTAGCTTTGCTTTTGAATGCAAACTGGATTTGAATTCTCTCCTGTCCTAGTTGTAGAGAAGCTACTCCAATTCCCTTATCATTTTGGTTGCCCTTAATTTGCACCCTATCCAATTCTACAGAGTTCTTTACTGTACCCTATCCTATACTTCATTATTCACCAGTGTATCTTATTTTCATGTATGTTTAAAAATCAACAAAAACGGTTTGTTTTTTACGCACAGTGTGGGGCTTGTATTCGAAGGGTGAAAGTGCTTGATTAGGATCAGGCTGTCTGAAGGGTCATGCAAAAAATGAAACACTAATAAAAAAAACCAAAAAACCCCACCAGTCATCTGACAAATGGTTTACTGCTGTAACTGATATGGTGATTTTGTCTAATCTTATATATCTGACATGAGTTTTCTTGCCTTAGCAAAGAAATAATTTGCTCTTTCAACAGTCCTGTTTATCATGAATTAAGAAAAGAAAGAGGGGGAAGGAAAGGAAACAAGAAAAAAAAGATGAAATTTAATATTTATTGCTACACTCTGTTTCCCTTTGGGAAATTTCAGAGAAAATTATCTCCCCTTTATTTTTGTCTATTTACTGAAGGCTGCTTCATATGGGACATTTTCCATACTATGAGAAAAAAATAGCTCATGTGATTCCATTATAAGATATGAACCATTTTATTTGGATAACTATTTCTATGGTAGTTGCTTCCTTTGGAGGATTTTGGTCAGCTTTTTATTTTATGACCCTGGTTTAATATAGCTTGCTTTTCTCTCCACACTGCGTATGAGCATCTAAAACTTTACAGGGTTGCAGATCCAGACAAATGTAATTCTACATTTGTTCGTATATTGGTAAAGGGGACTGGAGCACATAATTATATTATTAAGAGCTGGAAGCATCGCATCATAGAATTATAGAGTTTGAAGGGACCCCTAGGGTCATCCAGCCCAGCCTCCTGCAATGAGGGAATCTGAGCTAAAGCATCCATGATAGGCGGCCATCCAACCTCTGCTTAAAAATCCCCATTGAAGGAGCAATGAGGGAGGTCTTCTAACAACTCATAGCATTCTTAACAAATTACAGTTCCCAGTCCATGAGGTGAGGTGAGGTGAGGCAGCTGCCTTGGGCAGCAGAGACCCAAGAGGTGGCACCTCCAGCAACAATGACAGCTTCCAGCATCATCTTGCTGGATGTTGCTGCCACTTTGCTGGCTGCTTTTGATTCTCTGTATACTTTGAGGAAGCTATGACTGTTGAAGTGGTATGATACTGTGTTAAATGTATAGCACAGATGGGGCCTGTGTTTGTATAGGATAGCAGACCTAACTGGATTAGCTGAATTGCTATGAAGGCTTTATGCTGCACAACAGCTTTCGGAAATATGAAAACCAACAGCTCAAAATTGAGGAGCCAGTCATTGTGTGTTCCATCTTAAGTGCAACCTGCATAGTATACAATTGAACCTAATATGGTTAAGTCTGGTTTCCTCCTCCTTATGACTATGCCTTAAGACAGTCTTTGAGGCTCAGCATCCAGCCAGTTTCCCCTTCTTCCCCTCCCATTTCTTAACTTTGAGCCTGATGAAGAATTCTGGGAAACTCAAAAACTTGCTCACTATCTTACGTCATTTGGATGGGGGCATAATAACAGTATTGCTCAAGTGTGGCTTTTGGAATTTATCGGATGCAAAAAGCTTCATTCATTTCTTGGTTTAAGCTGGTATATATTGCAGTGCCCCAACCTGGCCTCTTGAATGGTGAAAGGATAGACAGTGCGTGTAGGAAGAACATTAGCAAAGTAATGATTTCTTTTTCTCCTTACTAGGTAACTAGCTCTGAGGAACAGGCAAGGAAGGCCCAAGGAAGTTTGCTGTTCAATAAAGGATGCTGGGTTGCTTGGCAACCAATCGTTAGGCCCAATGGTGCAACCAGCCAGCCAGGCATTCCAAACTGGCTGCTTCCATCGTCTTACGTCCTAACACAGGTGTTTCTCCTTGGCTGATTTTACTGCCTTTTTGTAACCCCTGGGGTCATGCATGCAGAAAGTCCTGGACAGGAATTACAGCCGTATATAACTCCAAACTTTTGCCCCCTTTCCTAGAATGACTATTAAGGTATTTTGTCCACAAACTGGAATGGCCTTTTGTATATTGAAAATGTGATTCTCTTTCCCGGTTACACATGAATGCCCTTATACCACCCAGGTTTGTCAGCAAGAACAAATATAAAACATATAAGGATGATGAAAGTGTATTTTCAAGTTCAGGTGGAGCTCACTTCAACGCTTGGAAGTTTGTTGTGATGAGCATCATAAATGAATACCATATTGGACTAAGTAAAAACAACATGCCCAGTGTAGATGAGAAGACAGGGCAGGTTATTTGCCCACCAGTGAAAGGTCAGAAGTACTTCTGAAGAGCATTCACGTATTTTTCATATTTTCTTTCTCTTTCTCCAATGAAGTAAATGTATATGCTGCAAACTGCATTTTTCTGGATGATATTATATGGTTTTATTATTATATCATATGCCACTCTGGGTACTTTTAGTAGATGAGTGGGATGTTACACATGAGCAACATGTGTTTTTAATTATCTTTTGAATGTTTCTAAATATCTGTTTTTGACCTTCTTTTATTTATGCTTCCTGTGTTGTTTGTAAATTGCTTAGAGGGCTTATGACAATCAATTGAGATATACATTTTGTATTAATAATAATAATAATAATAATAATAATAATATATGATTGTGGCAGCCTGCAAATGCAACAATCATTCTGCCAGTGGGAACTCCTTTCCTAATATAGCAAGTCCACTAAGTGGCTTGGGGTGACAAAAGTGTTACAGTGTTAATAATAATAATAATAATAATAATAATAATAATTTTTTATTTATACCCTGCCCTCCCCAGCCAAGGCCGGCCTCAGAGCGGCTTACAAGCAATAATAAAAACAAGATGAATGATTACAACTTAAAAACAAAAATAAAATACAACATTAAAATAATGGAACATTAAAATATTAAAATATAGCCTCATCGCAGGAGGAGAAGGAAAAGAAAAAAGAAAGAGAGGGAAGGAGGAAATCAAATTGGCTCCAAGCCAAAGGCCAGGCGGAACAACTCTGTCTTACAGGCCCTGCGGAAAGAAATCAGATCCTGCAGGGCCCTGGTCTCATGAGGCAGAGTGTTCCACCAGGCCGGAGCCAGAGTTGAAAAGGCACTGGCTCTGGTTGAAGCCAATCTAACTTCCTTAGGGCCTGGGACCACTAGGGTGTTGTTATTTATGGACCCTGAGGCTCTCTGTGGGGCATACCAGGAGAGGCGGTCCCATAGGTACGAGGGTCCTAGGCGATGAAGGGCTTTAAAGGTCAAAAGCAGCACCTTAAATCTGACCCTGTACTCCACCGGGAGCCAGTGCAGCTTGAAAAGCACTGGGTGAATATGCTCCCATGGCAGAGACCCCGTGAGGAGCCTCACTGCAGCATTCTGTACCCGCTGGAGTTTCTGGGTCAGCTTCAAGGGCAGCCCCGCATAGAGCAAATTGCAATAGTCAAGCCTGGAGATGACCGTCGCATGGATCACTGTGGCCAGGTCGGGGCGGGAAAGGTAAGGGACCAACTGCTTGATGCGGCGAAGGTGGGAAAATGTCACCTTGGCTGTTGCTGTAACTTGCGCCTCCATGAAAAGGGAGGCATCAAGGATTACACCCAAACTCTTAATGGAAGGCAATGGCACTAATTGGGAGAAGGGAGTTGGTCCCTCATCCCCATGCCATCCCGACCCAGCCATAGGACCTCTATCTTCGAAGGATTTAGTTTCAATCGGCTCCCACAAAACCATCCAGCCACAGCTTCCAAGCATCTGGTCAGTGTGTTCGGGGCCGAGTTGGTGTGGCCATCCATCAGCAGATAGAGCTGAGTGTCATCAGCATATTGGTGACAGCCCAGCCCAAAGCTCCGGATAATCTGGGCAAGGGGGCGCATAAAGATGTTAAAAAGCATCGGGGAGAGAATTGCGCCCTGCGGCACTCCACGCACCAAGGAGTGGTGCAACGACATTTCCCTCCCTAGTGCCACCCTCTGTCCCCGACCAGAGATAAAAGAGCACAACCAGTTACGGGCTATGCCCTGTATCCCCACGTCTGCGAGGCGGTGGTCCAGAAGATCATGATCGACCATGTCAAAGGCTGCTGACAAATCTAAAAGGATCAGCAGTCCTGACCCGCCTCGATCCAGTTGTCTACGGAGATCATCTGTTAGGGCAACCAGAGCCGTTTCCGTCCCAAAACCAGGACGGAAACCGGACTGAAATGGATCTAATGCCGATGTTTCCTCCAGAAACCTACCAAGCTGTTCAGCAACTGCTCTCTCAATTACCTTACCCAGGTATGGAAGATTTGAAACTGGGCGGTAATTGGATAAGTCTAAGGGTTCTAATGAAATTTTCTTTAAGAGTGGACACACCACTGCTTCCTTCAGTTCCCCTGGGAATGTTCCCGTGTCAAGGGACAAATTTATAATTTCAACCAGGGGGGTCTGTGCAACATCTGGACACTCCCTAATCAGCCAAGACGGGCACGGATCAAAGAGGCAGGTGGTGGGCCTACCAACTTGGAGGAATCTATCCACATCAGTAGGGAGTATCCGATCGAAATGGTCCAACACTGGACCTGAAGTCAGTCAAGGGGCCTCCAGTTCAGTCACTGTATCTAAATTGGCAGGGAGGTCACGGTGGAGCAACAGGACTTTCTCCGCAAAAAAGCTTGCGAATGCCTCACAGCTGTGGGTCGAATTTGTGCTTAAATTTGGTTGTCCTCCTAAGGATGTTATTGACCTAATTATTCTAAAAAGTTGTGCCGGGCGAGAGCTAGCGGATGCAATGGAAGCTGCAAAGTAAGATTTCTTAGCAGCTTTCATAGCCATCTCATAGGCTTTCATAAGCATCCTATAAGATGTTCTTGAGGCTCTGTCACGAGTCCGTCGCGATACTCGCTCTAGCCGTCTGAGATCCCGCTTCATTTTCCAGAGCTCCTCATTAAACCAAGGGGCCCGGTTTTGACGGGGTCGCAGAGGATGCTGAGGCGCGATCTCATCAATGGCTGCCAAGAGCCGGTTATTCCAGTCCTCAACAAGGTCATCTAATGAGTCGCCAGGAGGAGCAGGGTTCTGCAAGGCTTGTCGGAATCTATCAGGATCCATCAGTTTTCACGGACGAGCCCAAATAGGTTCGCCACCCAAGCCGGGGAGGAGCGGGAAGTCAATCTTGGCTTTCAGAGCGTAGTGATCAGACCATGGCACTTCCACAGCGGGGAGCATGATCACATCTATGCCAGCCCCAAAGATCAGATCCAGCGTGTGGCCTGCTTGATGAGTGGGGCCCAAAACAAACTGGGAGAGCCCTAGTGTTGCCATGGAAGTCACTAGGTCCAGAGCCTGTGAGGAGGGAGCGGTATTGGCATGGACGTTGAAGTCTCCCAAAACCAGTAGGTTTGGGAACTCCAAGGCCCAGCCCGCCACCACCTCCAGCAGGTCTGACAGGGTGGCTGCAGGTGTGCTGGGTGGTCGGTACACCAGCCAGACAGCCAAGCTCTCCTTGGTGCCCCACACGAGACCAACACATTCAATGCCGGAGATCACCGGTGATGGCAGAGCTCTGAAAGAGCAATCCTCCTGGAATAACAATGCTACTCCTCCCCCCCGACCCACAGTCCGCGATTGATGGAGGACAGAGAAACCTGGGGGTGTTATCTCATGTAGGGAGACTACTTCACCTTCCCATACCCAGGTCTCCGTCATTGACCTATTGTATATTTTTTCTACTTTTACAAGACCTCCACTTATTTTTCTGCTTGCACAATTAAAAAAGCTTGAGCAACAATACCAGCCTATCCCAGTTCTTGTGCTGATGCTACATTGGATCTCACCCATCATCATCATTATTATACTGAGAGAGAGCACCATGACACAGGTGGCTCCATTGCAGGTACTTGCCATCATTTTTTTATTTGCAATATGCATTTGCTCTTTTCCCAAGAACCTCAAGATGATGTATACAGAGAGTTTCCTTCCCCTTTCTTATCCTCAGAAAACTCTGTGAGGTAGGAACTATGGCTAGCCAAAGGTCACACATTGAGACAAAACTGCAGCTGAGATGTCAAATGAAATTTTGGCTGTCGAACCAAAACATGGCAAGGATTCAAAAAGCAAAACACCAAACCAAGTATTTCATGCCAATTAAAAAAATTTAACTTGAAGGGGCATTTAAAAATAAAACCTGATTCGGGGTGATAAAAAGTAGCTTGTATGTCCAGTAATTTATAAGCATGTTGTCCACTGAAAACAACCCATAACAGCCTCTGAATTCTAAAGCATCTTTAGAAGAAACAATTGTACAATATTCAAAGTTTTGTGCAATGGAAGGGCCTTTTCAGTTGTGGCTCTTAAGATGTGGAACTCCGTTGCTTCTGACGTGTATCTTGTCCATCTCTTTATAGTTTCAGCAAATGTTTAGAGGTGGAGAGACCTGATTCTACAAATGGACTACTGGCTGCTCCTATTAATAATAACTGCTATTTAGTGATTGGTAAAAGCTGTTATTTTTAAGGACTGGGTTACTTTCTGTGCTTTTATTTTATTATCCTGTAAACTGTGGTTTGTGGAAAGGGTGGTATATACACCATCTTAATAAGAAATAAAGACCCTATAAAACCAGACACTCCTTGCAGTATTTTCCCTTCCAATTGGTTCTGGCTCTGATTTGCATCTTTCTGCCATGTCGTTTTTCATGCGTCATCAAAAGCAGCAGCATTTACAGAGCAGAGAAAGAGAGAGAGAGATGGGCTTCCATGGGCAAATTTGTTTAAACTCTGGAACTCTTGTGGGTTTCCAATTGTATGATGTGCAAGAGACCACCAGACAGGAAACAATGTTTCAGAATGAGAAGCCTGATGACGGGGGGGGGGGGCTCTTTCTGCCTTTCTCAGTGGTTATGCCAGAGTAGTTTAAATGAGCGAGTGATGAGTGCATTTGTTTTTAGAAACTTGAGGCTAGCTTTGGCAAACAGCTTATTCTAGTTGCTAGACGTTGTTCCTCTCAGCACTGATGATACCAATATGTGAGCAATTGGAGTCATCTCTCCCTCTCTCAGGACAAAAGGTATTTAGGTTTCCTGCTGACTTTTCAGCAACTTCAGAAGCAATTATCTAAAATACTTGGGACTAGCACATGTCAATCCCAGCATGTGGTGTTGCTTAATACAAAGCAGCCCATGCATTTCATTGAAATACATGGGACTTAGCATGTATTGGATGTAAAACTGGGTGCAAGACTGCTTTTTTCGCACCCCTCCCCACCACAAAAAAATAGAGAAATCGGGGAGCTGGAGTGATCTGCCTGAAGTGAAGGTCTCATTGCTCCCCCAGCTTCTCAAAACAATGGGTCACTGGCCCTTATGCAGAAAGATACAGGGAAGGAAAGGTGTGGGGTGCTCAGTGCATCATGTTGTGGTGGAGTCAACCACACCAAAGCTCCCTTCCCTTTGTGTCTCCCCACTCCCTTTGGTAAATACCAGTGACCAGCTGCATTGGAATGTTGGGAGAGTAATTGTGCCCCATCTGCCCCACCTCACTCTCTGCTACTGATGACATCTCTAAGTAGGGTTGGAAAAGCCATTCCATCAAGCTGCCTCAGGGGAAGAACTGTGAAGAGATCTGGCTCACTCCATCAGAGTCTTCAAAGCATTCTAAAACCCTTCAGCATAATAACACGGTGCAGGCTTGGTGGGAGGGAATTTCCTAAGTGTGGAGTCACCACAAAGAAGGACCTCATTCTCATGACCATCCACCTGACTCATCTTTGAAGGCAGCCCCACATAGACCTCTTTGCAGTAGTCTAGCCTGGATATGATTAGATCAGGGATCACTGAGGCAAGGTCAACCCCTGCCAGGAAGGCACATGTACCAGCTGAAACTAGTAAAAAAGCACTTCTGGACACTGACTCTGCTGGGCTTCCCCAGGACATGTATCTTAAGATAAGTTCATGGAGTTCATGGAAGGATAATTTCTCAATCCCCCTTCCCACCTGCCACAAACCTCTCCTAAAACATATCCCACCTGTTGAAAACACTGCTGAATAATGATGGAGTATGCACAAGGGGGTGGTGCAGCAGGGGGAAGTCTGCTGAATTTTGGGTGATCCTCCCCTACCTCAGCAGCTCCTCACAGGCCATCCTACATGGTCCAGGAGGGCCTCCTGAGCATCCCAATGAAGTTTTGTTTGGGGGCGTATGTGCAGATGGCTGATGTGTGAGCGAACAGAAGACTTTCCTTCTGTCAGCTTATTTAAGTTTACATTGCAGGTTCCAACCCAATGTGTGTACAGTAGGGCAAGGAATACAAAGAAAAGGAACTCCAAATCCACGCCAAATCCAGAGGATAGCAGTCCCTTTATTAGAATTAAGAATGCCACAAAATTTCAACAGAGCTTTTGAGATTTTCAGATTTCTTCCTGAGGTTGTAGGTTAAGCAAAACATGTGTGTAGAGGGACCTGACTTAGTGTTAAAGCCATGAAGTCTGCACTGGTCCTAGTCTTAAAACTGAGTGTTAGAAATGGCTGATTCCTCATATTTGAGAATATAATATGCAGTGGTTGTTGGATCTGTTGCAGATAACTTCTTAAATCTGCTATCTTTCAACCACTTCACTCTTTTATATTACACCCGTAAAACAACAAAACAAGTGTGTTAAAATGTCTATAAAAATTAGAAGAATGATTCAGGGGAACGTGTGTAATTTCAAAAGAAGCAACTCAGTGAAGCATTTCCTTGGATATGTTCAAATTTCTTGCAGAATCAGAGGATAACTCCTTAAGAGATGCCTTTGATTTCAAAGAGCAAAGCTATTTTCATGAGACAGAGATGTGCATTGGTTTAGGTCTACCAGTAAAAGTCAGAGGTTGTGATGAGAATTGTTCATAACAGGTAGAAGCTGATGATTAGAATCATTCATATCGGCCTCATCAGTAAGATGACGATTGCCCCACTTATATTCCCTGGGTGCATAGTAAATCAATCACTAGCATCTCACTGTCCGCAAAAACTGTATTTTCCTTCTGTCATTTCATGGATGACATGATGTGCCAATCTTCTGTTCTCTGATGAGGGTTAGGAATGGACAGATTAGTCAATTTCCAGTCTAGCATGCCTTCATTCATAAATCCATTCCTTCCTATTTCTGCATTAATCT
This sequence comes from Podarcis erhardii, assembly GCF_964252035.2. NCBI lineage: Eukaryota > Metazoa > Chordata > Lepidosauria > Squamata > Lacertidae > Podarcis > Podarcis erhardii. The sequence continues at coordinate 21,774,525 of NC_138504.1, forward strand.
GTAAAAAAAAGTGCATGAAAAAAATCGTATTTCAAAATGTGTTTTTCATTCCAGACACACGTTTTCAAATGTGTTTTCTTTCAAAGTACACTTATGTAAATATACATTACTTTAAAATGCAAATTTTTATATGCATTCTGGTCCAATTTTTTTAGAGCCACAAATCGCATGGCAAAATTCAGGGAAGTCTAAAAAATCCAAATGATACCTGCATTTTGATCTACATGTTAGACTAGGAGTTGCAGATCAGGCAAATTTGTACTAAAATTTGAAAAAACAACAACCAAACAGTTCTTCAAACACAGGTTCTTGAAGGAGAAATGAATGTATTATAGCAGTGAGAATTCCAATCTTTTTGTTTTATAGGGTCACCAAACAGGGGTCTTAAATGTAGAGATTGAGATTTTTCAAAGGGCTCCCTCTATTGACAACCACTGCAATTTGCACCTCACAGAAGTCAAATCTAAGCATTAAAAAAAAAGTGTAATTGGAATAGTATTGGTCCATGTTTGTAGTTTAGCAGTGATATCCATAGACTAGATTTCCATAGATAAGCTGTATGTACAGGAAAATCATGTGACATGGCCTTCCTGAAGATGTACCATTTCAGAATGCAGGAGTGTGTGCTGGAGTCTGTGGCATATTTGAATTCATGTAAAAAATTATACACTTGTAAGAAAGATTCACCTAGAAAGGATTATGCACTTATAAAAAGGGTCCAGAACAGCCTTTTCTGTGATGTAACGTTTCCCCAGTTACCAACAATTATCCACTTTGCTGGAGCCTTCCACATCCTGCTACCTTCTTTCTCTAAACTAGGGGTGTGTGTGGTGGGAGGTCCTCTGCTGAAAAGACAGCAGCCTGTAGACAGCAGGACTGTACTGGAAGGCCTGCAGCACAATGGCAGAAACCCCGAAGAGCTACCGCCAGTCAGTGCAGACAATACTGAGCTAGATGGACCAAATGGCCTGGCTATGTATGAACAACTTGCCCTGTTCCTATCACCCCAGCCCTTTGAGCATTCCTTTTGAGAACTTGGCCTCCTTGCACTCTGAGAGTTTTCAAGTTATTTGACAGGTACTCCCAAAAGGTCTCACTGATTTTCAGGGCTAGCACCAGACTGCCAGTTCCTAGATGAAACTGGGCCAGTATTCTCAGGGTAATAGCCAGGTTTGGGCTAAGGTTGTATTGTACCACTTGGAGGATGGGTGAAAGAAGGCGGCCCTCTGGGCCTTTCTGCCTGGCCCTTGAAACCCTTCCACAAACTCTCTCCTTAGGCCATCAGCTTTGCTCACAAGCCTCCTCAGGTGTTTCAGCCTGGCTGAAATGTGTCTTTGAACTGCAACAATGCCTCTTGCACATCAGGATGGAGAATAGGTAGGAGTGCGTAGAAACTAGCATACTGTACAAATGTAACATCTACATGTTGCTTCACCCAGTTTTGCCTCTGCCCTCACCCACCACTCGCCCTTGGGATGGTTGTCCAGATGGGATAGTGTCCCTCAGGCTGAAAAGGGTTTCCCCGTTCCCAAGATTGTAGTCCATGTTGTTCCTTTTAACCACTCTTCCATTTTAACAGTCCTAGCGGCTAACCTCACAATCTCAGGTTCTGCAAATGCTAGAAACTTACTCTCACTTTTTGTAAATGAAAGCTGGGGATATAGCAATTATGCTTCATGCAGGAGTGGGGGGGGGGGACTGTGTCCCTTGCCTCTTGCCCCTATATTTACATTTATTTATTTATTTATTCACCGCCTTTCCATACATGCTTAAGGTGTTTTACATCAAACTGGTGAAAAATGCCAAACAAACAAAACAAAACAAAGCAACAAGGCAACATAAACATAAACAACTAGCCTACACTCTTTTCAGCAGTCAAAATACAAATTCAGAATAAGGCAGAGTCATACTAAGGATGCCCATGCATGGAAATATAAAGGGTGGGGATAAAATTAAAGTACTTATGTTGCAGCCCAAGGATCAGTTAACAGCTGTTCCCACCCTGCCTTAAAAAACCCCAAATCCTGGTGACCCAGCTGTTCACACCCTGCAGTCTCCAGTATGTGGTGCTCCTTGGACTTCTGCAAATCCCTTCCCAATCCCTGGTATTACCCTGTACTTCCTGGGAGAAAGTGTGGGAGAAAATTGTAATGAGAAAATATATATATATATATATATATATATATATATATATATATATATATGCGCATGCACACACATTTGTGGCAAAGGTCTCTTGCCTCATCCCCCACATTCAAGAGTTCAGTGTTACTGTATAGAAGCAAAAACAATCCCCCCTCCCAAAAATATGAAAAATAAAAATAAAAATGTGATGTTCTTGTTAAAAGGACACAGCAGGGGGAAAGTAACTGCTCTAAACAGACAATGTAAAGGAGGAGAAAATAGCTCCCATGGACGCATTTGGATTGTTGATTCAGGTACCTCGAGGTAATTTGCAAGACCGTAGTTTTACAGAGTAGGAGCAGCTTTCTGGCTTCATTGCACACAGTGGGGAGGGAAACAGCAAGCCAGGCTCTTCATTTGTGCTTTTTTTTATGTTGCTTCACAACCCAGGAACCATATGGGGTATAAACGGATCACTCCCTCTGAGCAGGCTGTGGAAGGGTTGCAGGGCAGGGGCTTAGCGAGGCAGTGGGAAGCAGTGAGACTGAAGCAGGAATGAAATATGGATTGAAATCTCGCCATCGGGTGCAATATCCCTTGTAGCGGCAAGAGGTTTAATAAAATCCAAAAAAGATATTTAGGCAGCACAGTGTGTATCTGAGCAAGGTTGTAAGGAGCATACTTCCCCCGTATTTCTGTACTGAGCAGTCCTGTACTGAGCAGTATTTGGAGGTGGTCAGAGGTGACGGTGCATGGATTTGGGCTCCCCAAGTTTCAGAGCGCAGGGAATATAGTTGCTTTATACTGAATTTAGGTCACTGGTTCAGTTGACTGATATGGACTGCATCCAGACAGCACTTTATTCCATTTCCCTGACATTTCCTTATCTGATAATCTCCACATTTTATGTAATCTTTCACACAATATGAAAGCTGCTTCTTGAAAACTGGCAGAATCTGGCGCTCATTTCTGTGTTACTCAGTTCCAGGAAAAAAACACAAAGCAAAACACCATTTGTAAACCCAGTTAGCCTAGAAAACTGTGGGAGTTTTGCATTGCAATTTCATGTGGAGCGGTATCCCAGCATATACAGTTCTTTCCTGCCATTTAAAGTGTAGCATGGCATGGCAGTATATCAAAAGAAAAGCAACAGTTCCATAATGCAACATGTAATGGCAGTGTAAAAGGAACATGAGAAAATGGGACAGCAGTACTAGCATTATAAGCAGGAAAACTAACGCAGTAATCCTTACATCTGAATGCATCCATAATGTGCTCTGGCTGGCAGGGGCCCAGAAAGTGTTTCCCTCCACATCACTCAGTATGTGATCATTTTTACCAGAGAGGCCTAGGACTGAATCTGGTGAACCTTTTGCATGTGAAGCACGTTCTCTGTCATTGCACTTTGCACTCTGTCCATAGCTCTCCAACTTCACTGGGTCAGATGCCCGTGACCTTAGTTTGGTGCAGCTGATTTATGTTAAGCAAATATCAGGGCCCTGAGCCAGATTAGGACAGCAGCACGGAGGACAAGGAGCAGAAACACTAAGATATTTGAATATTAAGCAATTGGCAAATGCTTTAAAATAAGTAAACCATTTACCACCCACAGTCGCTATTAGAATCCCCTCCAAATTTGATTTTCACAATAGGAAGAATGTTCTCTTTGGAACCAGGGAATTAGGATTCTGATCAGAAGTGCAGCAGGGGCAAAGGGTTAAAGCTCCCTCTGTTTGTAGTTGTCCTGATTCTTCTCAACTTATCTGCTTCACACACACACACACACACACACACACACACACAATCAGGAATGCAGTGCCAAACTACATGACCTATGTTACCTCCTGTTGACCCTCAATGCCGTTTTGAGGACAGAGTCTTAGAGACTTACCGTATTTTTCGCTCTGTAGGACGCACCAGATCATAGGACGCACCTTGTTTTAGAGGGGGAGAACAAGGAAAAAAAATTCTCTCCCTCTCTGTGCAGCGCCCCTTCAGCGAAGCGGCAGGAGAAACGGAGCCCCTTCCATTTCTCCTCCCGCTTCGCTGAAGGGGCGCTGTGCAGAGAGGGAAAGCTGTGCAGCGCCTCTCCAGCGAAGCAAAGCCAGGAGAGCAAGAGGGATCGTGCACAGCGACCCCTCTTGCTCTCCTGGCTTCAGTGAAAGGAACCCGAAGCCTCCGGAGCACAGCGGGAGTGCTCCCACTGCACTTTGGAGGCTTCGCGTTGCTATCACTGAAGCCATGGAGCCTGCATGCGCTCCATAAGATGCACACACATTTCCCCTTAATTTTTGGAGGGGGAAAAGTGCGTCTTATAGAGCGGAAAATACAGTATGTCCTTCCTTCAACTCCCTATAAAGGCAATTATATATACTGGAGTCCCTTCAGACTGGTTTCTCAGAGCCACCTTCCAAACTTCAAACTCTGTCAGGAGACAGACCATAGGTCTCCCTCCCCAAAGAAAAGCCCTCCTGAATTAAGCCAATTGTGCAGGGATGGGGAACTCATTTGGGGGCAAATGGCACTCTCCTGGCAGTCACCTGATGCTATATGACATTAAGCATGGAGATATGTTATCTCTCATCAAAGCACTATGTAAAAAGGTCAAGGTCAAGGACCCCTGACAGTTAAGTCCAGTCGCGAACGACTCTGGGGTTGTGGTGCTCATCTCGCTTTACTGGCTAACGTTTGTCCACAGACAGTTTTTCCAGGTCATGTGGCCAGCATGACTAAGCCGCTTCTGGCAAACCAGAGCAGTGCACAGAAATGCCGTTTACCTTCCTGCCGGAGCGGTACCTATTTATCTACTTGCACTTTGACATGCTTTAGAACTGCTAGGTTGGCAGGAGCTGGGACCGAGCAACGGGAGCTCACCCCATCACGGGGATTCAAACTGCTGACCTTCTGATCGGCAAGCCCAAGGCTCAGTGGTTTACATTACAGTGTCACCTGCATCCCACACAGGCATCATGTAGTCAGTCTCTTTACTCTTGATCTTAGCAGTATGCAGAGCCAGCCGACCCATGAGGTGGGGAAAAGCAGCTGCCTCAGGTGTCAGAAGCACAGGAGGCAGTGACCTACTTGACCCGTGGCTTCTGCTGCCAGCAGAACACCTTGTCTTGCTGAGTTTTGGCAAAAGGGAGACTTGGCAAAAGGGAGATGCCAATCACCACCCCTGCAGAGAAAATAAGCACCAAGGTCTTGTAGAATGGTCCCCTTCATTGAGTTTTGAGGGGGCATTGCAGTGATGTCAGTGGTGCAACAGACAGGGGTGGAGCATAGTTGGAGGTGGCCAGGAGGTGACACATTCCCATTTTGCCACAGATGGCAAAATAGAATGGGCATCCCCTGGCACTAAGCACCACAGCCATAAGGTCAAGAAAATACCTCTCTCTCTTTGTTTTTTAAAAAGCAGGCTGTGATACCACATTGCTAAGATCAAACATAAACCTCTGCCTGCTCTTTGACAGTAGATTACAGTGCTAAGGTTGGATAGAAGCTTCTGCCTGTTCCCACTTTGACATTTGAATCCTTTGATGTCAAGTAACTGAGAGTTGGGTGGTCCCACCCACCTGTCAGAAGTGGGCCAGTTCTAGATGCGGCCTTTAGGATTAAAAAGGTGTCCATTTAGTCCAGCATCCTGCTCCTCCAAGTGGTCAACCAACTGCTCCCTCAGAGACCCACAATCAGAGCTTGAAGGCAACAGCTCTTTCCCTCTGTTGGATCCTAGCAACTGAGACTCAAAAGGCATATAGCCTCTGAACCTGGAGGTTGCATATAGCAGCATGACTATTGACTAGCCACTGATAGTCTTTTTGTCCACGAATTTGTCTAATCCCCTTTTAAATGCATCTCAGCTCATTTCAAACACCACACCTTTGGATCCTTTGAAAGAAGGATCACTGTTTTTGAATGTGTAGAACTGTCACCCTGCTTTCACCTGGTGGTCAAGACCTTTTTGTGCTGTTTCCCAAGCCTGCAAAATTATTTGATTAGAGATGACAGTGAGACAAAAGAAATAAATGTGCACACCATAGGAAGGGAAGTTTCTCTCAACCAAAAGGCCTTATCTTAAAAAAAAAGACAGTCTGACTCCAGCCGGTATCTCTCTGGGCACTTCTAGATGGCAGATGATTGTGGACTCAGCGCTGCTCAAACATGTCTGTTTTGTACAGTGTCCACACAATGTCACCTGTATCAAAATCCTGCTCTGTATTTTGCCCCTTCCCCATTCAATCCATATTTACAATACTTACTATTTTTACTACTATTTTTACTTATTTTTCTCCCCGCAGAAATTGTAAATCTTGATTAAATGAGAATTTATCCATGCCTGGATAGCTCAGTTGGTTAGAGCATGGTGCTTATAATGCCAAGCTTGCAGGTTTGATCCCGGTATGGGATATTCCTGCATTGCAGGGGGTTGGACTACATGATCCTCAGGGTGCCTTGGCTCATTTTGGGAGGCTAAGACAGAACAGGGAACTAGGACCCTCATACCTACGGGACCGCCTAGGACCCTCGTACCTACAGGACCGCCTCTCCTGGTATGTCCCACAGAGGAACTTACGGTCTGCAAATAAAAACATCTTGAAGATCCCAGGCCACAGAGAGGTTAGGCTGGCCTCAACTAGAGCCAGGGCCTTCTCGGCCGCGGCTCCAATCTGGTGGAACGCTCTGTCAGAAGAGACTAGGGCCCTGCGGGACCTGACATCTTTCCGCAGGGCCTGCAAGACAGAGCTGTTCCACCAGGCCTTTGGCCAGGGCGCAGCCTGACCCCCCTCCTCTGGCAATCTGCACAGAATTTTGCTTCATGGTTGCCATCAATTTGATTTTAATTAATTTTTATAATGAAATGTTTTTAGAATCGTTGGATTATTTTGATGGTTGTTAGCTGCCCTGAGCCCAGCTTCGGCTGGGGAGGGCAGGATATAAATAAAATTTATTTTATATTTATTTTATTTATTATGCTGTCCATCCCACTGCCCAGCCACCATCCTGATTATGCTGGTGGAGGTGGTCTCTGGTGTGGTGCTGGATAATTCTTTTATTATTATTATTTAAACCAATTAAAGATACTGTTGGAAATGGGAAGGAGATGCTGTAGCTTCTTCCCCACTCCAGCAACTGGTTGGTGAGTGGGAGATTCAATCCTGCTGGAGTCTGTTTCTTCAGCACATTCCCCGTGGGAAACACGCTGTCAAGGCAGATTCCTGTCTTCAGCCTTTTCATCTAACTCCCTGCTCTGACAACCCCAGATTGCTACTGCCCGACTTGGCTGAAGCCCAGATTCCCTCAAATCAGCCTGATTTGTTTCAGGATTTGGCTTAATCCATTGCACAGCTCTAATATGCAACATGCATTGCAATTACCAACAAAATTAGGAAGCTAGCCTTAGAGTTTGGCTGCTGGTCTGCTATTGCTGTTATACTGCTGGATGTGTCCCTACAACATGTGGCCCAAAGCTATAGATGTCTAACAACATGCTTAATAAATCCCACTTTTGTGGCCACAGACAGACTGGAAGGAAAGGGGAGTTCACCAGGTACATGGGAGGCTTCAATTCAACTTGACACCACAAGGTAGAAGGAAACTATAGGAAGAGTGGGGAACCTTTGCTCCCCCCAGATGTTCCTGAATTACAACTTCCATCATCTCTTGCCTTTGGCCATGCTTGCTAAGGATCATGGGAGCTGTAGTTCGGCAACATCTGAAGGGCCAAAGGTTTCCCTCTATTGATCCATGGAATAAATATATAAAAGATTGTTGTTTTGATTTTTCAAGATTTTTCAAGAAACTCTGGCAAATGTACCAGTGCGGCATGTAATTGTGGCTCACCTGAACACCCTGCCACACACAAAACAGAGTGAGGATAAAAAAAGGACACAGGTTTTTGCTTTTTTAATGAAATATGCATGTGCTAATGCATAGGTATAGTATTGCCTACAATGAATGCCAGTGGCTCTCCATAGTTTCAGGCAGGAATCTTTCCCAACCCTAATTGGAGGTGCTGGGGATTGAACCTGGGACCTTTTTATGCAAGGTATGCGCTCTCGCACTCAGCTGCACATCAAACCATCAGTAACTATGATGGGACTATGGGCAAGTCCTCTGAAGCCCATCTAAGCTCCAGGACAGTTCCATAAAAGAGAGAGAAGGCATTTCCTGAGGTAGTACTAATCAATGTATTTGCAGAAACCGTGCTAAGCATTATTCACTATCCTATTTAGTTTCAAGCTGTTAAATTAGATTAGTTTATTTGTATCACTTTATACGTTACATGGATTTGTTGTTCTCTTTTTGCATTTATATAATGACATTGTTATTATCTATAATTGTTCCAAGTATGTATTGGGGGGGTTATTATATTTGTTGTTCATTTTATGTTTTGTAAGTAGGGATGGGGGAGAATTTCAGTTCAGTTCTATCTAATCCACCCTTTCTGAAACAATGCGCAAGCTAAAATTTCAACATTTTTGCTTCTCTGAATTTTGCAGTGCAGGTAGCCAGCCAAGTAATCTTTACAAAAATGTTTATATTAGAGTATGCATAACAATGCATATATTAATAAAAATGACATACTAGGAGAAATTGCTTTGCAAAGATGTGCATAATAGGGGGAATCACATAAAAACAAGGAGATACTTGCACTAAATGCTGCTGAATATTCACAAAGAAGTAAAAAATAATCATAAACTGAAGTATAAATATGGAAACTGAACTTAAGATTGGAAAGATGGAAAGTGAAAGAAACCCAAATTACCAGTTTTGCTGAATCCTAGTTGTGAACTGCTTTCGACACATTTTTGTAGAAAAATATTATACAAATATGTAAAGGAATGAGTGAATTCTGCATCCTGGTACACTCAAAAAGAAGCCATTTCAGCTTTCTGGGATGATGGCACTCCAGCTTCCTGGTCTTTATGGTGAAAAGATGATCTAAGGTGGCGGTGCAACTGTGAAGGAACATTGCCTCAGGGCTATTGTGCCTCCAGTTTTAATAGCTTTTCTTCTACCAAGTATAGATCTCTGTGTATGTGTGTGAGGGAGAGAGACTGTCTGTGTGAGCAAGAGGAAGAACATAGCCTAGAGGTCTTGGCCACCAGTCTATCCATTATTTTTAGTTGGAGTCACCTGAAAATCAGACCGCACACTCCAGTGTGGTGTGATGACCTTTGGGGTTTTTGAATTGTGCTCTTTTTCTGGTAAGATGCAAGTGGGTGACTTTGAAGGGGGACCCCCTCCTGTGCCATGCAAAAGTCTTTGAATTGTTCCTGATCTGCTTCTGAGGCTCCCCACTTATATGTAAGGTGCTTTGAAGATGAATACACCCATCACAAGGGGGGGGGGATAGAGGGAGGAGAAGAAGCCAGCACTATTCCCTTAGGTGAGCTAAAGCTGCAGATTTCATAAAGATGTTCACTATAATGGCTGCTGCTTTTTGGGTGGGACGTAGGAGGCAATCTTGGTAGTTTTGCAGCAACCCAAAGTAGAAGATTATTGGGTACATTTCTTGAACGCTGTCCAAGAACTCCATTTCACGTCAGCAATGTCTTCTTAGACTTCCTTTTTCTTTTCGTTTTTGCAACACCTGCATTCTCATAGCATAGAAACTCTTCATTCATGAGTACCATCATCTCTTCTGTTTCTGATGTTCAGGCCTGAGTGCTGATGCTTAGGTAAAGGTAAAGGGACCCCTGACCATTAGGTCTAGTCGTGGCCGACTCTGGGGTTGCGGAGCTCATCTCGCTTTATTGGCTGAGGGAGCTGGCGTACAGCTTCCAGGTCATGTGGCCAGCATGACTAAGCTGCTTCTGGCGAACCAGAGCAGTGCACGGAAACGCCGTTTACCTTCCCGCTGGAGCGGTACCTATTTATCTACTTGCACTGGCGTGCTTTCGAACTGCTAGGTTGGCAGGAGCAGGGACCGAGCAACGGGAGCTCACCCTGTCATGGGGATTCGAACCGCCGACCTTCTGAACGGCAAGTCCTAGGCTCTGTGGTTTAACCCACAGCGCCTAGCAAAAACAAAACACACCACAAACACACATGAAAGCAAGGTATCAATAGTTTGAAGGCTTGCGGAAATACAAAATTCAAAAAAACCCACCCACCCACGAACAAACAAAAAGGGGGAGGGACACCTTTAAACAGGCAACAGGACACTCACTTGATTAGCCACAGAATGCTGACTGACTCTTGGGGGAACAAAAGTGGAAATTGAGGGGAATGGGGAATGGAGTACTCTGGAGTAGGGCATTTTGTTGCAGGTCCCACTTGTTCCTAATTTTGATTGTACTGCTCAGGATACAGAGCACTTGGTAGTTCTTATCTTTTTGAATCCATACAATGACCATTACATAAATTGGGCTGGCCCTTTGTGACTTTTCCTGGTGTTCAAGCGTGAGGGTCATGGCCGAAGAAAAGATATGTTCTCTGAAAAGCAACCAGTGGAATGGCTGTTGTGCTACTGTAAGAGCCAGAATAATGGTTGTATATGTGGGAATGGGGGTAGAAAGGCCCCAGTTATGACTTCCCCCAAATAACCCTGGAAAATGTAGTTTGTCAAGAGTTGTGATAATTGTTAGGAGACTGCTATTTCCACCATAGAGCCACAATTCTCAGAGTTCCCTGGGAAGAAGGACTGGTTATTAAAATGTTTTGGGCATTGTTAGCTCTGTGAGGGGAATGTGGGGGCCTTCTAATGAATCTTAGAACCCTTAACCAATGAAAGCTCCCAGGGTTCCTTGGGGTAAGCCATCATAAGCAGTCTGATACTTCTTTAAATGTATAGGGCAGATGGAGCCAAGTCAGTTAAGTTCACACTTCTTGAACCAATATGAGAATCAAACCACAGCTCTCCTTTGAAATTCCCACTTTTCCCAATTTTGCAGTGCAGTTCTCTATCAAAATAGTGTGCTCAAAAGTGTTTGCATATAGGGTTGGCATTTTTTGAAGAGCAAAGAAGAGGACAGATTTGCCGACTTCTGCTTTTAACTATGGATCACGATGATGACTCTACTCACGCAAAAGAGGTCGTTTCCTGGAAAAAGAGGAGAAAGTGTGCCTAAGAATAATAACAAGTGTGCCTGTGATAATAACATGCAAAAGTGCATTACAGTGGTACCTCGGGTTAAGTACTTAATTCGTTCCGGAGGTCCATCTTTAACCTGAAACTGTTCTTAACCTGAAGCACCACTTTAGCTAATGGGGCCTCCTGCTGCCGCCGCGCCGCCGGAGCCCAATTTCTGTTCTCATCCTGAAGCAAAGATCTTAACCTGAAGCACTATTTCTGGGTTAGCGGAATCTGTAACCTGAAGCCAATGTAACCTGAAGCGTATGTAACCCGAGGTACCACTGTATATTAGGGAGAATGCTTGCTAAGAATAGTATATCAGGAGAAACAAGCACTAAAATGATGAAGTTTAATGAGGACTTTTTTAGAATAAAAATATTCAGAACCTGACATGGGAATGTGGAGAATTGACCTTAAGATTGGAAAAATAAGTGACTTAGAGAAATCAGAATTGATGGATTCATCCATTCCTAGTATGTAATCTGCCCTGGGCCTGTATGGTGAAGGGCAATCTATGACTGTCATATTTTTCAAATAGAGAGCAGATAATGTAGAAAAATAAAAGCAGCAGAACAAATAATGAAAGCCAAATTTTGCAATTTGGTAGGGGAAGAAGCTAAGAAATGGAATTCGACCAAATGGCATACGACGAGAGGTTTAAATCCTGTATTGTCTTCCTTTTCTGGGCCAAAGTAGTTGTCGCTGAAGCCAGCATCTCTTTAAGAAATTCATTAGATTGGAACACTGCTGTTTGATCATCCCACAAGTTCAAAAGGGTAAGTTGTGGAGAGGCTTGGATAGGGCTTTTTAAAATAATAATAATAATAATATTTTTCTTTAGATATCTGGCTTTCATTACATGTTTTGCTGCTTTTATTCCCGCCCCCCTAAATTATCCACTCTACAGATTTGGAAAACAAAACCCCTGTGCTGCTCCTAAATAAATCAGTCAATAAATAAATGATACACGTAGCTGCATGGTATCTTTTTTTAATCCACTTTTAGTATTCAAGAGAGAAATATTGATGAGGTAAAATAATGTGTTCTTTTGCGGGTAGGTGGGGGACGAGTTACATTTAATCTAGTAATGTTTTGACTTCCCAGCTGGGATCTCTTTTTTGTTCTGTTCTTGCCACAATATAGGACTTCAGAGTATGTTACTAATTCTAGGGGACTCAGGAGGATGTTCAGAAAAAAAGGTGATGCGGTGTTTTGATTTGCTGTGCAAGTCATATAGAACTATCCGTGGCATTGCTCTGTTTATCTTTTCTTGTATAAATATCACAGTTGAAACTGGCTATATTTAGCAGTTGAACTCAATTTCTCTCTCTTTCTCTCTCTCCCCCCCTTCCTCCTTGTTTCAGTTATTTTCTGTCTGTCCCTAATTTCCATAGCTGCTGCAACAGAATTCTAGGAATAAATGCAAACAAGTCCACTACTGCCTTCCTGGTTTACACATGTACTATGGATCATTCTTTAAAGCCTAACTCTTAATTCAACTAAATAATCACTGCTTCACAGCAATAATTGCATATGAAAGGGGCTCTTCTTCCATTTTATTGCACATATAATATTTCTAAATGCCTACGTCTTGGTATTTAATTTTCTCCTAATTGGCACAAGAGAGTTGTTCGCTTGCCAGACTCAAAGTTCCTCCTAAAATCCCTTGATTCATTTATGGCAAATGTGTTTTCCCAATGGAAGTTCAAGGATGAAGCAACAAGAACTCTTTCCTTTCTTGGGAAATGTGACAGTCTGATGAAGGACCCAAGCTTTATATGTAGGTTTGAATTAGCACAAATATAGTGGTTTGCTATTGACTGTAGAGGGGACTGAGCTAACCAATATGATAAAACTGATGATACAGTACAGATGTAAGGGAAGAGATGTGAACAAAAAATATATCCAGGTGTTTGGAAAGTTGCCTCGGAATGATGCATAACTGAACACTTCTGTCACTCCTTCAGACTATAGAATGCGGTGGCCAGGACTATCAGCTCAAATAAGCTGAATTTTAAAACTGAGCAAGTTATAACTGAACAGGGCAATAATACCAATGATCTTAAATTGATTACTAATGGTAAAGGGTTTTTAACCTGCCAATACCTGTCAGCTGAACATCACTAGTTGTCCAATAAAGCTAATTAGAGTTAAACTCTAAAGCTAATTGGAGTTAAACAGCTGATTATTGTTAAACAGTATTGTTGCATGCCACACCAATCTCTGAGTGACGCAAGATTCCAAGGGTTCCAGGCAATCTTACCCAGGGTCTATGTTTCCTTTTGTGATGTCTTTATGGTATATGGTTTGTCTTTATGGTATATGGTTTGTTTACACATATATACAACCTGAGCCTGCGATGGAGGGGCCCACTGGATCAACATACCAAGGGGGTCTTATTTCTTCCATAGGCGCAGCCTAGGGTAAGATCCAATCAGAGATCCAGCATCATGCTCTGCCTCTTTCTCTCTAGTTCACATTACAGCAACCAATCTCTCTGATTTTATCTGTTAAGGGAGGGAGGAGCTCCATCCATTTGCCATCTTAGGCCCTTTCCTTTGTTCTTCTTAATGACACATCACCCTCACAATTATGTTAGTCAGGCTTAATTAGCTTTTAACACTTGGCTTAATTAAAATATTAATCGTGTCTAGCATGCAACTTAAAACACATGGGTCTGGTTTAATGCACACTGGCTTAATACTCCAAGCATTGATTAAATTCTAACTCCTACTAGATGCACGAATTTAGGGGTGTCTAGCACCCACAAACTCATAACAGTATACAGTGAGCAGCTGATACCTACATATCAGTGCTAAATATTTGCAGCACAACCAAAACTAATTTGATTAGTTATTTAGCCAAATAAGCATGCTTTTTGGAAGAAAGTTCTTGTGAGTTCATCATGACTTACCCCCCCAAAAGTGTGCTTAAAACTACAGATGTTAAAGTGCTTGACTCTAGCTGCAACCAGGTCATTGAGATTTGAAACCAAGAGCTGAAGTAGTATGGGTTAAGATGTAATGTGGGTTAGTGCATATATTTCAATAAACATGTGCTAGATGGAGATTTGTTATATCTAACCATTTTGTAAATAATTCAAGGATGTCCTGTCTCCGTAACATTCACAAGCCTCAGGTAATTCTGCTAAGTAAAAATTGTCTGCTCAATGGGTGGGTTTAATTCTTACCAATACTGTAAAGAAGTCAATTCTCATTGTATAACAGGGCGTCCCTCATCATAAACCAAATTGGAAGAATACTTCTAGGAACTTCCACTGAAGCTATGTCAAAAATTGAGTAATATTTCTACTACTTTAAAGGGGTGGAAACATCACAATGCTGGAAATGGCTTAGTAAATTAATTGCAAATTACTTATTAATGAAACACAAATACTCAGCTGTCACTTGAAGCCAAATACTGGGTTCACTTAATGATTATTTTTTGAGAAAACACATTAGTGCTTGTTTGATCCTAAAAGTGTTAACAGCAGCGGGGGGGGAGGGGGGGTGAAGCATTTGGTCTTTGAATGGAAACCTAACACAGGGAGAAAAATGTGAAGTGCGGAAAGCCACATAAAATACCAAATGTCTGACAGGATTGTGAATAGATTTAGAAAACAGGAAGAAAAAGAAAAATCCTAGCCAGAGTAATTACAAAAATAAATACATAAGGCTTTGCATTTGCAAAGCACAGTGTAGAAATTCCATCCTGCTCCATTTCATTTCCGTTTTCCGGATCTTGAGAAGGAGCAATCGAGCTCCCTATTTAATAAATAATGTTCTGGTTCTGAGTTTAGTTCCACTGAACATTATCCATTCTTTCTTCAGTCTAAGGAAAAGCTCCAGGTACATCTGCTCATATGTTGTCACTTCTGGTTGCTTCTGGTTGCCCTGTCACATCTGGTTTTAAGGCTGCACAATGACACAAGATGGTGACATGAGACATGGAATTCACACAGGCAGTATCCCATTTACCAAATCCCTTTCTTACTGTACAGAAGGACCGTAGGTCATTTGTAGAGGACTTGCTTTCCATGCAGAAGGTCACAGGTTCAATCCCCAGCATCTCTAAGTAGGCTGGGAAAGAACCCTAACTAAAATCCTGGAGAGTGGTTACCAGTCAGTTACATAATACTGAGCTAAATGGATCAGTGATCCAACTCAGGTCTTTTTCACCCTTATATTGGCATAGTTGCTGTTTGATCTGATGCTTTTAACATTGAATTTGTAGCTGATTGCCTGCAGTTTTATTTGCATGTTGCTGTGATTAGAAAGTGAGCCCAGGGTTTTCCTTTCTGCACTAATGGTGGGTTGTCACCAAATTGAGAAAAGTTCCATGGATGTAGTCACACCCATAATGTACCCTCATGTAGCTCCAGCCAGTAAATGTTGGACTTATGAGCATGCACACAGGGACAGCCCTTTCACAACTTTGGGGAGGGAGCAGTATTTAATGCCTTGCATTCTAGAATACTGTGTGAGTATAGGGGATTAGAAGGGAATCGTAGAACTGTAGAATTTGAATAGACCATGAGGGTCATCTAGTCCTACCGCCTGTAATGCAGGAATCTTTTGCCCAACGTGGGGCTCAAACCCACTACTCTGAGATTAAGAGCCTCATGCTCTACCAGCTGAGCTATCCCAGCAGACTATGTGTCTTCCTGAGCTATAGCGAACTTGGTTATTGTGGTGAAATTTTATCTGCAGTTAATGATTACTATAAAGAGCAGTACAGTACTTTGACTCAGTGCCATCATCGCTACCTGCCATATCTTGCCCCTGAACTGAGTTTGCAAGCTGACAGTTCACACTCATCAGAGGGAAGAAGTTGAAAAACAGACGCCTCCCCAACCATGGCCCCTCAACACACACCCCTCCACAAAAACCAAGATGGCGCTTGTATACATGCCACACAACTGAAAATATAGAGGAACCAAATCATTCATAAAAGGTGGATTTTTTTCAGGTGTAAGAAAAAGCAGGTTTGAATACATAATTCTGGAATATTAGCTGGATGAAGCCGATGTCAAGCGGCAACATGCCAAAAAATCTTTTAAAACCTAGGAACTATTCCACTATAAATGGTAAGCGTGGAAGGCAGACCCATGACCCTATGAAATATGACAACCCTCCACATTAGCTATATTTAGACAACAGGTAAAATTATTAATCCAGGCCTTCGGAATCTGATGTCATTGGTTTGGTATTGCTGTTTTTATAATAGTTGTATGATTTCATTTCATTTTGCTTTATATTGCTGTTTATATGTTGTGTTTGTAAGCCACTGTTGTGTTTATGTGCTCAGATATGGGGAGGGAGGAGTATAAAACATTGAACTAAATGAATAAATAAATAATCAATTAGCCTCCCTCAACCATTCTTTTTGTATGTTCTATGAGTTCAACACACAGCTCTGTTTGTTAGGAAAATGCTCAATCTCAGTTTCAAATTTATGGGTATGTCTTGACTAGACTGGCAGGTGGAATATTTTCTTCCCTAGATAAGTGAGATGCTTCAAAAAATCCTTTCCATCTGAATTTCTTCTGAGTTTTGAATTTCCTAATTACCTGGTCTTATTTTGGAAGTGGAACTGATTGGATTGTAGCCAACTAAGTTTTACTCAGAATAGACCCATTGAAGCTAATGGTCCTAAGTGAGTCATGTTCATTAATTTCAGTGGATACTAGCATTGAATACAGCCCATTATTGTTTATTATCTTCACCATCTTATCTACAGCAAAGTAAGGAGGCACCATGTTCTGTTCTGCTCTTCATTCGTCGCATGCAGCGCCATTTCCATTCTGCCACCCAAAAACTATGTTATTTATCTCACTGTCCACTGTGGCAAAATTATAACTTACACAGTTAATTATGTAATTTTAATAAAATATGTTGCTATTACTGCATTCATTTCAATAGTAACAACAACAGTGAATACCTATTATATTCACTGGATTTATTTCTGTTCCAAACAAGGGATAACTAAGTGAACACCTGCAATTACCATCCCCATTTTTGTTGGGTGGGGCTTTCCAAACTAGGTGAGCTCTGCTTCATGTGCCTCCATTCTGAATTTTCACTTTTACTAATCAACACAAGGATTACCGGTACCTCCTTTGTCAGAGGCAGTATGTTTCTGAATGCCCCCCAGCCATGCCACAGTTAATCTCCTGTGGCCACAGCCACTACCAGTGCTGATTGGCCAGTGGGACCACACTGGGCTTGGCCTCGCCTAGCACTGGTGCAGTGACTGGGACAACACGTGGGGGGGCGTCAATTATTCACCTCACACTGGATCCTATCGAGTCCTGGCCACGACACTGCCGACCAGAAAAGGTGAGCGGATTTGCTGGAAACTGCAGGGGTTGGGAGGGGTCTGTTGCACTCAGGTCCTTCTGGCTGGCTTCTTCTAGGCCACTGTAAGAACATGATGCTGGACTGCATGGTCCACAGGCATGATCCAGCAGCTTGATTTATGTGTTCTTACATTAAGGGTT
Source organism: Podarcis erhardii (assembly GCF_964252035.2). Taxonomy (NCBI): domain Eukaryota; kingdom Metazoa; phylum Chordata; class Lepidosauria; order Squamata; family Lacertidae; genus Podarcis; species Podarcis erhardii. The sequence goes on from NC_138504.1 coordinate 21,792,224, forward strand.
TTCTTTAAAACAAAGCAGAACAGAATAGAAAGCAAAAGAGCTTTCTGAAGATCAGTCACGCTTTTAAGATGATTTCCACTCTGGTGAGTAACTAAGCAAGTAATGCTTTGCCTTTTAAAAGGAAGGGTTGCTTAGTCACAAATGACAATTGATAAATCATCTGAACACCAGTATCTTAGTTGCAACAAAACCATAATTCTACAGAATAACATGAGCTGACTTTGCTGGGAACAGTGAAGATGTTTCATGGCACATTTCTCCCCCTCTTTTAATGCTTCCGCTTTTCATCTTTAGCTGTAAATACACTTAGCGAGCAAAAATGAAATATAAGCACACGCTGGAGGAATATATATAAAAAAAGTAGGGATGATGATCACTCTTGGCTGTTAAAAGAGATTGCAATGAAGTGTTTCTGGGGAAAGAAGCAATAAGTAAAGCCAAATCAGAGAACAAAATCAAACTTCGTTGTTTAATCAGCATTTAAAAGGACAACTTTTGCATGTCAAAATCCTTCTTGTTAAAATTCTTCATTTCCCCCATGCTTTTCCCCATACAATTTCATCTTATGCCTTATAAAAGGTCTGATCTATGTAAGAAGCATATGAATAACACAGTAAGTTGTATTTTAAGTCAGCCCATTGACCCACGAACTCAGAAATGTCTACAATGACTGGCAGAGGCTCTCCACGGTCTCAGGTAGGGATTCTTCCCTAGCCCTACCTGGAGATGCCAGGGATTGAATCTGGGACCATTCGCATGCAAAAAGGTCCTTCACCACTGTCAATTTCTCATTCTTCCACTCTTCAGTTCAGCTGACCACATTTCCATGTTGGATTACGCTTTTTAAAAAACAAGTCCTGACCAAAATTCAACATCAGTTTCGTGCACATTTTTGTGTGCTCAACACTGTACAGGTCTGTGTACACAGTTTTTGTGAACAGTCTCCCCAAATTTCAGCACGTGTTTTGGGTGAGTTGGAATCATGCATCACAAAATCCAGAGAAGTTGTGAATTTCAAAGGGTAGCTGTGCTTCAGCTTATGTATGCAGTTTGAGGATGTGTGAATTAGTTGGGTTTGCATTAAAATGAGAACTGAAATGGAATTCTCTTCCCTCCTCCATCTTCACTCAGAAGACTCTTTCAAGGGTGGAATATTGAAAGAAGGACGGACATTTAAACATAAATTAATGTTGAACATTCTTATTTTTGCATGGTTGCTCCCACACCCCATGTGCTGTTTGACTTCTTGGTTTGGTTAGAAAGGCAACAAGGTCCTCGGAGAAGGTATGTGTTTCTGTTTGGCAACACAAGATAAAAGTCATTTGCTCTTTGTAGCGGGGAGAGAGAGAGAGAGAGAGAGAGAGAGAGAGAGAGAGAGAAAGAAAGAAAGAAAGAAAGAAAGAAAGAAAGAAAGAAAGAAAGATTCTTAACATGGCAGAAATCACCAATTGTATATTGGGGGATGGGGAGAAAGCTGAGCTTAAATATTGAAAGAAATCCACAAAGATAAAAAGATTTCATTTTGGTACTTCTTCACTGTTTTTGCAGTTTGGCAGCTGTCAACATCTCAAAATATCATCCCCCCACCCCTCCCAAACCGCTGAAAGAAAGAAAGTCTTTGATTTTCCCCTTGAGACTCTGAAGCCGAAAATGGACTCTTTGTAGTCTCTACTTCATTTCAGATGTGGAGTCTCCTGCCCCCCCCCCTCGGCGGACATCAACCGCCCCCCTCTTAGTGGTACAGAAACAACTAATTCATAAGCAGAATCTCAGTTAATTAAATAAGTTTGATAGTTTTAACTCCACTTTTAAAATAAAAATAAATACGTACATGGAGTAAGTCTCAAAAATATTTTCCTCTTTATTGCAAATCTCCAGAGGTCCCCCATCTTGCATTTCTTGCATCATTAATAATGCAAATTAGGTTTTGTTTGGCTCCTCCATAAGTTTATAATTAGAAGTAAATATTTAATACGCGGATCAGAAAATCAAATTGTGTGTGACTATATGTATGACAATGATTGTATTATCTTGTTGCTAGGACCCAATGTAATACATACATACATACATATATACATACACACCGTGAGTCTTGCTCATGCGACCAACATGGTTTGTAGCATGTTATTAAATATACTATCAGAAACTGAACACGCCTGCTGTGGCTATTTTGATTGAGCCAAAGCAGACATGATGTGGAAGCTCTGTTGCTATTAGACCTCTACTTTTTGCTTTAAATTTAAAGCAGTGGTGGGAATTTGGGAAGGGATCAGTTTTGATCAGAGCAGTTTTGACCCTTTACATCTCCTTTCCTACAGTTCTTTGTCTTAGATTTGGACTGGGCAGTCCCACCTTCTCTACAGAATTCAGAAAGACTTCAAGCCAGGCCCATGAGGAGGGGGAAAGCAGCTGAATACACTTGCCTTGTTCCTTTGATGGCTAAGCAGCAGGGGAGGGGGCACAGGGTGCCAGGAACCTGTTGCTTTTTTGTTTGAGCTTATAACTTTATTCTAACAAGACTCCAACCCTGGATCTCAGACAAGCTCTGGATGTGCCTGCTTCAAGCTATATTGCAGGATCATTGGACCTCAGAATGATTCAGGTCTATAATTTATATATGAAGACTGGCACGCATTTTCAAATCAGGAAACATGAGTTTCAATGGCATCGATAGAAATGTCTGAGTATCTCTCTTGACTCGTTCTTTATGGTTTCCATATCATTGCTGGTACAATTCCGGCAAATACAGAAAGCAACCTAATGAAGCTTCTGAATTTCTTTTTATTTCTTTTTTATTTTTTTAAATAATATTTATTAAAGTTTCAACAATTACAGAAAGAAAAAATAAACATACCACATTAAACAAAAACAAAACAGCACACCACAATATAAAAAAGAGGGGGGGGACAGAGAAATAAAACCCATTAAACAAAAACAAAAACGCAAAAAAGAAAATGCATCAGATCTCCTCATTACCATTCTTTCTGTTAAGTTGTGGGTTGACATAGCTGACGACACAGCGATTTCTCCAAGTAGCTCTTTATTTTGTAAGCTGGAATAGAACTGACTGCAAACAGCTCAGCCGGCCTGCTTTTATAGGCAGCCGGCTGTCAACATTGTAGCAACAGCCCAGAGTTCCCGCCTAAAATAACTGACGTGGACCTGAGTGAAAACTATCTACAGACCTGAGTGAAAACTATATACAGTATCCCCCTGCTGGCCCAGGGTGAAACTTCACTACATAACACTTTCATTAGCTTATTTCCCTGACCTCCTCACACCTCCCTTTTTTGTATTCTAGGTCTATTATCTATTTCAGCAAATCCTTTCCCTCTTTTAAAATTTTTGTCCTGTAAATTGTCTTAATATAATGTAGCTTTACTTTTCCTCCTTTCACCAATTAACAGGCAGTTATTCCCAAATCCTTTATATCCTTCCTGCTATAATCATATAATATTGTTCCAACATCCTTCTAACAGATATTAATTTTACAGTGTTTCTGTAAATAGTCTTTAAATTTCCTCCAATCTTCCTCCACTGACTCTTCTCCCTGGTCTTGGATTCTGCCAGTCATTTCCGCCAGTTCCATATAGTCCATCACCTTCATCTGCCATTCTTCCCGGGTGGGTAAATCTTGTGTCTTCCAATACTTTGCAATAAGTATTCTTGCTGCTGTTGTAGCATACATAAAGAAAGTTCTGTCCTTCTTTGTCACCAATTGGCCGACCATGCCCAGGAGAAAGGCCTCTGGTTTCTTCAGAAAGGTATATTTAAATACCTTTTTCATTTCATTATAGATCATCTCCCAGAATGTCTTAATCCTTGGGCACATCCACCAAAGGTGAAAGAATGTACCTTCGGTCTCTTTACATTTCCAACATTTATTATCGGGCAGATGATAGATTTTTGCAAGCTTGACTGGTGTCATGTACCACCTGTATATCATTTTCATTATATTCTCTCTTAAGGCATTACATGCCGTGAATTTCATACCTGTGGTCCATAACTGTTCCCATTCAGCCATCATAATATTATGTCCAACGTCTTGTGCCCATTTAATCATAACAGATTTCACCGTTTCATCCTGAGTATTCCATTTCAACAGCAAGTTGTACATTCTTGATAAGTTCTTAATTTTAGGATCTAGCAGTTCTGTTTCCAATTTTGATTTTTCCACCTGGAAGCCAATTTTTTTGTCCAAATTATATGCCTCCATTATCTGGTAATAATGAAGCCAATCTCGCACTCTATTTTTTAATTTTTCAAAACTCTGTAATTTTAGTCTGTCTCCCTCTTGTTCCCTGAATTTCTTTTTAGTGGTACATTCTGCACAGTTGCTTGAACAATTTGCTTTGCCCAACTCAGTCTTTCAGTTGGAATAAAGTTGTACAACTTAGACTATATCCTTGCTTGTGTTAATAATAAATATAAAAGCAGTATAATCAATCAGTGCCATGCTTCCTCTTCAGCCGAGATCTGCAAACCAAACACAGTGAAGGAATGGCAACATTTGTGCTTTGTATGGGGAAACTCAATCTATATTTATTACAGCAGATAACATAAAAAATAATAAGGAACCTATTATCTTGCAGGAAAAATCTGATAGTGAAAAATACACAAGGCAGAGAGTTTTCCAGTGATAAAAAAATTAAATTAATTCATTTATCAACCTGACATTGATGGAGCTGATTTGACCTGAGAGTTAAAACACATGAAAGTTGAATGAGCAGTTTTAAAGAAAGTTGGGGAAGGACTGTAGACATCATATACATAAATGCCAGTAGCTGTCAAAGAGAAATCCCAATGCACGAGATCCATGATTGGGTAGGATCAATTATGTGATGAATTCAGAGAGACTGAAGGAGCAGCCAAGGGACACAATGTTACTCAAAAGTTTCTTTAAAGCAGTCTTCCCCAATCTGTCACCCTCTAGAAGATTTAGACCAACTTTTTCAGCAGGGGGTAGGTCGACTCTCCCACAGGCCTTGTGGGTAAAGGTAAAGGGACCCCTGACCACTAGGTCCAGTTGTGGCCAACTCTGGGATTGTGGCGCTCATCTCACTTTACTGGCCGAGAGAGCCGGCGTACAGCTTCCGGGTCATGTGGCCAGCATGACTAAGCCGCTTCTGGCGAACCAGAGCAGTGCACGGAAACGCCGTTTACCTTCCCGCTGGAGAGGTACCTATTTATCTACTTGCACTTTGACGTGCTTTCGAACTGCTAGGTTGGCAGGAGCAGGGACCGAGCAACGGGAGCTCACTCCGTCGTGGGGATTCGAACCACTGACCTTCTGATCGGCAAATCCTAGGCTCTGTGTTTTAACCCAGGGTGCCACCCACGTCCCGCGACCTTGTAGGAGGCCAGACTATATTTTGGGGGGGAAATAAAAAATGAACGAACTCCTATGCCCCACAAATAACCCAGAGATGCATTTTAAACAAAAGGACACATTCTACTCATGTAAAAACACGCTGATTCCCAGACTGTCCATGAGCTGGATTGAGAAGGCGATTGGGCCAGATCCAGCCCCCGGGTCTTAGTTTGTCATGTTTACCCATGTTTTAGACTAAAAATGCCATAACCCATGACCATTTGCAGTGCTGACTGGGGTTGCTTATTAGTCCAAAATATCAAGGGCATGAAGTTGGAGGAGGCTGCTTTAAAAGATGAAAATGTGTAGCATAAAGGTAATTTTTTTAACTAGCTCTGCCAAAATAGCTAGTTTTAATCCCATTCAGGAGTGCTGATTTCTCTTTGACAGCTATTTTTTCCAATAAGCGACAACGCTTCCAATAAATTATCTGAGCCAGTAGGGGGTTATTATTATTACAGTGGTACCTCTGGTTAAGTACTTAATTCATTCCGGAGGTCTGTTCTTAACCTGAAACTGTTCTTAACCTGAAGCACCACTTTAGCTAATGGGGCCTCCTCCTGCTGCCGCGCCGCCGGAGCACGATTTCTGTTCTCATCCTGAAGCAAATTTCTTAACCTGAAGCACTATTTCTGGGTTAGCGGAGTCTGTAACCTGAAGCGTATGTAACCTGATGCGTATGTAACCCGAGGTACCACTGTGTTGTTGTTGTTGTTGTTGTTGTTATTTTGTATCCCACCCATCTAATTGGGTTGCCCCAGCCACTCTGGGTGGCTTCCAGCATATATAAAAACATAGTAAAACACTAAACCTTAAAAAGCTTCCCTATACAGGGCTGCCTTCATATGTTTCCTAAATGTTATATAATTACTCATCTCCTTAACATCTGATGGGAAGGTGTTCCACAGGGTGGGTGCCATTACCGAAAAGGCTCTCTGCCTGGTTCCCTGTAACCTCACTTCTTACAACTATACAACTTTTAGAAGACATCTGAAGGCCTGTATAGGGAAGCTTTTAATGTTTAGTGCTTTATGATGCTTTTATATTTGTTGGAAGCTGTCCAGAGTGGCTGGGGCAACTCAGTAAGATGGGTGGGGTATAAATAATAAATTTATTGTGATTATTACATATTGCCATGCATGTGGCTTTCCTTCCTTCCTTCACCTCCAGTCAGTCTTTCTTAGCATGTCCAATGTTAGGACTCTTTATACTCTTATACGCAGAATCACTTGGTTTGCCAGGTGGAATAATGAGCCCTGGGTTTCTTTATGCTTTCAACTGGTGGTCTTATGAGGCCACTCAGTTCTCCACTCCACTGCAGTGACCACACCAAATTCCAACACAGTGATCCCACCCAAACAATGTTACAATCTCACTGTGCCTGGCATGGTGACACCACTGGACATTAGGAAATAAAATGATGTGGATCGACACAGCCCACCCAATTTGGTTGATGATGAAGATGTGGCTGAGAACAATTACATTAGAGGCAATTTAAACCCATAAGCCAATATTTTCAGAAGGAGTGGCAAAAATCACCAAAATTAGGAGTAGTTTTGGGCAGACATGAAAACACTTAGAAGAGGTAGATAATAATCTTGGATATTTTAATATAAGCCAATATGCTGGCCCAAGTAGGACTAATTCAGCCAGCTAGTCCTGGTGACTATCTAATGCTTATTGGATAGATTCCCCCAAATTGATTTTTGAACTTTGAATTTTATTGTTATTCATGTTTTTATACTGCATTTTATGCTGCTTCTATGTTGTATTACAATTAAGTGTTTTAAATTTGTTGTTAAAGGTAAAGGTACCCCTGCCCGTACGGGCCAGTCGTGTCCGACTCTAGGGTTGTGTGCCCATCTCACTTAAGAGGCCGGGGGCCAGCGCTGTCCGGAGACACTTCCGGGTCACGTGGCCAGCATGACGAAGCTTCTCTGGCGAGCCAGCACCAGCGCAGCACACGGAAACGCCGTTTACCTTCCCGCTATAAAGCGGTCCCTATTTATCTACTTGCACTTAAGGGTGCTTTCGAACTGCTAGGTGGGCAGGAGCTGGGACCGAAGGACGGGAGCTCACGCTGCCACGGGGATTCGAACCACCGACCATGCGATCGGCAAGCCCTAGGCGCTGAGGTTTTACCCACAGCGCCACCCGCGTCCCGCAAATTTGTTGTTAGTGGGGTATAAATAAAATATTATTATTATTATTATTATTATTATTATTATTATTATTATTAAGTCTTGCATTTTACTCACACTATTATCTTATTGTGGATACACCTTTAGAACAGGACAAAGAAACTGGTTATCTCTGTCCCTCCTATTCCCTATCTTGTCTCTTATCATGGCTCTGCAATTTTATTAATATGGTTTGTTTATCATGTTTTTGCCTCACATCTCAATCATATTATCCCTAAGGTGGCTTACAACTCACCACCTAGGAACATTACCATAACTGTAACATAAGCTATCAACACTGAAAATAAGACATTACCATAACTGTAACATAAGCTATCAACACTGAAAACTCCTAAAAAAGCAATGTAAAGACATACCATAGGAAGTACAAGTGTAAAAGCAAGCCAGCTTAATTCAATTAATCAAATGTCATTGAATGTTTGAGCAAAATGTACAGGGTGACACTTATAGTCACCCCAAAGTGGAAATGCAACACCAAAAACGACAACGAAAAGATGAAAGGCAGATATTCACATATAATTTGCATCTTGCATATACATGGCTGTAGCCAAGTCCATTCTGTGTATAACCAACTTAGGTTCATTAATTTTCAGTGAGTCTACTCTGAGTCTAGGATATAGTTTGATACAGCTCATACATTAAGAAATAATTAGATAGAAATGGGATACATGTCACCACTGTGAGGAAGACTGTGACAAGGTGACCTATGTGCCTTAATAATAATAATAATAATAATAATAATAATAATAATAATTTATTTATACCCCACCCATCTGGCTGAGTTTCCCCAGCCACTCTGGGCGGCTCCCAATCAAGTGTCAAAAACAATACAGCAGTCTGTTGTCCAGTTGGTAACTTCAAGGCTCCTGGCTATCCTTTCTTTTTTTATATATAAATAATATTTATTAACATTTTAAAGACTGCAAAAAAAGAGAAAGAATTAAACAAAACAAAACAATACGATACAAAAACAAAAACAAAAACACCACACAACACCAGCCCCCAAACATTAAATTAACAAAACCAAACAAACACAATTTAAAACACATCTAATAAGTTCAGTATCTTAACTTTCATTTACTTGTTTCAACGACCTCCTCGCACCTCCCTTTTTGTATTCCACTTTAATTAACTGTTTCAGCAATTCCTTTCCATCTTCCTCTGTTTTCTCTCCTGTAATTTATCTTAACATATTCTAACCTTATTTTTCCCTTTAATATATAGTTGTCTTAACATATTTTAACTTTATTTTCCCTTTAATACTCTAATAATCTATTTGTACTTAATTCCTTGTAACATTTCTACTAAAGCCATATAGCTCCTTTCCAACATTTTTCTAACACTCATTAATTTTACAATATTTTCATAAATAGTCTTCAAACTTTTTCCAATCTTCTTCCACCGACTCTTCTCCCTGGTCCCGGATTCTGCCAGTCAAATCCGCCAATTCCCTATAGTCCATCAACCTGCTGATCTTCTGTCCGATGCTCTTAACTCTTTTTCAAGTCCCTTCTGTGAGTCTTCTTCATATTTATACATGAACTTTACTTTGTCTTCCACTGATCTTATTTTCATTTTCCTTCCTTTGAGGCTAAAGAGTAGATCTCGGGGAAACTCCCACCTAAAGATGATTTTATTCCTTCTCGACAGGGCAACCAAATCTCCATAGTTAAATCTAAGATCCGAAAGGTATTTCAGGACGTCTTTCAAAATTTCCACTCTTGACTCGTGTTCTTCTAAGTTCCTCTGGTATTTCCAACAGTCTCTTATTTTGTTCTTCTCTTTTTTCCCTCCTCTTCCAAGTCCGAGAGCCCTCACAGTTTTAACCTCTTCTTGACCCAAGTCCCGGTCCCAAAAGTCATCAAATTCCTGTGTAGGGAAATCTATCAAACTTTCCTTCTCCAGTTCAAGTAGGGCTCTGATCCTCGAAATCTGATTTTCTTTAAATTCAATCATAGCAGGCATCAACTTTTGATCATCAAATTGCATCTGTAAGGCTGGGACTCTCTCTCTCTCCAATTGTGTTACTTTAGGTTCAATGGCAATAACTTTCTCCCTAGCCTTCTCCGCAGTTTGCCATGTCAAAGTAGATTCCTGTGTCAGTTTCTGAATAGTTTCTATATTGGTGTTTACTTTTTGTCCCATATTGTCAATTTTGGTGGTTACCACATCCACCTTTTTGTGAAGCTGTTCCAATGAGTCACTTATCTTGCATAATACATCCACTAAGGCCTCTTCTGTCAACATTCTTAACCGATTCAAGGTCCCCAGAATCTCACAGGTTTTTATCTTGCAGCTGGAGATTCCCCCAGCTCAACTCTTGTAACAGTTTCAAAAGCTTCCTCTAGAGGGAAACAGGTCCTCTAGAGGGAAACAGTTTCTATTTGTATTAGTCCTTTTAAACTCAATTCAAACAATAAAGTTAGTTTCAATTTTCTGTTACTTTTACTTCTTTTTAAACGCAGACGGAGACCATGGAAACAATGTATTCCTCTTATTTAACTAACTGTCAGTGAATGTTCTAATCACAGTCAGTCCTGTTGGCAGCCCGTTTCCAGGATCGGAGTGGTGGTATATTAACTCTGTTCACTCTCTCCTGCAGGTATACTCAGTCCAAAACTTCCCCCCCTCTTCTCCTGCCACCAAGGGGGGGTTTAGTATTTTTTACTGATGGAAATTTAGTCCTTTACAATAGGCTTTCCGAGACTTCAGCTTGCATCCTCATTGCTTCAATCTATTTACAAAAGGGGAAGGTGGACTTCCTGTTTTAGACCTCCCCGTTTCGGCACCAAATTAAGACGTTTAAAAATCCAATTCTCCCTTCTACTCACGGGTAGTTACTTTAAGATCAAATTGTCCACAGGAAAAAGTCAGCGCTCTCCAGCAACAGCTATGCGGCTTCACTCCGTGGAAGAAGCAGTCAATTCGAAGCACCGCGCCGCTCACCCCACGTCGCTCTGGATCCCCAAAACCGGGTTTCCCCATGAGTACGGGAGACGCAAAAGGTGCCAGCCGAATCCCACGTTCACAGGCTTCACCCGCCTGTGATTTCTAGTGGGTCTCCGCCTTCGCTGTGGCGGCCAGACCCGGATTCCTACGAAGCAAATTCCTCCCAAACAGAGCAATTCCGACATTACTGGAGGCGCTAACCCGGAAGTCTATCCTTTCTTATAGTTATTTAACTTTATACTTAGAGTAGACACCCTCTGCAATTGCTTTGAGGTTTTCCTGTAGAAAAGATCTTTTCTCTGTAAGCTTCATGGTGGAACACCCAAAGCAGAGCTTCCATCTTAGCGAATGGAGCCAGAGTCCCTTCAACACTATTGCACTCTACTTTGCCTGGTGATAAAGGCTACAGATGATTTCATTCACATTTTTGCAAGTGCTTTGGTTGCTCCCTTCCACGGCATTGTACATTGTGCATGACCATTGCACTGCCAGCACAGTGGTGTCATAACAAATGGAGATGGATTCATGTGGCAGGTGCTCTAGGGACCAGTCTAGAGCATTTGGCCTAGGGCTCCTAAGACCATGAACAGCTGAAAGAAATAGTACAAACACTTAATCTTCACTAGTAGGGGTGGATGAATCTGTTGCTCTCCACTACTCATTTTTCTAATCTTAATTTCAGTTCTCCACATTTCTACAATAATTTGGGGTCTCATCTCTCTCTCTCTCTCTCTCTCTCTCTCTCTCTCTCATCTCTCTATCTCTCTATCTCTATCTCTATCTCTATCTCTATCATCTCTATCTCTATCTCTATCTCTATCATCTCTATCTCTATCTCTATCATCTCTACACACTCATGAAAATTTATCAGCCTTTTAGTGCACATTTCTCCTAGTAAACCCAATTTTGTATGCATGTTTGACTAATATACCCCCTTTCTTTTACTAATATGCACTATTTTTTGCAAGCAATCTTACTTAATACAGTGCATTTTAATGTTATTTTCACCAATGCTTGCCATTTTATGCACACTTTACTCTAGCATATACCTTTTTCTTCACATGGTTTGATTGCAGAACTGCATCATAAGAGTTTGAGAAGGTGTAGATTTTGAAGGTTAGTTGTGTTGGGTTTGCCTGTTTGAGTAGTGCAATTCAGGCAGTTTCCCATTAAAACATAAATGAAATTGAATTTCTCCTCCATCCCTGTTGGCAGTTCTCACTTTTATGGCCAATGCTGCCTTAACGTTACAATTCCAATGTTCATGAGAAGCTATATATATAAACCCCTGAGTGACTTAGGATCCAAGAACCACAAGAAGCACCTTCCTTGCTACCAGCTAACTTGGGCATTAAAGTCTGTGGGAAGTGCCCTGTTTTTATGGAAGCCAGGAGGAGGATGTCATGGGAAAGGGCATTCTCAGTGGCAGTGGTCCAGCTTTGGAATTCACTCCTAGGGGATACCTGTTGGTGGCCTTAAAACAAGTTTAAAACATTCCTGTTTGTCGAGGTGTTTGGTTCTTAAATGTTCTGTGTCACAGTGCATAGTCCCTTAGTGAATTATGCTGTGTTTTATTTATTAATGAGTGATTTTTATTTCTGTGTTACAGGGGTACCTCGGGTTAAGAACTTAATTCGTTCTGGAGGTCTGTTCTTAACCTGAAACTGTTCTTAACCTGAAGCACCACTTTAGCTAATGGGGCCTCCTGCTGCCGCCATGCTGCCGGAACACAATTTCTGTTCTCATCCAGAAGCAAAGTTCTTAACCCGAGGTACTATTTCTGGGTTAGCGGAATGTGTAACCTGAAGTGTCTGTAACCTGAAGCGTCTGTAACCTGAGGTACCACTGTATAGATGAAGGGTGGTAAAGAAATAACAACAACAACAACAACAACACATTGGCTGCCAGACGCTCTCCAGGGTTTTAGACAATGGGCTTTTTGAGACCTACCTGGAGATGGTAGGGATTGGACCTTGGACCTTTGACATGCAAAGCTTATGCTCTCCCACTGAGTTATGACCCATCCCCTCTGCTTTGCCTGTATGCATATTTAATAGACAAATAGAAACAAGCAGGCACTGCACCAATTGAGATATAGCTGGGGTATATGAAGCATGAAGGAGTTTCTCCCCACACGATCCCTTCTACTTTACATGAGTTTTCAGTGCTCCAGCTTCCCTGCAGAGTGGAGAATGGGACCAGTTTTCTCTTGCTTGGCATCTATACAGGATTATTTTCCCTTCCAATAGCCTTTTCCGTGGAGAGAAGACATTACTATTTATAGAGCACAGTATGTGTACACAGCATGGGTCCCACTGGCAGATCAGGCAAGAATATCTCTAGTTTAGAGGAAGCTGGGTTTCACTTCACTAGCTGTGGCTTAAGCAGAAGTCTGCCTGCACCTTATGTGCAGAGCCCCAGTGCAGCAAGATAAAATCACACCTGTCTGACTGAAAAGCTACCCCCCAAAGAAAAGAAAAACATAGGGAGCTGTTTAGTCACAACACTGGTCCATTTAGCTCAGTGTTCTCTACACTAACTGGCAGCAGTTCTTCAGGATTTTAGGCAGGTTTTCCCCTCAATCCTACCTGGAGATGGCCCAGATTGAACCTGGGATGTTCTTCATGCAAAACAGAGGCTGTACAGCTGAGTTGTGCTATCTGTGGTGGGTAGATTGAAGGGATGTGGGATAAATGTAATTTTCACATTTCTTAACACAATATGCAGCTGAAACACATCTATCCTTCAAAATTCACACTCCTCTGAATTTTGCACTGCAGTACTCAAACCAAAAAATCATTATATATAAAAAATCACATAGATTATGGGGAAATGTAGCAATAATGAATGTGTTGGTGAAAATAACATACCAATCTTCCATTATATTTGGGCAAATTGACAATAGGTTTTTTTTGTTTTTTTTGGTAAGAAATTCTCCCATAGTCAAGTTCACATTTTTCTAATTAGTTGTTCCAAACATTTACAGTGTTTTATCTTAATTTTAATTTTAATTTTATGAGACCTACCTTCTCTTACCTCCTTCACGGTCCAGTTTCAGTATTAGTACAAGTGAATTTAATGCATTTTTAAAAATAATAATCAGTGTAATTCATTTTGGAGGAATCTCCAGCAGGTGAGAGATTGTCACGGGCTCCCAAGCCATTCCTTTTGCACTTTAGAAGAACAGGTATAAAAACCACACAGCTGGATTGTATATTCTACATTGCCATTATTAAAGCTCTGGCTACTGGGAAATTCTTCCTAGATTTTTGATTTCTCAATTCCATGGCTTGAAGTTCTGAGTTTTGAATGGATGCACTAACCATTCTTAGTTGTCTCATTCCTCCTCCTCCTCCTCTTCCTCCTCCCCCTTCCTCTTTAAAAAATCTGTGCATGCTCAGTTTGCCACAGCTTACAGTTCTCTCAGTTCTGATTGAAGTGTCTGGAGACGGACAAGTCAGGTTGTGTATCCACAGCAATGACCAGTGGAGAAATGACTGCTGGGAGTAGCAGAGAGAAGAAATGCCATGGCGCATCTGCCACAGCACAATCGGATGCCTTCATCTGCCCCAGCTGCAACAAAACATGTCCCATCCAGCAGGCACAGTTTGACTTCACCTCCAAAGGTGCACTCTTCAATTGTCTCTTGAGGCAGATGGATGTCAAAACCAAAACTGACTTGAAAGCTTGTTAAATGTCTAGTTGCTCCCCTAAAATATATTAGCTCAACATACACCAAAATGGATGCCAGAGAAGGAGGGGCTTGATATAATTGTGGATCTAAAACAGTCACCCATGCTGGGTTGAACATCATTAATGGAAATGATGCAATTATCACACTCAGTAGTTTTGTTGCGTGCATGTGTGTGCATGAGAGGGAAAGAGAGAAAACAGTTACATGCAATGGTGTGCGCACAGTTTGTTTGTAGGTTGATGCCTATGAAACCATCAGCTGGTATATATTACCAAGCATTTTAACTGTGCTCAATCACTAGACAGGACATTATCTTGTCTATTTGCATAGGACAGCAAATCTATCCATTGCACTAGTTTGCAAATTCCTACTGTTTATTTTCAATGCCTCTTTCATCTGCATTTAAGGTGCTCTGGGCTCCGCAGTTTCAAGTACCGATAGGAATCGCATGAGAAGTACCCTAGTTTGTTAAGCCCTCTTGAGTCCTCCCCCTCTTTTTTTAAGCATCTTTAGTTCTCCAATGCAAGCGGTTCCTCAAATCTATTCAATGTGTTCTGAGCACTGCGCTCCCCCCTCCACAAAGCATTCAGGGATCCTGCATCCGAACAGTTAATTTGCACTATGCTCTGTTTCAAGAAAAAGGAAAACTGTCACCCTGTCATTTTAGAGTCTGACACTAAGCTTGTCAAAAGAGACAGCTGTTAAAATGAATTACTGTTGACATGCAGAGAAATGGCCCCAGCCAGATGTAAAGGACATCTGCGGCAATGAAGTGGTACAGGGTGGCTTTTAAAATGTGGTCATACTGGTATTTGAATAGACCGTCTATGGCGTTAAAACATGGCCTTGACTCAGACTGTTTAAAGCAGTGAACCAGAGCCAATGAAAAATGGCCAAGAAGTGCTGATCTGTTGCCGTATCCATAACTTATGCCTGAATATGAAAACAGCTCTGAATTGGAGCTATTAAGCCCTTATCTTGTATCTGGGAGGATGTAGACTTAAAAACGCAGCAGGGAAGATTGTGTGTTTCCAGTCTCTCGAATCTGGGGAGAGGCGAGGCATAAATTCATGAGGTGGATTATGCTGCCAAATAAGTTGGTTTGTCTTCTCTGAACGAATGCCCAGGTTGGAATTGCAAGGGCATTAAAAAGGTGGGCTGATTACATCTAGGAACATCCACAGATAAGTCCTGCTTTCATTGCCTTTCTCTTCCCCTCCCCTCTCTTTTTCTGTATGTGTGTAAGGCTTGATAGAGAAAGAGCTTGAGCTTAATGTATTTACTTGGGGGTTAGTGCTATCAGATTTGGAGCTTAGGATCACAGACAAAAATCAAATTAAAAAATCGAAATCCCTTGTATATGGGAAGCCTAGTTCCTTTGGTCTACACTTTGGTCTGCATAGTTAACAAGTTCTGTGGAGGAAAGAAAAGTCAGATACTAAATTCAGATAGATAGATGATAGATAGATAGATAGATAGATAGATAGATAGATAGATAGATAGATAGATGATGATAGATAGATGATAGATAGATAGATAGATAGATAGATAGATAGATAGATAGATAGATAGATGATAGATAGATAGATAGATAGATAGATAGATAGATAGATAGATAGATAGATAGAGATAGATGATAGATAGATAGATAGATAGATAGATAGATAGATAGATAGATAGATAGATGATAGATAGATAGATGATAGATGATAGACAGACAGACAGACAGACAGACAGACAGACAGACAAAAATACACATAAAGATATAAACCTATACCAAACAGTAGGAACACATATGAAACAGTAGCCCTTGTGGTTATTTTCTCTTATCTATATAGCAGGAGCAAGGAAGTTTTTATTCATTCCAAGGGCAACATTCACTTCTTAGGTTACCTTTCATGTACCACAGGGCTTGAAACAAAAGTGGACAGAGAGATTAATATCATTGTATGTTACATTCTGCTGCCGTCATTTCCCTGACCATTTCTTCAGTCAGGGTACAAAGGGGTGTGTAGGGGCACCCTCAAATTCAAGGAAGGTGCTGCCTGGCCCCAGGGTGTATTGTTGCAATCCTTTGGTTATCGGGGCAGCAGCCCAGATGTGGGAAACACCTTTTTTCCAGCCTAAAGGCCACATTCCATTTTGGGTAACCTTCCAAGGGCCACATGCCATTAGTGGGTGGGGCCAGAGACAAAAGTGGGAGGAGCAGACAATATGAGTTTTATCTAAGCATAGTAGGTTAGTTTCTACATGCTCTCAATGACCCCTCTCTAGCCTTCATCCAGGCATCCCCTACAAAGGTTCCCCATTCTGTACAGCTGCATTTTATTTATTTTCTTCATAGCGTGTGTGTGTGTGTGTGTGTGTGTATAGAGAGAGGTTTTCTTCCATATCAGTGTGCACAAGGAGGGTGTGTGGCTCCCATGTGGTCTCCTACCCAGACTTGCTCATCTTTAGAAAGATTCCTGTATTGTGTGCCCTCAAACCATGTCCTGGGGTGGTCATACCTGTGCATGATGTGTTAGGTAGGAAGCTGGTGCTGCTGCCTATGTTTGTGGAAAATTCCCAGGGACCTGTGATCACTGATGAAGCAAATTCCTTCCTTCTAGCATCTAATTCTCCACAAAGCAGTGATGTGTACATGCTCCATTTCTCTTAATGGCAGGAGCCACATCCACACAAGGATGTATCGGGTGTTGCGGGAGGGGGTAGTACCTCTGGTGGGGGACACGTCATGCTCCTTCTTCGGTAATTTGTCCACCTTTGGTTCCCATCCTGCACTCAGCTCTCAACTGGAGCCAGTGCTGGATTAAACCCTGTGGAGGCCCCTAGGTAGTAGAAATCTCGAGGGGGGAGCCCTTACAAATTATTTTAAAGCTTCTACTGGGCTTCTTGCAAATATTCTACCAGGATCTGGAGTCAGCTTTGCATTGGCAGCACATTGTCCAGCATGGAAAGGCTGATGCAGAATTCTGGATAGTGGTTGACAGGCAATCTTCCTCCCTCCCCTTGGCCTGTTTCACTGTAGCTTGAATTGCTGAATAAATGCAGGATTTTTGCATTGCATAATCTTCCACAAACAAATAAAAGTGGGTAAAATCACTGTTCCTCATGGGATCACTCACAGGCAGCAGACCCTCTTGGGGTATCCAGTGTTGTACACACACCCTCCCTTTTAATCGCCAAACCTTTCATAGTTTGTGGAAGCCATTCACTCAGAGTACTGTATGAAGAAAAGATCGACAACTTCAACACAAACTCTGATTATATCTACTACAGTAACTGGTTTACAGAAGCAAGACTCCCTGTGGGTAGCCTTTCAGTAAGGCAACCCAAGCAGGGTCTTTTTTCTTTTCTTTTTTTAAAGGAAGGGAGACAGAGTTTGCTTATTTATCTTGCTACTTAGCACATCATGCAATTTCTTTGACATGAATTAATTTCCTCTGTAAAATGTCTCCTGTAATAACTAACATTGTCGCCACATTGTCCAACTGGAGGAAGGATTAATTAAATGAAAAGGGGCCAAGAGGAAGTTCTAACTTCTGATTACTTGTGACCCAGATATTTAGTACTCTCCTTATGCTGAGGCCTCAGGTGTTCCAGGAAGGATGTTTCTTCCACCACCCCCTTTAACCTTGAAACAAGGCAAGTTCAGACATCTCTGAGGGCGGTCATTTTTCTTATTTGCTCCAGATCCCCTTCAATTCATCATCAATATCCACAGGAAATAATCATCTCTTTATACTTCATATTCCTCTAAGCTCTGCAAGGCTCTTGTTATGATTGCTTTCCAGCTGTTTTTCCTCCCTTTCTCCTACAGAAAAAAATTCCATGTGAAGAATTTCTGGTCACTTACCAGTTGCTGATTGATACCTGCCAGTAAATGCCAACTTTGACCACCTTGAATGGAGATTTTGGTTTAGATAGTCCTTGATGCTCTAAATTATCATCCTTCTTTCTTTGGGAAGGTCTTGAGGTTCTCCAGCTGAAACGCTTGACATGAACAGTTTTTAGCTCCCAGGAAGGGCAGAGGTTAACAACAGTGAATCAGTTCAATGCTCTCTTGTTCTGAGTTGCTCTGTGAAGCTGGTCTGTGGTTAGATTTTAACAAGTTTTGCGTCCCAATTAGGTTGCAACATTTGTAGCGCAAACCATCTTTGCATAATATAATAAAGGGCATATTGTTGTTGTTTTGCAAGGCTGGAAAGTGAGAAAGCAAACACCACTGATGGTAAGACTCATAGATCTTCACCCTGAGATTGGAACTCTATCAAACCAAACGCCCCTCCCCTGCTAGAAAAATAAAGAAATATGTAATTTGGGCAATCCTCAGTTTACACACATGGCTACTGCAGTTCATTAGTCCTTAAGGCAAAGCTCCCATTTTTGTTATTGCAGTTTTGCATTCATGCAAAGGGGAGCAGGAGGGCTGATCTTGTTGACCAGGATAGAAAAGAGATCAGTGATGTGACTGCCCTATTCAACTCAACCCAACCTTCTCTATCCATATTATTATTAATTAGATTTATTACCCTGGGATACCTTGACCCCTGGGATACCTTGCAACTCTACAATTCTATTGAAACAGTTAAATCACAGTCAAGAGAATAGGGCTGTAAGTCCCGGAAGACCTGCTCCCTGCCTTGTAGGTTTTTTCCCACCTGGCCTGGGTGAAGCTGCTTAACAGAATCTTGGGCTAGGGTATTGTCTGGGTAGTTTTGTTGGGAAGGAGGTTGTTGCTGTTGTTGGTTTTTGTATCTTTAGTTTAGATTGTTCAGTTTTGTTGTGCCTTTTAATGTTTTATTTATTATTACTACTGTTCCTATGTTGTAGTTATGTATTTTTTCATGTTGTTAACTATCTTGAGCATGGTTCGAACTGTGGAAAGGTAGCGTAGAAATACAATTATGTATGTGCATATGTATGTATGTATGAAGAATATATATAAAGTGTTGCACATTGGGGTTGCATTTTCCTGAGTTGCTTCATTACTCCAGCACAGCAGTCTTTGCCTTAGTAAGTTGACCATCAAATCACGCTGCTGGAGAAATAAAGCGCTTCCAAAATGTTTCACAGCATAAATCGGGGGTGAGGAGCTGAAAATTTCAGGAGAGCCAGAGCCAGAGAAATTGGCCAGGCAATGTCAAAAAGCCAGTAATTTCCCACTGAGTCATCATACATCTCAAGAAGGTTTATGAACAGAAGGCTGCCAGAGTCAGAAATGATGACACTTAAGATGGAGGATTGTCACAGTCCAACGCTGGATGATGCAGGGAAATTATTGATGACAACCAGGGCAGCTGGAAGAAAACAATACAGTCGCTTTAGCAATGCAGCAGCAGAAAAATGAATAAACTGGTGGGCAGGCGGAAGCAGTGGTGGAGCTTCATGCTCCGGCACCGGAGGGTAGTGGAGAGCAGGCAGGGGCAAGGCTGGCTCGTGTCCTGGGGTCGTGACATGCCACCTGTGGGGGTGTGGCGCCCAGCACGGGTGGGGGGGCAGCCACGATAGCACCCACCGGGATCGCACTGCTGGGGGCGGTGTGTCCCCCCCCCACTCCTCTTCTTCCTCCAGTGGGTGGAAGTACAGGAAGCCCATGAGCCTGCCAGCTGTGAAAGACACAGGCAACAGAGAAATTCCTTAGCTGGCATTTATTTGTGTAGATTTTGTGTAGATTTATTTGTACAGAATTTTGTGGGAGCCCCAAAGCACCTGACAGTACTGTTATATAATGCAAGTAATATCCAGTGTGCTTTGTAGCATAACATTATCACACATAGAAAGAAAACACAACACACACAAACAGGAACTTACAGTTTAAATTTCTACAATACAGAAAACAAAACAGAGGGAGGAAATTGTAGAGTGGAAGGGGAGGTGCATGTTTACTAAAATGCACATACTAGGCAGAAATGTGCATAGGAAATGCATACATCAGTGAAAACAGCATACAAAAATGCATTATATTAAAAGAAATTGCTTGCAAAATCATGCACATTAGACAGACTGCAGGCAAAAATGTTTTTTAACAATAGAAGAAATCCACAATAAAATATTGAAGAAATTTCATGAGGATTTTTTTTTTTAAAATGCAAATCTGGAGGACTGTATTTAAGACCAGAAAAACAAGAAACAGAGAGAACCAAATTTGACAGATCCTTCCACCATGGTAATGCTACATACACTGGGCAAGAGAAACCCTTAGCAGGCACGACACACACAACCAGCAAAGCTGGCCCAATATATTTTGCTGTTTGTGGTGGCAATCCCCACCCACAATAAGACAAGGAACATGGTACCCAAGGCCAGCTGAGACAGAAGATCCCAGAAGTGTTCTTCTTCATCATCTCTAGTAGGGAAGAACATACACTACAATAAATTAAAGGAAGTAAAGAATTTGCTGCATTTCTTGACAACCAAAACCATTGCCTCACTTTGTCTAATAGTAGGGTGGGTTTTGTTCCCCCAGACAGATGCACTCCAATTATAAGCCCTCTTTCTGCACGAGCACCTTCTCACTCCCTCTCAAACACAGGTGTACTTTCTCCTCAGCTGGAGGGGTATCACCTCTTTCAAAAATACAGAGATCCCCAACCATCAGTCATATGCTCCCAGTACTGAAACATCAACCATCTTAGACCATTAACCAACAACCTGCCCAAGAAAGGGTCAGCCAAGAATGTTTTATAAAGTACTCTTGGTGTCTTATGTATTGCACAGTAAGAAAAGCAGATTGCAGGATTTGTCTCCAGGCCTCTGCTCTAAAAAGACTTAAAATGAGAAAAGCATGAGACATGAGTAGTAGAAAATCAGTCCCCCATTTTCTTCAGGGACTGGAAATATTTTGTGGGAAGATTTGAGGCAAATTTTGGGCCAGCCTCAGTCTAAACCCAGCAAAAGGGGAAGAGGTTAGCAGGATTATATTAGCAGGGTTAGAAAGGCGAAGGGAACAAGCCCAGTTCAGGTTGGTTGCATGGCTCATTAGAGATTTACAATTTCTTTGCCTCCTATCTCTCCTGGTTAATGCCACGGGACTGGCCCCTGCGGTGGAGAGGCTGGTGTTTTCTACCTCAATAGCAATAGAGGCTTTGAGAAGGATTTTAGCAATATGAGTGGAAAAATTCCCCATGCAGTGTCTTTAATGCTGCTATCCCTTGCTGAGCTGGAGCTGGTATAATTCTTCATCTGTGCAAATAGGGAGGGAAACTGGGGCATTAAGCTGCGATTGTTTGATGAATTCCTGCAAGCAAAGATGAATAAATTGTATAACATTCCCTTTGAATTGTTATGATCAGAAAGCTGAAATTAAGTTATATTATTCGGCTCAGAGAGGCAAGGATACCAACTTGCTTATAGATGTGAGGATTTAAAAATGTGCTAAATGGCCATAAGAGGGAATTTTGCCATTGCTTTTATGTTTGGAGAATCACTGCTGCCACTGGCTTCGAAGAGATGAGGGAATAGACCCAAAGGTTCCCCTCCTCTGAAAATACATCTCCTTCTATAGGTGAAAGATTCCTGCTCTTGGGGATAGGGAACCTTTAGATCCAGTTTATTGAAAAGCTTCATTAAGTTGAATTCTACAAATCACAGAGTTCATGAGGTTTAGTGTCGGCATGAACCAACTCATATGCAAGCAACTTGCCATCTATACCCACCCTCCATTAATACCACCCCTTGTTGTTTTTTTAAGGTCTTACCATTGCTTCTTCTTTTTTTTAAGGGGGAAGAGCATGCCCAACAATGAAAAGTTGAAAGCAGATGGGAAAAAAGCAGCACAATTTGCCAAATGCAAACACGCACTCAACCACCCTACCCCACCTGCTAGAAGCCACACTAGTACAAGCAAACACAAAAGACACAGAAAGAAAATCAGTAGAGAGAGTTCACTGAAGCACAGCCTATAGTTTTTTGTTTCTTTGCAAGGCTGGAACTGCAAAATCAGGATTGTTCAGTTGTCAATTACTAGATGTGGGCACAAGCTTCTGTTGCCTCATGGGGGGGGGAGTTTCACAAATTATGTGGGCCTGGCATATTGAGCTGTAGTATCTTGAGGTTGGATCCAGAAAAACTGTGGGCAGAAGGAAAATATTTGACCTTAGTGGACCCAGCTGTAGTTATACATGAACCAGTTATTACTGGACCAGAC
This sequence comes from Podarcis erhardii, assembly GCF_964252035.2. Lineage (NCBI taxonomy): Eukaryota > Metazoa > Chordata > Lepidosauria > Squamata > Lacertidae > Podarcis > Podarcis erhardii. Next base: position 21,814,588 of record NC_138504.1, read on the forward strand.
TACTGTAGTGCCCTCTCTGGAGGACAGTCTCTGAATATAGTGCACCAAAATTCTTCTCATCCTTTGTTGTTGTTTCTGCTGTTCTTATTTTATATAGCACCATCAAACTTTGCCCAGAAGGCTTCTAGTCTGTCATTCAGCACAGAGGAGACAATAAAGAAAGGTAAGGGTATGCCATTTCCCTTCTGCACTCATGCTTTTGACCCAGTGGTAAAACACTATGTAAAGTAGAAGCTTGGTATAGTCATATGTGCATTCATGTCCAGATAATCATGCAATGGGGGGCTGGAGCAGCCCCCCCACCTCCAGTACTAATGTCACTGCACTGACCATCTCATGAATTGAGTAGGGATCAAGGAGAAATATGGTTTGGCTAGCATGTTAATGCAAACTTAACTTTTCTGCAACAATATGTGTTCTGAAGTTCAGTCATCCTTTGAACTTTTCATTTCCATGGATTTTGCAATTTAGTTCTCCAATCAAATATAAAAGGTGCAAAAATAGATATGCATTATGGGAAAGTGTGCATTAAAATGCATATAATATACAAATATGCATTATTAGGAGAATTTGTTTGGGGAAATATGTGTATCAGGCAAAATTGCATACAGAAGTATGCATATTAGGATAAATATACACAGATATGCTGATAGGGACTCTTTTTCTTTTAAACAGACTGTTGAAGAAATGTGGTGAACTGAAAATAAGACTGGGAAAATGTGTAACAGAGAAAAATCAGAATTGATAGGCCTGACTATCCCAGGTGTTGAGTGGAATATGTGTTAAGTTGTGGGTGGACATATCAGATGACACAGCGATTCTTCAAACACCTCTTGTTTATTCACAGGCCAGGACAGAACTGAACTGAAGGGTTCAGCCAGCCTGCTTATATAGAGCTCCACTACAACGCAACTGTAACCACTTTCTGTAACTATCCAATCACTGAATGTCACTTTTGATCCCTTATTTGCATAACTATCTACAGTATCCCCCTGCTGGCCCAGGGTGAGAACTTCAGTACATAACAATATGCACCTGTTTAAGCACTCCACATAACTGAGACTGGCCACTTATTATGGTCTAATATTGTAGAGTACCTGCTTGTGTATAACTGGACACCAATGAATGAAATTTGATTGCTGACTTGATGCTGTTCACCACCAACACCCCCCATCTCTGATCCTTAACTTTTATATATCTCAATAGTGGGGCCCCCCAGCTTTGAACTGCTCTATTTTCTCAATAATAATAATAATAATAATAATAATAATAATAATAATAATAATAATAAATTTTATTTATATCCCGCCCTCCCCAGCCGAAGCCGGGCTCAGGGCGGCTAACAACACTAAAACAGTGCAACATTATAAAAACATTATAAAAATTAATTAAAATAAAAATTGATGGCAACCATAAACTAAAGTTTTGTAAAGATTGCCAAAGGAGGGAGTCAGGCTGCGCCCTGACCAAAGGCCTGGTGGAACAGCTCTGTCTTGCAGGCCCTGCGGAAAGATGTCAAGTCCTGCAGGGCCCTTGTCTCTTGTGACAGAGCGTTCCACCAGGTTGGAGCCGCAGCCGAAAAAGCCCTGGCTCTAGTTGAGGCCAGCCTAACCTCTCTGTGGCCTGGGACCTTCAAGATGTTTTTATTTGAAGACCGTAAGTTCCTCTGTGGGGCATACCAGAAGAGGCGGTCCCGTAGGTACGAGGGTCCTAGGCCGTATAGGGCTTTGAAGGTTAAAACCAGCACCTTAAACCTGATCCTGTACTCCACCGGGAGCCAGTGCAGCTGGTATAGCACCGGATGAATGTGATCTCGCAGCGAAGACCCCGTAAGGAGTCTCACTCAGGCATTCTGCACCCGCTGGAGTTTCTGGGTCAGTCTCAAGGGCAGCCCCACGTAGAGCGAGTTACAATAATCCAGTCTGGAGGTGACCGTCGCGTGGATCACAGTGGCTAGGTCAGGGCGAGAGAGGTAAGGAGCCAACTGCTTAGCTTGGCGGAGATGAAAAAATGCCGCCTTTGTTATAGCTGCAATCTGCGCCTCCATGGAGAAGGAGGTATCGAAGATTACACCCAAACTCTTAACGTACGGTGCTGGCACTAATTGCACCCCCACAAGAGATGGGAGTTGCCCCCTCAATCCCATATCGTCTCGTCCCAGCCAGAGGACCTCTGTCTTCAAAGGATTTAACTTCAACCGGCTCCCACGTAACCATCCAGCCACAGCTTCCAAGCATCTGAACAGTGTGTCTGGGGCCGAGTCAGGATGGCCATCCATCAACAGATAGAGTTGGGTGTCATCAGCATAGTGATGGCAGCCCAGCCCAAAACTCCGGACAAGCTGGGCGAGGGGGCGCATAAAGATGTTAAAAAGCCTCGGGGAGAGTATCGCACCCTGGGGCACTCCATACACCAAGGAGTGGCGGGATGACAATTCCCCCCCAAGTGCCACCCTCTGTCCCCAACCAGAGAGAAACGAGCACAGACATTGAAGGACTGTGCCCTGGATCCCCACGTCGGCAAGGCGGTGGTCCAGGAGTTCGTGATTGACCATGTTGAAGGCTGCTGACAAGTCTAGAAGAATCAGCAGCCCCGACCCGCCTCGATCCAGCTGCCTGCGGAGATCATCTGTTAGGGCTACCAGAGCCGTTTCGGTCCCATGACCAGCGCGGAAGCCGGACTGGAATGGATCCAGAGCCGATGTTTCATCCAGAAACCTACCAAGCTGTTCAGCAACCGCTCTCTCAATCACCTTACCCAGGAATGGAAGATTCGAAACCGGGCGGTAATTGGATAGATCTAAGGGATCTAATGATGTTTTCTTTAAAAACGGGCGCACCACTGCCTCCTTCAGTTCCCCTGGGAATATCCCGGTGCCAAGGGACATATTGATGATATCCCCCAGGAGGGCCCGCACCTCGTCTGGACATGCTCTAATCAGCCAGGATGGGTACGGGTTGAGAGGACAAGTGGTGGGCTTTCCAGCTCGGAGGAGTCTGTCTACATCGGCTGGGGATATCCGGTCAAAGTGGCCCAATACTGGACCCAAGGACAGTCGAGGGGCCTCCAGTTCCTTTATTGTATCCAAATTGGCAGGGAGGTCATGGCGGAGCAACAGGACCTTCTCCGCAAAAAAAGCTCGCAAATGCCTCACAGCTGTGTGTCAAATTGTTATTTAAATTTGGCTGTCCTCGAGGGATGTTAAAGACCGAATTATACTAAATAATTGCGCCGGGCGAGAGCTAGCGGATGCAATGGAGGCCGAGAAGTAGGACTTCTTAGCGGCCTTCACTGCCATCTCATAGGTTTTCATAAAAACCCTATAAGATGTTCTTGAAGCTCCGTCACGGGCACCCTGCCATACTCGCTCTAGCCGTCTGAGGTCCCGCTTCATTTTCCGGAGCTCCTCGGTAAACCAGGGAGCCCGGTTTCTGCGGGGTTGCAGAGGACGCTTAGGTGCAATCTCATTGATGGCTGCCAGGAGCTGGGTATTCCAGCCCTCAACAAGCTCAGTCAATGAGTCGCCAGGGGGAGAAAGGTCCTGCAAGGCTTGACGGAATCTATCAGGGTCCAGCAGCCTCTGCGGGCGAGCCCAAATCAGCTCGCCACCTAAGCAGGGTGGGGGTGGAACGTCAATCCTGGCTTTCAGAGCGTAGTGATCAGACCATGGCACCTTCATCGAAGGAAACATGATCACATCTATACCGATGCCAAAGATCAAATCCAGTGTATGTTGCATCAATATTGCTGGGATTTTCAGCATCTGGTGAACCTGTCACTATTCATCAATGCTTTTGATGAAAGTGGTACCCATTGTTGAGCTGATGTAGTTATGCTGCTAGTATAGTATTGGTTTCACATTGGTTTGTATTTAATTGAAACATTGCTTTATTGTATTGTTTTGATGTTATTTCTTACTCTGAGGTTGTGAAGAGTGGGTTATAAATAATGTAAATAAAATAAATAAATTTGTAAGGTGCCCTTACATTTCTGTCCTAAATTTTGTTATGAAGTACTAATGTTGGTGACTCGCTGAGATGCAACCATTTGGCCACTTCATTCATAACTGCTATGAATGTTCATTTATAATGTGGTAGCTTTCTCTTCAGTATGTTGAACTTATTCCATAAGTTCCATTCATCTCCCGACAAGAATCCAGGCAAAGAGGCAGAGCTAGGATAAAGAAATAAAGACAGATGGCTCTTAATTACAAAGGTGAAATGCCAAATTAAATTTGAGGCTCCCCCCAATCACTTTAAAAATAGGACACTGACTTGGTTTACTTTGTAGGCAAAGGTGAACATTTCCTGAATTATAAGATTCCAGTGGAAACATTCTTGCTTCCATTGTTCAGAAAGAGATTATTTTAAAACATTAGTGAGACTTTCAATATTTGGAATGAGAAGGAAGTATCCTCATTTTTCTTGTTTGTTTTTGTTTACTTTAAAAAAAAAACCCAGAGATTTGTATTGAACAGTAATGAAAAACACCAGATAATGTTTAAATTTAATTTTAATCAAAAGTCTTCATATAAACACTTAGGTTCCATCTGCACTATACATCTAAAGCAGTATACAGTCGTGTCTTGTTTTGCAGCCGGGATCAGTTCCAGAGCCCCAGCTGCTAGCCAAAAAGGACACAGGGCAAAGTGCTTCATCTGTGCACGTCCGCGGAGCAGTTTGCATTTCTGCGCATGCGTGAAGCACGATTTATCACTTCTGTGCATGCATGAGCGGCAAACCCGGAAGCAACCCGTTCCGGTACTTCCGGGTTTGCCATGGATGTTCACTGGAATGGACGCTAGACAAGGCGGACATTCGCGGAGGTATTACTGTAATACCATTTTAAACAGTTATAGCTTCTCCCAAAGAATCCTGGGAACTTTGTTATGTTCAGGTTGCTGTGAATTGTTAGGAAACTCCTATTCCCCTGACAGAGCTACAGTTCTAAGTGTAGGTTAACAGTCGATCCCTCTGGAAGTTGTAGCTCTGTGAGGGAAATATGGGTCTCCTAACAACTCTCAGTACCTGTAACACACTACATCTCCCAGAATTCTTTGGGGGAAGCCAAGTCTATTTAAAGTGGGATCATAGTACTTTAAATGCATAATGCAGATGCAGCATGGGTGAAAAAAATAGCCTACTTTGCAAAGGTAAAATTTGCACGTGTTGTTTTGCCCACTTTTGCCTATGTCCCCACCTACCATGGCATGTGGATCCCAAAAGGAATGTGACCTTCTGATTAAAAAAGGTTCCACATCCTTGGTCTAACCTTTCAGGGCAAGTAGTTTCACATACATGTTTTTGTGATGGAAAACCCCTGTCACACGTTGCAACAAAGCGTTCCTCAGAAGGCAGTCACAAGATGCTCTCAATAGTAGATCTCAAAAATGAATCGCAGAATTGTTAGCAGGAAGGGACCCAGAGGTAGGGCTGTCATATGTCCAGGTCTCCCCGGACACACCTGAGATTCGTCCATCAGAAATAGCCAGATGTATGGCAACCCTTGTCTGAAGTGTTGATTTTTTGGAGAATTTCCTTAAAGATGGCTCAAAAATAACTTTTGTGTCCAGGCTTTTTGAAATACGGCAACCCCACCCAGAGGGTCATCTAGTCCAACCCTTTGCAATACAGTGCTACCTCAGGTTACATACACTTCAGGTTACATGCTCCACTAACCCAGAAATGGTGCTTCAGGTTAAGAACTTTGCTTCAGGATAAGAACAGAAATCGGGCTCCAGCGGTACAGCAGCAGCAGGAGGCCCCATTAGCTAAAGTGGTGCTTCAGGTTAAGAACAGTTTCAGGTTAAGAACAGACCTCCTGAACGAATTAAATACTTAACCTGAGGTACCGCTGTACAGGAATCCTGTCCACAGCTACTCCTGGTGGGGCTTGAACCACCAACCTTTTGGTTAATAGCTAGACACAGTGATCCACTGCACAACCTGAGGTTCTAAGAATCATACAGGAGAAGGCAGCCTTGCAAGTCCCAATCTGGATTAGGGCTTTCAAAGTTAAATTTTGTCAGAATCTTGAATTGCAGTCCATGCCAATAGATGCTTGTTTCCATGTGTGACTGTGTTGCAGGAGCGGTTCACATGGAAGGGCAGAATCACAGAGTTGCCCTCTCAACAGTGGTGTCCCTGTTGCTTACCTGAGTGGTGCAGGGGAGGGCAGTGGTGAGATTGAAGTTGAGTGAGTACACTGCCCATGACAATCTGGCACAATTGCTGGTATGCCCACACAACCTCAACCTCACCACCACCCTACACACCCACACCCCACACCAACATCTAACTAAGCAGCAGTGGCACTACCCTCCCAAGCTGGCCACTCCTGCTTGCATTGTGTGATGAACCACAGAAATGCAGGTGGCAACCTTCTTAGTGAATAATTTTCAAGACTCACTCCACCTTAGGGGAACAGCCAAAGCTCAGTGTCTGAGTGTCTGTTTTCCATTCAGAAGCTCCTAGGTTCCATCCCTGGCATTTCCAGGAAGGGCTGGAAATATCCTCTGCCTGAAATCCTGGAGAACTGCTGACAGTCAGTGTAAACAATACTGACCTAGGTGGAGCAATGGTCGGACTTGCCATGGGGCAGCTTCCTACAGTGGCCCACCCAGGCTGATCAGTGGCTCCTTATGAACAGAAAGAATATAAAGGGTTTCTTTTTTCTAGGCTTGCTTCAGCAACATGATTTTCATGAGCACTGGTGTGCTTTTTTATTTATCTTCTTGCTCTTTGCCCTGACTCTTGGCTTATTCTCTGATCTTGTCTTCCAGATTTTCCTTCAGCCCTTTCTTCTGGAGTGCTCATTGTCTTTGCCTCCTGGTTAGCCCTTCGCTTTGGCTTGCTCTACGGCTTTTCTTCATTGGCTCCTCCCTCATTTCTTAAAGCCACCCATGGCCCAAACCTGACACCCTGTTTGTCCATCACCCACCCCCAACTGATGTTGTTGTTAGATTGAATTACACTGAATGCATCTACAAGCTGCTTCTACACATATACTAGTGTTTGTGTATAGCTGCTTGATTTGTATAGCTCAACTATTGTGTACCTGGGTACATGGACTGCATAGTTCTTGAATACTACATGTGATTAACTGTACAGACATACAACTCCACTATTTGTGCACACAGGTACACAGATTATGCCTCCTGTTGCTGTTCATCAAGGTTAAGAATGCATGGAATTCTAAATTGATATGAATGTTGACATAAATAAATGCCTGCTTGTCACAGTTATAAAAGCAAGTATTGTATCTGTTTGCCTGCCTGCCTGCCTACTTACACAAGTAAACACACACACACTTTCCTTCCCTCCAAAGGAGGAAATGAATATCATGGAAGACATACACACAAAAACCAGGGCATTTTGTTCTTATGCACAGCAATGCACCTATATCGCTCCTCATCAGAAATCATTCTTAATGATGTCAGTGACAGTTTTACCTGAGAAACGACTGTTGGTGAATTTTAATTCAGAAAGGGCATGCTTTCTGGAAGAAGGGCTCTGTGGCAAATTGATTTTTCCAAGTTTAAGAAGAGACTGTGCAACATATCCAGGTGATGAGGACTGTCTCTGTATTACTAAAACAGATGGGCACTGCTCTTTCACATGTAACATCATGGGGATAGGCAACAAGCAAGCCAAGGGTTCATTCTGGAGTTCACAGTCCCCCTGCATGACCCTCAGCATGTTACTAAAGATTCTCCTCTTGTCTTCTGTAAGCTGACTTCATTGACTCTCAAATTTCCTGTATTGCATTGGCTTCTGAAGCAGGTATGGCTGGGGCCAAGCCAGGTGTGATTAATAGTGTGGTTAGCTATCACATTGGGGTTTTGCAAAGTAAATTCCAGGTACCCCAACTCCAATTAAATTCAATTCCAGGTACCCCAATGAACACACACACAGCAACACACACACACAGCATGGCTGTGAGGCTTAGGGGATGGGAAGTATATTTGGAGCCAACAGGGTTCAGTATCCTTTAAAGTGTCTTAATGTACCTAATTTGCACTACCCCAAACAACATGGAAATAGAAACACAGCTATCCTTCAAAATCAACGCTGCTCTGAATTTTACAATGCAGTTCTCCAACCAATAATTTGTAATTTGTACAAAAATGTCTATAGTAAGCAAAAGTGAGCACGAAACTGCATATATTCATGTAAGTAGCATACAACAATGCATTATACTGAGGAAAGTGCCTTGCAAAAATGTGCACAGTACTCTAAATGGCATAAAAAAATGTGTGTAATGGGAGAAATGCACACTAAAATGAATTTTCATGAGAATTTTCCCCCTACCCTCATAAACTAATGTGTAAATGTGAACTGAAGTTAAGACTGGAAAAAAATAGAAACTGAGAGAAACCAAGTGACAGATTTGTCCATCCTCACTACAAATTACCTTGTAGGGTCCCCTCAATGTGCCTTCAGCCAATTCAGATCTCTCTCTCTCTCTCTCTCTCTCTCTCTCTCTCTCTCTCACACACACACACACACACACACACACACACACAACTGCCCATTCAAACACAAAAAAGAGATTCCTGGCTCCTGTTGACTTTCATTCTGGGTTGTTAACTAGCCATCAACCTAACAAGAGAATAGTCAGCCAGAAACCAGTGACATCTGCTGAGCAGGTCTTGTAGAGGAGTGTGCAGAGTGCTAGGGTCCACTGATTAACTGTGAGGTCTTTGCAAAGCCCTGTTGCAAGTGCCAACAGCTGATTGTTGCCACTTGCGGAGCTCTTTGCACAGAGCTTGAGATTACACTATAATCAGTTGATCATCACACATTGTAGGCTGTGCCTTTTCCCACATGGCTTTAAACCATGTGGGCAAAAGTGGGTTACCTACCATCATTGTGATAACAGGTGACTGACAGGTAGGTGACCACACCTATCTCTCAGATTTTGCTCATGGGAGATACAAGAGGTAACAATTATGCCCACTGGCTGGATCCAGTTCCTTACATCCTGGCCTATGCATTTGGCTTCATGGGTCACAAGTTTTAGGAGCCTGAAGCAAACAAGGCAATGTCTTCCATGAGTTTGTTTCCATTCTAGAGCTTCTTCATTGCTTGTCAGCGTAGTCTTATTCCCCCACCTAATTTAAGAAGACAATGAAATTCTCATACGGCTGAAATCCAATATCTATTTTATTTCATTTTTGGCCTGGTCTGCAAACATGACCACACTTAAAACTTTTCTGCACGGAGTCCAAATGTTTGTGTTGTTTAGAGCTGCCAAGCAGACTGCCATCTCTGCTCGGAATCGAATGTCAGTGAACCAAGTACATTTACCAGGCTCTGTCAACCTGTCAGCATCTGTTAAAGCTTCTGCCTAGATGTATGCCCAGGAGGGAGTGAAGAAAGGGATGGGAGAGTGAAAGAGCCAATGCACGTCCCAAAGGCAGAAGTCGTGTGATGCCTTCCTGTTTCCTTTCCTTTCCTTTCGTTTTCAGACATTCATTCACTGAAAATGAGGACTATTCACAAATTAAGGCTGCCTCATTCCAAATTGAAATTAGCACCTCTACAGTTGCTTGGAACTGCAGGAGTAGAGAGCGCTGTTGTGTTCAAGCCCTGCTTTCATGAACATGAACATCTGGCTGGCCACTTTGAGAAGAGAACCAGCTGTGCTGGTCGCCAATTTGTATCTGGGCCCAATCAAAGTGCTCATGTTAGTGTTCGAAGCCCTAAACAACTCAGGCCCCAAATACCTGAAAGAATGCCTGCTTCCCCACAGACCACCCTCAGGTGCTAAGATTAGCAGAGGAGGCCCTCTTGGTTGTACTGTCAGTCTCAGAAGGTTGGGGTTGGGGTGGCCCAGGAGAAGACATTTTCAGCAGCAGTCCCTAAATGGTGGAACTGCCGTCCCACAGAGTTGACTTAGCATTAAAAAGTCACCCTCATTATGCAGCTTTCAGTGAATTTTGAAGATGCACCTCTTTACTCTGCCATTTGACATTTGAGACATATACTTTTAGAACCCTCCTCATTTCTGTGGTTGTAAGTTGTCTTAAACTGTTTTTAATGTTGCAACCAGCCTTGGGACCTTGGGCCAAAGTCTGCAAAAACTTCTAAGCATAAAGCAATACAAAAAAAGAGAAAAAGTTCATTTAAAAATGCCAATTAAAACAAATGCTAAAAACAAATTGACATAACACTTATCAAATGATAATAAATATCAGTAGTTTTGAAGTAAATGTACATAATAAAGTTGCGTTAAAATTGCATGTCTGGGTTAGGGTTGCCTGAACAGGCATCAAAAACAAAACACTGGAGGTGCCGCCCTTTAAACAATAGTCCACTAGAACTGGACTTGTTTTAAATTTGTGACAGTCCTCTCTTTCTGAAGGGCCACCAGAGGAGAGTCCTCTGTTAGAAGGCATCTACCATTTGAAGATAAAGGAACAGAATGGAAAGCAGAGCCTTTGTCCACTAACAGCATGTGGGCAGCAGACAGGGCAACTGGGGCAGTAGTATTCAATGCCATCAGTGCAATGACATTTGGCTTTGCAATGGATCTTCTCTCTTATCCTTTCCCCATGTGCCCCCAAAGTCTGTTCTTGGTTCCCCTCCCCCCGCAACTTCCCAGAGCAGATTTAGGAAGGGCATAGGATACACATGTAAGAAAGTGTACTTTTTCCAAAAGAAACAAAAAACAAAAAAACCACAACCCAGCTACAACCATGAGGTAACTACTGGGGAGAGGGGAGGAGAAGAGATGCCCAGTGTCAATATATCCTTGATAACACTGAGGAAAGAAAACTGCAGCTTGGGTAAACTTTCTCTCATATTCCATCAACACACACATATAACCCGCTGAGAGTTATAGATGTGATTATTTACTGCGCTTACAAGGTTACACGGCATCATTCTGTGCATTATATTTTCAGCAATGAGTCCCAGGGGAAAACAAAATTCCCATTTTTATTTTTATTTTTTGTAAAGGAAACACGCTACGAACCATTTGGAGATGATGTTCTTTTATTTTTGTATGGGGAATGGGATTTGCATTTTAATTAAAATTTGCATAAAATCTCTCTTCCTGGGTCATAGTGCTGGTTTTCGTTTTCATTCAGATGCTCAGAAAATGTAAATTTGTTTACATGGCCTTAAAAAAAAAAGTGTTGCCAGGGAAGAATAATGAGACCCGCGGCACACCATTGCAGTCACAATAAATCTAACAGTGCCACAGCTAATGTCTCAGTGCAAGGTCCTCCGCAACAAGGAAAGATGGGGGTATATACATTTCTTTCATTATATGTACCAAAGTAATCCAAACTGTGGGGGCAAGTTACATATACTATTTGGTGAGTGGGGGCTGGGGGATATTAACCTAAAAGATAGACAATTCACCACCACCACCCCTTTCCTGAGATAAGAAAGGATGCAGTGACATTTAGAGCAAGGCTTTTATTAGAAAATAAAGTCCTTCGTGTTTATTAGGCCTTGCAAGGCTCAGCTGTGTGCCTGTGTGTTTTGTAGAAATAAAGATATCAGTATTCATGTGGCAGGCAGAGGTTTACAGCTGCAGTGGGTACGAATACTAATAATAGGATAAAAAGCGGATGTCATATTAAGAGGTCTTGAATGTGGCACTCCAGACATGCCTTGTTTTATTTTTACGAATCGTGCTGTGCTGACATCCGTCCTGGAAAGGGAAACAGAAGGACTGCAGTGGGGAGACCTTCTGAGGCCAAAATGAGAGATGGAGAAAGCAGCTTTCTGCTCACCCTGAGGAAGGAATCAGGCCCTTGGAGCATTCTATTTGAATACTCAAAAATCCCTGAGGTTTCATTTGTTTTTGTTTTTAAAAGCATTCAAAATAATATGTGAAGGAACTGATTCTTCAGTGCCACCTGCTACCCCAGGGGTCAGGAAACTCAGACCTAAAGGATGAATGTGGCTATCTATCTGGGCTTTGAAACTCTCCTCAGCCATACCCCCCAAGGGCCTGGCATGTTTTTGCCCAGCTGGGATGTGTCCTTGGACTCTGGTTGGTAATGCCTCTTGCTTGTCTGTATGAAAGACCAGGGGTCTGGGTGGGGGTTAGAAACCAGCTACTGTATGAAGGTAGAATTAATATTAGCTGTTCCAGACACTTTTGCCTCTAGCCCCACCTGTCACCAGCATGTGGCCCCTTATCCTAAAAGGAATGTAGGCTTTGGGCTAAAAAGTTCCCCCACCCCATGCTGTTATCCTGTGGTCTAAACCACTGAGCTTCTTGGACCTGCTGATCAGAAGATTGGCAGTTCGAATCCACATGATGGGGTGAGCTCCCATTGCTCTGTCCCAGCTTCTGCCAACCTAGCAGTTCAAAAGCATACCAGTGCAAGCAGATAAATAGGTACCGCTGTGGCAGGAAGGTAAATGACATTTCTGTGCGCTCTGGCTTCAGTCACACTGTTCTGTTGCACCAGAAGCAGTTAGTCATGCTGGCTACATGATCCGGAAAACTGTCTGTGGACAAACGCCAGCTCCCTTGGCCTGAAAGCAAACGCCGCAACTCCATAGTCGCCTTTGACTGGACTTAACTGTCCAGGGATCCTTTATCTTTACCTTTTTATTAACCAAAGGATTAGAGCAATTCGCCTTGGGGCCAGAATGGAGCAGCACCCTTGAACTACATCAAGACACTACTTCTTAAAACTAATCTGAAAACACAGCTAAGGCAGTGATACTGATAGCATATTTTTCTGCTCAGCATCACAGGGGGTTGAGCTACAATGTTTTACTTAAAGAGTAGCAGGGATAATGGGAGTTGTGGTCCAATAACACGTGGAGAGCACCATGTCATACCCCTCAACTGTCCCGATAAAACCAGGACATCCCATTTTTTTGAGTGCAAGCACAACAGCCATTTTGGGCACTGTGGTCTCGCACGACCTCATGCCACAATCTTGCCCTGAAACAGCATTATTCAGGGCTGCAACCTCATGTGGTACCCCAAAACATGCTTTCTTTTGGTGCCATGATATCATGCAAGGGCATAGCCCTGGAAAAGCACTTTTGGGGGTCATGATCTCTCACAGGTCATGTGACTTGCACAGAAACACAGCCCCAGAAGACAGCTCCCGGTTTTTGCCTCAGCGTGTTGGAGGTTATACAATGTTAGCCAAGTCTTCTGTCAACAAATCCAGACTCAGCCAACTTTCCAGCACAGACCATGTGGCTTTTAATCCCCCTGATGAAGATTCAGGATAGTATATGTGGCTAGGGCTCCCCTAAAACCAAGATTGGCTAACCTATAGCCCTTCAGATGTTGTTGGACTCCCAGCTTTCATCTGCCCCACTCAGCATGACCAGTAATCAGGAATGGTGGGAGTTGTAATCTACCAACATCTGGTGAGCAGCACATTGTTCTGCTACGTAGTCCCTTGAGAAGGGTCCATTGCTTCATTGAAGATGAGCTAGCACCAGGTAGTGGAGATTAGTTTCATATGTGCATCCACATTGTCTGTTTAATATGTCCTGCTTTATGAGTTCACCATATTAAAACAATTCCCCTCACCTGAGATGTCCTGCAACCACCCTTTGCACAATAGAATTCAAACAAAGCAAAGCAAAGATATCATGTTGCCATCACCACAGGACAAAGAAACAATGAAAATGCTGTGAACTTCTTGCAGCAATATAGATACAGGTAGATATAGATATATTCAGTAATTTAGAAGCAGCCAAATGGTGCCTGTTTGAAAAATAGACAAAACAAGGAAATTGGTCCTATAGACTGATTGTATGACAGAAGGCCCTATGAAAAGTGAAGATTTTGTGCCTGAGCTATAAAAAGAGGGGAGCCCCAGTGTGAAAGCTGACACAGCATTAGCAAAATAATGCTCCAGTACATGCAGCCATAATTATTTGCTCGTTAATAACAAATTTTTGCAAGTCACAGGAGTAACACAAATTGGAAAACAGAAATAATTATCAGCAATAATGCTGCAGAAGCCAGACAGATTGGAAGTCTCTTCCCCTTTAAATTTAATAATAGTAAGATAACCAGGAAATTAATAAGAAATACATAATTGAAAATTAACCTTGCAAATCTATTGTTAATGACCCATGGTACTCCTGCAGCACAATCATTTTACAGAGGCCCTGATTTGCATCTGATGCTAAGCCAGGTAATATTTTGGTGGAGGCCAAATAAGCAATGTTTAAATAAATCAGATTTTCCATATATATGTCCATAAAGGAACAGACAGAAAAGGCACGCCTTTCTAGGAAATCTTGATAGAAAATAAGGACATAAGAAGAATCCTACTGGATCAGGCCAGCAACCTACCCAGTCCAGCATCCAGTTCCCACAGTGTCCTACAAGATGTCTCTAGGGAACAGGACCTGAGTTCTCTTTCCCTGCTTGTGATTCCCAGCAACTGGTACTCAGCAGCATACTAGTTGTAAGAAGAGTACTGCTGTACTGCGAAATTCCCATTCATCTCAAAATGCCATGCACCTGGGGTGTTTCCCATAGCTTGCCATGCACATGGGTTTTTCAGTGCATGAAACACAATTTGTGCTGAAAGATGCATCATAGCATGCCACACTCAGTAAGCATTCCAATGCTCCTCTATGTGGAGCGGGTCATTTACTCTGCCTGCACCTGGGGGAGTGGGGACTCCATATTCACACTGGGTTCCAGAGAGCCACTTCTGGGTGGTACAATGAGGACCCAGGACAAAAGATGGGGGGAAAGTTCTCTGGAACTGGATCTTTAGTCAGTGAAATCAGGGGTGTTATGGGCCTAAACTGAGTAGAGCCCAGGGGGTGACATACCCTCCCACATGTTGCAGAAGAAAATTGGGGCGTCTAGCTTCCAGGGCTGTGTTCTCACATGAGGGCACAGCCCCGCCCCACGGGATCGGGACAGTTGAGGGATATGGGGTGATGTTAAGATGATTCGACCCTGACCTTTCATTACCACAAAACATCAATATGTTGTACAGAAACTTTGCAGCAATTAGAACCCCGCCTTTTAATTTGGTTATCTGGGATTTATGAGGGCCACGTCACACACAGTGGGCAGGCATGTGGTTTAACAAATTCATGCCTCTTACAGCTATGTTTTCCAGGGGTTGCTACTCCCAACCTTTGTTGAATATATGTTTGGTGTACATCTGGGTTTGCTCCTGAGTAATGTGTGAAACAGAACTTCAGTTAGTGATCTGACCCTGACCTTGCTTCTGTTGCAGTGCATGCTGCCTCTCTATCCAGACAAACATGAGGCTTTATCGCAGTTCAAGGACATATTCCCACCAGGCAAAAGCACTTGAGGATGGCAGAAGGAAGAGGGGCATGCAACAGAGGACAGTGAAAGCTTTGGTTCTAGATTAGAAATGGAAAATGGTTTGCATGTTTCCAGAGGCAAAAAGAATAAATAAAGTCAGAACAATAGACGGAAGCTTTAATTTTGTACAGTTGGTTAGTTCTGTATGTGTGTTCATGCACACCTCTCTATCCAAACAAGGAAGAGGTATCAGAGTTTAAGGACACATTTTAGCCAGGCAAAAATACATGGGGGGGGGTGAAGTAAGACCAGGGAGGGTGTGAAGCCTTACAGAGAAGAGATGTGGCTTGGCTTGGGGAGAATTCCAAGGGCCAGTTGGAGAGGCTTGGAGGGTCGCATTCAGAACCCAGGTCTAAGGTTCCCCACCCCAGTCTAGAGCTTGCCAAGCTGATATTGCAGTGCTGGAATGAAAGGAAGGCAAGACGGAATAATTTAGATGTTATGATCTCACTTCACGTTTCATGCTTTAAAACGCAGCCCAACCTGTAACTCAGGTTTATGTGAAGTGCATCTTGTTTGAAACTTTGCAATTAAAAGAGATGCTTGTGAATGGCATGTTTACTGTATCCCCCATATAACTTCGCCAGGCTGACGGGAAGTAGAAACCCTTTTACAATGAAATATTACCCTGGTGGAGGTGCTGTTATATTCACAACAGGAATGTTTCTTTAATGTACGAAAACATTGCTTTAAAAGCACAGTGGTTGCCACAGAGAAAATTGCAGTTTCTAAAGGCATGAGTAACAATTTTAAAATAAAAAGTAAAAATAAACCACTCTGCAGCAAATATTTAATGTGGGTTTTAGCTGATCAAGCAATGCAAGGGGGGTGGAGAGTGGGAATTTCTTAACCCCAATGGTATGTCAAGATTGAACCACTGTGGTGTAGTGGTCAGAGTGCCAGACTAGGGCCTCAGAGACCAAGGTCCAAATCCCCACATAGCCCTGCAAATCACTGGGTGACCTTGAGCCAGTCACTGTCTTTTAGCTTAACCTACCTCAAAGGGTTGTGATGAGGATAAAATGAGGAGAACAACCATGCATACCACTTTGAGCTCCTTTGAGGAAAGGTGGGGCGTAAATGTAAATAACAAAGATGGGGTGACCCTCAACTGCCTGCAGATGGATGGCGGCTAATGGCGGCTAATGGCGGCTTGTCAGGTTGAATCCTGACAAGACAGAAGTACTGTTTTTGGGGGACAGGGGGCGGGCTGGTGTGGAGGACTCCCTGGTCCTGAATAGGGCAACTGTGCCCCTGAAGGACCAGGTGCGCAGCCTGGGAGTCATTTTGGACTCACAGCTGTCCATGGAGGCGCAGGTCAATTCTGTATCCAGGGCAGCTGTCTACCAACTCCACCTGGTACGCAGGCTGAGACCCTACCTGCCCACAGGCTGTCTCGCCAGAGTGGTGCATGCTCTGATTATCTCCCGCTTGGACTACTACAATGCACTCTACGTGGGGCTACCTTTGAAGGTGACTCGGAAACTACAACTAATCCAGAATGCGGCAGCTAGACTGGTGACTGGGGGCGGCCGCTGAGACCACATAACACCGGTCTTGAAAGACCTACATTGGCTCCCAGTACGTTTCCGAGCACAATTCAAAGTGCTGGTGTTGACCTTTAAAGCCCTAAACGGCCTCGGCCCAGTATACCTGAAGGAGCGTCTCCACCCCCATCGTTCTGCCCGGACGCTGAGGTCCAGCGCCGAGGGCCTTCTGGCAGTTCCCTCATTGTGAGAAGCAAAGCTACAGGGAACCAGGCAGAGGGCCTTCTCGGTAGTGGCGCCTGCCCTGTGGAACACCCTTCCATCAGATGTTAAAGCGATAAATAACTACCTGACATTCAGAAGACATCTTAAGGCAGCCCTGTTCAGGGAAGTTTTTAATCTGTGTTATTTTAGTGTATTTTTGGTTTTTATGGAAGCCGCCCAGAGTGGCTGGGGAAACCCAGCCAGATGGGCAGGGTACAAATAAATTATTATTATTATTATTATTATTATTATTATTATTATTATTATTATCCACAACCTCCATTTATCAGGGAGGAATATACTTTATTGTCTCATTTAGAAGACAGAATCATAGAATTGAAGAGTTGGAATGGACCACAAGGGGCATCTAGTCCAGACCCCTGCAATGCAGGAATCATTTGCCCAATGTGAGGCCTGAATCAACGACCCTGAGATCTTGGAGGACTATTGGCAATAAACCATCCTTTGCCAACTGAGTGTCCATCCATCAACCGCAGCCAACATGGCCAATGGTCAGGGTTGAAGGGAACTGTAGTCCCAAACATCTGGTGGCCATTGTGTTGGGAAGGCTGGAGTAGGCTTTACTAGGCTAGACAGGGCCATGGCTTATCTCTTTATATAGCACTTCATATAATGATTCCAGATGTAGGGAAGCTACAGAGTTGTGTTCCTCTGGTCATGGAACAGCTCCATCTGAAGTGAATGGAGACTTGGAAAGGGGGAAATTTTGCAAGGTATCACTGGATTTGGGCATTTACATGGAGATGGGCTAATAAAATCTTTACTCCATATTTATATGAATATTTTTTTCAGGTTTTTTGCCAAAGAAGTTTCATATACTTTTTCCCACTTATATATTGGCAGGTCTAGAGTTCTGATTTCCAATCCACCACATTCCATGGTCTTGAACTGGAAAGCATCTCTAATGCTAACAGCCCAATAAACCCCAGGACAAATGAAATGCCTTTTAAAGTGCTAAAGTTCCACACTGATTTAAAATTATTCCACAGTCACTATTGTTGTAATTAGAAGCCATCCCAAGCAAAATCGACTCCAAGTGTTCTTATAATCACAAATCTGCTGAGAAAAAGCAGGATAGAATGCAGGAAATCCAAATAACAGATTTGTCCCTCTAGTGGCTACAAAAATATAATAATAATCTACAGTAGAAGCCTCTTCAAAAGCATCCTACAATTATTGTTATCAGTCTGCAAAATTCTCAGCTTTTCTGTGATTTTACAGTTGTGACATACAAATGTTGAATTAACAGAACTCAGAATCATCCTCCCATTTTTCTTTGTTTTTAAAAAACTGTTATCAAATTTCTAGCGCTTAATATATTGCATGAGGGGTTTTTTTTATCCCTCACAAAACTTCAGTCTCTTCAAAACCCTCATTTATTTCCTAGATGAATCAATGTGCTGTGAATTTAATGTGGGAATGTTGATTTTAGTCAATCTGGTGGCTCTTTTAGAGCGCTATTTCACTTCAATAGAACAGTAACAAAGGCTTAGGAGCCTCTCCTGTTTGGACCAGGCCCAGGAATATTGAGCTGTTCTGGCTAAGAATTGGCTAGGAATTATGCATTCCTCAATGAACCTAGAGTAAAATGCAGATTTTCTGACTGGCTGGTCCCAGAAAAGTTCCAAAAGAAAGAAAAGAAAAGGGGAAAGGAAACATAATGCAACAATGACAATGACGATGATTTACCATATTTTTGGTGTCACCTTGCCCATTGCATTTCCAAATGAGCCCAATATTCACCACTGATCTATAGCATAACCCCACTCCTGAGCATCTAACACTGCACCAATGTATTCTTTCTTCTATACGTATCAGAATTCTACAATGCGCTTGACTGGATGCTTGTCTAAGGGGAAACAAGGGTGATTCGGTGGGAGAGAAGAAATCCGGTACTTCATTTTATTGTCTTGTGAAAGTTCTCTCCATTCTATGCCTTTGCTATTCTTATCCCCTTTCATGCTCCCTTAAACTTCATTATGCAATCAGTCCAACACTGTTTTGCATCTGATGCTTTATAACTCATGCCTGCCTCTTTCTCACCCTTGATTACTTTTACACTTCTCTGTTCCTTCATGCTGGCCCTGAAAAGCAGTGCTTGGGCAATTATTGCTAGATGGCATGTATAACCCTTGGGCACGCATTAATTTGTCTTTGAACACATTCTATTTCCCCTCAGTGTCCTTTCCCTTCATTGCTTTGTCCTCTTCAATTTCACCTTGCACTTCCTGCTTTATTTTCCTTTCCAAATTTTGCTCTGCTGAAATCCCATTTACTTGTGTTGTTACCCCCATCGCAGCCCCTCCTCCTCCTCAGTTGAACATTAATCCCAATTAGGAACTCGACGACAGTTTCGAACTGTTTAAGAGATTTCTTTTCCCATTTTGGAATCATGATAGCTGATAACAAAAGTGGCTTAACTTGTGTCTGCTGTAAGTGATGACCCTGCACATCAAAGAAAAGAAATATTAGCATTCCATCTATTGCTGATATTCAGGCTGTGTCGTTCCTTCTGTAACCAGACCTTATCACCCACACATAGAGATGCAGGAGAAATTAAAATCTGCTGGCATTTTCATGAGCAACTTCCTAATTCAAACCGATTTGTAAACTGAAGCAAAACTTTACTTAGAATTTTACACTCCTCCGAATTTTGCAATGCAGTTCTCCAACCAAACAATGGGTACAAAATGCATCTGTTGTGGGCAATGTGCATAAAACTGCATATATTAGTGAAAATGGCATTCAAAAATATTATATCAAGGAAATTGTTTGCAAACGTGCATATTAAACTGCATATAACATGTAGCGGGTTTTTTTTGTTTTGAAGAAATTCACACTCAAATGCTGATTAATTTTCATACGGATATTTTAAAAACACACCAAAATTATGAATTGCTGCAGAAATGTGGAAAAAAGGATTTAAGACTGGAAAAATGAGGGGGGGGGGATGAAAGTGACAGATTCACCTATCCCTAAACACACATAAGAGGAGGGTATATAGTAAGATGGGAGGAACCCTGAGGTTTGTATAAGTATGATTTATTTAGAAAACTCCTAAATGGAGAGATGTCCAAAAACACACCAATGAGAATTATGTTGGCTGTTTGGCTGTAATATTAAACATTCATTCATTCATTCATTCATTCATTCATTCATTCATTCACCACTGAGAACTGATCATGCTCAGTGGCTATGGAATGCTGCCTTGTTATTGGGAGGACACCCTGGAAAACTGGAGGAGTGGGGAAATGGAATGCAGTGGCTAGAATCACAGGAGCACTCCAAACTGCAACATCTCATTGCAAGAGTCACTTATACACTATGAGTGTGTTCCAGCTTTAGTTATAGGCAACAATATATGAACAATATATCAAGTTCAATGTGTAGGGTGGGGGTGGGGTGGGGGTGAGCACTGTGTTGACGACGTGCATCTACAGTAATGTCAACTGCACACACAACTCTCTGTATGGGAAGTGGTTTCAGGTGCAGATCTCCCTTACTTCAAACTTGTGACTGCAGGTTTGAAAGCTCCATATATAGCCCCCAGAATCTGCAGATAAAAAGATAACAGGGTTGGGGAAGTTCCCACTTCGACTGAGACCCTGAAAAGCTGTTGTCACCAGTCCAGAGAGACGATGTTGGGTCAGGTGGTCCAATGGCCTGTTATGGTCAGTTTCTATTTTTTTTCCATTGTGGCCTCAATAAAAGATTAATGAATCTGTCAATTTTGATTTCTCTCAAATTGTGGTGTGTTCCCCCCCCCCCAGTCCAATTCACCTTATCTCCACATCTCCACATCTTTTTTAATTCCTCATGAAAATTCTTCAGCAATTTAATACTCATTTCTTCAGTCTTAGACATCTTTGCAAGCACTTGCACCTACTATAGTGCAATTTTGTATGCCCCCTCATATATGATTTTGATACACACTTTCCTCAAATATCTCCATATCTATACACATTTCTTAGTTGGAGAACTGCATTGCAAAATTCAGATCTCTCATATGAGCTGAATTAGTGGCCCCTTATGAAACCTGATGAGTCTCCGCATTGTGTGTATTTGGGTGAAGGGGAGTCTCAGGGCAGCTGGGGGGAGGAGATGCCTTAAGGGGGTGTATGTGCAGCTGATCCATCCAAGATTCACCCCATACCAAGATGCTGCAGTTGCTTAAAGGTAAAAGGTAAAGGGACCCCTGACCATTAGGTCCAGTCGTGTCCGACTCTGGGGTTGCAGTGCTCATCTCGCTTTAGTGGCTGAGGGAGCCGGTGTACAGCTTCCGGGTCATGTGGCCAGCATGACTAAGCCACTTCTGACGAACCAGAGCAGTGCACGGAAATGCCGTTTACCTTCCCACCGGAACAGTACCTATTTATCTACTTGCACTTTGATGTGCTTTCGAACTGCCAAGTTGGCAGGAGCAGGGACCAAGCAACGGGAGCTCACCCCGTTATGGGGATTCAAACTGCCGACCTTCTGATTGGCAAGTCCTAGGCTCTGTGGTTTGACCCAATTTGTTCAGAAGTTTGAAAGACTAAAAAGGGAGAAGTTGATGGACTTCCATTTCACGTGGCTCAATGTGGTGCCTTCCATAGTTCTAGTTACAGGTAGGTAGCCGTGTTGGTCTGCCGTCCAGTAGCACCTTAGAGACCAACTAAGTTTCTTATTGGTATGGGCTTTCATGTGCGTGTGCATAACATAAGTGTACATAAACTTCTCCCTTTTGTTTTAAAAAGGAAGAAGTTTATGTAACCCCGAACTCAAAAATCTAAATACCTTAAAATGAACATTGGAATACCCCATATCATACACTTGCACAATTGCAACAATAATGGTTCTTCCTAAATAAATGCATGATGACATTGCATAGTCTCCACACACACACACACACACACACACACACACACACATTTAGTTGCATTTATTGATATACATGAATTCAAAGATTTCTGTGCTTAAAATACTGCAATTTCGTGTTTCCTCTAATAACTTTGGTACTTGACCAGGAAGAAATCCTCAAGCAGTGATACTGCTGTAGAATAGAATATCTCTATTTTCATCTGAGGAATGTTGGAGGGTATGCATTACTCGCCACCAGGCCCAGGAAATGGATCCTGATTCTGTCTTCTGAGGCATTAGCTACCCCTTCAAGTTTGGTGTCATCTGCAGTTTGGATGAGCATCCCCCCCAATTCCTTCATTCAAGTCATTTATAAAGATGTTGAACAACAGTCAGCTTTTATGCCCCGGCAGCAGACCTGAGTGAAGACTGGCTCTGTTAGGTACATCGCTGAAAACTTCCCCGCCCACTAGGGCCATGATTTGCCTGTTTTGAATTTAAATGTTGGTGGACAATCCCACCAGCCCCTCTGTCCAGCTGAGGCCTGTTGTGATGTCAGTCAGCCATGTGGGGAAATGATTTGCCTCCACTTGGCCTTCTGGCAGCCATGCTGAGCCACAACTGCTGCCGCTGCCTGGAAACAGGTAAGTGGTCTTTCTCTGTACATTTGCAGATAAAAAGGAAATTAAAAGGTAGGACATAATGAGTGACCACTATGTTCCACCCCCACTTTTTCCTAGGTTTGGCCTAATCCTGAGCCCCACACCACCAAAAATTGGGACGTTTACACCCCTGACCCTATGTTAGGTGCAGCTCCATGATTCATTCTCTCTCTCTCTCTCTCTTTCTCTCTCTCGCCCTCCCCCCTTTCCTATTTTCATTTTTCTCCTTTTTCTTTCATTTCACATCTCGTGAAGACTCCCATTGATGTTTGTATATCCTATTCTAATGTTTTGATCCCCTGACACACTATATAATACTTCTATTTATTATCTAGAACAAGCCACCAGTACTTCCTTTCGCTTTCCTTTCCCTCGGGCATATCATATAGCTGACCCTTCTTAACCGTTTGGCTCCAGAAGAAGGCAGGGGAGCGGGAAGTGAAGCTATTTGAACTATACAAAGCCAAGTGCAATTGGGCAAAGAGATTTATGTGCCAGGATTTCCGAAGTTGTGCAATGCCACATCTATCCCTGTGCAATGTGCATGGCATTTATTACAGCTGGGTTTCAAAAGATCATGGCATGGTCTTTTCCATGTAGTCTGGATACACATATTAATGCTGGGTTCTACTCCTACCCAGGGCAACAAATCATCTGACAAGTACCCAGACCTCCAAATAACTGTTAGCAGACAGAGCTAGCTGATTCCAGAGCTAAAGATACTGGTATAGTGAGAAGCAGCTCCTCTGGCCCACCTCAAGGGGACGACCTGGCCTGGAAGAATTCTCAATGTGGATTCCTGGCCCACTTCTAGTGAGAGAACCTGGCCAAGTCAGATGAGGAGGTTGCATCAATGCATGTCGCTGTTGGTTGGGAAAAGAATAAATTACTATATATGGTAAAATAGGAGAATTTCCTGGGTGCCTAGCTCCAGGTTTGGGGTAAGTATTCTTCAATGAGAGCCACAGCAGAGATTTAAAATCACAAAACATGCAGCAAAGTAAAGCATGGAAATATAGGCTGTTAGACCTATACAATCTCCCCTTCTAAATTTATTCAAAACTTCCCCACTTCCCTTCGTACTTCTAGAGACCACACATTTCATAACTTAAAAATGGTTTACTTACAAGCTCTTCAAAGGTCATATTCATGTGCTTTTCCATGCAGCAGCAAGAAAAGACAGGCAGTGTAATGTAGTTTCAAAATCTTAAATGTTTCTAAATTATTTGTATAGAAACACAAAGATAGCTTGCTTAAGCATGTGGTCTGGGCTTGGAGCAACCAACCCAGACTTCCTTTCTGGTAGGCTTACATGGTGGAAAATAAGAGAAAACAAAGAGTTTGGAAACCCTTACTCCCAAATTGAGGTGGTGTGAACTTGCTAAGCCTGGCAGAACAGCTTATTCTATGATTTTAACCCCTTCATGCATTAATTAGAGTTAAGTATGCTGGATATATGGGGCTGGATATATCCCAAAGTCACTTAGCTCTCTACTTCTGAATGGGACTCCTTTGCCTTGCCTTGTCCAGCTGTCTACTGGACCCCTGGACTTCTACTTAGTAATGTTGTCCCTAAATTATATTTCAACTCAGATTGGATCTCTTGTGTAATCCAGTCTTGAGGTTATCAATGCATAGACTACGGTGGCTAAGATATGGCCAAAGCTGGCTAACCAGACAAAACTGGTAAAAGGCACTTCTAATCACAGAGGTCACTTGAGCCTCTAGTGACAAAGGTGCACCCAGGAGTACCCACAAGCAGTGGCGTAGCGTGGGTTGTCAGCACCTGGGGCAAGGCAAGCAATTTGCGCCCCCTAACCTGTGGATTTGCGCCCCCTAACCCATGGATTTGCGCCCCCTAACCTGTGGATTTGCCCTAACCCCAGATGTTGCGCCCGGTGCGGCCGGCCCCCCCTGCACCCCCCACGCTACGCCACTGCCCACAAGCTACATGCCTAATCCTTTAGATGGCGTGCAACCACCTGATTTACTTCAGTGCCCTCCCCCCAAAGCACTGTGATTGGAGTGGTTTCAGAAAATAATTTAATGCAATTTAAGGATAGCCCTGCCCATCAAAACGAAAGATTCCCCTATCCTCCCTTCTTCACCCTGTCCCCTCTTGAGTTCTGGGGATTTTCCCAGGGGGAGAGACAGGAAAATTGTGCTTCCAACTTTTGGGAAAAACCAAGAACAGAGTGACTCAGAAGCTTAGTGGATCCCTGATTTGCTTTGAGAATGCAATCCTTGTTAATGCAATCCAGTTTGGGAACATAAGATCCAGACCCAAATCACCCCAATTCACTGATGCACATTGAACATCAACGATCACAATAATATTTTTTAAAAGCTAGATGGCACAGGAAGTGGGATGGAAAAGGTGGCCTTTCAGCCCTTTTGTTTTCCTTTTCCCTCTTCACTTCAGTAACGAATGAAGAGGGCTCTTTTCTCATTTGGTCCCATCTGTAAAATGGCTGCATTATAAGGAATGTGTTTAAGGTGGTGTGAAGGCTCTCTCTGTGGTTTTTCACCTGGCATAACTGTTTGTCACATGCAAATCCTCACTTACTGATCTAGCAACATGAATGCTTATGTCAGCTGGCTGTTAATCAGCTTAAATCCAAACCCTCCTGTTTTAATGAGCTTTTGGCTGGGACTGTAGAGAACTGCATGATCTTAGCCATTGTAATATCGAGGTTTTCTGGCACTCCTCTTGGCAAAGTGGTTGTCTCTTCCTCCTCCTCCTCTTCCTCATCTTCTTCCCCACCATCACCAATGTTCCTTTTTTCATGCTGGCAAGTTCTGAATGATGGCACTGTAAGAATGTGCTAAAAGGCATCTAGAAGGGGAAAGTGACGGCTGTGGCTATAAAGCTGTGGGGCATTTCTAATATTTTAATAGATCTATGACACACTCAGCATGCCCTCCCCCCCCCATGCATTAAAAGGAAGGAAAATGAAATCAGGGATTTGTACATTTCGATGTGCCATTTTGGGAAAGCAGAAAATAATTATTCCTGGGCATAGTAGGGAATTCTCCCTAAATGATCTTCATTTATCAAGAGAACAATTAACGAAAGTGCACAGACAGTTGAAATGTTTTATTTTCTATTTTCAGTAACATGCACACATTTAGGTTCCTGAGGATCTGGTCCTCCCACCGCACGCTCAATTACTTTGGCAAGAGCATGCTGCAGGGACCTCCCATAGCTTTCCCCCTGCAAATGAAATTCTCAGCCAAGGATGGGTCTGGAACTTCTTGGCACTGGCAGAGCATAGCAGTAGCTGTGGGTAGCAGGAAAGCACTTGACACATCCAGCAGACAAATGACAGTTGTTTATAACTAGCTAATTAATTGCCATGGATGGGAGGTAAAGCGGGAAGGGAGAGAAGGTGATGCAGCATTTTAATTCCCAAGCACGTAATTCAGGCCCCATCTGCACTTTGCATTTAAAGCAATATCATACCACTTTAAACAGTCATGGCTCGCCCCCCCCCCCCCAAGAAACCTGGGAGCTGTAGTTTTTATGGGTGTTGAGAGTTGGTGGGAGGCTCCTTATTCCCATCACACAGCTACAATTCTCAGAATGGTTTGACAGTTAATCCCAGGATACTCTGAGAATTGGAGCTCTGTAAGGGGAATAGAGGCCTCCTAAGACGTCTCGGCGCTTTTAACACACTACGGTTCCCAGGATTCTTTTTTTGAGAGGTGGGGAGAATCTATAGTGCAGATAAGGCCATAGACAGAGGAAAACATAGAGGAATGCAGGAGTCTTTTGCCCAATGTGGTGCTCAAAACCATGACCCCAAGATTAAGAATCTCGTGTGTACTGTCTGAGACCCCATAAGGCCCCACAAGGTGTCTTGATGGGCCTAGCTTTTTGTCACTTGTTTATATGTTTATACAATAATTAGGAAAAGTAGACAATCACATTTTATTTTTTAAAATTTTATGAAATTTATTTGTAGTTTTCTGCAGGAAAGTCATAAATCAGCCCAAAGTTTAGAACACAAAGATTCCATAAAATAGCCAACAGCAATAAAACCATACCTGAGACAAAAACATCAATACTAATACTTCTTGTAAACATTCTCTGTCTGCTAGTGCAAAGGCTCTTTCAGTAGTGGATGGTTGAGTTTTAATGTTGCACAACAGAGGAACCTAACACAACAGTTGCACTAGTATACTACCAGCAACCTGTTTATGTATTCTCTTGCAGAACAATGTTCCTCTGGTGCAATACACGTTGCCAGCGGAAAAATATATACTGCTAAGTGACTTTAACTTAGCACTACCCTGGATATAACAAGATGATGGTGATCCTTATCTCCCACCCCCGTGGTCTGAGTATGATAGATCAGAAGGGCCACGCACCTGTCAATCCTCTGATGTCACAGCAACAGTAGGTGACCCATTTTCATCTGCAATGTTTGGAATTAAACCTTGTGGGCACAAGCACATCATGCACAGTGCTTTGAAGCACTGATGGTCAGCTGATTGTTGGGGCTTCAAAGCTCCATGCATTGTCCTAGGCAAATCCTGGACTTTGCAGAGGGCTTTGTGGGTGCAACTGTGCCTTTTCATGCCCAACAACTGATGTCATATAGAGTGTCGGTGATAGGGCAAGAGGGTGTGGCTTGGTCAAAATGGCCTTATGAGCCAAATGAGGACAGCTGGCAGGCCTAATTATGCCCAGGAGTCAGAGGTTCCACAGCACTGCTGCACAGTGCTGAATGAATGAATCAATATTAATCAACAGAGAGTCACCTGAAGCTACCTGCATGGCTGGTATCCCTCCCCAAATGTTTCTCATTAAAATAAAACGTAAATGATGTAGCAAATAACTAGTTATTTGCATCACATTTTGGAAAACGAGCAGCAGCAGGAGAAATGCTGGCAGATCAGGCACGTCTGCTTGGACCGCTATTTTGTAAATGTATCTTTTAACATGATTTAATTACATTTTAAAAGCCGTAACCCAGAGAGAGAACCGAATGCCCCAATGTTTACATTACTCGTGCACTAGGAAACATCCCAAGTTGGCTTGTAGCTTGAAATGAATTAACATCTTATTATTTTCTGGGCTGGAGGCTGGTAGAGGATGCCGCGACTGGAGCTGATCTTTGGAGACGTGACTAAGCATCTCCAGGTGGAGGAGGAGGCCCTAAATTCTCTTTTGTGTTTATCTACACATTAATTAAATGT
Organism: Podarcis erhardii; assembly: GCF_964252035.2. NCBI lineage: Eukaryota > Metazoa > Chordata > Lepidosauria > Squamata > Lacertidae > Podarcis > Podarcis erhardii. The sequence continues at coordinate 21,842,363 of NC_138504.1, forward strand.
GACCATTGAGAACGGAGGAGATGTTTTGATGCACCAAGGGGTTGTTATTGTACCTTATGCAATCCTGTTTCTTCCTAAGGAAAGTGTCTTTGAGGGCAAAAGTTTTCAGGGACATGGAAAACATTTGCCCATCATGGGTTGTGTCCAACTAGTGTGGTGTCACAGTTAGAGCATCAAACTAGGATCTGGAAGGCCAGGAATCCCCACTCAGCCATGAAGCACTCTGGATGGCCAGTCACTACTTCTCAGCCTGATCTACCTACAGGGCTATTGTGAGGATACAAAATGGAGGAGGGGAGAAGCATGCACATCACTTTGAGTTGCTTGGAGGAAAAGTGGGATATAAATGTAATAATAAAACAAATAATAAATCAGGTTTCCTGATCTGATCCATTAAAATTAATGCACCTGAGTTAGCCATGCCTGTTGATTTCAATGAGTTGTAGCCAACCGCCTTGTAGAATAGAATATTCAGAGGTCTATCCTAAATATGTTTAATATTACTACAGTTCCCTGCTTCCTGCTCATTGAATATCCATTTATTAGATGACGTTTATTGTTACATTAGAGCACCTCCTTTGCAAGTAAACGGCCCAGGCTGAATTCCAAGCATCCAAGGCCAGCATGGGGATCGAAATCACTGGGCATTTGCCAACACTCACTTTGCTGCATGGGGCACACTGCTTGCTATCCTCCTTGCTGTTCTGGCCTGTTCACTTGCTGTCTCTTGCCACAAATGCCCTCTCCAAGCAAATGAACAGTGTGGAGATGGAGCGTCCTGTTCCGTTTGTGACACACTCCCTATCTGGGCAGTTGCATGGAACAAGGGTGAAAGCCCCAGAAAGCTTCTAACCTTGGTTATAATTTTTCTTCATGTGCTTTTCTTTTTTTAGTGTTTTCTTAACATTTCAGGGACTATATACACAGAGAGACACACACACAGAGAGAGTACAGCAATTACACACACACACACAGAAGTGTCAACCATTTTGTGCACTTCCTGGTGATGCGAGACTGCCAACATGTGGGTCTTTTTGGACCCAGAAGAGGGGAGAGTGGGGGCAGGACAGGGACAGGACAAGGTGGAGCATGCAGGGGCCAGGAACTGAACCCCCACACAAAACGGGGCTGTTTGACTTCTGTTGGTAACATAGGGTTGGATCAAATGTGGACCTTGCTATGGCAATCGGTTGGTATATTCAGAGCCAGGGAAGAATTTTCATTGCAGCCTAATAGGGCCTGTCTGCAGGTTTTGCCTACCTCATAACAATCATAACAACTTTCTGGTGGATGAGGCATTGGTTTGCATCCTTAGTCCAGGCAGGCAAGAGGTTGGGGGCCCTGCCATAAGCAGGTATCCCCTTAAGAGAGTGGGTGGGATGCCTTCTGTCCAGATGCCCAACTCAAGGGCAGAAGGGCCTTAGCACCTCCTGCTGGTGGCTGTGGGGTGTGTGTGTTGATCAACCAGAAGCAGACTGGTTGACTACTGTATGTGTGTGTGTATATATATGTGTGTGTGTGTGTGTGTGTGTGTGTGTGTGTGTGTATGCTAAAACTTGCATGCACCTGTAATTAACAAAGTTGTAGCCTTATTTGATCCCAGCACTGGTGGCTTGTGCTTCTTTTACAGTATGTCTTAACTATGTGTTCAACACCCACCCCTCATGGCTTCACTGCACATGGGCCCACAAAATTACTACATTACACTAATAAATACAACAGAATAGGGACAATAGAACAGCAGCAATACGTATATATAAAGGGGGGGCTGTACCTCCAACATAAAATCAAGAAACCCTCTAACTTTCCTCACTTGCTTCAAACACTGTTATATTGATTTTTATAAAGCATATTTTTAAACTGTCGAGTTTATCAATATTTCAATCACTTTGTTACATCTACTTGTTTCAAAAGCCTGTTGATTTTACCGTCATTTCCTTTTGAATGCTTTGTGTAAACTGCTTAGAAGTGCATCTGTTTTGGTTGCAGAAGGTCTCAGGTTCAGTCCTCAGCATCTCTAGGTAAGCCAGGGAAAGCTCTTTGTCTGAAACTCTGGACAGCTGCTCCCAGTCAGTTTAGAGGCAAAACTGTACTATATGGTCAGTACAAAGCAGTTCCTATCTTGATAGATTAATGAATAAAGTGAATGATACTTACTGAATTATTAAATAGGCTCTCAAAATGTACAGCTGCTCCCCGCATTTTATTTTTAGCAATTTCATTTCGAACATCCAGGAGCACATTTTGAAACCTGTTGTCTCACCCACTCCCATCTGAAAGAAGTAGCCCAGTAATTTAGTTCTTTTCAGGCTACAGCATTTGGATGAAGTAGGCACAGAATTTCAATGCTCACCCTTTCTTTTCCCTTGCCTCCTTTTCTCTGAAACTAATCTCACCTCCCTTGCCATGACGAGGTACCATAGTGTCGAGCCCTGGTGGGGCAAAATGAGTGCCAATTATCTGCTCGCCTAAGCTGAAAATGCACCAGGTACTGTAAACGTCACAGGTGACGGTGTGTTTATCAGGGAGAAGGAGGAAACAAATGGTAGCCATTACAAAGGTGCATAATTTGGCAATTATGACAATTTGTTTTGCTGACACTGCCAGCAAACAGTTATTAGAAAAGCCAAATATGACTGGATTATATATGTCTACACCCATGCCGTACATAAACAAAGCAACGGAGGGGGGGAGGGGGGAGGGAAGCACTGTGGTCCCTTGCAATAAAGAAAAAAAAAAGAAACAGTGGCAAACTATTAATGCTCTTTTGAAAAGAGGAGTTTTAACAAAGTAAGCAAGAATCATTTTCTTTGGTTGAGTGTTGATTCCCCAGCGTGCTCTCAGTAAGTAATTAGAATCGCCCAGTGAATGTCAGCATCAGCTTGTTTATTCTCATTATTTTATCATTTTAAAAACCCTCTAGGTGATGAGACATGCAGTATAGAACATAATTACCATTATTAGCATACTAATTGGACACAAAAATAGGCCAACTACAAGGTAGCCAACTGAATAATTTCACATTAATCAAACACCAGAGTGAATAAGCCCATTGTTGAATTGACAGCTCCCATAATTGGCAATATTTTTTTTTTCCCACGAAAAAATATCAGAATTTCTCTGTACCGGTTGCAGCACGCTGCTCTGTAATTTAGTCATTTCTCCACGTCCCAATCTTTACATTTCTACACCTAGTTCGAGTTCAAGGAAACATCACGATAAGAATGTGAAGTCTATTAGCAAGTGGACTTAAGCATATAAAAGGCCTGACTGTTAACAACCGATTCACTTGATAAGCAAACAAAAGAGCTACCAATGAATTTAGATACTTGTTACTTCCCGCATTCCATTTAGCCTCAGATGCGCTTAAAACTCATAATAACATTGGGAAAGTAGGGGAAAACACTTTACCTGGCAATGTAATTCACTATCTTAGAAAAATCCATTAGAAAATTGCAATCCTTATTTTTATATTTATTTTACGAAGGACAGCACTGAAGTTTGGATGTTTCTCTTTTCTCTCTTCCCACCCCCTTTGGACTCATCCCATTCTGAACATAAAAACATAATATGAGCTCTTCTGGATCAAACCAAAGGTCCATCTAATCCAGCATCTTTTTATCACAGTGACCAACTAGATGCTGATAGGAAGTCAGCAAGCAGCAGTGGTGGATGAAGCCGCTAGGGTGCCTGGGGCAGCGCGCCCAGGGGCGGCACAGGCCACCCATAGGGGTAGGGTGCACCGCGGGGCCTCCAGAGTCTACCTGCCTCCTCCCACTCAGCCGCCCTACAGCTGGGGGGGGGGGAGGCAGCAGGCAGACCGTTTGGGCAGCGGAGAGCCTGTGCACGCCCAAGCCACTGTGTCTCTCCCAGGAGAGACAAGTGACTTGGGTGCGCTGCAGGCCCTGTGGTGCGTGCCCCCCGACATTTCGTCTCTCTCTCACACACACCCGGGGTGACACCCGGGGTGGCCCACCCCCACTGCACCCCCTTCCTCCACCCCTGGCAAGCAGGATTTGTGCTCTGCCTGCCCGCGACTCCCAACAACTGGGCACCCTAATTTTGAGCAGAGTAATTATAGTATTGGTGAGTTATTGTCACAAAACTATTTCATCGGCTGTAGAACTGACCTTCCACAAATTAGTGGGTTGCACCTCAAGGAAAGCCGTCGTCTTCTTCTTTTTAAAAATGTTTTCAGTAGGTGTCTAAACATAATCACAGTGGGTGCCTGTCTGATTACAACTGGTAATTAATTTCAGAGAGCTGGAGTTGCAACTCTAAAAGCTTGGTTTTTAGTACAGGGCAAGCACACCTCCAGGGCATATGACTGTCTTTGCAGTGCCCCATATGAGGAGCATAAATTCTGGGCAGGGATATACAATAGAGGATGAGGTAGTCCCTTAGATATCCTGTTCCCAGATGTTTAGGGCTTTAAATGCTAGAAGGTAAACCTTAAACTGAGCCTGGCAGCATGTTGACAGCCAGTGCAGTTGCATCAGCAGTGCGGTTCCATCAGCAGTTATATGGTGTCAGTGGGGTGCCCTGGTTAATCTAGTGGCTGCATTCTGCACTAGCTGCATCTTGAGGGTTAAGCCCAAGGGAGTTCCACATCAAGCACTGCAGTAACTCAACTTTTGCAGCATGATGGCAAAAACTGTTAATGACCACAGGGCACTTCATGAAGGGTAATCTTGAACTGGCAAAGACAAATACATAGAGTGGTGGTGGTATGAATGTAGAAGAGTTCACAGGAAAATCAAAGAACAGGCAGTGGAAATTATCTGAGAGCAAAACAGTAGGAGTGACCATTTAACATGGCAGCACTGCTGGCAACACAAACAATCTGGTGTTTGGTAAGTTAATTAACACATGTTGAATAATGAAAAGCCATAACCTTGATTCAAGCCACTGATGACAAAATTGGTAATTGCACTCTCCACCCCCACACATTTCAAGAGGTTTGGTGGGTGACAACATGAAAACAGGTCTTTTCTGTGGTGGCTCCCTGATTGTGGCATTTACATAACTAAGTATAATGTCAGTTACATTGCTGTTACATTATTCCATTATTATTTCTACGTACATTTCTAATAATAATAATAATAATAATAATAATAATAATAATAATAATAATAATAAATTATTTCTATCCTGCCCATGTGGCTGGGTTTCCCCAGCCACTCTGGGCAGCTTTCAACAGAACATTAAAAACAGGAAAAAACTTCAAGCATTAGAAACTTCCCTAAACAGGGAAGTTGTTTATTTCCTTGACATCTGGCAGTAGGGTGTTCCACAGGGCGGGCGCCACTACTGAGAAGGCCCTCTGCCTGGTTCCCTGTAACCTCACTTCTCCCAGTGAGGGAGCTGCCAGAAGGTCCTCAGCACTGGACCTCAGTGTCCGGGCAGAACAATGGGGGCAGAGACACTCCTTCAGGTATACTGGGCCGAGGCCGTTTGGAGCTTTAAAGGTCAGCACCAACACTTTAATTGTGCTCAGAAACGTACTGGGAGCCAATGTAGGTCTTTCAAGACTGGTGTTATATGGTCTCGGTGGCAACTCCCAGTCACCAGTCTAGCTGCTGCATTCTGGATTAGTTGCAGTTTCCGGGTCACCTTCAAAGGTAGCCCCTCGTAGAGTGCATTAGCCCAAGTGGGAGATAACCAGAGCATGCACTACTCTAGCGAGACAGTCTGTGGGCAGATAGGGTCTCAGCCTGCGTACCAGATGGAGCTGGTAAACAGCTGCCCTGGGCACAGAATTGACCTTCGCCTCCATGGACAGCTATGAGTCCAAAATCACTCCCAATAATGTCTGAAGCAGCTTTCTATTGTTCATTGGCTGGAATGGGCGAAAAGTACATCAAGAGAGCTAGGATATATCAGAAAGCATATGAAAAATGGAGCAATGTGATGAAATACAGGGGCAGGGAAAGGAAGAGTCAGTTAATAGCAAGGATGAAAGGGACAGCCACAAAGAGTACATTAAAAGCAAGGCAATGTTGTAAAGGTTAGGTAGGGGAAAGAGATTTGCATGGTATAGACAGAAAGCATGCCAAGACAGGGAAAAAGAGTAGGCTTGGAAGCATACCAAACAACACTGCTCCTTTCACCTTGTAGCCACAGGAAAGACAATCTATCATGAAACTGATATGGCATCCCTCCTCGGGGCATTCAAAATTGTAGCATTGGAAAGGCAAGAGGTTCAGCAGTATTGTGTTTGTATTGTTTTCCCCTTATTTTGAATTGTTAAACAAGGGCGTACGGTCGAGTTGTTGACAAGGCATCTTGAATTTTTAACCGAGTCACTTCTCCCCATGAGTTCCAGAACTCTGGGTCATTGATCAACCAGGGAAGGTCTAGAATGGTGACACCTGGAGTCCAGAATTTGCCCTTAGGTCATACTGGTGAGGGCCACTCCCATATAGGATCAGTGGTAGAGTCCACCTGCTTTGCATGTAGAAATCCTTGGCATCTCCAGGTAAACCTGAAGAAGATTCCTATCTAAAACCCTGGAGAGTTGCTGCCAGTTTGTGTACACAATACCAGACTGCTACTTGTGTGGCAAAAATTCTACAGAACAGACAAGTCCATTTATGTTCGTAACTGTGGGCTCATATGGGCAGTTTCTTGACATTCCAGACATTTACATTTATTGCTGGGAAATCCAGCTGTACCCCTAAGATGTGTGAAAGAGACAGGGGGAATAGAATTTGAACAACTTCTGTCCTCCTGGGCAGGGAGAGTTGGGCTAATTGGACTTCTGAAAGGCCGGAATACTCTGTTGCTCTGCACATGAGACTATAGTAGCAGGGGTGAGGAGCCTCACCATTGGCCATGCTGCATCCAAAATATGTGAAGGGGACCAGGTTGGGGGAGGTTGGTGTGTACTGACTAGCAGTAAAGGTAAAGGTAAAGGGACCCCTGACCGTTAGGTCTAGTCGCGGACGACTCAGGGGGGGGGGGTTGCGGCGCTCATCTCACTTTATTGGCTGAGGGAGCCAGCGTACAGCTTCAGGGTCATGTGGCCAGCATGACAAAGTTGCTTCTGGCGAACCAGAGCAGCGCACGGAAACACCATTTACTTTCCCACTGGAGCGGTACCTATTTATCTAATTGCACTTTGACGTGCTTTCGAACTGCTAGGTTGGCAGGAGAAGGGACAGAGCAATGGGAGCTCACCCCGTTGCGGGGATTCAAACTGCTGACCTTCTGATCAGCAAGTCCTAGGCTCTGTGGTTTAACCCACAGTGCCACCCGCGTCCCTTTCCTGACTAGCAGTAGCTCTCCAGTTATTCAGGCAAGAGTCTTTCCCAGCCCTGCCTGGAGATGCTGGGGGTTAAACCTGAGACCTTTTGCATGCAAAGCATGTATTCTGCCACTGAACCCTAGCCATGGGGGATCTGGAATTAATCCAATATTTATAGGCAGCCGTGTGCGGGTGGGGGAATGTTTAGCAGACCGCAAAAAAAAGATGTAACTGTTGACTGATGAATAATTGTCAGAACTAGCACCCTAAAATTCTGTTTGTTGATTTTTCAAATAGATTTTATTTATTTTGAATATATGGATAGAACAATAAATATACTAAAAATCTGTTTTGATGGTGGTGAGGGGTATCACGAGTTGTGTTACATTAAGTGAGGTCAAAATAGATGTCTATAGATATTTTTTTGGGGGGGAGGGGAAATGTAATCTTTAATTTTGTTTTGGAGAACACACAATATGGTTTTCACAATGCTATTGTTGGTGTTGATAGTCCTCTTGAATTACTATGTAAATTCTGTTTGTATTCCCTCCTAAAATAACCCTCCCACCAAACTTTATTATATATATACTTGGTGGGATTAATAAACTTCTTTTTTAAAAAATATTAGGATAACCTCGACCTATATTGTACCCTACCATACCATAGCCTCTTTCTGCTTGTTTGTTTGTTTAAAAGGCGAAAGGAAACACATTATTTTTCTATATTTAGCTTTAAGGGTCTGAAATCCTTAGTGAGGCTTCTTGCCTCGGAACTGTAGGCTGGATTTTAATGAGATCCGTGAATCCTACTGGTATATCAGTGACCAAAACAACAAGCATGCTGTTGCAGTTTCTATTTGCCCTGTGGCGTCCATTTCTCTGAGTGCTACCACTCCTGTGCTTTGCATTTGATTAGCCTTCCATAAAATTTATGACCAGCAAGTGATTCCGTAAACAATGCTAGGAATATAGATCTTGATCAGGCATGCAGCTTGCCTGTGGGCATGCAACCTGATTTTGAGGGGTGTGGGTGACTTTTAAATGGTCCACATGGAGTGAAACAGAAGTGGAGGAAACAGAAAAGACCACTACATTGCAATTCTGTTGACGGCTACTCAGAAGTAAGAAGAGCCCTGCTAAAAATGCCTATCTAGTCCAGCATCCTGTTCTCCCAGTGAGCAGGAAATGCCCTTTGGAAGCCAGGAACCTGAACACAGCTGCACTCTCTCCACTTGCAATTCCCAACTATTGGTATTCCGAGCTGTACTGTAAGTTCCATTGAATTCAGTGGAGCTTACTCCCAGGTAAATATGTTCAGCATGATGGGGAACCTTTCTTCTGTCAAAAGCTTGCATTTCCTATGGGATTATCTGTCACCAAATGCTCACCAAGAATGCTTCTAAATAATGAGCCGATTCCAAACTCAAGCAGTGCGAGTTTTCCTAGCACTAGTAGCAACCATCTGAGTCAAGCATAATTTGTGATAGAGCATTTTTCCTTAAACAACCAGGTCCAGCAATTTTAGCACAGTAAGAAATTCAAGCAAATCTCCTGGTGGATGCTGCTCTTAGTTTCAAACTAAGATAAAATCAACGGTATAGAATTTGGTCCAAAAATTGCTTTCTACCATGTAGGGCAGGTGTAGTCAATGTGACTCATTTCAGAAGTTAATGTACTACAACTCCCATCATCTCTGGCCATTGGCCATGCTGGGTGGGTCTCATGGGAGCTGAAGTTAAATGACATTTTGAGGGCACTACATTGGCTGCCCCCTGTCTTGAAAACAAAGGAAGAGGTCTAGCCAGACTGTGGTCTCACATCTGATGCTTGGCAAAGTTCCAGCTTTCTTTTGAAGGAGCTAGTGATAAGAACATGAGCAATAGCAAACAGCAAGAGAGATACAGATCAAGGATTCTAGAAAATATTCCTGGAGTGGCTCAAAGGGACATTAACAGCAGAGCCACTTCTGAAGCATGGGAATGTATCAAGGGCAGTTTATGACATGGTGCGAACCTTCAGACAAAAGGTTCTGCTGAGCCTCTGCAAGTTTTGGGATGCAGCTAAAGTAGTATATCAGCTAACAAGCCATGTTCAAGATCTTGTTACTAAGATATAAAGCTCTGCACATATCTGTACCAGGTTACCTGAAACACCACCTACCCCTCTAAAGACCTGTAAGATCATTGGAGAAATTTTACTCACAGCACCACATGCTGAAGAATATCATAGGGAAGTGATCTGAAAATGACAGGACCAACTCCTGACATTGCACCTGTACTTTGTGATGCTCTTCCTTCTTTCATACATGGAACATCACCCATCAGTCACTTCAACTGTCTTGTAAAGACTTGTCTTCTTGCCCAGGCTTTCCATGACCTAAAACATTGGGCTCTGTTATTACTAAATTCCTGTTTTTATCTGCTTTTATTAAACTGTTTTACTGTTGTTATTTATTTATTTTTTTAAAATGCTGCATCTCTTTTTATTTTTCTGTTTCATTGTTTTTAGATTGCATTTTATAAGCTGCTTAGAGATTTTAAAGATATTAAGTGCTTCAGAAATGCTTTTAATTAAATAAAGTGAGTCAATAGCTTTCCTGCGTATGCTACTGCAACAATCAAAATAATCAACAGAATATTTTTAAAAATGGAAGTTTAAAACAACAAGGCATGTTGTGGCACTTTAAAGGCTAACAAATTGGCACAAGTTTTCATGAGCTAAGATCCACTTTACTAGATGCATGCTGTGTAATCCTTAGCTGCGGGTATTTATAAACATGGTTGTAAGCAGTGGAGTCTGAAGGAAATGAAATGAAAGAAGAAAGCAGCAATTCAGTTCAACAGATGCAAAGTTAGGGCTGCCGTACAGCTTCTGCCATTATATAAAAAAGTTAATCATTAAGGTGCCACAAGACTCGGGGGCAGAGTAACCCTAACCCCTAGTCTGGAGGGGGTTAGGATGTGCTTATGCTGAGCTCTGCTGGGCCTCGCCAACTAGGGGCCTCCTCCATTGCTGTGTTTCTAGGCACAGGTCTATGCTTTAAAAGCGTTATGACTGATTAAAGCTTTAAGCCCTGTTTGTTCCAATTTAGGGGTAAAGAGTGGGTTTTCACAGAGAAAGCAGCAGGCCAAAAAAAAGCTCTCAGACATAGCGCTTTAAAGTGTGGACCTCTGTCTAGAAAGCATGGGGCAAAAAGTGTGGCTGAGCCCTCAGTTAATTTTTGCACAGTCATGGTGACCTTGACACTGTCTTGCATTAGACACAGGTGGCAAGGTGAAACTAATTATGGAAATCTTCCTCAGTGGATGCTGTACCCAGGACTCTGGGTTAAAAAGCCATTTTACAAGGATCCAGAAAGGAGGATTACTTTACAGGCATATATGATGAAATTAACAAATCTGGTGAAAGCAAGAGAGGGAAGGCAAGAAATGGTGTTTGTTTGTTTCTTCTTGGAATAATAAAGTGCAAGTTTCAGTGAATTCATATTTTCTGCTGAGGAAGTTTGAAGTTGGGGAGGACAGATCAGAGAGTACAAATTCAAGCAAACTGAGGGGCAGGGAAAGACCATCATTTTCTTTTTGAAAAGAAACAGTAAAATAAAGCGCTTGAAAATATTTATTGAAATATTAATATTTTATTCATGATAATCATTATTATATTATATTATATTATATTATAGAGATATTATATTATATTATAGAGATATTATTATACTAAACATAATTGCTTGTATACTAATTGTATTTATATTCTATTTAACCTTTTGTATACTTTTCACAATAGCAAACTCAACTAATACCAATACTCAAACAAATATGTACATTTAGGGATAACAGGCTTACTCTTGTTTCCATTCCCACCATGAAGTGCATTTCAGCACAGTGTTGCTTCCCATCTATATTGTATTGCACTCATGGAAGTGGGGCCTCTGGTTGGCTGAGCTTGCATGATGGCACAGAATGTTCAGGAGCTAAGCATTCGGTGGTCCAACTCCAGTGAGGGAAGATGGAATTGTCAGTTTGATGGAGATTAAAATTCCATACACAGCTGGTAAGAGGCCTGGATATTAGGGAAACAAAAGAACAGGTATCCCAAAGGATGAAGAGAGAGTAGGCAATGGATCAATAAAGTGGAACCTGAAGGAAAAGTGAAAAATTAATACTTGAGGAAAAGGACAAAGGAGTACAGAGAAATGATGCAAGACATTTCTAATCAGAAAGGGTACTCTGATGAAACGTCTCACCAAAATGAGGAGAAACTGGGAGGAGGAAAAAATGGAATTTTAAGGAGGCTGGTTCAAAGCACTGACTGGCAAAGGGAAGTGAGACAAAATATGAAAAACCAGGAAGCTAAAGAAATCTGGAGGTGTGAAGACACAGGGGGCTTATCCACACATACCTTTTGCCCTGCTTGTTCAGGCACAGGTCCACACTAAAGCTCCATGTCCAAGCACACTTTTCTTTGCTTCAGAGCTTTCCCCACGAAAAAACCCTCTTTAAAGCTGAATCTGAACAAATAGCAATTTGAGTTTCCTGTAGATTGCCATTTGCTATGAATGAGCTTTAAAGAGCAGGCTCCAGGGCAAAACAAGAAAGGGTGTTCAGACACAGAGCTTTAAAGCACAGACCATGCCTAGAAAGCACAGAGGAAAGATAAGTGTGGAGAAACCCAATATTGGCTAAAGAAAAGCCAAGGGAAATGTAGGACTGTGCCAAAACTATAAAAGGGTTCTGGGGACAGGAACGGTTGTGAACCATTGATGGGGAAAGCATGGGCAGGCAAAGGAGGGAGTCAAGTATGAAAATAAATAAAAACATTATTTTTTAAAATATATATATATATATATACACAGTGGTACCTCAGGTTACATACGCTTCAGGTCACATACGCTTCAGGTTACACACTCCGCTAACCCAGAAATGGTGCTTCAGGTTAAGAACTTTGCTTCAGAATAAGAACAGAAATTGGGCTCCAGTGGCGCAGCAGCAGCAGGAGGCCCCATTAGCTAAAGTGGTACTTCAGGTTAAGAACAGTTTCAGGTTAAGAACGGACCTCTGGAACGAATTAAGTACTTAACCCGAGGTACCACTGTATATATATGCATAAGATTGCTAGGTGCAGAGCAGGGGTGGGGAACCTGAAGGTCAATGGCTAATTATGACCCTCCTGACCTCTTGACCTGCTCTGTGCTCTCATTGTGTTCATGCTTTTGCCTAGCAGAAATGTGATAAAATATTTTGCTTAGCTGGATGGAGGATGGAGAATGGAGGTGTGTGAGTGTGTCTATAGAAATGGTTAGCTTTTGCCTGGGCTCAAGCGTACCCTACAGTACAACGGGAAGAGTCCTGCCTATTGTTCCACCCACATTTGCCTCTTCTCTGCCTATGTTGGTCCCACCCATTACAGGCATGCGGACTCCAGCTGAAAAGATTCCCCACCCCTGATATAGATTGGATAGTTTCTATTGCCACTGTACCATTGTGACCCTAAAGGGGCAACTAAAGCTGGCATCCACCTGTCTCAGGAGACCGTGGAAGAATGCACCTTCAGGGGTGCAGTAAAACATTTGGAGAGTTGCAGCACCTGTTGTGGCTGTAGAAACAGATATGGGAGAGACATGTTTTGTTGCAGCTGCAACAGATGATGGCATCCGGTTGTGCTGATGCAGATGCACCACGGCATTTCTTCTCTCTGTGCTCCTCCTAGCAGTCATTTCTCCTCTGGTCACTGCTGTGGATACACAGCCTGACTAAGTGCTACAGTCATTTGCAAGGGATTCCCACTCAGCAGGGTTAATTTTGCCAGCCTTCATGTCACATCTGCATTCCCAGCAATTGTCCTAGGAAAACCAGGACATCTCAGGTTTTTTGTGGAAGGGCATGGACAGCTATTTTGAGCACTGTGATCTCACATGATCTTGCACAAATTCACGCTGCAATCTCGCCCTGAAAAAAGCACTTTTTTCAGGGCCACAGGCAGGTCATGTGGCTCACCAAGGAGCACATGCCATGCTTTTTGGCCTGGACATGTTGGAGGGTATGCATCTGCAGACATCTTTATAACACACATTTGATCTGCCATCAGGTCTGATGCCTGATGCCCTGTAAATGCCTTCCTTGGAGATCCTGCCATCCTCTGGTCTGTAGTTATGACCAAGCCAATGTGGATGTCACTGTAACAGGAGTGCAAACATGCTGAACATGTGGGAGAGCACATCTTTGGGTAACAAGCACTGAAGAACAGCAGAGGAGGGTAGTAGGGTGGCAGATCAGAGGTCACATCCACACATTTAAAACACATTTAAAGTACATTTGAAGCACATAAAGGTAAAGGTAAAGGGACCCCTGACCATTAGGTCCAATCATGACCGACTCTGGGGTTGCAGCGCTCATCTCGCTTTACTGGCTGAGGGAGCCGGCATACAGCTTCTGGGTCGTGTGGCCAGCATGACTAAGCCGCTTCTGGCAAACCAGAGCAGCGCACGGAAACACCATTTACCTTCCCGCCGGAGCGGTACCTATTTATCTACTTGCACTTTGATGTGCTTTCAAACTGCTAGGTTGGCAGGAGCAGGGATCGAGCAATGGGAGCTCACCCCGTCGCGGGGATTCAAACCACTGACCTACTGTTTGGCAAGTCCTAGGCTCTGTGGTTTAACCCACAGCGTCACCCACATCCCACTATAAAGCACATGCCTTCCCTCAAATAATCCTGGTAACTGTAGTTTGTTAAAGGTAAGGGAATTGTAATTTTATGAGGGCTAAGTAATGGTTCTTGGAAATCTTGGGGGGAAGTCACATGCTTTAAATTTGCCCTTTAATGTAAGGTGTGGATGTGACCTGAGTTTTACATTATTTTGAATTAACCAGAAACTATTTGGTGGCAGGTTTTGATAGTTAACCAGGCACTTGTTTCTTAATTTCACACGCTATTTTAAATCTATCTTTCCAGTCTTAAGTATCACTATATTGCTCGATAAAAATGTTATTGTTCTTATTAAAAGAAAAATGTAATTGATAGGCATAAAACACACCATTGTTCCCTGTGCCCATTTTATTGTAATGAAGTCCCACTCTTAATACTCTGTGATCTTCAATGTCCTTTAAAGTACTGTAGTGTGTGTGTGTTTTAAAACATAATCTATAATAATCTAATTCAAGTCACTTAAAATGGATAACTCTGCTCCAATTATGATATTGGTAAAGGTTTTTACATAATGTGAGCTTTAATACAGACACTTAACACTAATACACTCGTTTACAACATACTGTATGAATAGCTAATTAAATGACTAAGTAGCAGTAATGGAAGTGCAACTATCAATATGGGCAAGGTATCAATGATGTAAGGCATTAATAAAACTTTATGGCACTATTTAATCTCCTTTTATAGCTACTACATTATACCACAAAGATGAACAGGCAGGACAACACACACGCACACACAAAGGGACATCTAGAGGAAGATGAGACAACTGAAGTTCAGAATGGGTGGTGGTTTTTTCCACCTGCAAAAATGTCAACTTTTTGAGAATAGGTATTAAACTACAGAATTAGGATTTTCTTTCCCATATCAAGGGATAAAGAGGAACAAATCAGTTACTTCTGCTTTCCCCCAATATCTAATTTCTATTTTTTCTAATTTTTAATTAAATTTAATTTCTAATCCTCCCCCCTATTTTTCACTCCCTTCCCATTTTTCTTAAGTTCCTTTCTCCACATTTCCACTTCTATCCCTAGGGTCTTTAGGTATGTTCCACACCCTGTTTAACCAGCTTATCTTAATTCCCCCCACCACCCCCAATTTCTCCAGTTTGTCTCCCTACACCCCATGAGCATTTTTATCTAACCCAGTAAAGGCCACACCCACAACATACCTTTAAATCACTGTTAATACATCTAAGAAATGTGACCTAAGTTATACCTGGAAATCAGCTGGATTACTTTCAAGCCAATATGACATGACCTGCCTTTTAGAGAACTGTGTCATGATTTTGCTTGCCCATAGTTTAATTTCCTTCCTTCTAATTACGCAGCCTTGAAACTTGCCTTGGCAGCCGGTCCAGTCAGTGAAAGTGGATTACATGGGCTCTTCCCAAGAAATGCCATTAAAGTTGCACTGGTACTCCAAGCCTAGCAATCAATGTGGATAATATACTTTGCCAAAAGCTCCATAATGGGGTTTTTGTGTGTGTGTGTCTGTTTTTTTACAGAACTCAATACATCTTAGCTGTCTCCACTGGATCTAATCAGCAGTGTGCTAGATTTTGATCTAAGCAGAAATCATACAGCAATAATGAATTCTATGGGTAGCAGAGGACACATCATTATCTGTTTCTCTGTCATGTCTGTCTGTCTACTATGGGATTTATAGCCCTCCCTTTCCAGCTTGTACTGTTCAGCCTCAGTGACTCATCTGTAAAATGAAATTATACCTATTTTGGAAACTTGTTGTTGTGAATGCAACAAGGACATGGTATGTACGAAACCAACTTGCCCCTACCCGCAAATAAATAAATAAAATATCCTGTTTCATCCTGATCCAGAATTTCTAAATCACCAGCATATGTGATGCCTATGAAGATCTGTTTAGGATCTTCAGTTGGTTCAATTGGTGTTTAGGCCCACTTTTGGCATGGAAACTGCCTTAGTCATTCTGTATGTTGACCTCAATTCCCCTTGATCTCAACAACAATAATACAAAGACTCTGGTTCACAAGGACAAATATGCTGCCATATTAATATAGAACATCTGAACACAGTTTGCCCCATTCATTTAAATGGAGGGAGCAAGTCAACTTCCACAAATTAGCCCTTGAACACAAGAGAGATCTATGTGTAGATCTGAACAAGTACTCTTGGGAAATCACAGGATGACACCATTCACACGTGATTAGAGGCTTCCCAGTTCACCCATAAGACAACTGCATTTGAACACTTTATTGCATATATGAAGGTTGCTGCTAATGCTAAGATAATTAGGATGCCCCTGCTTTTTCCAGTGCTCTGTGTGTGCGCTGGAGTCCTGTGAAGCTTTGAAGAGAGGCTTTTGAGTTTCTGCAACAATATCACAAGCTTCAACCGTTGATGGTGGGGTGGGATTGGGATGGATGGCTGTTGCAGATTTTTTTCAGAGCAGTCAGTGAAAGAAGAATACCACCCTGGTGTGCCTTTGCCATGGCTTGATGAATAAACATGACCTTGGAGTGGTGCTACATCAGGACAAATCCTGGGCTGATTTTGGCCAGGTGAAAGTATCTGATGTCCTCTGTGCTTCCAAAGGTAAATGTTATTTAAAGAACTGGCCAGATTATGAAATCTGCCAGAAGCAGCATAAACAGATGATACACTTAGTAATGCACTGATCACCTCAGGAACAGCTAAAGTGTTGTTCTCCAGTGACTGGCTAACCAAGATGACTAGCAAAGTAACTGTATAAACATTTATATTGGAAATTAGATCCATTAACAAAGGTATTTTATTTTTAAACCAAAACACAAGCGTGGCTTTGACTGTGATCCAAAGGCTGTTTTAGGCTTCCATCCTGACAGGACATCTACACTGTGTTGCTTGGAAGGTGTCCAGTGTCCCCTGCAGGAAAGCAATATGCCAATTTGCATATCAAAGCAAAGAAAGAAGCCAACCCCAATAGACCTCAAAAGGGAAGTGAAACTACAGGGAAAAGCTCACTTTTGAACAACTCTTGATTAAAAAGAAATAACACCCATCTGCACCTCAGTGGCCACTTCCGTACTTTTAAAAATATATAAATAATCCACTTTGCATAAATTTAGCCAGTGGATTTCAGACTTTCAGTCCTTGTGGAACATATTCCACACCAAATTATTTCCTTCATTCGGTACCCCTGTACACCTGAAACTTCAGCAGGTAGCAGAAGATTCTGTGAAATGTCTGAGAATGCTCATTCTGCTGACTTAGAGTGCCAGCTAGAACTCATGTTGCAACTTATAACATGAACAGAGAAGCCCTTCCAGCCCAAGGGCCACACTTCCTTCTGGGCAACATTCTGAGGGCCACATGCAATGGTGGGTGGTGCCAGAGGCAAAAGTGGATGGAGTAATTAGTATAAATTTCACTTTTGTACAGTCGGCTAGTTTTTACCGATGCTCTCTATTATGCATCCAGACAAGCAAGAGGCATTAGCAGTGCTTAAATACACTTCCCAGCCAAGCAAAAACAGCCGTGCTGTGAAGCAGGAAATGGAAATCATGTACAGTCATGGAAAGCAGCTTTCTGATCTGCCTGTACCTTTCTAAAAAGTGTGGCAAATAACATTTTACTTAGGTGGAAGTGGAGAGGGAATCTAAAAGGTTCTCAACGCTAATGGAATGGTTGTGGGAGCTGGGTATGTTTAGCCTGGATAAGAGGAGACTGAGAGGAGATATGTTAGCCATCTTCAAATATCCAAAGGGCTGTTGCATGTAAGATGGAGCAAGCTTGATTTCTCCTGTTCTGGGGGACCCAAACTTATGGATTCAAGTAACAAGAAATGACCTTTTGACTCAACATCAGGATAAATATTCTGATGGTATATTTTTGACTGTGGAATGATGCTTTATCATTCTTGCATTGCAGGGGGTTGGGCTGGATGACCCTCGGGGTCCCTTCAAACTCTACAACTCCATAATTCTATGATTAATGCAAGGGGTGAATACATTCATGTATCTCTGAATCAAGGTCCAGATCATCACTGGACTCCCACTGGAGCCTTCTTGAAAACATGGTGGGTTGCCATCTGGAACCAATTCACATATAAAATTCCAGTGCAGTTTTGTTAAAATGATGATAAACACATTGAGTACTTATCTGTGAAACTCTTCTTCCTGGATATCTATTGAGATAAACATATTTGTTGAAGTGCTGTATGTATTTTGTGCTTTGTTCCTCAAAAAGAAACTGGCTACAAGAAGTCTGCCTCAAAATCACCACTATTTATGGAGGAGGATAGCTAAATTAATACTACAGAAGAAGAGGAGGAGGAGGGGGGAGGGGGAGGAGGAGGAGTTGGAGGAGAAGTTGTCTTATTGCTTTCATAGTTCCATTTGGAGGCTAGGAAAGTTCATGGTAGGAGTCATAGAAAAAACCAGCACTCCTTCCAATTCCTTGCTGCTGTGGGCAACCACATTTCAATCCCTAAAATGCTCTGTCATAAAGCTATGTCACAATACAGTATCCTTCCAAAGCATGCTTGAGATCTCAACAGGCTGGTTGCAAGTGCAACAAGGGACTGGGAGAGCAGGGGTGACTTTTGTAGCCCACCCTCAAAAGTTGCTCATACTCCCTGAAATGTGAAGGAAGGTAGACAATTTTGTCCACCTCTTTTCCCACCGCCTCCTCAAATGGATGAACTTCTGGAATTCCAAAAGTTCATCCCACCACTAAGCAAAAATATATTTTCCTTTAGAGGCTTCATGGGGATGGGGGGTGGGAGGGATGAATGAGAGCATAAATAAGATAGCCTTGGTGCAGTACCGTATTTTTTGCTCTATAAGATGCACCAGACCATAAGACGCACCTAGTTTTTGGAGGATGAAAACAAGAGAAAAAAAATTCTGAATCTCAGAAGCCAGAACAACAAGAGGGATCACTGCTCAGCGAAAGCAGCAATCCCTCTTGCTGTTCTGGCTTCTGGGATAGCTGCGCAGCCTGCATTTGCTCCATAAGATGCACACACATTTCCCCTTACTTTTTAGGAGGGAAAAAGTGAGTCTTATAGAGCAAAAAATACGGTAATTCTAGAAAAGGTGTATGTCATTATTCCTGAGCTCAGCAGTGATCAAGACACAAGTCAGAGGCTGCAGAGTAACCAGCTATGGAGTCAGAACAGGTTCAGGACTCTGACCCCTGTTGCTGGAGATCAGGAAACTACTGAGCTGGAAGCTGATGAACACAAGCTGGCAGAACAAGCTCCCATTAACAACAAGATGTGTAGAGCCAGGATGCTCACAGGCAGTGGCGTAGCGTGGGGGGTGCAGGGGGTGCCGGCCACACCGGGTGCAACATCTGGGGGTTAGGGATAGGGTTAGGGTTAGGGGGCGCAAATCCAGGGTTAGGGGGCGCAAATTACTTGCCTTGCCCCGGGTGCTGACAACCCACGCTACGCCACTGCTCACAGGTGCCTTCCCCTTAGCTTGAGGAGCTAAATGCCTCCTAGAGTATCTCACTGGTCCAGTAGCACAAGGAGTACATTAGGCAGGGGACCAGGATGGTTTCCTGTCTCCAGGACCTTCTAAGAAGTGACATCTGCACCATATATTTAAAGCACTTTAACAGCCATGGCTCCCCTCAAAGAATCATGGGGACTGTACTCTGTTAATGGTGCTGAGATCTGTTAAGGAACACCAGGGTGGTTTAACAATCAAACCCTCTTCCCAAGGAGCTCTGGGAATTGTAGTTCTTTGATGGGAGCAGGGATTTCCTAATAACTCTCAGCACCTGTTAACCAACTACACTTCCCAGGGTTCTTTGGGGGAAGTCATGGCTATTAAAGTGGTATCATAGTGCTTTAAAGTTATGGTTTGGATGTGCCCTATGCTCTCCATAAAGGACAGAACCTGGGAGACATGATCTGAGAGAAGTGGTATAAAATGACTGTTTGCTTTTGACCTTTGTCAGAGCTCTCCATGATCCTGGAAATCCTGGCCCATTTTGCCCTGTGGGCTCAATTACCAGACCTGACCAGATAGAGAAGTATCACAGCTTCCTGAAAGAGCATGTGCTTTGCATGCAGAAAGTCCCATGCTCAATCACCAATGGCATCTCCAAGTAGGACTGGGAATGTCCCATGTCTGAAATCCCGGAGAACCATTGCCCAAATATATACAGTCCACTGAGCTACAGTCTAATTCAGTATAAGGTAGTATAAGGCAGCTTTCTGTGTTTCTCAGATATTTATTTTCTTGCATTGATATTTATTTTCTTGCATTGACCTATCCTCCGTGATGCTCAAGGTGGTGTGCATAGGTAAAGGGGAACTGGGGGTTTCTTTTAATAATAATAATAATAATAATAATAATAATAATAATAATAATTTATTATTTATACCCCGCCCATCTGGCTGGGCCTCCCCAGCCACTCTGGGCGGCTTCCATAAAAACCAAAAATACAGTAAAATATCACATGTTAAAAACTTCCCTAAACAGGGCTGCCTTAAGATGTCTTCTGAATGTCAGGTAGTTGTTTATCGCTTTGACATCTGATGGGAGGGCGTTCCACAGGGCGGGCGCCACTACCGAGAAGGCCCTCTGCCTGGTTCCCTGTAGCTTTGCTTCTCGCAATGAGGGAACTGCCAGAAGGCCCTCGGTGATGGACCTCAGCGTCCGGGCAGAATGATGGGGGTGGAGACGCTCCTTCAGGTATACTGGACCAAGGACATTTAGGGCTTTAAAGGTCAGCACCAACACTTTGAATTGTGCTCGGAAACATACTGGGAGCCAATGTAGGTTTTTCAAGACCGGTGTTATGTGGTCTCGGCGGCCGCCCCCAGTCACCAGTCTAGCTGCCGCATTCTGGATTAGTTGTAGTTTCCGAGTCACCTTCAAAGGTAGTCCCACGTAGAGTGCATTGCAGTAGTCCAAGTGGGAGATAACCAGAGCATGCACCACTCTGGCGAGACAGTCCGCAGGCAGATAGGGTCTCAGCCTACGTACCAGATGGAGCTGGTAAACAGCTGCCCTGGACACAGATTTGACCTGTGCCTCCATGGACAGCTGTGAGTCCAAAATGACTCCCAGGCTGCGCACAGTGCCCCTCTTCAGGACCAGGGAATCCTCCACACCTGCCCACCTCCTGTCCCCCAAAAACAGTACTTCTGTCTTGTCAGGATTCAACCTCAATCTGTTAGCCGCCATCCATCCCCCAACCGCCTCCAGACACTCACACAGGACCTTCACCGCCTTCACTGGTTCTGATTTAAAAGAGAGGTAGAGCTGGGTATCATCCACATACTGATGAACACCCAGCCCAAACCTCCTGATGATCTCTCCCAGCGGCTGCATGTAAATGTTGAAAAGCATGGGGGAGAGGATAGAACCCTGAGGCACCCCACAAGTAAGAGCCCAGGGGTCTGAACACTCATCCCCCACCACCACTTTCTGAACACGGCCCAGGAGGAAGGAGCGGAACCACTGTATGACAGTGCCCCCAGCTCCCAGCCCCTCAAGACGGTCCAGAAGGATGTTATGGTCGATGGTATCAAACGCCGCTGAGAGATCCAGCAGAACTAGGAAACAACTCTCACCTTTGTCCCTAGCCCGCCGGAGATCATCAACCAGTGCAACCAAGGCAGTTTCAGTCCCATGATGAGGCCTGAATCCTGACTGGAAGGGATCCAAATGGTCCGCTTCTTCCAGGCGTGCCTGGAGTTGTTCGGCAACCACTCGCTCAATCAACTTGCCCAAGAATGGAAGATTTGAGACTGGGCGATAGTTGGCCATCGTGGCCGCATCTAAAGATGGTTTTTTAAGAAGCGGTTTAATAACCGCATCTTTCAGCGGGTCTGGGAAGGCTCCCTCACGGAGGGAAGCATTCACCACCCCACGAAGCCCATCGCCCAGTCCTTCCCGGCTAGCTTTTATAAGCCAGGATGGGCAAGGATCCAGGAGACAGGTGGTTGGTTTCACTCGTCCAAGCAGCCTGTCCACATCCTCGGAGGTAACAGATTGGAATTGACACTGTTATTTTGCCTCAATTACAGAAGAAATTAATAGCTAACAGTTCAAACCCCCCACTCCCATACACACCGAAGAGGATTCTCCTTGCGCCTCCTTTTTCTTCAGTGCCTTATTTTGTTACCTGTGATGCTGTCCATTCCAAGCCATTCACTTTCTCATTCCGGTGCTGAATTTTCAAATCTGTCTGCTTTGCTCATGATGGTTATTCCAGCTTGAGGAATACCCTGTTTCATGAAGAATTGGATATATAATGAAAATCTCTCTCTCTCTCATATTTTAGCTAAACACCATCTGCTGACTAAAATCACAAACAACACTTTTCTGCTCATCTCACTGTTGTTGTTGTTGTTGTTGTTGTTGTTGTTGTTGCTGCTGCTGCTGCTGCTGCTGCTGCTGCTGCTGCTTAAAAAAACATAAAAGCTGAAAAACCTAAGCATCAGCACAGGAACAGAGGAAGCTGCTCTATAGCAAGTCAGACAATTTCTTTACCTAGCTGAGCACTGTTGACACTGATTGGCAACAGCTCTTAAGAGTTGAAGGCAGGAGTCTTTTCCTACCCTTCCTGGACTAACCATGTGCTTTGCCATTTGCCATTGCCCATCTTGGCAAACAGATGGGGTTAGTTCATCCATCACTAGTGGGTTTAAAAGTTGCCTGTTAAGGTAAACCTGGAATCTTCCCTCCTTCCTTTTGCCAAGAAAATTGTTCATAACGGTGTGAAGAATTCTTCTATCAAATACAGTGGTACCTTGGTTTTCGAATGTAATCCGTTCAAGTTCCAAAATGTTCCAAAACATTCCAAAACCAAAAACTCAATACGGAAGCCTCAGTATGGAAGCCGCATGGCATGTTCGACTTCTGAGGTATGTTTGAAAACTGAAGCATTTATGGCCTTTGAATTCTGACATGTTCGTCAACAGAGACTTTCAAAAACTGAAGTACCCACTGTATTGTGGTCTTACAAAATTTTTCTTAATTGCCTTCAGATGTTTCTTTTGATGAGGCACTTTTAATTTTGCTTTAGGTGAAATTTTGGTGGGCACTCCAGTTGTTAGAGGAGTGTCGGAGGGGGGGAGTCATTTTGGTCACCTCATTTTGTTTCACCTTTGTTTTTGTTTTTCCATTATTTTCATGGAAGTCCTAGCCAGCATTCTGCTGCCTGTAGCATTCAAGTTTTCCATCAAAATGGAATGACATTAGCATACATTCTATTACTCCCCCAGGACATTGCCAAATTTCACACATAACTAGACAAAAAGGATCTCTGTTTTGCAGACAATTAAACAAAAATGAAGGTAAAAATGAAAATGAAGATGCCCATATTATGTTCCAGAACATATGTAGAGGACTATGGGATTCCCAACTGAACACATTCGGTCCTCTGTCATACCATCTGAGGCAGGTGGGGAGCCTTCCTGTCTCTGAGAGCATCAGCAGGAGCTGAGCATTTGTTTTTCCTGCAGAATACCCTGGATGTTATATAATTTGGGAACATTCTGAGGAAACTGGGTGGTGGTTAGAGATGGGGGAGAAATTTGCATAGTTCACATAATAATGCAAACTTCCCAAATTCTCATTTTCTGAAGCAATGCATGAACTGGAACACAATTCACTTTGAAATTTGAACTTTCTCTGAATTTCTAGGAGTGGGAAATTGCTTGCAAAATCCTTATACAGGGTAAAAAAAAAAGTGTATAAAAATATGTACATTAGGAGAAATGTACATGGAAATGCATGTCAGTTTTCATGCAGACATTTAAAAAGATGCTTTAGTTGCTGCTGCAACAGATGAACCATGTTGATTCTAGTAGTTATTTTGTATGAGCTTCTACTGCTGAAGAAGAGCAGGGAAGGACAGATAGGAGGTGTGAATTAGGGGAATGAAGTGTGCACAGAAGTATAAGCAAGAGGAGAGCGACGTAAGAAGCGAATGTGGTCATTCCCCTTGAATTTAGCAAGTTGAGATAAGTCCCTAAAATTCATCCACAAGGCTTCACATTTATTGTTTTAAGCTAGTCCCAAAAGTCAAGAGGACAGGTCCCTGTCCTAAGGAGCTTACAATCTAAAATTTGTCACAGTGGAATTAGAAAGCAAAGTGGGGAGAAAATTGTGGTTGGAATTAACAGGGAAAGAATACACAGTTCTTTCAGTTTGACCTACTTGGGCTTGGCTATGAGCTTGAACATAGGAAGCTACCATACCAAGTCAGATCAATGGTCCATGTAGCTCAGTATTGTCTACAATGATGGGCAGAGGCTCTCTGGAGTTTCAGGCAGGTTCCTCCTGCCAGTCCTACCTGGAGAAACTGGGGGTGGAACTTGGAACTATTTGCATGCAAAGCTTGTGCTTTGCAACTGAGCCCTTAAACAATTTGGCTGCCATATTGCAAACATTTTAGATAGTCTAAGCCAAAGTCCAGTTTTAAAACTTTTGCCAGATTTTGAATTTGTGCTGAATTCTAGTTTAACTGTTGTGCAGGAGCTCCATGTACTCACTCAGAGCCAGCCCACCCGTTAGGTTAGTTGAAGCAGCCTCCTCAGATGGCAGAAGTGCAAGAGGTGGCTCCCTACTCACCCAACAGCTTCTGCCAGTGGCGGAATGCCACCCTCTCTCTGAGGCTCAGGAAGAAAGAGCCATTCTGGTATGCAGCATCACTGCATGTCTTTCCTATCCCTGAAGCAGAGAAGACAAGTTCCATGGCCTTGCAGAATGTCCCTCACTCTTGCCAAGTTCAGCAAGGGTATGTGTTCCAATGCACGGCACTGCCACTCAACATGTGGCTCCCCCTGTACACACTGGAGCATATGTGGAACTCAGGACTTGAGCAAGGGTGTATATATTTGTGTGGCACTGCCTTTGCTCAAAGCCAAATGAATAGCTTTGTGAGCTGCTGCACCTTGATATTCCTTCCCTACATTCTATGTTAGTCAAACACTCTCCCTACTGGAGGGCTGGCAATTCATCTGTAATACTGCATTTTTCTTTCCCCCAAATCTGAATGGACTAAAAAAAGAAGAAGAAAAACCCTGATGCTAGCGCTACTTGTCCATTATAATAAAGGCTGATGAGAAACAGCAGAGGCGATGTTGGATAATGCATTCAAGTGGTGTGCTGTGGCTGGAGAAAGAGTGAGAGCTCTGTTAATGGTGTGAACACTTGATGTTGGATCAGCAAGATTATGTGTCTTTATTATGATTTCTAGCAAATTTAGTTACTGGAAGGTTTATTTATTTTTAATTAAAGTAAAACTGATGAGGGCCAGTAAATTTGATACTGATTAACCGACCCCAGCAGCCAGTAATTCTTTCCTTTGGAGGTGCTTTGGTTAATGACATCCAACTGCAGGCAGGAACTTTACAGCTACAGAAAGGAGAGAAGAGGCACCTTTGATTTCATTTTGAAAATACACTCGTCAAACCGCCTCTGGTTGCTCTCCCTCTGAAGTCAATTAAATGTGACATTGGTATGGAGAACGTTGCTATTCTTGCCCCCATTTCCCCCATGAAATAATAAAGAATTGCTACATCAGATTTTATTAGTGTGTTTTGCATGCTAAATAGCTACATTAAAAGCTTGACATTTTCTTGTTCTGGTTTTTTTTTTTTTAGGTTCCTTTTTACTGGTTGTGATCAACACAAGGAGCCAGCCACAAGGACTAAACACAAATCCACAGGGTTTACGCTACCTTTTTATTTCAAATGGATTTGTTTTGTTTTGTTTTTTAAAAGGCAGCATCCTTTAAAAAGAAAAAGAAAAAGACAACATATAAGAAGCACATGCAAGGTCACTTTTTGTATGGATTCATTGTCCACTAATGAACCTACCATGTGCACATTAAATCTAGTGAAATATTGGTAAATATTCTCTCCACCACCAATTTTTAAATTTGCATATGCAAGTTTTGCAGCTGTGCTGGGGGTGGGACAAGGACCATCCTTTAGAAATTTGCTTCTACAGAAGGCAGAGATGGCCTTAAAATATGGCTTTATTTGGATGGCTTTAAAATATGACTAGACATGGAGTATAGGACTATCAATGGCAACCAACCCAATGGCTGTGTTCTGCCCCTGCTGTCGGAGGCAGTATGCCTGTGAATGCCAGTAGCTATAGATCACAGGTGGGTGAGAGTGCTGTTGTACTCAGGTTTTGCTTAGGGCTTCCCTTGGGCCTGGTGTGAGATCTGGATGCAGGACTAGATGGGCAGTTTCTGGGCTATTGGCCTGATCTAGCAGTCTCCATTTTCAATATGTGTGTGTGTGTGCAATTAAAAACAAATATTTAAAACAGTGATGTGGAAATTGGGTGATGTCAAACTATGCACACCCCCTCACTGCCCATCTCCCGTAGTGTTCCAAGGTACTAGAGCACAGAGGGCATGCCATGAAATGCAAAGCATAAAAGAAGAAGCAGCCACAGCTGGGATGATGCTGTGGGCCCATTACATCCAGGAAAAGCTCTTCAGACATCTCAGGTACATTTTCTGGATGGCGGATAACTTGGAGAGGCTGTTATGTGACAGAGTTCAGCTTTATTTGTCTGCTACCTGCTGGGCAAGCGATAAGCACCAGTGAGAGACTGAGGAGTTCATTCTCTCCAGCAAGGTTACTTCTTCTTGATGAGCATAAAAAAGATAGCTTTAAGCCATTCACAATTATGACCTTGACTAGGAAAATGTAAGTTAATAAGGCTTCAACAAATTATGGTCTTTTTGGTCGATTTGCCTAGTGAACTGTTAATTGTAAAACTGAAAGACATTATGTTCAGCTTTCTCTATCACATCTTTTGTGTTTTAACAGTGACACTTCATTGAGTGCAATTAACAAAGCCTGGGAGATTTATTAACACACTTCTTCATGGCCAATGATCCATTCCACTTAAGACATAACACTGTAAAATGCACATTATCTCCTTTTGGCACTTACAATAATGCTTCATGAACTAGGAAGGCATATGTTAAAGCAGATAAAATAGCATTATTAGCTGACAAATCTTACAATTTATTAGACAGTTAATTTATCAGCTTAAAAGACACTTAAAACAGCTGTGCATTTAATGTCTTTTTAATGTATCCAGTAAAACTTGCATAATTGCCAGTAGTGCCATTTATTTTTAGCTATGTTGCAAAATGTCTGCATTTGCTGTTTACATCTTCTTTTAATTTTTCCTGCAAGGCTCATCATGCCAGAGGAGTGAGTCCCACCAACACAAGGGCAGGTCATCAGCTCAAAAAGGCTTTCCAGTACAGATACTAGTTGCCCACCAATAAGCTCTTCATTATTATTTGTGTGCTGAGTTGGACTGAAGAGGTCTTGCATTTTATCCTTACTCCAAGGGCAAGGAGGAGGGTGAGTGGTTCATAAAGGAATGCCACTCTGCATCAGAGACCAACAATGTCTGCCTTTGCATTTCGAGCTCATCCTTAGCCACATGCCTGGGGTATAAACTAACAAGGTTCTGAGGCTACATTAGCAGAGGTGTTTCATTTCATAATTAAGGCAACTGCTCCCCAAGGATCAATTGTATCAGACCTAAGTACTATCTGTGTGGAAAGTGGGGGTGAGGATTCACATTTAATGACTCTGATGCATAAATTGGTTGTGTTTGTTTGTTACTCCCTAATTTAATGGAACCTTTGTTAGCTCTTTCCAACCCTCATCTTGTTTTTACTTATTTATTTCCCCTTTTTATTTTCCTTATATATATTTTCCTTTTCATCTACCTGTCTATCATCTATCTATCTATCTATCTATCTATCTATCTATCTATCTATCTATCATCTATCTATCTATCATCTATCTATCTATCTATCTATCTATCATCTATCTATCTATCTATCTATATGGGAAAGGATGCCAATTAATAATAAAAAAGCAGAAATTAAACCGCAGACATTGTGGTTTTCATTAATTGTCAGATTAGTTTTACTCATTGTATAAATATTTTATCTCTCTGCTAGCAGAGCAAATGAGAAGGGGTCCCAAGGCTACAGAGAGAAATGCCTTCAGGTTGTGGAGATTGGCCACAATCCAGTGTTCATCTGGGCACACTCCAGCTCATTGATTTAAATATACTTAATGTGACCACTCTGTTTTGACCAAAAAAGTCTACACTTTGCAGACCTTTGGCTCTCACAGTAACTGGGCACAGAACGTTCTGAGTAATACTGATCCAGAAGCTGTTTGCATCAATAGTGTGTCTTGTAATGGTTTGAAATGTTAAAATCAGGCTCAGGCCACCATCCATGTCCTGTT
Source organism: Podarcis erhardii (assembly GCF_964252035.2). Classification (NCBI taxonomy): domain Eukaryota; kingdom Metazoa; phylum Chordata; class Lepidosauria; order Squamata; family Lacertidae; genus Podarcis; species Podarcis erhardii. The sequence goes on from NC_138504.1 coordinate 21,870,551, forward strand.
TGAAGCACTATTATAGTTTGTTAAGCATGCTGAGAGTTGTTATTCCCTTCACAGAGCTACAGTGCTCAGAGTAGTTTGATGACAATAAATTTCTCTTGCCAGGAAACTCAGGAGATTGTAGTTCTGTGAGAAGAATTGGGTTCTCCTACAAACTATCAGCACACTTAACCATCTACAAACCCTTTTGGGACAGCCACAAACGTTAAAGTAGTATGCTAGCACTTTAAATGTATGGTGCATATGTGGCTTTAATTGATTCAGAATTCTAGCATCCTTCAAGAGATCTTTTGGGTGCAGAATAAAATTGCAGGGTGATGGAAGAAGGAAATGCTAAGATCATCACACCCAACCCTGAAAGTCAACCTTTTCGCCTGACTCACTAAATTCCATAAAGTTCAACCCTATCCCACCAGGCTCTACCCATTGTCCCCTAAGGCACCACCCCTAACTCCAAGCTGTATCCTCTGGGTCTATGTTAATAGACACAGCCACATTTCCCCTGATGCACCCAGCTCCTCTAGTCTCCACTCATCCCTCCAAGCTCTAACCACTGTTTTTGTAGAGCACCTATCCCGCTCTACTCTCAGGATCTGAATCCCAACAGACCTCGTAGCCCTAAGAGAGGGAAATGAGGATCCTGCAGAAGGTTTAAGTAGCTCACCCACCCAGTGCTTTTTTCCAGTGGGTACTCAAGGGTATGCAGTACTGGTACCACTTTTTGTTGTTGTTGCAAAGTATACCACTTACTGTAACAACTTCATGGTGAGTACTGGCACCTATATTTCTAGCAAAAAAGCACTGCACCCACCCTTGTTACACTGTGTGCGCTGGTTGTTGGGAAAGGCATGTAGCTCAGGAGTACAGCACATGCACTGCATGCAATAGGTGCCAGGTTCAGTCACTGGTATCTCCAGTTAAAAGAATCAGATAAGACCAGTTGTTGGGAAAGACTTACTTCTTCCTGTAACCCTGGAGAACCACGGTCTTTCACAGACACTGCTGGTAGCACCTTAGAGACCATCTAAGTTTGTTCTTGGTATAAGTTTTCGTGTGCATGCACACTTCTTCAGATATGTATCTGAAGGAGTGTGCACGCACACGAAAACTTATACCAAGAACAAATTTAGTTGGTCTCTAAGGTGCTACTGGACAATTTTTTTTAATATATACATTTCTACTGCTTCAGACCACCACGGCTACCTACCTGAATCTAGACACTATTGGGTTAGACAGACAAATAATCTGAACTGGCATTATAAGGTACCCAGTCAACCAATACTCAGTTCAAGTTCTTGTTACTCTAAGGCTGCAATCCTAACCCCACTTACTTGGAAGGAGGCCCAACTGAATTCAATATGACTTACTTCTGAATAGGCATAGTTAAGATTGCAGCTTTTTAGGTCACATCCACACCATATATTTAAAGTACATAGCTTCCCCTCCCAAACCCTGGGAACTGTACTATACCCCTTACAAAGCTATGGTTCCTTGCACCCTAGCTCCTGGGGTTCAAGGGGGGAGCCATGTGCTTTCTATGTATGGTTATGATTAAGGAGAGTGAGGTTGCTGAAGGTTGCCATTTTTTGCCATTATGTGACCTTGGGCAAGCTATTCTCAGTCTCAGTCTTCCATCTGTAAAAACTGCCTGTCGCACAGGTTTTTGGGAATGATGCAGCTAACACTGACTGGCAATTATAACTGCTCCAGAAATTGCAAGTTGACAGTCAAGCTTGTGATATATTGTTAACCATCTTGTTGAGTAGGGGCGGGCCTGGGAAAAGAGAGCATGAATCATCAAAGTTAAGAAGAATGATATTGACATATGCATACCTATATTCATTAAAGCAAGGTCTCATCAATTACCTTTCTAATTAAACACAGCCACTTAATAGTGCGTTACTGAAGGAGAGGTAGTCATCTAATGAAAAGTGCTTTATTGTTTGATTAGCACAGCACCGTTGATGAGTTTATTGTTATGCTGTCAATTGTTGGAGAGTAATCTTTATTCCAAGTACAGTGTGTTAGCCTAATTTGTATGGCGTTTTGTGTGTGTGTGTGTGTGTGTGTGTGTGTGTGTGTGTGTGTTCAGGTAATAATCAAGCTGCCAGACAACTATCAAGCAGATATGTCTTCATAGGAAGTTCTGATTATGGAAAAGGAAAGGAAAATCTACTTTCAAATTGATGATGGTTGTGCCACCGTTCTGCTTCCCAAAGACCTATGGCCCTCCAGATGTTGTGGGACTCCAAAGCTCATCAGCCACAGCCAGCACAGCCAGTGGTCAGGGATCATGACAGCCACCACCCTGGTCTTAGGCTGACTTAGAATATTGCTACCTGCAGCTTACCTGTTCCTTCTCTGTTAGGCTAAAAGGGAAGAAACAGGTAAACTACAGGAAGCAGTAGTAGTAGAACTATTATATTTTTAAGAGTGCCATTTGACTTGTGTTTACAGTACAGTGGTGCTTCACAAGACGAAAATAATCCGTTCCGCGAGTCTCTTCGTCTAGCGGTTTTTTCGTCTTGCGCAGCATCCCTATTAGCGGCTTAGCGGATTAGCGCTATTAGCGCTATTAGCGGCTTAGTGGCTTAGCAGCTATTAGCAGCTTAGTGGCTTAGAAAAAGGGGGGGAGAAAAAAAACTCACAAGACTCGCAAGACGTTTTCGTCTTGCGAAGCAAGCCCATAGGGAAATTCATCTTGCGAAGCGCCTCGAAAAACGGAAAACCCTTTCGTCTAGCGGGTTTTTCGTCTTGCGAGGCATTCGTCTTGCGGGGCACCACTGTATTGCTGTAGTTAACACAAAGTTCACAGAAACAATAGCTCACATATCCTTCCCTTAATATTCACCAAGTTCAGCAGGATGTCTGCAAAAGAACACCTGTGTAGCTATACCTATATGCATGTAGGTGCTCCACATGATCTAAAGTCCTGGTTGGGAATTAAGGACCATTCTGCTTTGTAAGGAAGATTGGGAAACCTGTGTTCTGCTAGATGTTGCTGGAATATAATTCCCATTGCCCCTGATGCTTGGCCAACAACATCCCGAGGGTCGACATCCAACCTTGACATAAGACTTACACACACACATGACACAGCATATAAGCAGCACACAACATATACACTACACCAGAGCCTTCTAAACTTTTCAGGTTGGTGACACATTTTTTAGAAATGCATCATTTCGCAACACAGTAATTCAGTTTTACTAGCCAACCAGAGGTTAAACTAACCCCTTTCCAGCCCTGGGAGGAGCATGGGGAGCATTCACACAACACACCTACACACTGCAGCCGACACACTAACGTGCCGCAACACACAGTTTGGAAAGCTGGGCAAAGGAGGAATTGCTTAGTTCTGCTTATATGCCAGCACTTCGTTGAGAAATTAAAGAAAGAAATCCAGATCTAATGTTTTGAGGAATAATAGTTCAGTGGTAGAGCATCTGCTTTGCATGTAAAAAGTCCTCTGTTCAGTCCTTAGCATCTCCAGGTAGAGACTACCCCTACCTGTCTGAAATGTTGAAAAGTCACTGCCAGTCAGTGTTGACAATACTGAACTATGCAGGGAAACGGTCAGACTCAGTATAAGGCAGCCTTCAGTGTTCCTTCTCTCTCCTTATCCCTCCTTCTGTGTGCCACCTCTCTTACGAGTCAAGTTGCAAATATGAATTAAATGCCTATGTGGGTGGTCCCATTGAGTGGTATTAACTAAGAATCAGTTTCAGAGACAAAAACAAACAAATACAGTGGAACCTCGGATTAAGAACTTAATTCGTTCTGGAGGTCCGTTCTTAACCTGAAACTGTTCTTAACCTGAAGCACCACTTTAGCTAATGGGTCCTCCTGCTGCTGCCGTGCCACTGCTGCACGATTTCTGTTCTCATCCTGAAGCAAAGTTCTTAACCTGAGGTACTATTTCTGGGTTAGTGGAGTCTGTAACCTGAAGCGTCTGTAACCCGAGGTACCACTGTATCTGGATATGAAAAGGGTATATTCTTTGAGAAGAGACATGTGGAGTGTAGTAAAGGGATAGATCCAGCTGGGACAGGGACCTACGGTACTTCCTTCATCAAAAGTCCCTCAAGACAGGAAAAGGGATCTTGTTCCAACATCCTAAAGGTCTGCAAGTTTATCCAAAGAGGGGGGGATGGATGTTTCCATCAAGAAAACTGCTTTTCACTTCCTTTCCCCTTACTGAAATCCTCACAAGGGAATAACATATATGAACATGCATAGCTGGCTTATTCAGGGCAGAAATAGGTCAGGGGAGAAAATCAATTAAGTTTGCATTTAAAGGTGAGCCTACCTAATTTGTACTTTCTGAACAATACGCAAACTGAAATAGAACCATCCTTTGACATGCACATGTTTCCAAATTTTGTCATGCAAAACTCTTGCCAAATAATGCATTAAAAATGTATATACTAGGGTAGAGTGTGCATAAAAATGCATATATACTGGGGCGGGGAATAAGTGAAAATAACATGCAAAAGTGTTTTATATTAGGGCAAACGTGTACGTTATCCAAAATCTGGGGTCCTTCGGGAGGAAGGGTGAGATATAAGTTCAATAAATAAACAAATTTATGCTAAAAAGCTGGTGAGGATTTTATGAGGATTCCGGGCCCCCCCCCCCAAAAAAAACCTGCAAATCGCTGCAGAAAATTGTCTGGGAAAGCAAAACTGATAGTTAATCTACACCACACACATTTATAGTGGAACTGTCTACTATATATATTGGGAAATGCCTTGTCCATTTGTTTTCTAGGTTTGGCCACCTATCAATACATCCTTGCCAAATTTTGGCATGAGGGTTATTGAGGTGGGGAGGGGGGCAACCTTCGTTGACGTTTGCAGAAATACTTCTAAAAAGCCATTCTAAGGCTATTGAGCCAGTCAGCCAAGATGACAAGATCCTCAAATACAGCCACCACCAACCTAGCATAATGAATGCCACATGATCTTTTTGTCTAAGGCTTGAAACTGTGAGTCTGCAAACCAGCAATCAGGATGTTTTCACAGTGTGTGGAAAACCAGATATCTTTCCCCTCTCCTCTCCCCCAAAATGAAAGAAACACTGATTTGTTTTGTTTTATTTATTTTTTAATGAAAGAGAAGAAAGAAAGAATGCTGCTTGTTTTTTGTTTTTCTTTTAAATGGCAGACTCGGGCAGGTGTTTTATAGTTTTCCCTTTGACCTCAGTTTCATGTGATCAGGACCAATGTGTCAGCCTGGATTTTCAGCACACTTTATCATTCACCTCTGCTTGTCCCCTCATTTCTCTACTCAGAGAAAGCCACGTCTGAAATGTTATTGAGTAAAGCAGGACTCTCTACACTGCTGAGGGCTCTCCCTCAATGGTAATAAAATGGTGATAAAAACCAGAGCTGACACTTCAAACAGAACACGAGTCAGAGCTGGACAGGGGGAGGGCTGTTTGCATTTTCTATTCTCTTTTCTAAAATATAACACTTCGGTAGAAAAGGGAGGTGGTTTATTTTACTCTTCATTTTCATTAATGAATAAAAGTTATCTTTTGATAGAGAAGACATTTTCATCAGCAGTATTGCACAGAGGTTGGCAACCATGAGGTGTGAGCCAAATTCACATTGTACAAACTGCCATTCCCATCAGGCTAAGCCTGAGTGGAAATGGTAAAAGGGGAGTAATTCTGACATGGGTTTAATCTGCCAGTCTGATTGTGTGTAAATACTATATGTATATCTGTAGATCATTACTCAAATATAACATGCATACCAAAAACGATCCCCATATTGCTTTATTGACTCAAAGTGTTTATAAATATTCTTCAGCCATATTGCTATGCATTGTTATGGTGGCAACCCAAAAATATCTGGGATATTCCCTTCTCCCCAGTAATAAAGGTTGTGATATATGCTAATTGGAAATTGGTATAAAACTTGAATCCTTTCCTAGATAAGATTCAATCTGTGCACAAATAAGTGCTTTTCATGGGGCATTATAAAAATCACATTGGAGAAAAAATATGAATCAAATTATCTACTCTCTAAAACCCACACAGACATAAAGGTTACACAGCAGAGATTATTGTCATAAGACTTGTCAATAGAGCACAAGGCAAAACATTAAATCAGGTGTGAGGAACCTTTGGCTGTCCAGATGTTTTGAACTACAATGTCAATCAGCTCCAGCAAGCATGGCCATTCACAATGGATGATGGGAGTTGTAGTTCAGCAATATATGGCTTCCCACACCTGTATTAAATAAAATGAGTGAAAAGGGTTGCCCAAATCTGGCCATTATCATGTTTAGTAAATAAAGTATTGGGAACAAAGAAGGCAAAATAATAGGACACGCAGAGAGAGAAAAGCAACACTAGCTAACTGATGCTCTATGATGATGCACTAATATGACAGCAATCTATGTCCCCGCTTTCTCCAACCTGGTGCCCTCCAGATGTTTCAGACTACAGTTCCCATCAGCTGACGGGAATTGCAGTCCAAAATATTTGCAGGGCACAAAGCTGGGGACAGTTCCTGCATCAATAAGTCTTTGCTTCAAGCACATTTTGGTTTTAGAGTACCCTGGAATAATGATTAATTCCCAAGGAGGCTAATAGTAGCCAATTTAGATTGCCAAGTCTTCAAGAGAGAACACATGTCTGTTTTATTTATTTCCAGTAGCTTTTAACAAGAAAAAGCAATTCCCTGGGCACTGAGCATATAACATCTTAAAGTTTTTCAAATGCCAAAACGGGTGCATTTACACCTCACTTCCCTAACTGCAAATTCCCTGTGATTTGAAAAGTGGATTTGTTGCACTAGGCAAATGGAGCACTTTAATCCACTTTAATTGTGTAAAGCTAACGTTCTAGTATGCACTTGAATCCCTCCTGCAAAATAGTGACAGTCTGGAGGCACCCTTTGTCACCCACATATTTCCTGCTTTCTTCTTCTCTCCCTCCTGCTATCCTGTCTAAAATACAAAGCACTGCCTGAGGCAGGCTTCCAACTATGAGTCAACTAGTCAGGCAAAATGAATAAAGACATGTCAGCAGAAGTGAGATGGACTCTCATTCCTATGTGTTGGTTTAGATTGGTTTACCAGCCAACCACTGCTGTTTGGTATGTGATCCCAGGAATATGCACAGACCTGAAGATCAGCAGCAGCAAAATATATACAGTTTATATTGGAAAGCAGATAAAGGGAGAGGAAACTAATACATTACACTTGTTTTAGATTTGAGCTACAATGGTATGCTCCCTGGGAGTATTGAGCATTTGTTGTTGTTTAGTCGTTTAGTCATGTCCGACTCTTCGTGACCCCCTGGACCAGAGCACGCCAGGCACTCCTGTCTTCCACTGCCTCCCACAGTTTGTTCAAACTCATGTTTGTAGCTTCGAGAACCATCCATCCAACCATCTCGTCCTCTGTCGTCCCCTTCTCCTTGTGCCCTCCATCTTTCCCAACATCAGGGTCTTTTCCACGGAGTCTTCTCTTCTCATGAGGTGGCCAAAGTATTGGAGCCTCAGCTTCACGATCTGTCTTCCAGTGAGCACTCAGGGCTGATTTCCTTAAGAATTGATAGGTATTGAGCATAGTGACACTTAATTCCAACCTGCATGGGATTGTACTGTAAACCTGTCAATGGCAAATTTAAAAATGGTTTCTATAATCATATTTGGGCATAAAATGACTGACAGTATTTCCAGATTCAACACACATGAACACTTGATACCTTAAACTCAGTAGCCTCAATTCAGACAAAGTTAATCACACCTAAGAACTCTCGAAATCAACAAGATAAATTTGGTCACAGTTATACAGTTACGATCTACTGATTTCACACAAAATACATTTTGGATTGGGGCAACTTACTTGGAGGTCAGACTCAATAACACAATAGTCCTCACTTCCAAGTTCTTCTGTTTGGGAGAGCTGATTAATTCTTGATACTCTTCTTTTCTCTGCTACTACTGCAAACCTCTCTCTTTCCTAGTACAATGATCATTAAATTAGGGCATTTAATTAGAAACTTATTTCAGCCCAAGGGCCACATTCCCTTCTAGGCAACCTTCCAGGGTTCACATGCCAGGGGTGGGCAGGGCCATGTGCAAAAGTGGACAGAGCAACAGGTGTAAATTTTATCTTTGTACAGTAGGCTGCTTTCTGCACCGACACACACATCTCCCTGCCTTCTCCACTGAGAGACAAGAAAGAGGCACTATCAAAGCTCAAGGACACATTTCAGCCAGCCAGATAGATTCAAGGTATTAAGCAGTGCCAGGGAGGGATGTGAGCTGTGGAGAGTTCCAAGGCCTTCACCTCTGCATCTATAGCAGCTGGTAGCGTGGTACTTCTCACCTAGCTTCCAGTGGTGTCCCTTGCTGCTAGTTGTTGTGTCAGAGAATCCTTTTTCTTCCTTCAATTGTCCCTCGCCTGCTCTTCTAGTCTCTTGAAGCGCTGCAATATCAATGTTAAAACTTTGCAGCTCTTTTGCAATGATGGCAGTTCTGTGTTCAGGACACTCGCTGTCTGTGTTATCTGACAAAGTCCGTATATTCCATGTTCCAAAGTTCAATTGTATTTTACGACTGCTAGGTGGTGACCCCACTGGGCGTGGTAATCCAGTCAGGGAAAAAGAGAGGCAGACTATGTTTAGGGCACCTTTTCTAACCCCTCCACCTTTTCAGGGTGAGCAGCGTGGATCCTAATAGAGCTGCTCAGTCATGGATACAGCTGCTGAGCTGCTCAACTGCCTCGTTCCTTGAGTCAGAATGACTGGATCTGTATCCACCTCCCATGTGCCAGTTCATGACTAGGGGCTTGCGGATTTCATGATCCTGCCCCCGTTACCATTTGCCGATCGCCATGGGACTTTTGGGGTTTGGGTTCGGTTTTTGGAAGACGCCTGTGTGTGAATTTGTTTTATGTGTGTAGATCAGTGCACGATGATCAATGCACAGTCTTCGCAGTAGGGCTCTCTTCTGATGGCATAAATAGTCACAACGAACCAGTAGATCCTATCTGCTGCAGTCTTCATCCGCCTTCACAGTGGCTACATACTGCTTGTTATCATCTGCCTGTTCTGCTAGCTCCTTCCCTTTGACCTTACTGCCTTGGGTGACCCTGCTAGGAGTACGAGATTCCCAACGGCTTCGCTGACAAGTGCAAGCCCACTCACCACAACAAGGTGTAATGTTGGAAAATGTTGATCACTTCTCCTACCTAGGCAGTTATCTTTCCACAAGGGTCAACATTGATGCTTAAATCCAGCATCACCTGAGCTCTGTGAGTGCAGCTTTCTCCAGAGTGAAGTGCAGCGTGTTTGAGGACCGGAACATTCACAGGGAAACCAAAATGCTTGTTTACAAAGCTATTGTACTACCAACCTTACTGTATGCTTGTGAAACATGGACCACTTACAAACGCCATCTCCAACTTCTCGAAAGATTCCATCAATGGTGTCTCCAAAAAATCTTACACATCACTTGGGAAGACAGGCGAACTAATATCAATGTATTGGATGAAGCAAAGATCACCAGTATTGAAGCAATGATTCTTCAACATCAACTTTGTTGGACTGTGTGGATGCCTGATTATCGTATCCCAAAGCAATTACTCCATTCCGAACTTAAAAATGGAAAGCATAATGCTGGTGGTCAACAAAAGAGGTTTAAAGATTGTCTCAAGGCAGATCTTTAAAAATGTAGTATAAACACAGACAACTGGAAAACACTGGCCTGAGACCGCTCCAGTTGGAGAACAGCCTTTACCAAAGGTGTCATGGACTTTGAAAACACTTGAACTCAGAACGCAAGGGAGAAACGTGATAAGAGGAAGGCACGCTTGGCAAATCCACACTGTGATCAACACCCACCCGGGAACCAATGTCCCCACTGTGGAAGGACCTGTGGATCCAGAATTGGCCTCCACAGTCACTTATGGATCAAGTTACAGATAGGTAGCCGTGTTGGTCTGCCATGGTCAAAACAAAATAAAAAAATTCCTTCCAGTAGCACCTTAAAGACCAACTGAGTTAGTTCTAGGTATGAGCTTTCGTGTGCATGCACACTTCTTCAGATACACTGAAACAGAAGTCACCGGACCTTTCTATATAGTGAGAAGGTGGGGAGGGGTATTACTCAGAAGGGTGGTGGGAATGGGTGATTGGCAGATAGCTGCGATGAGCCTGTTGACGACTCTTAACGACTGCAATAGGTCTAACAGGAAAAAGCAAGGGGTGAGAAGGTGAAAAATGGCTTTGTCATGTATAATGAGATAAGAATCCAATGTCTTTGTTCAAACCAGGTCTCTCCATAGTTTTAAGTTTGGTGATAAGTTGCAATTCAGCAGCTTCTCTTTCCAGTCTATTTCTGAAATTCCTTTGTAATAGAACAGCTACTTTGAGATCTTGTATAGAATGTCCTGGGAGATTGAAGTGTTCTCCTACTGGTTTTTCTGTCTTGTGGTTCCTGATGTCGGATTTATGTCCGTTTATTCTTTGGCGTAAGGTCTGGCCTGTTTGTCCAATATAGAGAGCTGAAGGACACTGTTGGCATTTTATGGCATACACAATGTTAGACGATGAGCAATTAAATAGTCCCGAGATGGTATGTGTGATGTTGTTGGGGCCAGTAATGGTGTTGTCCGGGTGTATGTGGCAGCAAAGTTGGCATCTGGGTTTATTGCAGGCTCTGGTGCCAGTGTCCGTGTTAAGTCTGGTTATAGTATTATTGTGGGTTAGGAGTTGTTTAAGATTCTCTTGTACCTGCGATACATTGATGATATTTTTATCATCTGGACACATGGTCAACAGACCCTGGACACCTTCCACCAGAAATTCAATGATTTTCACCCCACCATCAACCTAACAATGAATCAATCTATGCAAGAAATACATTTTTTGGACACTACTATAAAAATACAGGATGGGCGCATAGACACCACCTTATACCGTAAACCAACTGACCGACAAACATATCTACATGCCTCTAGCTACCATCCCAAACATACCAAACAGTCCATTGTATATAGCCAGGCACTACGTTACAGCCGCATCTGCTCCAATTCTACAGACAGAGACTCTCACCTAAGAGATCTACAGCAAACCTTTTTAGAACTAAAATACCCAGCAGATGAAGTTAGACAACAGATCAACAGAGCCAGACTGATACCCAGAGAGAACTTGCTGCAAGACAGACCCAAAAAAGAAAATAACAGAACACCTCTAGTCATCACATACAGCTCCCAAGTTAAAACAGTACAACGCATCATCAGAGATCTACAACCTCTCCTGGACAATGACAGTTCTCTTTCTCAAGCTCTGGGAGGAAGACCTTTCATTGCCTCCAGACAGCCCCCCAATCTTAAACAACTCCTAACCCACAATAATACTATAACCAGACTTAACACGGACACTGGCACCAGAGCCTGCAATAAACCCAGATGCCAACTTTGCTGCCACATACACCCGGACAACACCATTACTGGCCCCAACAACATCACACATACCATCTCGGGACTATTTAATTGCTCATCGTCTAACATTGTGTATGCCATAAAATGCCAACAGTGTCCTTCAGCTCTCTATATTGGACAAACAGGCCAGACCTTACGCCAAAGAATAAACGGACATAAATCCGACATCAGGAACCACAAGACAGAAAAACCAGTAGGAGAACACTTCAATCTCCCAGGACATTCTATACAAGATCTCAAAGTAGCTGTTCTATTACAAAGGAATTTCAGAAATAGACTGGAAAGAGAAGCTGCTGAATTGCAACTTATCACCAAACTTAAAACTATGGAGAGACCTGGTTTGAACAAAGACATTGGATTCTTATCTCATTATACATGACAAAGCCATTTTTCACCTTCTCACCCCTTGCTTTTTCCTGTTAGACCTATTGCAGTCGTTAAGAGTCGTCAACAGGCTCATCGCAGCTATCTGCCAATCACCCATTCCCACCACCCTTCTGAGTAATACCCCTCCCCACCTTCTCACTATATAGAAAGGTCCGGTGACTTCTGTTTCAGTGTATCTGAAGAAGTGTGCATGCACACGAAAGCTCATACCTAGAACTAACTCAGTTGGTCTTTAAGGTGCTACTGGAAGGAATTTTTTTATTTTGTTTTAGTCACTTATGGACTCATTGTTAAAACCGTGTTTATGGAAGATAATCTTACTCAGCTACAAGTGATCGTCAAAGAAGAAGAAGAAGAAGAAAGAAGAGATGGGAAATGGTGTCCACATAAAACAGTAGAGAATCTTTGGGGGGAATTCTACAATGTGGTTTCCTTTTTCTATGGGTGTGAGTAAAAGAAAAATCTCAGACATGTTCTCAAAAGAAAAATGTCTTCTGAAAAACTCAACTCAGCTCTCTTTGCAATAGGACTCTCCCTCTCTCCCTCTCTCTGATACATTTTCCAGACAGGATTGCTGATTTTATCTGTGAAAATCTCGTTACTGCAGTTGCTTCCCTCTAAGAGTGCTTTATGGTGAATCTGACATGCTTGAGGTAGCATTAGGACCTCTTTGCACTGATGTGTTAGACCTCCAGGTAAATCCCTGATATGATCTCAAAGAAGTTTAACACATCATTTGTTAAGGCTTCTTTACCTAATGAGATGCCGAAAGTGGTTGATTGGTTCAGGGTTGCTATTCTGAATCGATAAACATTGGTAATTTGGGACTGGTTATATTCGCCTGTGCTCATTATATTGGCTTCCTCTAATTTCACTGTGAACTTGCCCTGAATTCTGTTCTTTTTTTCCTTTCCTTTTTTGTCTTTTTGCATGCCAGATCGTATGTACAACCGTTGATTCTGAAGTGAAACAGAGGAAGAAGATTGAAGACACCCTAGTTAACAAGGGGCACTTGCCTTCTTTTAAACTGCCTTCAGCTTTCGATTAACCCCATGAAGATGTAATCAGATCAGATCTTAAAACAATTTAAAGGTTTGTTATGTTGGTATAAATCAGTTTTCACCCCTTTGAAGAAAGTCTATGTTGATTGGGACTTTCTGGTTCAGAAAAAAAGGCAAGTAAGAGGTGAAATGATCCAGGTTTATGACATTTTGCATTGAATAGAGAAAGCCAACAGACAGGTGTTTTTCTCCCTTTCCCATAGTAATAGGACCTGGAGACACATGGCAGTAAATAGGTGAACTGTAGCTCAGTGGCAGAGCATCTGCAGCCTGTGCAGAAGGTCCCAGGTTCAATCCCCAGCATCTCCTGACAGGACTGGGAATGTCCACTAGCAGAAATCCTGGAGAGCCACTGCCAGTCAGTGAAGACAACACTTAGCTAGATGGACCTGGCTTAGTAAAAGGCAGCTTCCTAAGTTCCCAAGGTGGAAGAGATTCAGGACAGACATAGCACATAATTAATCCATGGAACTGACTACTTCAGGATGTGGTGGCAGCCACCATTTTAGATGGCTTTAAAAGAGGATTGAACAAACACGCTGAGGAAAGACCTAGTGGAGGTTAGGAGTCATGATGGCTGTACACACAGCGTCTAGGTTTCAGAGACAGTATGCCCCTGAGCACCACTTGCTGGGTAACAGCAATGGAAGAGGAATGATGTCTCCATGCACTGATTTTAGGCTTCTCAGAAGCATCTGGCTGGCCAGTGTTATACTGGATGGGATGTACCAAGGTAAGAGTCCTACTTGGCCCACTTTTGCCTCTGGCAGCACCCATAGATGGCATGCAGCAATTTCCAGGACGTAAGGTGACTCTCAGGATGAAAATAGTTTTAAAGGCTGCCCTTGTAGGAAAATTCAGCAGGACTCATCACTTTAGAAGGGCTCCCACTGAACAGTCTGCCATACCTACACATTTCATCCATTTCTGCTAACTTAGCAAATAAAAAATATAGATAGATGATGCCTGTAAAATATATATATCAAACTTTGAAGATGAGTAGCACAAAAAAAACCAACCCTGGACCTATTTGTCTATAGCAGACTTTATTCATTCATAACGGATGACTCATGATCCCTAGCATGAGTTTAGCCATTGGAGTGCTGCTGCCGGTCATTCTAGACAATACTGAACTCAATAGACCAATGTGACAGCTTCCTACATTTTATTTCTGACCTTCATCCAATGCATGCAGGTCAGAGGGGTGGAGCTGCTCAGGGGTATGATGTTGGAGGCTGGGCCAGGTGATGTATTCCTGCCCCCTCTCTATATGTTAACTGAAATAGGCTTTTCTAGTCTTTTGATCCCTGCTTTTCCAAAGTTTACACTGTAGTACCAATTCACAATAAGAGATGTACAGTAAGGAGTAAAAAGAAGAAAAGGCGAAGATGAATGCATGTCTAAGCACACCACCCATAAAAAAAAACCTAGTGAGAGAGAGACAGAAAATTAACTTCATTAATGTGTAAATCCCACAGAATTGCCCAAAGATTTTCTTTTTTATGTATGAGGCTCTTAATGAACATGATTGCCCATGGCAAGTTAAATATCAAATAATTCTTTAAAGTGCTAAGAGACATTTATAAGTGTGGTAATTGATATCTAACTAGCTAAAGCTCTCTTAATAAACGCCTAGACATTCTTTAAAATTTCAAAGTATTAATTATAGAGGCGCATTTGCTATGATTTATTGTGGTTGTGGCTCTGTAACTGTTTCTATTATAAGGCTATATATGTGTAATAATAACTGAAGAGTACTGATTCAGCTTATGATGAAAGGGGGTCTTCACAGAACACCAAAACAAAATATGCATGTATATGACAGAAGGAAATGAGATGCCAACAGATATCTGAACTAATGCAAACCACCAGTTCAGTGTCTTAATCGAGAGAGAGAGAGAGAGAGAGAGAGAGAGAGAATCGGGGGTTGTATCAACCACAACATTTAGTTTGGACCCCAGTTTGACACTTTGAAAAAGATCTGATTTGGCTCAGACCACTTTGAATGTTGCTTGCTTTGGCTCATGACCAAATCAGAACCTTGATTCATTCAAAGGAGGGGTGGTACCCCAAATATCCAGCTGAACTGTGAATCTACAAGTAATTTACTGTTTATGCTCATTTAACTTGCACACATTCAGCTTTACACAGTTGGCTATAGGTAGATAGTTATTTAAAGGGGCTGAAAGGGGGCAGGCACCCAGGGGAAAAAACAGCTATTGAACCCAATGTGTTTTGATTGTACTTGAGTTTGGCTTTATGCACTATTCCCAGAACATAACCCCTGCCATCACTTAGAATTGCCTGTATTCAGGCCTTCTCCAAGGAGAAACAGTTATTGGTCAAAGCAACTGAAAGCAAAGTGGCCTTTTCCCAAAGCTTTGGACTCAGTTTGAAACTTTAGAGGGTAGGATGGGTTCTGCCTGCCCCACTAAATACAATGGGATCCATTGAAAACACCAAGTATGGGAGGGAGAGCTGGGGCATTGTTTTATGACTGGGAGCTTTAGCTTCCATTCAGGACTTTTCAAGCAGTGCTTGGAGGTGGGCAGGGGGATTAAAGCAATATACAGTAAGGCCACAATTTACATGGGGGTTACATTCTAGGAACCACAGCTAAAGCCAAAATTTTATGTAATCAAAACCCACTGGGTTCAGCGGTATGTGGCATTGCCAAGGTCATTTCCCTCCAGAACACTGCCTCCTTTCTACCCTGTTTTGTTTTGTTTTGTTTTGTTTTGTTTTATTTTATTTTATTTTATTTTATTTTATTTTATTTTATTTTATTTTATTTTATTTTATTTTATTTTATTTTATTTTAAATACATGTAATACAAGTTAAATACATGTAAGTTGCAGGCTTACTGTATCAGCAGTTGTTCTCAGTCTCCACCCTTTGTGACCAGCTGAATGACTTTGGTGATGGTGGCAGCAGCGCTTCTTATTACCTTGCAGCAACTACATGGTGCTAAATTTCCAGAAGTGGCTTCTGCATCATGTGAAAGCTCAAATATAATGGAAAAATTAAGGTACATAGGCAAATATGGGGGAAACAAAATAAAGTGTCATGTGAATGCAGCCATTGAGTTTCTGCAAATCGGTTCCAAAAGCAGCTTGAGAGCCACCAGTGACTGAGAGATTGTGTCTGTCCAATGTGTCCATATCCTCATCAAACTCTACTCTCTACACACCTCCCCAACCAGCTCACTTGGTGTTGAGGTTGGTGGGCAAGGCAGATGTTCCCAGGAAACCATGGCTAGGTCCTCCCACACCAGGCTGGGTTTCAAGAAAACATATTCCTCCTCCTCTGCTGGACATGTAGTCATGAAAGTCATGTTGGGTGTCTATAGACCTTTCAGGTCAGAATAGGAAGTGTGGTAGTAGGGGCTGGGGAACAGGATGCAGGCTGGGGAACAGTGGTTCCACTGAGCTTCTTGGGTCCGGGGGGGGGGGGGTCTGGAATGCTTTCTAAAGACACTGAGTCTGTCAGCTGTCTCTCCCCTGGTGCTTCTTCTTCTTCCTGCTCCTCTCCCAATATTTCCCAGCTTCTCCCCTCTGCAGCCTCTGATCTGTGACCTTCTGCAAAACACTGTTGTAAATCTATACTGTCTCCCTCTTCTCTGGCAGGTTCAGGCTCAGGAGGCAGTATCCATTCCTCCCCCTCCTCTGCCCAGTCCCTGACATTATCCAAGTGTGTATACAAAAGAAGAAAACCAAATAAATAAAAGTAGCCCAGAGTAAAGTAAAACAGTAAATCTACTTGGAATGGCAAATCAATTAAAGATGTTCCATCCATTTCAACAGTGCTGTGCAATGTGATCTCCGAAGTGGTCTGAGGCAAAGCAACCCACCATCTAAAGCACCAAATCAGGGTTGTGTTTTCCCCCATCTATGCACACACTCATTTTTTTCTGATGTGGGAAGCACTCACAGTGTTATCCCCCCCCCCTTCTATCTGAACTAACACAGTACAACATGTGTTATTTGTAAGTACATTGTTTGGCACACATATTTGTTCAGATGTTCACAGGAAGGTAATGGATGGATGGACTTCCCAGTTTGCTTTCAGGGTTAGTAGAGAGTTTCAAATGGGCATCTCTTGACCTGCCCCTTCTATTGAATATGTAGGTGGGGCAGCAGGCATATATATAAGAGTGCCTATGCCTGCACAGAATCACTCAATCATGGTGTTGGTAGAATCCACTGGAAAGTTCTGTGAACCCACATCATTCCTTCAGGGCCTTTGCCAAATTCTTGCTCAAGCCCATACCAAGCACAATGCTGAACAATATGACACTTCATCCACGCCAGCTTCAAAATTCATCATAGCACTTTGAATATTGGACATACATTGAGAAGTATTGGGCTCCATATTTGATGCTGCAAGCCCTTTGAAGTAAGACTGGGATATTCATATAATAAATGAATAGCTAGCCTTATGCTAATCCAGCATGGTCCTTTTCCTCCCTACTTTTTACTGGCGTGCATCCTTTCTTTTTAGTTCACCTTGCCATATCTAATTGGATTACTGAATAGCTAGAGGTGAAGGCAGAAAGCACAAAAGTGCATCACAATGCTAGCTCATGTCACAACCTTGCTAGTGCTTTTTTTTAAAAGACTTTTGATTCCACTCTGCTGCTCTTCCCCACCCCGAAAGAGGTAATTGCGTGACAATTAGATTAATATCTCATACATACTTATTAAACTCAATAAGTGGTCCCATGCAAACAATTGATATTTAATTAACATTATCATCCTACTAAGTTTAAATTAAAAGTTCATTTAAAAACACCTCCCATGTTATTGCTCACATTAATGTGAGTTCGGTCTCTCCACCGCCCCCTCAAATGTGTTTCATGTTGTGCTATTTGTCAATTCAAGCTACGCAGATTGCTTTAGGCTAGTTCACATGCAGAGATTTGCTACCCGGCTGCCACTTCTGGGTAGGAAACCCATGCATGCATGCAGCATCATGTTGCAATGTGGTGGAGTGAGGGGAGCCTATTTAATCATTAAAAAAACAAAGGTAGCTAATTGGGTCCTTAAGAAAATCTCCAACTCCAACAACTGAGCAAAACCTTTATTAGGACCAACCCAAAGGTCACAAAAGCAGGGGCAGCCCTTTAATAAGCTGTAGTAAGCAATGCACCTCAGGCAGTGCATGAGAAAGGACCAGAACAGCAATAGATTGTGCCCCCATCTGTTGCCCATGGGCTGGTCTGCTGTCAACACTACTGCAGCTAATAGCCATCCTGCCATCTGTGCACTGCAGCTGTGCAAGCTGCTGTAGCAGCTGCTACTACTACTACTACTACTTCTCCTTCCCATTGAGTCTTGTCGCTGTTGCAGAGAAACAGCCAATGACACTCCAGCAGGGTTCTCTGGGCCCACCATTCCTCAGTGTAAGGAAAGGGGTCCTTCCTTAAGTGGGGCATTGTGTTTCACGTGGCCATGGAGAGCACATGCACTGCTGCGGTTTTGCCACGACAGTTGTGGCAAAGTGGTGGTGGTGGTGTAGACACTGTCCATGGCAACCTCAACTGGGGGTGTGCACCAAAACCCTGACTGGCTCCATAGTCTTGATCCTGGGGACCCCTGTCAGGGCCAACCAACACTTGGCCGACCTGCCCTACCAAATTAGTTTGGGGCAGGTTTTCCTTTAAAAGATAAAAAACTTAAACATATGACCTTGATGGTATGGGGGAAACTGGATCTCCTTCCCTGCCCACAATCAATTCTGAGAGTTGATTCTGTGCAAGGAGATTTTCAGCAGGGAAACCTGTTGCAAAGGAGCACCTTGCCATGCAGGATCCATGTCTGCACTGCACAGCTATTGCACAGAGGCATAAATCCTGCAGGCTGCTACTTCAGAGTCAGAGCATGAGACAGGCAGCAGAGCTCCTGACTTCTTCTAAGAAGACACAGTCAGCAGTCAGGAAGGTCTTGGCAGTGTTTTCCTGCCTGATGTCTGACTCTCTTTTCTGCCTGATGCTCCACTCCCAACAGTTCCAGATTGCCCTGGGCCATCCTAGCTGACCTGCAGCAATATGTGGCTGTCCCAGCCTGACTTGGCCAACAACCAAATTCCTCCAAAGGCCCTAACCGTAAGTACAGTGCCTCACTCTGGCTCCCTGCTCATCTCCAACAGCTTATGGGGGAAACTAAACTTGGAGACAAAAGATGTGATGAAGTTTCACTCCACCTTAAGAGATTGTGTGTGAGTTGCAATGTGTATCTGCACAGAGTACCCCAGAGATCTTTGCATTGTGCAAGCCTTACACCCAAACACACACACACACACACACACACACACACACACACACACACACCATAACAACAGGCATTTTGCTAGTATTAAATAACAGTAGGTTATTACTTTTAATTGCAGATAGGATGTAGCTTAATACCCAGGAGGCTAATTTGTTTATATTAGCTGGATGGGTCAACTGCTTCAAACACAGAGACTGCAGAACTACTAGTAGATTGCATTACACCATTTAAATAAATAGTAGCAATTTGTCAATGTCATCTTAGCTTCAATATTTTACTTTTCATTTCCAGGAAACAGTACTCCCAATTAAGATGACCTCTCCTTTCTTTCCCCAAATCTTGTTAGTGGTAGATGATTCTCTATGGTCATTTGGTTCATAAATAGAACAGCAAGCTCTTTTCAAAGAATGATTGTCAAAATTTCAAGTCAAATCAGCCTTAGCGTCACGTACAGGGAACTTCACATTTACAGTAATGTTTTTGCTTTGTTTAGGGGAGAAGTCAGGAATAGATGAACGTTCACAACAAAGATGCAGCAGGTTTCAGGCTTATGGAACAAGATTTGGCCAAGTATACTTTGGGTATACTTAACATGCCAAAAATGCCTGTTGGATCCCACTGAGCACTGGAATAGCAAAACTCATGTACTGTATAAGAACAATATAGGAGCAATTGGAAGGCGGGGGTGTGTGTTATATAGCCACAATTTACAGGTACACAAGAACAGGAAACGCCTGCTGGATCAGGCAGCTGGCTCATGTAGTCTTCTTTGGCGATCACTTGTAGCTGAGTAAGATTTTCTTACATGAATATGGTCTTAACAGTGTGTGCGTATGTGACTGGGGAGGCACCAGTTTGGCTGCAGCAGTTGCCAGAAGGAGGTGTACAATAAGCCATCCAACCATCTTATGGACTCCTGTTTCTCTCTCTCTCTCTCTCTCTCTCTCTCTCTGTGTGTGTGTGTGCTCAAAATGGCTATGCACATTATTCCTGAGTCAAATTTTTCTGCAGGCATCAGAAGCAAGTGCCCTACACTAATGGAATTATGAGGTCCTTAAGCTCAGTAGCCTGTCTTTGCTATTGATCTAAAGTCTCTAAAGACCATCATTTGAACTTTAATAGAATTGTATTTTCTCTCTCCTATTATTGCAATTTTTCTTTCAATAGATAAGTGGTTCTGATTTCCATCTTTGGCTGGGAAGCACTAATCCAAGAAAGAAAAGGAAAGGGTAAAAGAACTGTAAAAACTGTCTGGTGAATGGAGGTCACAATGGTTATGTGTATATTAAAAAATCAAGGTGGAAAAGGTGGACATCTTTGTACTTAAGTCTCTACAGAGGGAAGAGGGAATATGCCAATTTCTATTTCTCTCTGTTTTTCATTTTTTTCAATCTTCAGTTCTCCACATTTCAACATCAGTTTGCTATTTCATTCATTCATTTATTCATTCATTCGTTTATTATATTTGTTAGTCACTTTTATCACAAAGTGACCCAAACTTTGTGTTAACATTAAAACTAATTAAGAACATTTAATAAAAAAAAAATCTAAAAACACAGCTATAAAGATAAAAGAGGTTGCAATGCCACCCATCAAATTATGGGCCAAAATGCCAAGTAAAGATAAAAGTCCTGCCTGGTATCTTAAAGTAGATAAAGAGCACCAGTCGTGCCTCCCTGAGGAGAGCATTCTGTATGTGAGAGGGGAGAACCACTGGAGGAAAAACATTTTTAAAGAAGTCCTCATAAAAAACAGCATTTTAGTGTGTGTTTTCCCCAATATACACATTTCTGTATGCAATTTTGCCTAGTGTCAGATCTACCAAGAAGTGGGAGAGCCTGGCTGTGAGATCTTGGTTCTTGCCTGGTCTGCTCTCCCAACCAGCACATATGTGTGTGTTTTCACTGCAACTCTTAGTTTGACCTGAGAGACATCTGCCTGCAGGTAGGAGTGTTTGCACACACACCCAGGGCTTCAGACGTCCACTCTGGGGCCATATCCTGCCCTGGCAACCCCTTAAACAACCCATCCAAGCCTTCTCCCACCCCTCCAGACCTGATGACCTATCCTGCCCCTCCACGCCTTCCAGGACCTGTAAACAGCCACCCTTGGCCTTACAAGCTCCCTCTGCACCCTCCCAACTTCCCCCACCAAACCACAAGTAAAAAAGTGGTAGTAGTGGGTTGTAATCTCCTCACCACAGTGAGGGTCTACTCTTTCCCTCCTCCTCAACCAACTTCAAAGGGAGGAGGAGGACAAAGGAGCAAGCTGCCCCTTTTATTGTCCTCTCCCCAAGTGCTGGAAATGTCCACAGTCAGGAAAGGGAGCAGCTTTTTGCCCCACTTCTGCTCTGCCCATGGCCCACCTGGACCACAAGGAGCGATATTCCTAAAATTTTCTACTCTACATTCAAGTCAGCTACATTTTCTTCCTGTACGTTCCAGTCAGCTGAAGGATTCTTCTCTCTGTGGCACGCTCTGCTCTGTGCTGAACTGCAACCCAAAACCTTCTGGCAGGCAAACTGGGCTGGCTGCAAGCAGGGGGAGCTGGCTTCTTTGCCTCTTTCTACTTTCCTGTATTAGAAACTCTCCCTCATTTTTGGTCTGGATCTCCTCACCTGCCAATGAGGTGACATTCTCATTAGCTTCTCCCTGCAGAGTATCATCTGCCTGGTACCCAGTAGCATTTCCTCAGTTTCTGGGAAACCTACAGCTTCCCCAAGGACAAAAGGCCCACCAAGCAAAGACCACCTCTCTCCCTTTTCCTGCTTCTGTAGGAAATGCTGTCCAAGGTCACTGCCTGAACACAGGTCTTTGGGTGATGTTCTTGAACCAAGTCCTGCATTTCTTCTAGCAGGATGATCAGCAACTGCTGCAGGATCAAATGCTCTACAATCTGCTCCTTGGTACAGATTTCTGACTCTGGAAAGCAATGGTAGAGGCCCCACAGTCAAGCACAGACCTTACAACAGGCCTTGGCCTCCTGGTAGCGGAAATGCCTGAAGTTTTATTCAATTTACCTTATTCATGATGCCGGTTATCGGACCCAGAAACATTGCTTTCCTTATTACAGTGTTTAGGACTTATGGAAAAGCAAAGAGCCAAGGTGAAGGAGGGTCTTGAAAAGGAATCAGGCTGTATTCATGTCAGAATGCAATTTATTTTAAGAACACATATCTTAAATCAGCTCTCGTAGCAGTACAATACATAACTCAAAAGTATAGTTTACTATGTTCAAGAGACTAATTTGGGAGCTGTTATTTGCAGGGTTGACTTGATCTATTATTTTTCTGACCTGTGTCTAGATATGGGATAGTTTGGGGGCATTGGGGTACTACCAGATATGACACATGATCACATCTGGGTGTTCCCAAACTCCTACAAAGCAGACAGTAGAAGAGGGAAGACTGAAAGCGTCCCGTGGGTAGGCAGGAAACTTCTCCTCCCTTTCCTTGTTTCCTCAAAAATAGTTCCCTGGAACTGATGAGAACTGATGGAACTGACCCTCCTTAACCCCCCACCCACCCACTTTTGTCTCCACCCCGCAGAACATTTCCAATCAGAAGAAGGGCAAGTGCCACCACCAACACCCCAATGGGACACAGCGCACACGCCTTTCACCATCCTGAGAAAACCCCTTAAACCTGATTTTATTTTATTCTTTGGTAGATTTACAAAAAGAAAAACACACACCAAATTTTAGAAAGGGGCAAGATTAGATGTGGATGCACAAAGCATTATTATTATTATTATTATTATTATTATTATTATTATTATTAACTCCTTGTGCTCTGCTCTGCTCCTCCTTTCTTCCCGCCCAGGGTGGTCCTGCCCTCTGCCTGAACATCAGAGCCAGTGTGTCACATGAGCTTGGGCCTCGGTGGTGGTGGTCCCTCTTCCTTCCTGCCCACTCTCCAACAGCTGCTACAAGCTGCTCAAGGGAGGAGGCTGTCAGCAGTGGCCATGCAGAGGCCATGGAGAGGCAATAGGATTGCCACCTCTGCAGTCACTCAGGACAAGTGCCAGCTCATCCTCCTCCCCAAGTTTAGCAATTTTGCCAATGGTGGCGCTGGTGGTAGAAATAGGGACATTCCAGGACCAAATCAGAAGCTGGAGTGGCTTTCATAATTCTAGGATTGTCCCTGATTTTGTGGAAATTGTAAGTAGCCCTCACGCTTGTGTTTACCATTGCAAAACCATCCTTTTGGACACTGTCCACTGAATATTATAAATACATAGTCAATTTCTCATTAGAGGCAAAATATGGCCTTCTTGGTATGACTCTTACAATTGATCATTATCATCCAAAATAAATAAAATGAGAGGGACTTCAAACACTGTCACAGAAAGTCTTCGGTGTGTCTAACAGGCCTTTGCTATTGTAGCAAAATGACTAGGCCCATTAGGTTTCCCCTGAAAGGACGTGGGGGAATCTATTCATTGTGTATAAAACCTTTTGCACTTTGACATAAAGTTCTTTCAGCAAAACCTTTCCTTTCTTGCTTTTTTCCTTCCCCTGATTGAAGCAAAACTTAAACCATATTCCCTTTCACAAAAGCAAAATGTGCTGAACATGTGCCTTTGGCCAGAGGGAGGGGGGGAACGAAGCATGTGTGACGACCTCTTCGACAAGAAGATTATTTCTAAGCAAAATCTCCTGGGAAGGACCATTACTCCAAAAGCTGAGGAGCACAGGAAAAGGGTGAAACGGCATTAGATCAAGCATCAGCAAACTGGAGAGTCCAGGCTGTGGAATAAGTGATATTTAATATGTGCGCTCTGAGGCTCCCATTGAGTGCCCTGTTAGGTAACCCGGATCAGGATGCTTGTTTAGTGGATAAAAGTGTAACTTTAGAAATTGGCAGGAACTCTGTTCCTCTGTGCCTGGCCACCTGTATGCTCAGCCAGAGATGGTAAAGAATCTCAGACAAGCACACTTTAAAATAAAAAAGCTTGCTCTCTTTCACTTCCTTAAAACTGCCAGGTTCAAAAGAACCATTTGTGTTTAAAAAAAAGTAGAAGGGGGAAAAAAACCCAGCCTTCTTAGTTCCAAGATGAATTTATTAAGCTCACTGATAAAGCTCATACTTTGTCTTCCTATTACTGAAATAACATCTTGATTCTTCTTTTTCCCTCCCTCACTTCTCTTGGCTGTGAAAACAAAGCTAAACAGAAAGGGATTGAGGAATTTTATTTTTCAAGAAAGGCATGGCCCAGCAATAAGTCCTTGTATCAACAAAAGTGTTTGGTTGCCATATACTTCTGCTATCAATAATAATAGAATACGTCTGGAGAGAGAAAAGGAACAAGAAATCACCCCTAACGGCCCAGATAGTATATTAATATAAAGCATTAACACTTCAGTCACCGAAAACAGGACTTGATAGGAGAGATTGAACTGAACAGAAGAATATAACATCTTCCAAGATCTCATTACGCTCATGCCCATCTGGGGTCCAGAATAATGAAAGAGTGGCATGAATTTATGGCCCCATAGATTCAGCATTAGCCCCTTGGATATTGTGTTGGATTAGCAGATTTATGGCTAATCCAAACACTATGGGCAAAATGATGTCTTTTTACATCCTCACTGCAGATCTCTGAAAAGCAGCAATAAGTTAAGGGGCTGAAGAGTTGACAGGCACTCAGGCATTTGGCCAAACAGGGTGAGATTCTGCCACCCTCCAAAAACAATTCATTTCTGGCAGCACAAACCCCACACTTCCAGATATGAAGAAAAGGGATGGAGGAAGAATTCATTTAAAAAATGGATTTATGTATAAAAGTTGGTGGTTCCAACCCGATCTAGCTTTGGCCAAATTTGACTGCCTCTTGATCACCCTCTTATGTCTGTTTTTAATGCCACCAGCAAACATGTGTGAATAATCTCAACACTGAGATCTAGACCTACTGGAGAGTCTAGAGTGTTTGTTTGTTTTAAGTAATAAGAAGTGAAGGTCCTGTAGAGCTGAAGAAACATAAAGTGAAAACCTCAAATGCCAACTGTTTGTAAAAGATGTTGGCCCAGTGTGACCTTGGAGGATATAGCACTGGAAGGAGCAGCGTAGAAAATTTAGAATGGGTGCATTTGGCTCTTTTTTAAGGTGGTTAGGTGTGCTACTGTACAGAGGGTATCACTCTATTTGAAGGAATCCTCAATTTGATAGCCTGTCTAGGGCGAATCTAGTTTAATTTTAAAGATCCCTAAGAAAGGAGAGCAGGGGTCTTGACATTCTCCATCAACTGTTAGCACAGACTCAGCAAGCACACAGATCACCTGGTCACAATCTTCCCATTCTCGCTAAATCACAGTAATTTAGTAGGTGAAGCCGGCATACTATCTCTGAACTTATATTTTAAACTATTTTAGTTGTGATTAATTGGTCTGCAAAAGGGACACAGGTGGCGCTGTGGGTTAAACCACAGAGCCTAGGACTTGCCGATCAGAAGGTCGGCAGTTCAAATCCCTGCAACGGGCTGAGCTCCCATTGCTCGGTCCCTGCTCCTGCCCACCTAGCAGTTCGAAAGCACATCAAAATGCAAGGAGATAAATAGGTACCGCTCCAGCGGGAAGGTAAACGGGGTTTCCGTGCACTGCTCTGGTTCACCAGAAGTGGCTTAGTCATGCTGGCCACATGACCCGGAAGCTGTACACCGGCTCCCTCGGCTAATAAAGCGAGATGAGCGCCGCAACTCCAGAGTCAGCCAGGACTGGACCTAATGATCAGGGGTCCCTTTACCTTTACTTAATTGGTCTTCAAGACTGGAATCTGGATTAAGATTTTTTTTAAAAAATGGTTCTTACCTAAGCTCACTTACATGGTGCCTCCCAAAAACCTTCTGTGACTACAAAGCTGAAGCAGAAATACATAACAGGTTGCTATGAGTCAGTATGTGGAATGAGGCTGGCAAAGGCGGCTGTTAATCAAGGACAGCAAGTCATGGAAAATATTCCTTCTGTTATTAGCCCTGCTGCTCTGCTTGTCGAATCTGCGACTGAAGTATCAGAGGATGCTTTTCCTTTTGTAGAAGGCCTGGTCAAACACCTTTCCTTTTAATGTTTGCCTAACTGGTCAGCCATCCCGAATATGTCAGGGATTGGCACGTTGGATTCTTGGCAGTCTCAAATGCTAGCTCCTTTTCTGTGGTGGCTCCCTCTTTGTGGAATGTTCATGCCAGAGAGGCTTGCCTGGTGCCATCATTACATATCTTTGGGCACTAGGAAAAAACATTTTATTTACCCAGGCCTTTGGCCATTAAACAATTTCTGGCCTTTTTTCTGTGATTTTGTTTTTTTATTGTTATGCTTTGTAAATTATGCTTTTAATGTTATATGCCACTCTGGGATCTTCTGATAAAGGGTGGTATATAAATTGAATAAATAATAATTATAATTTTTAAATGTCCAAATAAATTAGAAGTTGCAATGTTTATGCAAATCTCTTTTGTAAATTATGCTTTTAATGTTATATGCCACTCTGGGATCTTCTGATAAAGGGTGGTATATAAATTGAATAAATAATAATTATAATTTTTAAATGTCCAAATAAATTAGAAGTTGCAATGTTTATGCAAATCTCTTTTGTCCTCTCTTCTTTAGCGAGGCATTTTTTTCTTTGGCGGCATTGCATCGTTGAGTAGATGGATTCAACCAGATTGTAATGCACAGCAGTACTGCAAATCAAGCACAATTTCCCCCAGAAGTTCTTCTCTGGGTTGTAATGTTAAAGGAGATTCTGTTAAGCATTGATTTTGGATGAAACTCCCAAAGATTGCTGAAAATAATCTGACCCTGTTGTTATATCAATGTCTTCTGTATTTGTGTCAGATTCAGATTTTTTTAATTTGTTCATACTCATGAGACCAATACAAAACAAAGCTTTAACCAAATGAATGTAACACTAGACAACATCAATAGAAGTTTGGGTCAATTCTATTGATTGCTTGTTGTTAGAAAAAGTGTGATTGTTGTCCCTCATCCAGATCTAATATA
This sequence comes from Podarcis erhardii, assembly GCF_964252035.2. Classification (NCBI taxonomy): domain Eukaryota; kingdom Metazoa; phylum Chordata; class Lepidosauria; order Squamata; family Lacertidae; genus Podarcis; species Podarcis erhardii. Next base: position 21,897,723 of record NC_138504.1, read on the forward strand.
CTTGTTTTCCATGGCTGGTGTTCTGGAGTGGAGCAGATGAAACCATACTATAATTTAAAAGGAGCAATATAGTAATGCTCATATACACAACACATCCCATTATGACCAACTTCATCAACATGATGCCCTCCAGATTTGTTGGGCCACAGCTCCCATCAACCCAGCCAACACAGCTATTGTGACTAGGGCTGATGGGAGTTGTTGTCCAAAACCTCTGGAGGGCACAGTGAAGGCTGGTGGAGGTTCTTTGGAAGACAGAACTCTTTGGAAATCTGTAAGATTCACCCACTCAAATTCTTGATACCACAGCCAGTATCAAGCTGATTTCACAATAGGTACTGGAAACAGGAACACTATTCCTGTTTCCTTCCTTGCATCCAGATATACCAATATTTTAGAGGATGCAAGCAACTGCTATTAGAGAAGATAGATCAAATGCACCCTTAAATATGTTTGACTGAATTGTAATAAGAAGCTATGACCCATAAGAAAAAATAAGTAGCCTGCTGGATTAGAGTAAAGACCTATATTGTTCTGCAAACTGTGGCCATCCAGATGAGATTCCTACAAGGACAATGGCCCTCTTTCTTTGTTGTTCCACAGTGACTGTGGTCAAAGGCATGCTGGCTCTGATCTTGGAGTTAGTACATAACCATCATGATTAGCAGCATTGGTAGCCCTTTACTTCAGTAATTTGTCTAATCCCATTTTAATGCCATTCAGTTTGGTGGCCATCACAGCACCTTGTGGGGCAAATTCCACACAATTCGCTGTGTGAATAAGTTCTTTCTTTTTGTCTCTCCTGAACCTTCCAACTTTCAGCTTCATTGGACTATCACATGGAGGAAAAACACACCTCTCTGTCCATATTTTCCACACCGTATGTCATTTAAGGCACCTCTGTCGGGTCCTGTCCAACTCACCTATTCTTTCTGCCCATCAACATTTCATCATAGCTCTACTCAAAATGCCCAAGACCAATAGTCTTGTGGGGCTGAGCTGTATGGTTGTCCTACTGGCCTTGGTGTCAGTGCATCTTACCTGGATGATGGGGGTGGGAAAGGGCAGCAGTGAGGTTAAAGTTACCAAGGTGTCCTACATGCAAACGGTCTGGGTTCCTGTAGAGATGAAGTAGTCAAAACTTTAGGTCGTGTCTTCTTAGCATGTAATCTTCATTGAGAGGAACCTAATAGACTACAGTGGTACCTCTGGTTACGTACTTAATTTGTTCCGGAGGTCCGTTCTTAACCTGAAACTGTTTTTAACCTGAAGCACCACTTTAGCTAATGGGGCCTCCCGCTGCTGCCGCACCGCCACCACACAATTTCTGTTCTCATCCTGAAGCAAAATTCTTAACCCGAGGTACTATTTCTGGGTTAGCGGAGTCTGTAACCTGAAGCGTATGTAACCTGAAGCGTATGTAACCCGAGGTACCACTGTACTTAGTTCCCTTATGAGGAAAGACCCTATAAAGACACTGGACGTTGTTTCAGGAGACAATGGAGGAGTGCACCTTCAGGGATAAAGTGAAACCATTGGAAAGTTACAGCTCCTAAAGTGGCTGTAGAGACCAAGATGGGAGAGAAATATTTTATTGCAGGTGGTGCAGATGATGGCATCCAGTTTTGCAGCTGTGGGTGCACCATTACGTTTCTTCTCTCTGCTCCTCCCAGCAGTCATTCCTCTTCTGGTCACTGCTGCGGATACAAAACCTGACTGTCTGCCTCCAGGCACTTTAATCGTCTGCAAGGGATTATGAATAAATTAATAACAGACTTAGTTCCTTTTCTCCAATTGAAGGTCTCGTAAGATGATACCCTCATTTTAATTGCAATTTGTATCTTTATGTTTTGGGTTTTTTTGGTATTTTTTTGTTCTGTGAACCGCCCTGAGACCTCAGGGTATAGGGCAGAATAATAATAATAATAATAATAATAATAATAATAATAATAATAATATAGTATTCTAAATATGTCTATGTTGTATCCTTTGTATTGTACTGTATTTGAAACAAGTCCAAGTTTTAATGCTCATCTTTTTATTCTTTGTTTTCTGTTTTTGTGGGTCTGTTTTGTTTTCTGTTTTTGTGGGTCTGTTACCATATCATAGTCGAAGGGATAGCTCAGTCAGTAGAGCATGAGACTGTTAATCTAAGGGTTGTAGGTTGAAGCCTCATGTTGAACAAAAGATTCCTGCATTCCAGGGGGTTGGACTAGATGGCCATCGTAGTCCCAGCTCTACAATTCTTTGCTTCTATTAATGATCGCAGCAGTATGGTTGGGGCTGCACAGATGTACTGGGAGAACTGCTGCATTGACTCCACTGGTGCACCCATATGGCCTCAAATTTGCTGAAACCTAGCCTATCGTGTCTGTCTTTCTTTCTCTTTCTGGCCTTTATCTCCTCTGAGGCCTGGGGCGGTTTGATGAATTTCCCAGGGTGTATTAAGGATGGAAAACAGGACACCCCTCCATTCACAGTTTTCTTTCTCTGGCCTCTGCACACCTCTCCTCCTGCAGCTACCAGTTCTGCCCTACTAGACAGGCTGTTATCGCTCATGACTTGCCTGGATCTTGTTCCCTGTATTGTCTTTCCCCACTGCAACATAGGAATTTGTCCACAAGCATCGTTTTTTAAACAACAAAAACCTTTTAAATATTCATTTTAATTTAGCAAAAAGATCTGGCAAAACCTACCTATTCTGGCATACGAATTAGGCCACCTACTGCTTAAAGCCTCATATGAGCCTCAGCCACTCTCCATATTATGGAACTACATAGGAATGAGTCTCCAGAAACTGAAAAGGAGGAAATAAACACCCATCTTTATTTTCGAATTAGGTTGTTTGGATTCTTGCCTGAGAGAAATGCATACGGGCATCAGTGGAAACCCTGTAGCTACAAAACACAGTTAGGGCCAGGGAATTTTTATACCGATTGCCAAACAGCCCTTTACATCTCCCTATTCTAAACTCTGAGCATTTAGAAACACTGTTTCATGAAGAGCCAGCATTTGGGGGCATAGACAGTTTGGCAAGAATCACAAATGCCTTCATTAACTCTTGAGAATCAGCAAAGAGGTATTTTCTGAACCCAAAATAAACTGTAAAGAAATGAAAATGCTAAAGAGTCTTGTGGCACCTGATTAACAGCTTTGTTGTGGCATAAATGCCAACACCATCTTTATCAGATGCATGGCATGGATACTTAAGCAGGTACAGATGTGTGTAAGAGGACAGAGAGATGAAAAAAAAATTATACCAAAAAACACTGGAACCCCCTCCATATATTATTTTTTGGCACTTTCTGTCCTGATCCCATCCAGGGATTATGCTTCCCCTCTAGCCTATATCTGATGTCAACAATAGGTGTATTGACCAGGGAAGGGGAAGAAATGTGGTTTGGTTTGCATTCTAATGTGAACCTACCTAATTTTCACTTCCCAGAACAATGTGCAAACCAGAACACAGTTATCTATTTAAATTTGCACATCTCTGAATTTTGCATCACAGTTCTCTAGCCAGAAACAAAATGCACATAATAAGGGCAAATGTGCATTAAGAAATAAAAAGGTAAAGGTAAAGGGACCCCTGACCATTAGGTCCACTCGTGGCTGACTCTGGGGTTGCGGCGCTCATCTCGCTTTATTGGCCGAGGGAGCCGGCGTACAGCTTCCGGGTCATGTGGCCAGCATGACTAAGGCGCTTCTGGCAAACCAGAGCAGCGCACGGAAACGCCGTTTACCTTCCCGCCGGAGTGGTACCTATTTATCTCCTTGCACTTTGACGTGCTTTCAAACTGCTAGGTTGGCAGGAGCAGGGACCGAGGAACGGGAGCTCACCCCATCACGGGGATTTGAACTGCCGACCTTCTGATCGGCAAGTCCTAGGCTCTGTGGTTTAACCCACAGCGCCACCCGCATCCCTGCATTAAGAAATGCATGTTAGCAAATTTAACATGCAAAAATGCATCATAAGAGTGGAAATTGCATGCAAAAATGTGTGCATTAGGCAAGATAGCAAAAAGGAGGGAGAAGTGTGCATCAGGAGAAATGCCCACTAAAATGCTGACACATTTACATGAAGACTTAAAAAAAAAAGTTTGCAGATTGATGCAGAAATGTGGATAACTGTATTCAAGATTATAAAAATGAGAAACTGAGAAAAGCCAACACTGCCAGATTTGTCTATCCCTAATTCACATAATAATGCCTCAATGAATATGTAAGGTGGAGTAGAACAATGACTCCTGCAAACTACATCCCCTGTATGCCTCCATATGTACATGCACATGTCCCTCCCACCCACCAGCCACTAGTCCCACTTTCAGTTTTAGTGTGAAGGGGCTCTACATACAAACAGATGGATGCACATAGGGGCTTCTCCATGGAAGCAGAAACTCTGGCTACTCAAGAATTCTCGCTGGTGCAGAGGAGCAAACATGAGTATACGCTACATGAGTATATATAGTCCTCGACATGGCGTGACAGCCCCAGCCCCCAGGGAACGTGGGAAAGGAAATAAAGACTCTGACGGACTCTTATGAAGTTAAAATTAGGCCACAACTTTATTAAACTTCCGAATGTAGGAAGACCTTGGTTTAGGCCTTGGGCATGTATCCCTCCCAATTGGGGAACTGAGGCATATCAGGGTAAGTGTAGGCAGGCAGTTGAGCCCATATCCCCACACGCAGGGTAGTTCACTGACAACCTTTCAGTGTATGGCCAGTGACACCCATTTATGCAACCCCTTTAAGAGGGGACCCTGGAATCGCCACTGCAGCAGGGTGAGTCACCACTTCACACACAGACACACACACCCAATTATAGGGAAGAAAAGACTAAAGGATTCCACCCAAGGCCATAACCGCCAAAGTTTTGACAAATTACTATGGGGAAGACAAAGCCTGCCAATGCAGGAAAATTTCTTCCCGGTCCTTCAACAATAAACAGTCAAAGACCGTAGCAGCGCCTGCTAAACAGGAAGAAAAAGTTAACCTGTAAACAAGAAACATTAAAAAAGGGTAGGGTAGGGAGGGTGAACCTCCAGAGCTGTCTGCCTGGCTAATACTGGCTCCTCCCCCTATTTATAATGGGTCTGGCCCCACTTCCCAGGAAACAAAACTTAAAGCTGAGGCTGGGTGTGAACCTCTGAATAATACACTGAGAAGCAGACCAGCCCCCTTCTACTAGCAAGTTCCCTGGGAACTGTAGCACTGCATGCGATCCTGCAAAAGGCACCCACAATATAGTGTGAGTGCTTATTAATGCTACATGTGCCAGGCTTGCACACCAGCACACAGAGGGGTGTCCCCTCACATGTTCAGTATGGATGTATTTCATGGACACCTCTGCTCTGAGGCCAAGCTAATAAGCAAGACAAGAGACATCTTTAGAAATGGCCTGTATGCATAGTTTGCAAAAGCTTCTGTCAGAATTGTTTCAACTAATTTTATCATTGTCCTCCTCCCTCTCTGATAGGCCTAGAACTATGAAAACGTTGGGAGATTCAAAGAGAAGACAGTACTTCTTCACCCAGGACATAGTTAAACTATGGAATTTGCTCTTGCAAGATGTAGTGATAGCCACTAATTTGGATGGCTTTAAAAGAGAATTTGAGAAATTCATTGCAGGGAGTTGGGCTAGATGACCCTTGTGGTCCCTTCTAGCTATACAATTCTATTATTCTTTTCTCATTCTTCCACCACACCTTCTGAAAAGAAAAGGGAAAGGGAAAGGGAAATCAAATTAATTATTGGGATTCCTCTACTTGCATGCATATTTCAATATCAATTGCCCCAGATACACAAAAGGCAAATGATGAACCCAGTACAGCTTCCCTGTTTGAGAATGCTCCAGCCTTACCTTTCCTGGATAACACAGGGGGCACCCAAATGAACCAGCTAGTTATACATGCACACAAAGTCGCTGGCTGAAAGTAATTCTGTATTCAGTTTTAATAGAGCTGAATCTCCTGCTGAGATTTCAATATCTGACAGCCTTGCTTTTCGTGCCCCAAATGCCCAACCTCCCCCACCCTCAATGTTTGACCTTGGGTATGATTATATTCTTGTACATATCTCATGCAATGGGAAACCATTTGCCTGTATCACTCATCTCTCTCTCTTGCTCTTGCGCTCACGCTCTCTCTCTCTCTCTCTCTGTCAATCCTGTGCAACTGAGATGGTCTGGTGCACTGAACAACAGTTAAAATTAACATTGAAAGGTGTTTCTTTCCTCTTTTCCCTGAATACTGTGAAAAGAGGGGGGGAGAAAGTAAGAGCCAAAATTGCCTGCATTTTTAAACTATTATTTAATTGTGGATTTTGTTGTGCTCTTATTTTAAAAGCTGCAATCTCCAACATTTCTCCAATGAAAATAGGCTTGTCCCATTCCATAATGATAATTTTACTATTTATACCCCACACATCTTACTGGGTTGCACCCAGCCACTCTAGGCGGCTTGCAACATATATAAAAACATTTTAAAAATTAAACATTTTTTTTTAAAAAAAAAACCTTCCTTTTCCCGGATTGCATTTAGACTGCTCGGGGGTCAGATAACTCCATCCCCTCAAACATTTCTCCAGTGAAAATAGAGACATCCCAAGGGAAAGTGGGACATTCCAGGATCAAATCAGAAACTGGGACAGCTTCTCTAAATCAGGGGTGTCCCTGGAAAATAGGGACACTTGGAGGATCTGTGTACATGCATGTCATGTTGTTTTTCCTCTCTGCACTGTATTTTTATGTTCTGTAGACCAAATAAACTAAACTACAAAAGTTAACGGGTTACCTTTTTAAAAATACTCATTTAATGAAGCAACAAAACAACTGTCATTGGGGAGGATGGTACAGGGGACCTGTTTCTTATGCTGAGCTTAATTCCTTTCCTCTGTTTGCTTACAGGATGGCTTAGTGCACTGCAAAGCAGAGTGTCTGTGCTCCAAGTCATTAATCAACCAGGGTTGCATCCAGTGTCAGTCCTGCTCAGGTTACTGAACTTAATGAGCATGGCTAACTTAGTTCCTTTAATTTCAATGACTCTACTCTGAGTAAAGCATAGTTGGATATCACACATAGTAACAACTCTGGGCAAAAGGTGTCAAATCTCTTTAGAGCTTTAGGTGGTCACTGACAAAGTTGCACCTCTTCTCCTGAGTGAACTATTGTGGATAGTTTCTTCCCATACAGTGGTAACTCTGTTTTCAAAGATCTTGGAAGTCAAACATTTTGGTTTTCAAACGCTGAAAACCTGGAAGTAACGGTTTGGTTTTTTTAATGCGCCTCGGAAGTCGAACAGGAAATGCGGCTTCCATTTTAAGTTTTCCGGAAGTAAATGCTTCCTGAAGTAAATGCTTCAGTTTTTGAACATTTCAGATGTCAGACAGTCTTCCGGAATGGATTAGATTCGAGAACCGAGGTACCATTGTATATCATTTGACTTGTGGATACATATGCATTGTGTTGTATGGATTTTGGAGCAGGGTTGTTTGTTTTGTTGTTTTGAATTCTTTTTTTAATATGCAGCATGAGTTGGGGAGGGGGGTTGGCCGTACGTCTGACCTCCCTTCTAATTCCTGGATCTAGCTGGAATTCAGTTCTTGAAATAGCCAGGCTACCTTCCTGGTTAGGTAATGGCCTAAGTATGGGTAGTTAAGGTAACAAAGGAAGTAGCTTGGCACTAGAGGGCACATTGGTGGGGCGCCCTCCCTCAACTCACTGGTAGTTAGAAAGATGAAGGCTAGAGCTGAGATGGGAGGTAGAACCTAGAAGCAAGGCTGCAGGCTTGGCAGTTGGGAAACAGAGCCATGCCTGATTTCTACTGGAATCCAAGGCTGTGGCTACGGGAGAAGCAAGCCCCCATTGAGATGTTAATGCTGTGAGCCGCTCTGTCATAGGCTCAAGCTGCATATATGTGTAGATAAACCCTATATTATAAAGACACCACAGCCTGCACTGTCCCTTATTCCAAAGGAGGCACAAACCCTGGGTTTTTTGTTTCTACATTTATTTGTTAGGGGAAAGCAAGAGGGTATTCGTCAAGTTGATTATAGTAGCAGGTTGGAAGAGGTGAAGGAAGCTGGGGAAAAGAACTGAGGGTTTCAGCTGTACGCAGGAAGACATTGTCTAGATCAGTGTTTCCCAACCTTGGGCCTCCAGCTGTTTTTGAACTACAATTCCCATCATCCCTGACCACTGGTCTTGCTAGCTAGGGATGATGGGAGTTGTAGTCCAAAAACAGCTGGATGCCCAAGGTTGGGAAACACTGGTCTAGATGCCCGGTTCATTTATAGATGACCATCAGGCATACCTGATGATAAAAACAGACCAGTTCTCTAATGCTGGTTATGTTAGTATGTATGTATGTATGTATGTATGTATGGAAAATTGACTTCCCCACTGGGGAGAAATCATGTGCATGTCCATTCTACCACCTATTTTGATGCTGTCATTCCAGCATAGGACAAAGACCTTTTTACAAACCTTAGAAGGGTAGCTACATCTTTAGCTGCTGCATTCTTGTTCTATTATTATTTTATTTATTTCATAGTTAAACTGTTTCATGCTTGCTTCATCATTTTTAACACAAGTCAGATTGAGATCGCAGCTGAGCTGAAGAAGAGGAGGCACAAAAGTTTCGCAAATGCACACACACACACACACACACACACACACAACCTTAGGTGGGTTTGATCAACCAGTTTATTTCCAATAAGAGCTGGATATTATTGCCATCTGGTGGTGGGAATCCAACGACACTAAGATGTTTGGAAGGATCTCATGAGCAATTCAGCTGTGCCAGCATTCCCCAATCAAGCACTATCCAGATGTTTGGGACTACAACTCCCACCATCCCTTACTATTGGCTGGGGCTATTGGGAGTTGTAGTCCAAAATACCAAGAGGACACCAGGTTGGAGAAAGCTGAGCTATGCAATTGCCACTTCACCATCAAGCTATGCTTTTTTCTGGTTTATTCAATGATAGGAAAAGTTGTCATTCATATATTGGAGGTGGGCGGGGGGAGGATCTGGTTCTCTGAAAGATAGAAGAATCAATGGAATGGCAAAGTCCACCTGGTATAGCTGACAATAAACCCTCTTTTTTCTTTTGTCCTCGGGACTCCTTAAAACAGGGATGGGGAATTTGTGGCTGCACCTGGAATCCAACAACATTTAACAGTAAATATGATAATACTATCAAATATAGATAAAAATGACATACCGTAATCTTTTTAAAAAAGTATAATTACATGCCAAACAATATAATATACCAAACAAATTTTTAAAACAAAACATGAAGGTGCCTGCTGGATATTAAGAAAAAAGAATTTTGAGGGCATAGGTGCTGCCACACTAAAAGACTGGGTCCTCTTATTTTCTCAACCCTCATAAGACACTTTTACTGGAATTTATGAAAATGTACTCAAATAGTTGGTTGCAAGTCAGGATGGGAGAATCGGCAAATTTCAATTCTCTCACTTCCTCATTTTCCCCATCTTGAGGTCAGTTCTCCACATTTCCAACTCATTTTGCAATTCTTTTAAACAAAGTTTGAAAATCCGTTAGCATGCTAGTGTGAATTTTTCCTAATATATACATTTTTAATGCAATTCCCCATATTACCTTTCGGTATGCTATTTCCACTTATATGTGCATTTTATGCACACTTTAGCCCAGTATGCATTTTTTTGCACAGCTTACTTGGCTGGAGAATTATGCTGCAGAATTCAGGAAAGTGTGAATTTTGAAAGATGCCTGTGTTTCGGTTTGTGTATTGTTTTGGAAAGTGCAACTTAGGTAGGTTTGCTTTTCAGCTTGAACTGAATTGAATTTCTGTTCCATCCTGCAAATCAAGGACCTGAGGCTGGGAGTTCTCTAGGCATAAGAAATCCAAAGGGGAAAGGGAAAGAGGAAAGTGCCATATTGAGTTTGTCGCAGCAGAAATTGTTGTAGTACTCCCCAACTCCCCATTCATCTCCATCAATAATATTTGGTTAAATGACACTCTAATATGTGTGTTGAAACATTCTGGAATAATTAAAATTGCAAAGGAAATGTGTTGGTTTCGGGGGGGGGGGAGGGAAATGAGAAAATTTTCTAGCATTCTAAAATGTTTTGAAGTCAGTGCTTTCAATTAACTTGGTATCAATAAATTGACTGATTATCAACACCTTGCTTTCAGGTTCCCATTACTGCTTGTTCTTGTTTCCTTTGATGTTGTGCATTAAATGTACTATGTAGGTGTTCATTTGGGTATGTTAAAAGTTACTGGGGTTGCTTAAACTTGCTATATGAAAGTCAGTCTATATTCTCATTAAGTATAAGCAATGCTGAAGGAGAAAGAAGACCTCATTCATTCTCTTCTGTCCAGGTTTTCTTTTGCTATTCTGTTGGTTGTGTTCCATTCCATTTGCAGCAGAGCAGGAATTTATTTGATAAGGGTGCAGCACAGCACTGAATGCAGCACATTTCTACAATGTAGACCCTAGATCCACACTATGCCCCAGATATCCATGGCTTCTCAGAGATCTGCACAGGCCCAGGTCACTTCTGGTTTTTAAAGCCCTTACCCATTAAAAAAAACTAACAAGAAAATAAACATACAAAATAACCATCAGCTGCTTCCTTGCTTGTTTCAGGCTCAGAGTAAGAAATAAAAAACGATCTGCGTACAAGAAAGTCTGAATACTAAACACATTGACTGAATGGGAGAATTTTGCACAGTCGAAACTCCTTGGATTCTCAGATCTCAGGCTGCAATTCTAAGCCTATTTCAGTGAGAAAACCCCATGAAGTACAGTGGCCAAGTCATTTCTGTCCAAGAGGAGTTGTAGTTGGCAAACCACCCAGAGCTGAAAAAGGCCCTCATTGCCACTGATACCACCACTAGGCTATACCAGCTACTGTAGGTAAAGAAGAAGCAATTAATTTCAAAGCCACATGGCCCTCTGAATCACAATAAGAATCAGTGTTTCAGTGCTGCCTGCTTTATCATGTTTGCCAACATATATACCATGCACGAGTAATTTTTTAATGCATGCCTTGAGATAATCAACGCCAAGTGTTGGATAAGACTATGCAAGAACATAACATGAGCAGATGGAATCCAATGGCCCTTGATAGTTATCAAGGAAATCTCATCGTGTACAATCATATCATGCCATGATTGTGTTGTCTTGAGTTATGACAAGCTGCAGACAATTTGGGGTAGCTTTTTTCTTCTTTCAGAGAGACTCATACTTCCTGAGCCAAAAAACTGAAATTAAACTTGTGCAATCAAACATAATGCATAAAATTACTGATATAGACTAGAAAATAAAGTACTTCCTGAAAAATATATGCACTGAATTGTTGGGAGTGGGGAGAGAAAGATAAGCAATCTATATAAATCAATCCATTTGCCAAATGTTTACTCAATGAGAACTGAGATGCTGAGTATATGCTAATCTGTTAAGAAACTGACATTTGCTAGTAAAAGTTTGTGGCATCAAGTAAATCACCTCCAGTGTGGGGATCTGATGAAGATATGGGGACCTGGTCCCATAGCTGGTGGCCATATGTTCTGCTCCACACAACTCAGTCCTATATCTGAAGCAATTCCTGGTCCAAGTTCTGATTAAAGAACTATAAGAAGAGAGAGCAGGACCCTCAAAGCTGCCTATCATATCTAAACAGCAAGCTGAGCTGGCAAATCAGGTCAGCTGGCTACATGCTGAGATTACTGTATTCTATTTAAATCAAGAGGTCCCACTGCCTTCACTGCTGGTGGAGAGGCAGCTGCTGCAACAGCTTTCAGTGAGATCTTGCAAGATCCCATGCACTCCACGAGATCTTGTGGAGTGCATGGGATCTTGCAAGATCTCACTGAAAGCTGCATATAAATTAGCATTTAAAAACATTTGCAAATCAGTGTCCTTTCTGGACAGATAAGTCACTGAAACACGCTTCTGCCTCCTCCTTCTAAACATCAACATGGGTTGTAAATCAAGAGGCCATTCTCCTTTGATTCTTGGAAATTAAGGAGGTTAGAATTGATAAGGCATTTCTTTGGTGTTGCTGTGCTATGTCCAAATACCACCATAATTCAACAGGAGAATATAGAGGACTCCCCAAAAGCCCTTTGAAGTAGGCAAAAATCAAACTTTATTCTTGATGTGCATAGGTTCAGAAACATTATTTTATGTAAATGTGATATTTAGGGGGTTTGGGAGGCGGTTACTACTTCTGTCTGTTGATATGGTTTGTATATATTTATAGTTTTGTTGGTGTTTTAAATAAAAATACTTGTTTTTAGCAAAATACAATTGACACAATTCTGTCTCCACTTGCCAAGTAACACATAGGTGAATATATCTTACGAGTGGGCTCAATGTCATAGATGGTGGATGGAAAGCAAACTTGTCTCAACCCATCTGCATTTGGTCCAGAAATTTCACTGGCAGATCCCAATGGGCCACTTGGACCAATATAGAAGAGACCAGGAAGTCCTGCAAGAGATGTGTAGTATTGGAGCCAGGGACCATTATGGTTTTAATAGCGACAGGGTGGTGGCAGAATGAAGCAGAGATTGGAGCCTTGGGAAAATGGCAGGAAACTGGTACTCTGGCCTGCTTAGCTAAGAGATTCCTTGATGGAAATAGTATTGGATACATAGTTTTGTTGGAGGCCATGGCTAGACTAACTGTTAGACTACTGAGGCATGCTGACTGGAGGCTGATGTGAGCTGTAGTCCAACAACACCTAGAGGGAACCAGGATTGTGAAGGCTGCCTTAGCCCTCTCTTTTTTATGCTCTTGGTTTCCCAGTTGAGCCAATAAACTCATTGGGTGACTATAGGCATCACTCTTGCTTAGCCTTATTTACCTTGCAGGGCAGTTTTTGTTGTGGAGCGGATCCATCTATCTGTGCCACCTTGAACCCTTGGAGGAATGACATTGCTACAGGCATAACCAGGAAAAATAAGTGTTTTTAAAGGAATCTGCATGGTGCATGATTCAGCATGATTCATGTTTTGTCAATTTACTTTTTGCTTTGAATACAGTTGTGAATTTTAGATAATTTGTGCCATTAATTTCTGAAATTAGCCTTAGGCCCCTCATAATACCACTAATCCAGATCTAGAGAAGAACAGAAGTGATGGGGTCATCCAGGCCCATGCAGAGTTTTTCTGAGGCCCAGGGAAGGAACCTTGTTAGAATAAAGTTATAAACTCAAACAAAACAACAACAACAGCCAGTTCCTGGTGCCCCATCCCCGCACCAGCTTAGTTAGCCCTCCAAGGCCTACTACTAGTGAGCATGCCAATAATAAGAAGAATGACTGCACTCTTCTACTTACCTGTTCCAGTAGCTCTTTGGTGGGTTTGTTGTGAGCTAGACAAGCAAGACCCTCCATCACAGGTACTAAAATTATCTTTGGAAAGAATATTGCTGTATTAAGTATGCACACATCCTTGAATCAATTTTATCAAAACATAAGAAGCTGCCTTATACTGAGTCAGGCTGTTAGCCCTTTTGGCTCTACACTGACTGGCAGCAACTGTCCTTCAGGCAGGGTTCTATCCCAATCTTTCCTGGAGATGCTGAAGATTGAGCCTAGGATCTTCTGCATGGGAGCCATATGTCCTACCACTGAGCCACAGTCCTTTCTAAGGGGACATAGGAGGCTGCCTTATAGGCTGTAATATGTAACATGCAGAAACACTTTATATTAGATAAGATGCTTTGCAGAATTGTGACTATTAGGCAAATGTGCATACACAGGAACATGGGAAACTACTGATCCAACTAATCTCAGTATTGTCTACACTGACTCAGCAGCTCTTCAAGATTTTCAGGCAGGGATTTCTCTCACCTCCACCTGGAGATGCCAGGGATTTAACATGGGATCTTCTACATGAAAAGCAGAGGCATGCTGCAGAATGAAGACTCTTTGGAGGCAGTCTGGAGTTGGGAAACTAGAAACAAACAGAGGGCATGGGATGGTGGAAATGGAACATGGAGAGTTTGATACGAAGAAGACTGCACTCTACAGAAATGCAGAAAAGACATTTCTGCATTTCTGTAGAGTGCAGTCTTCTTCGTATCAAACTCTCCATGTTCCATTTCCACCATCCCATGCCCTCTGTTTGTTTCTAGTTTCCCAACTCCAGACTGCCTCCAAAGAGTCTTCATTCTGCAGCATGCCTCTGCATAAATATCCTCCTTTTACCTCTGAAGTTCTCCACATTTCCTGCAGCATCGCTAGGGGTCAGAGACACAAAGGTGCTATCCCCTGACTGTGGCAAATACTGCCATGTGTTGTATGTTTGATGAATTAAAAGGATGCTGCCAACTTAATTACACTGTAACCCTTCAATAAAGGAAGGGCAGAGCTGATTAACTAGTGAATAATTGGGGGCTGATTGATGGCTTTCTCCCTCACTGCTAAAGGCTGTATATGTAATTATTTTGCCTCTGGGCCTAATTTTCCACTGTTAGCTTCCACTTTTGTCATCAGCTGTAATTTATGGATGGGGGCCCCCTAGAAAATGAAGTAGCCCCCCAACTCCCAAGTCATGTCACCTACAAATGGCCACCAGGCTACCCCAGACACTCATCTTTCTAGCCATTTAGTAGCATTAGCAACCCCACTCTCCACAGGAAAGAATACAGCCATTTGTCAACAACTATCATAATATAGATTTTCCCCTCCACTTCTTCTTGTCACATAATAATGTTTGGGCATCCAAACCATAGGTTTTATGTGTGGCGTAAGTGCCAAATCAATGTACAGCAGCTGAGAAAGGCTATTTAGGAAAGCACCTTTAAAAGCTGAAATAATTTTAGCCAAAAAGAAAAGCACCAACACTATAAATGTTAGGCAGGATATACAACTGATCCTTAGGAATCAAAGCCAAAGCTTGTTTGAGAAGCCACATTGATTCTGGGGGGTGGGGGGGGGGAGTGTTGTGCTACAATCCTGTACTGATGTTATACAAATTTCGAATCTGGTTCCTGGATGCAAAATTCAGGATTTTAAGCATTTTAAAAAAAGCTTTATAGCCCTTAAGGCTGTGAAAAAAGGCTAGAAAATATGCACTCAGTGCCTTGTGATATCTCAAAAGAGTGGGTGGCGGCAGTGGCAATGGCGCTGACTGAGCAGTGGTGAGATAGTTGTGTATTTTTATGCAAGCCACAGCAAAGTATGCAGGATATATATGGAAATGTGCTTAGTTTGTAGGATGGATGCCCATCACAGAATCCAGCTTTCTTGGCCTAGAAGAGTTTGCACTGGTGCAAAATGTTGACTTTGTGTCTCTGTGTGTAAGTATATATGCAAAAGTACACAGAGCTCTCAATGTTTAAATTTCTATCAGTTGACAAAAATAACATGCAATTTGTACAGCCTGATCAATGTTGATCTGTTTTGAAAGCCTGGATTCATTTCACTGCATAAAATGTAAAAACAGCAATGACTGGAATAATGAGGGTGATACATGGAATAGAAGGGGTACTGGCTTTAGCAGCCATATGCAAAATACCACTGTCTCATCCCCTGTCCTGTGATGTGCAACTATTAATAAAGAAATACACATTTAAGCAGATTGAAAACATTTATATTAGCTCACAGTGTAATCATTTGCTAAACAAAAGACTCTGATATATTAAAAAGATGGGACAGCTCTCCAATTTTGTCTCCTTATTCTGTCTTCACAGACTATCCCTTTGCCTGTAAACTGCATCAGGATTTCAAGACGCCTTTCCCTCAGACCTCAGGTGGGTGCTGGCCCCAAAGGAGGTAGTGGGCTGGATAGAGAGGGAGGAAAAAGATTGATATTTGCCCTCTCTTCTTATCTGCACTTGATTTATAAGTCAGTGCAAGTATGCAGGAGAAATAAAGGCAAAGACCTTGATGCTTCCCTGTGGAGAATATGCACCATTTGGATTGTAGGCATGAAAGGCAAGAAATTAATGTTAAGCTGATCATCTGTCACTACTGCCAGCCTGATGGTTTTGCAAAGAACGGGGGAACTGGATGACATGCCCTCCAGTCAAGGGCACGACTGCCCGCTGTTCGCATATTATAAACACAAAGCTTTGGGTTTGGAAGGGATTTAAATTTAAATTATACTGTACTTGGGGGAAGGCAAATCTTTTACACAAGTTTATTTTCCTGAAGTATTAACATGCAGATTTTTTTTTTTCTTTGGGCTGGCTTTATGAAAAGAAGAAGAAAATAGCTTGCCTTTCCACCTTTTTATCCCCATACAGAGGCCTTAATAGGTATCCCTAGTTTTAAAGCAGTCTGTTCTCTGATGTAATAAGGCTTTAAGACTTTCTTTATGCAACCAGAGGGTGAGACACATTGCGTAAAGAAACAATAAAAAAAAAAAAGCTCTTCTTATTTCAATGGACGGAGAAGGCCAAAATAAGTCCTGGACTTGGGGGTCTGAGATTATTTGTTTATTTATTTTCCTGTTCAAAAATGACCATAATCGTAATATTTGTGGCTGGAGCTATCACAAATATGCCTATGGGATAAGGAGAAACATAAAATTTGTGTTACCGTGTTCAAAGATGAGCTTCAAAGAGGTAAATGAAGCACTTTGTGTGATTGCAAATACCTTATACAATGTCGGGGGAAATAGAAGCCCTTAAAACAAGCAAAGATTGACTTCCACGTGTTTGGTCCCTTGGTTTACAACTAAGAACTTCTGTAACATTTTGCTCACCTGATGGCCTTTGCACTTAAATGATTTCAATGCTCTAGACTGATGCCCCCCAGATGTTGCTGGATTGAAATTCCCATCAGCATGCAGATGATTTGAACCACAACTTCCATCATTCCTGACCATTGACCATGCTGACTGGGGCTGATGGGAGTTGTAGTCCAACAGCATCTGGAGAGCAGCAGGTTTGCAAAGGCTGTTCTAGATAGTAGTTCCCCTTTTTTAAAAACTAGTCTCCATTGTAATGAATGAGGAATGTGCTCACAAGCACAGCCTCAGGATTTTTTCCACAGCAGGTACAATGACATCAGGGCCAGGAGAATTGTCAGACCCTTCCTGCTTTGGGAAGTGAATGAGGTAGTAAGTTGACCATTGTTTGTGATAAACTGTCACAAAGGAAGTCAGAGAATCTATTACTGTTGAAAAGCAGCTGGAAGAGGAGAAGTGTGCAGAGGCCAGAGAAATAATTATGAGGCTGGAGGATGTGTGGGAAAGTGACTGTTGTTGCTGTACTACCCCACATGTCAGCTGTTAGGTAGGGAGGCTGAGCAGCCTAAACTAAGCCTCATTGCACCTCAGTTCTGTTTGGGACTTTCTCTGCCCTCACTGACATCATCTTCAAGGTCTGGGGAAGGCCCATGAGGATTCCCCAGCTCTCTCCTGCCATTTCCTCGTATGCTTCTGTTTGTTTGTTTGTTTCCCACATATACGTGGTCGCACATGAATTAAATGCACATAAGTGAGGGGATGCCTTACAGCACTTCTAGTCTAAATGTCATTGCCGGAGGTACCCAAATGCTGGGACCTCCCCAGCTGACATATAGGGGATGGATGTATGAGAGCATATTTGTTTATTTCAGGCAATAATCAGTTAAGAGGGAGGATGCAGCTGGTGGAGGTATAACGAGGCTCAACATATGACTCAGAGCAATTGACCTTAAAAGTGACAGACATTAAGGCATTGCCATATACCAGATCCATGAACCAAACTTGACTGAAATCAACTCCATGAAAAGAGGACATAATTGTGAGGGGTTCTGTATCTAAAGAGGGACATGTAAACAATATGCTTGATAAGTGTGGTTGCCCTGAGATGAGTCCTGGACCGTCTCTTGCACGAAGAAAAGACTCGCCATAACCCTCAGTGAATGAGAAGAGTACATGCTCTGACGGCACACTGAGTGTAAACGAAACCTCTTCTGTGTAATCACACATTCAAGTTTTCTCAAGGCAGAGCCACTTCATCCTAGATTTGTCCTCATCCTCCTTACTAGTGCTAAACACTGAGACTAAGGAATAGGAAGATGACAGGTTATACCAATACCCTTGGATCTGGTTGTAAGTAAGAAGGCAGACAGGTGAGGATGGAATGAGGGCAGACTGCGGTCCCACCTGAGAGCTTTCCTCTCCTCTCCCAGTCTCTCACCTTGGGAGATCTTCACTTCCCTGCCTCTCACTCAGGCTCCTTCCACCAACTATCTGCAATTTTCATGTGGGTGAAGCCCTTGGCCCCCATTGGTGGCCCAGAGCAGGAGACACCACAGGGGTCTACCCCTTGAGGTGACTCCCACTGTCACTGCCCATCATGGAGCAGCCCACTGACTGAAGCATGATGGGCTTCCCCCTCTGCATCCTGAAACATCCTCAGGGTTGGTTGAGTCCTCTCAGCTCATACATAAGTTCCACTACATCTGCAGCTGCTAGACCACTCTATGTGGTGGGCTTCAGCAGAGCCAGTTCAGCCATTCAGCAGACTGAGGCTGCTGCCTCAGGCAGCAGAAGCCTCCAAGGCAGCCCCACTACCAGCGCAGAAGTGATGCTGGTATCAGCACTGAATGCTGCAAGATCTAGACCAAAACTTGCACTGATGCTGCTTCTCCACCAGTGGTGGAGGCAGCAGGACAGGCAGAGAAATGGCAGCAGCAAGTAGTGGTGACAGCAGGACAGGGCAAGGCAGCACTTGCCATTTCCCCAACTTCAGTATATATAGAATGAGCCTGTCCCCACAGGCAGAATGCATCAAATGGTGTTGCTCTGATCACCCTAACATCTTGTGGTTTGAAAGCTGATAACAAAAGAAGAAAATGTGATCTTTTGCATAATTATTTTTCAATAATAGCTGGCCTACGTTGCCTAATTCTCAAAAGCTTCTTTTCTGATCCTGTTCACTCTGCCCTTGATGATTAAAATGTACACAATAAACTCAATTTATATATATATAAAAGATTTATCTCCTAAATATGATTACAAATGACCTTTGATAAAGAGTTAGCGAAGAATACCAGGAAAATAAGAGCTTCAAAAAGGGGGAAAGATTAAAAGCAAACATTCTAGAGAGGTGGTTAATTTCAGCTTCCTTTATATGCTCCATTATTATTATTATTTTTAAAGCCATCACACCATCACTAACTTTTATCAGTAAGTTCTCCTTTGTTTTGCTCTGCCACCTAATTCTTTTGATGACAATGAGTCCACAGTTTTCCAGTCAGTGATTTTGATCTGCATGTTATTGTCAACCTTTTTTTCACTGCTCTGGCTTATATGCAGATCCTCGCATCAGAAGGCAGGGGCAGACTCAGTGTAACAGCTGGCTGGTTTTGCATAAGAATGGACTGCCCTTTCCCTGTTGTTTGCTCTTTGAAAATTACAGTAGGTGGGTGTCTGACTCACATTTCCCCCCCTCCAAACAAATACAGATGAAACTTCATAGGTGTGTGTGTGTGCGCACGCGCGCACATATATTTCTTTATATATTTATATTCTACCCTTCCTCCCAAATGAGCACAGGCCAGCAAGCAGAAAACAATTAAAAAGTCGTCTTAAAAACAATTCTAACACAGATGCACTAGGATAAAGATCTCTACTTAAAAGGTTTGTTGAAAGAGGAAGGTCTCCAGGAGGACCTGAAAAGCAGTGGCGTAGCGTGGGGGTGCATGGGGGGCCGGCCGCACCGGGCGCAACATCTGGGGGTTAGGGTTAGGGGGCGCAAATCCACGGGTTAGGGGGTGCAAATTACTTGCCTTGCCCCGGGTGCTGACAACCCACGCTACGCCACTGCTGAAAAGAGAATGAAGATGACACCTGTCTAGGGTTGCTACACATCCAGAATTTCTCAGACATACCTGGAATACAGCCATGGGGAACAGCGTCCAGGAGGCAATCACTGATATGTCCCATAATAGAAGTGGCGAGTTTGGCAATTTCTGGAAAAAATAGCTCTAAACCTCAACTTTTGTGTCCGGATTTTCACTTTCTGAAATACAGCAACCCTACCCCTGTCTTCTGTTTAATGTGTGGGAATTCAAGGGGTAGGTCCCATGACACAATATATTGTGCAGAATTAACTCCTGATAAGATATCAGTAGGTGCAGTGGCAAAGCTGCATGCTCCGGCACTGGGGGCGGAGAGCAGACAGGGGCATGGCTGGCGTGTCCCGGGGGTGTGGCATGCCACCCGCAGTGGTATGGCTTGCATCCTGGGGGAGTGGCACACCACCCGGCACAGTCAGGGAGGCACAGCGCGTGCTGGAGGGCAGCCGCAATTGTACTCCCTCCCTGATGGTGCCTGGGTCCCACAGCCTCCCCCCCTCCCCGTTCCTCCGCCAGTGAGCAGGAGACCCTTTCTGTGAGATAAGCATTTTAGCTTTATGAGGCTAGTTAATACTAATTAATGCATGAAAGTGTTAATACCGTAGAGTAAGCTGTCCTGCCAGGCTTATCTATGTCACTTCCCTTCCTTTGAGAAGCTCAGCAAGTGAAGAGAGTTGAACTGGTTGCTCTAGCACAACCACA
The DNA here is from genome assembly GCF_964252035.2 of Podarcis erhardii. Lineage (NCBI taxonomy): Eukaryota > Metazoa > Chordata > Lepidosauria > Squamata > Lacertidae > Podarcis > Podarcis erhardii. Next base: position 21,918,226 of record NC_138504.1, read on the forward strand.
TGACTCAACTGCCACTCTTGAGTTCCTATAGCAGTAATTTAGGAACTTTAATCACTCTGTAACTAAGCTCAGTTTTATTGCCTGGGCAGCTATTCTGAAGCACATGAATCTGACCTTTGGAGACTTTGTAAGTAAACAATTTTCAAACTTAGCAAACGTGCGGTCTCCTCCTATGTTGAGGGAAACTTTGGAAATAAACTTTTTAAGGGGACATTTTGGATAAATACCCAATCTGTTGGGTATATACTGTAAAAAGTGAGGCAATTGTTCATGAATCCTGGTCCCAAGCTGTATAAGGCTTTATGCGGCAAAGCCAGCACTTTGAACTTAGCCCCATAACCAGTGCTTTTTTCTGGGGGGACACAGGGGTATGTATACCCCTAAACATTTTGTGAATCTTTGTACTTTTGTTCAATCACTGTATTTATTCTCCCCGATTTGAACTATAAAATGGTGATTTTCTTGAGTGAAAATGAGAGTACCCCTAAACATTTTTTAAGAAAAAAAGCACTGCCCATAACTAATTTACAGCCATATATAGATGCATATTAGGGAAAAATAGATTCTTTTAAAATAGTGGACAAGAAAGAGGGAAATGACTCCTAAACATTATACATACATACATACATACATACATACATACATACATCAGTTGCTTGCCACATAAGGAGTCTCCCAGCAGCTTGCAAAATATTAAAACCATTAAGCATAACATAAACACAGGAAAAAAACAATGTGTTAACTGTAAAAAGCCATACAATATCCTATAAAACAGATCCAATAAAACAGCAACAGAAACTTCCGCAGCTGAAAGATAACATCAATAGCAAAATAATCATAAGCCATCAAACCTGTGGGAGAAGGGAGGTACGTTTTACCTGGTGCCAAGAAGATGTAAATAATGGAGCCAGGTATACCTCACTGGACCTCACATTTGCCAAAGGTGCTTCTCCCAGTTACCTCCTAAAGTTTCCAGTCCTCAGGGACTGGAGTCCAGTCTGCTCTTAACTGGGGCACGCTCCCCCAAAGGAGCATGTTTGCCAATTCAAGTTGCTGGTTATAACTTATAAAGACATTACAAGGATCAAGATCGCAATACTTGAATGTTGGCAATTTCTGCTCCCATTTCCCTTTTCACTTGAAGCCTCTGATATCCCTTCTCGTACCCCTGTTTGTAAAATAAGTAAAGGGGAACGGAGAATGTATTTGGGGAATGGTGGTGGTGGGGTGCTTTGTGGGACAATGAGGACTCATAAGGGTGAGCAAGCAGAAGGTAAACTTGTAACATTTTTGAGATAGGTTTCTATGAGCTGCCAAATTTTGCTTCTGAGCTTGAAGAACTTAACTGGCACCCATTGTCCTCATATATGATTTTTAAGTGTGGCCTTTTTCTACTTAGGCTGTATCAGCAGGTTTAAGGTGGTTTGATAGTCAGTTTCAGAAAACCCTAGCATGGGTCTTTTGTCATATGAGGTACAGGAAATAGCTATCAGTACAGTACTTCAGGATGAGTGAATTTGCCAATATTGGATTCTCATTTTTCTAATCAAGTTCAGTTTGACACATTTCCTCATCAGTTTGTGAAGTTTCTTTGTAGGTTTGATTGTTTTTAAAGTCCTCATCAACATTTTAGACTGGATTTCTTCTAATATAAGCATCTTTGAATGGAATTTTCCTTTATATGCGTGATTTTGCAAAGCAGTTTCCCCAAATGTAATGCATTTTTGTATGTTATTTGAACTGACATAATATGCATTTTTATCCACATTTTATCCAAGTATGTGCAATTTTATAAACATTACTAGGCTGAAAAACTGCATTGCAAAATTCAGAGAAGTACAAACTGAAAAGGATGGCTATGTTTCAGTTCACATATATTTTGCAACCTACCTTCAAAGAAATAGAATGAGAGGCCAGTATTGATCAGAGTGTATCTCAGTCATATTTGTATGGTAGTCAATTCATTTGTATTCTAGATCAGCACTCTTCAGGCTATTGAGAACCCAAACCAGCATGCATTTGGAGATCCATTTCTTTCTTTCTTTCTTTCTTTCTTTCTTTCTTTCTTTCTTTCTTTCTTTCAATACTGCCTGCTGGTACAAACCAATTTAGATCAGGTCACGACCCAGTAGTGGATCCCAATCCACGAGCTGAAGTCCAATGCTCTGGATAATCAATTTCAAATAACATTGTTTTTAAAAAATCAAGGTGGAAACCTTCTAAATATGAAAAAGCTAAGCCTTTGGAGAAGTATCCAGACAATGAAAATGGGGAGGGCTTGGGAGTGAAGATGTTTGTTTTTAATTAAAAGGAATACAATCCTTACCAACCTGGCCAAGTTCAGGTCTTTTATTTGCACTGAGTTTTAATCTGTGTTCACATGAGCTCTTGGATTATGTTTGAATCAACTCCTCCTGCCATTGATGTTTTCATCAGTGCTGGCTGGCATTTCCAAATATGAAAATTAGTAATACTAATTGCAACAACGGGAAAGCATGGAGACTTAGCTGCTCTGCTTTGCTTAAACTGTTAACAAAGGGCCCAAGATGTTCAGATTACGTGACAAAAGTAAAGGAGGTGGGATATGGGGGAAACGTGCAATGAATCGGCTCTTCATATAATCATAGGTGTTGATGTGTTGCTCGCTCCACTATTAAAACTATGCGGGTTTTGATCTGTGCTGTGTTTGATGGGAAAGCTCTTTGGGTCCTCAGACATCCTATCATGCAATACGACTGACTAGTCCCATCTGCACTATACATTTAAATCCATACCACTTTAAACAGGGGTGTCTGATTTGGCAACAATGACCCACACCTTAGTTACACCTCATTCAGTTTACTGTAACGCACTGTACATGGGGCTGCCTTTGATATGTGCTCAAGAACTTCAACTGGCTCTGGTTATACAGAGCATACTGTTAAAACAGTTCCTTGTTAAAACAGTTCCACTTGCTACTGGTATAGTTCCAGTCACAATTCAAAGTATATGGCTTAGGTCCAAGCTATCTAAACTATCATAATACCTCATACAAATCTGCCCAGGTTCTGAGATCTTCAGGAGCGTCCCACCAACCTCATGAGCACCCTTGGTGGGGTTGTGGGAGAGGGCCTTCTCAGTGGCTGCTTCTGGACTTGGGAACTCCCTCCCCAGAGAAGATAGACTGGCTCCCTCTTTGTGATCCTTCTTATAAGACCTTCTTATTCCAACAGGCTTCTGTGAATTGGCTGCTTTTATTGAAAGGGCTGGTGCCATACCGTTTTTATTGTAATTATCTGCCTGTGTTTAACAGGAGAGAGAGGGGGGGAGGGAGAGATATTTAAATCTATTAATGTTTCAATGTGTCTAATGATTTTCCCCTCTATGTTTTTAGCTGTTCTTATTTTTATGTGCAAGCCACCCTGTCAGGGAGAAATGTGGGGCATAAATAAATAGATAGTAATAATCCTTGGAACTGGAAAGAGGGAATGACTGTTAAGCCATTTTAGGAATTGCAGCTCTGTGAGGGGAACTAGGGTCACTTAGCAGCTCTCAGAACCCTTAACAAGCTACCGTTCCCATGATTCTTTGGTGGAAGCCATGACCTTTAAAGGTGGTCTGATACCAATTTAAATGTATAGTGCAGATGGGGCCTAGGGTATACACCACATTCCAGTGGGACTTGCTTCGGAGTAATTGTGCTTGAGATCACACTGTCAAAGATTCCCCCCACCCCCCAATGGCTATGTTCTCACTACACTGTCAGAGGCAATATGCCTCTGAATACCAGTTGCTGAGAATCACAGAGAGGAAGGTGCTGCTACCCACTGGTCTCCTCTGTGGGCTCCAGGCATGCAGACCTATGTGGAGCATCTCCCCACACATGGCAGTGGAGGAATCAGACCCTCTGAAATGAATTTATTATATAATATCTGCATGAAAACTAATAGCTCATGGGCTTCTTAAGACAGTCAATATCATTGTTACATGTAAATATTGTACCTTTCAGTATGTGTTTTGTGTTCATTTCCTGTACAGATTTAGACTACGTCATTGATAATCTGGACCTGGACTTTGTTGATTCAAATGCCTTTTCATGTTTATATAGAGCATTGCAAAGCAGCAATTAAAATATTTAAGGAGGGTGAGGAAATCTTTTGCATGCAACAAAGATTCCCACAAAATGTTAATTTCTGTCAAATAAGTGAATATATGCACAGATGCCTCCTGACAGAGGCTATGATTTCTGAGTGCTTTGCATGCCAAATAAGTTGTTTACCCCCTCAATGTTTGCCAAGTTTACTGTCAATTTACAAATAATTTCCATTTTGCTGTTTATTCAGTTGCCTTTTGATGGATATGTCTTCCAGACTTTTATCTTGCATGTAGACAAACTAATTAATATTTTCCCTTCAGGCAAATATTTTTTTTTCTTAGATCTAAATGTGGGTTAGATTCTTCTCCGTTTCCATATGCTTTGTTCTGTCAATCATTTCCTCTTCTGTGTTGCTAAAAATGTAACTCAGTGGATGTCATTCCTCATGTTCTACAGATCCATTTCACCTACATGCACTTTTCCATTTGGATGTAGCTATTTTCCGTCAGAAGATAGTGAGGTGGAATAGTATGGGGAGCCTTTGAAACAAGATTTGAGCCCAGCAAGCATCTATATACTAGGCTGCTGGTATATTAGGGTCCTTAGCTTGACCTCATTCTTGTTAATGTTGTGGCATAAATGGTAGTGGGAAGAGATAACTCTACACAGTGCAGGGCCAAACCAATATTGAGCAATCCAAACCTTCAGCAAACCTCTCTACATGCCCCTCCCTCATTCAGCGAGTCTACCTCCTCATTGTAGCAGCACCATGAAGACCTTCTCTGTTTTGCTGGAAATGTTATAAATAAATAATGCATAAATTTGCACTTACAAAAAAAATTTGCATATGCAAATGATGCAAATCTGTCCTCTTTTGTTATCATTTTAGTGATACCACACTTCTTTGGGGTGGTGGGACTCCATCAAAATGAGTATTACAGCAACTCTTGGTCATTTTAGCAGTTGTCACCCTCTACTGGTGAGGCAGACAATTGGGAACCTGTGATATACACATACTGTGATTTTGACCTAGAAACCTCCAAACAGTTTTCGATCATTGCACTTGAATGAATCCCTTTTCCATCCTGCACCTACCCAGGTATTGAACAAGTTGAGTGGTAACTGATAACAAGGTCTTGTCAGTTGTGGCACCCCATTTTTTGGGAAAGGTCATCTCCTGAAAGGGTTGCTAGACACTGTGCTTGAAATAAATTACATAATTTTCTAAAGACATTGGAAGGCAGCCCTGTATCAGGAGGTTTTTAATGCCTGATGTTTAGTTGTGTTTTTTTATTATGTTGGAAGCTGCCCAGAGTGGCTAGGGCAACCCAGTCAGCTGGGCGGAGTATAAATGATTTATTAGTAGTAGTAGCAGTAGTAGCAGTAGTAGCAGTAGCAGTAGCAGTAGTTTTGTCTTGTTTTGTTTTGTTTTGTTTTGTTTGTTTTGTTTTGTTTGCAATGCAAGGTGAAAACTTTATTTATGTGTGCAGTTGTTTTAGATAGTTTTAATCTGTAGATGTCTTTTTTATGTTAGTATATCTCTCCCCCCCCCCTCCGTTTTGCTGTAATCTTTTTAAACTGTTGCATTATCTTATTTTTATTGTGGGCTGCCCTGAGAACTTCAACTGAACAGTCCCTCAGTATAGCATGGCATGGCAAACCACTTTTGGGTCCCATGTTGCCCATAGCAGTGAATAGAATATTCATACAAATTAAATATACAATACATTGGTCAAAACAGTGTAAAACAGCAAAATCACAGAATGCCCACCACAAAATATAGTCAATCAAAAATCACAAAATGCCACCAATCACACCGGTTATGTGTGCTTATAAATGTTTCAAATCAATAAGTTATCCTCAGCAAGGAAATCCAAATTACAAGACTGTTCTTGAAAATGATTTTCCCTCCCAAGTTCATTTGCATCTCTCAGCTCCCTTTCCTCCCTCAGATCTACCTATCAGGGTATGTTGGTCACTTTGTTTGCTCCTGCAGTAAGCACTGTGGCACTGCTCAAACATGAACACTGTACAGAGAGCCTGCCTCAAAAACTTCATGCTGAATTTCCTGTCTGGACAAAACAAAATAAAAAAATTCCTTCCAGTAGCACCTTAAAGACCAACTGAGTTAGTTCTAGGTATGAGCTTTCGTGTGCATGCACACTTCTTCAGATACACTGAAACAGAAGTCACCGGACCTTTCTATATAGTGAGAAGGTGGGGAGGGGTATTACTCAGAAGGGTGGTGGGAATGGGTGATTGGCAGATAGCTGCGATGAGCCTGTTGACGCCTCTTAACGACTGCAATAGGTCTAACAGGAAAAAGCAAGGGGTGAGAAGGTGAAAATGGCTTTGTCATGTATAATGAGATAAGAATCCAATGTCTTTGTTCAAACCAGGTCTCTCCATAGTTTTAAGTTTGGTGATAAGTTGCAATTCAGCAACTAACTCAGTTGGTCTTTAAGGTGCTACTGGAAGGAATTTTTTTATTTTGTTTTGACCATGGCAGACCAACACGGCTACCTATCTGTTCCTGTCTGGAGACCTTCATGTTCCCTGATAGGATGCAGATTTTGCATGGTAAATGTGGTCCCATTTAGGAGATGCTTCCCTTGATAGCTTGCCATCCAGCTGATTATTATTCTGCAGGTGTAATGGAGGAGTGGGATATAGTTACACAGACTGGATACTGAAAAGCTTTTGCAATGTAAAGGAGTATCTCTTCAGAGCTACAGTTTGTTTGTGTGTATTTTAATGAGAGGGTTGTACATCTCATTGCTTACCTAGACCAAACTTATAATTTTAATAAGCAGAACTGAAACCTACAAGAAACTAGATTCTTACAGCTTGTTCTGGCAATCTGCCACGCCTGGCAAAAGCTGGAAGGGAGAAAGTGCAAAGCATCCTGCAGTGTGCAGTGCCATGAATCATGGCCAGCAACACCTTTGGTAACAGTGCAACGACGTGGCAATGACAAAATGTATTAATGCAAAGTCACATCCCTGCTCACCCCCCAAGGATTAATTCTCAGACAGGATCTACCCTGTGATCCAACCCCTTCTCAGAAACAGCTGTGGCCTTGCAGAAGCAATTTCAGTGAAGAAGCTGGAAAATATGCTCCTGCAATGACAGAAATCAGCTCAGTCTGTGAAGGAGTTGTGCGACAAGTTAGAATTTTTTAAAAAATGAAATATATCCATGGGCGTGGCTGAGGTTTTCAAAGTTCAGAAATATATGGTTTGGCACAAAGGTGCGGCTTGCTCACAACATACATCCTTTTTCTGAACTGGATGCCAGTCCCTTGAAAGTTCTTCTCTAATTCAGATTGTAGACCAAGCTAGAACAAAAGTTGTTCTCTATTTCTCCTGAAGCAGACACCCTGCAGGTTAAAGACAGAGTCCCCTGAATCCAACGCTGAATATTCCCTTGAAGAGCCTTCTGAGTTGATTCATGATGAAAAATCCCTTGGAACTGTTGGGTGTGCATATGGAGCCATTCCCAGTCCTAGCACCAAGTGGTGACACCAAGTGATGACACAGCAAGGAGTCTCATGACAACTCTCTGCATGCTTAACAAAATCCCAAGATTCTTTGGTGGAAGTCATGACTGTTCAAAGTGGCATGGAACTGCTTTAAAGGTGTAGTGCAGATGGGTCCCAATTCATGCTTTCTGAAGCAATATGCCAATTGAAAAGCAATCATCGTTTGAAATTCACTTTTGTTATCTTCGGTTGTTTTCTTTAATTATACATCCTATGGGAAGAGTTGCACATAACTCTGAACATAGAATGGCTCTGATCAAATTCTTACTTTACTATCTCTGTGATTGTTATTCAGATGAGGGGGAGGACACCCAGCTGCTTTAGATAGAAATATTGCAAAAGCTGAAAAGAACAGCAATAAAATGGGGCCATCTCTAGTAGATGGAGATGTTGCATGAGACAATATACAGGAGTAATTGTTCATGTTATACTCAGGTGAATGATTTTTTTCAGGGATGACCTCATCTAAGAACATATGTACATTTCCACCATTATTGCTTGGAGCTGTGCCTTAACTAAATGGCAGTGATACTGCACTACCTGGCAAGGCACTGTGGCTATGATCCAGAAACCAAGAAATTGTCAAACTTTTTAGTTATGGGGTTGCTAAAAGCCACCAGGCTCTCCCCACATTTTACTGCTGCTATTATTGAACATTAATTTGTGACTATGAAATGCATCATCTAAATATGATTTCTGCGGGTCCAGGGAGCAGCACAGGCCAGTTCTGAAGCTTATTATGAAGCCTAACACTCCGGGGATATGTTCACATACAGCTTACTGAGTTTCTCTATGACTAATATTTAGTATAGTATCAATGATCCTTAACATCACCTCTGCAAAATAGCCTGGTATTAATATCCACTTATAGTTACTTTTCAGGAAAGCGAATCTGAAATTAGACTGTAGTTCAGGGAAGAGCACATGCTTTGCATGCAGAAGGTTCCCATTTGAGTCCCAGTTATCTCTAGGATAGAAATTTGATCTTGTTCTGCATTTTAATGAGAAATGACCTAATTCACAGTTTTTGAACCAATATACAAGCCGGAATAAGGGTATCCTTAATTTTAAGATTAGAGGAACTGCAAGAGAATAGTGTGTTCAATCCTATTCTAGAATAGGAAGAGCCCATCAATTCTTGTTTCTCTCCATTTTTCATTGTTCCAATCTTAAACTGAAAAAACCCTCACAAAAATCCATTAGGATGCAGCATTTATTTTAAAAACAATTATTCGTGTAAATTCATCAGCATTCATTGTGCGGTGATGCACATTTCTCCCAATATACACATTTTGCTATGTAGTTTTTCCTAGTATAAAATTTTCCAAACAATTTCCCATAATATAATTCCTTTCCAGATGCTGTTTTCACTTATTGAAGCAGTCTTAGCCACACTCCCCCTAAAATATATGCACTATTTGGCTGAAGAAGTGCAACAAACATTCAAAGAAGTGCAGATTTCAAATAACTGCATTTCGGTTATCCTATTTCGGGAAGTGTGAATTATGTAAGATTGCATTTTAATCTGAATTTTCTCTCCATCCTCAGTAAGATCCAGCCAAGAGTTTTCCCCCTTTTGAAGAAATCAGGGAGCAAGAAAGAAATATAAGGCATATCCATTTATATATTTATTTTCTCCCTCCAAGGGTTACCTTACACTCTGCTTTTAAACTCCTGCATAAGTTTGCCTGTTGTCTTTGTCCATGGAGTTTTCTTGGCAGGGATACTGGGGTGGCTTGCTGGTTCCTCCTCCAGGTGGATCACATTTGGTCAAAACTCTCCACTATGACCTGTTCATCTTGGGTGCCCTGCTCGGCATAGTTCATAGCTTCTCTGAGTTATTCAAGCCCCTTCGCCACAGCAAGGCAGTGATCCATGAAGGGGCATGAAGGTCCGTATAGTAAAAGCTATGGTTTTCCCAGTAGTGATTTATGGAAGTGAAATCTGGACCATGAAGAAGGCTGATTGCCAAAGAACTGATGCTTTTGAATTATGGTGCTGGAGGAGACTCTCGAGAGTCCCATGGATTGCAAGAAGACCAAACCTCTCCATTCTGAAGGAAATCAGCCCTGAGTGCTCACTGGAAGGACAGATCGTGAAGCTGTGGCTCCAATGCTTTGGCCACCTCATGAGAAGAGAAGACTCCCTGGAAAAGACCCTGATGTTGGGAAAGATGGAGGGCACAAGGAGAAGGGGACGACAGAGGACGAGATGGTTGGATAGTGTTCTCGAAGCTACCAGCATGAGTTTGACCAAACTGCGGGAGGCAGTGGAGGACAGAAGTGCCTGGCGTGCTCTGGTCCATGGGGTCACGAAGAGTCGGACACGACTAAACAACTAAGCAACAACAAAGTTTGCCTAGGAATAAAGCATTCACTCCAACTTTTCAATCTGCTAATAGGGAGTATTTTTCTTACTTACTAACTTAGCAACACAATTTTTTGTTAGGGCAAAACAGGAACTCTCCAAGACTAAAGGGAAGAGTGACTTTAAGGGGACTAAGCTAGGTCAACCAGGCACCACCCTGAGGGTTTAAGTTCCTCTCACATCAAGCTTTCGTGTGAAGGAATATAGGCAGAGTCTTTTGTAAACAAAGAAGAAAAAGTGACTGCATAGTGACCCTCATCTGTAGTCAGAACTCTTATTTAAAACCAAAAATAATTTATTATCAAGAGGAAACAGGCAAAACTTGCTTAAAGGGGGAAATGATATTTCAAAGATTGGCAGCATTTCAACCCTCTTTTGGCCTCAGATAGTAAAAATGGGTTCCAGACCAGGGCTGGGGCGAGTCACTTAAGAGGGCAGGGTGAAAAATTTACTCCACATTGCTGTAGTCCTCATTTCTGTTCTTTGAATTTTCAGTAATATCCTGGATTGATACTACATCATGACATAGTGCCATGTGGGAGTGAGGGGTGATGCCACTGAAGGCCACCCATTTTTCTCCCTTCCAAATCACCCCTTGGAATGATGGCATAGTCTTTTTCCAGGGCAATCTGAAAATTAAAAATGATTTCACTCATATTTCCCTTTAGGTGGAACTAGGTGTCTCTGTTTATCTATGAAATGTGTGATTGTGTTTTTCCTAAAAACAGCCTACAACATAATACAACATTAATACATACGAAACGGGAGGGGGAGCAAGAATCATTAAAGGTGGCGTCTCTTACGGTAATTGCTACTAGGTATGGTTTGTGAGTTATAGCACAGCTGTGGGGGATACAAACCTCATTGGTTATCTTAATTTGGGGCAATCCATCACTTTGTATTGGAAATAAGCCAATAATGTAGAAAGAATGAGATGTTTGGTACATTTGCTGTAAATGATCTACTGGACGATGGCAATATAATCTTGTCATAAACAATTCACCCAGGAAGTTTAAGTTATACCTAAGCACCTTTGTAAACATATTTGACACCAATACTAGTGCTATCTCTTTCCCTGTAGCAAGTTTACTAGAATATGTTCAGTCATAGTTCAGCAAGCATTAAGAATAAGTCAAGAATCCTCTGTGGATTAGCTAAGGGGAATTGAGAAAGCAGGTCATGGCATGGGACACTATTACAGTGGTACCTCAGGTTAAGAACTTAATTCATTCCAGAAGTCCGTTCTTAACCTGAAACTGTTCTTAACCTGAGGTACCACTTTAGTTAATGGGGCCTCCTGCTGCCACTGCGCCGCTGGAGCACAATTTCTGTTCTCATCCTGAAGCAAAGTTCTTAACCCAAGGTACTATTTCTGGGTTAGCAGAGTCTGTAACCTGAAGCGTCTGTAACCCGAGGTACCGCTGTATATTGAAGAAAATTCCATATTGACACAGTATATTCTCTAAAGTTTTGAGATATAGTATAATTCTAGCAAGAAGTTTCTGCATCCTGAAATTCAGCATAAATATGGCCTTCTCTAACTTGGTGCTCTCTAATTATTTTGGACTTCAACTCCCATCAGCCCCAGCCAGCACAACTGACTAATGGGAGATGTGGTCCAGAATAGCTACAGGGCACCAGGTTGTGGGAAGGCTGGTCTAGGAAGGCCCCATCAATCAAGAGTTTTCTCCATTGCTGTGAGATTCAGTTGAAGCACAGGAACTGCAATCAAACCATCCCTAGGTTATTACTTTTTTTTTTAAGGGAAATAATTCCTGTTCCAAATGCATGAAACTGAGCTATAAATTCATGTACTTTGCAACCTGGTAGAGGGGGGAAAATAGCTTTTGACCTGTGAAGTAAAATGGTCCATTCAGAAAAGATTTTGTAGACTGCTTTTAAGATAAATGTTTGCTTCTTGTTGACTTCCTCTGACTTCTTTATTATCAAATCATGTAATTGTATTGCTATATAAGCTTGGGTATATTGTTTTATTTAGTGATCCACATTTGTGAACATATATATTCATGAAAATTCATCATGGTTTAGTGTTAATATCACATAATATACACATTTGTATATGCACTTTTGCCTAATATACACATTCTTGCAAAGCAGTTTGCCCTAATATAATGCAATGTTTACTAATATATGCATTCTTGTGTCCACTTTATCTAGTTTGTACATTTTCGTATACATTACTTGACTGGAGAACTGCTTGCAAAATGTGAACCTCGGAAGATATCTATAGTTCAGTTTGCATATAGTTTCAGATTGTGCAAATTAGGTAGGTTTATTTTAAATGCAAATTGAATCAAAATTTTCCTCCATCTCTAATTGTAACTCGTGATTCACTTCTTTTCAAGGTACCAACTTATGTACTGTAATATGCTTGAACATAGCACAATTCATGTTGTCTCACCTTCTCCCTAGAATATTTTGTGTTGTATTGGGTGGGTTTTTTTGTTTCTTGTTTTAAATGTAATCTAATTTTAGATTTTCCCCAGCCATGTTCAGCTGAATGGCATTGTTAATGATACCAACAGCTGATGTCTTTATCTTAAAAACTGATTTATCTGGCAAGTGGCATATAATTGGTGGGGGAAATACCTCTAGATAACACCTAAGGAAAGATTAATTGTGTCACTGTGCTTCCCTATAATAATTGTTTACAAGAGCATTTATGCATGAGCTGTTGCCCTGGTTCAAAAGAATAACTCATCAGATTGACAGGTTCTCTGCTCTCAAGTATCCCAGTTAATTGCTGTTGCAGCTAGTTGAATAACGCAATTCCACACACACACACACAGAGAGAGAGACAGAGACAGAGACAGAGACAGAGACAGAGAGAGAGAGACTTTATACAACCAGAAAGAGAATTTCAGAATTCCAATTTTAAGCAAAGATCGGCCCCTTCACTGATGAAACATCAGTTGTGCTTTCTTTTTATGATTTAGAATATAGCAGATCTCATGTAAAAAACCCCACACTTTCTTTACTTTTCTTTCTAATTATTTTCATTTATCCAGTTTCTTTTGTTTTGCAGGTACAAAACCTTGTAAATATCTCTGTCTCTCCTGAACAGACAACTAGACAACTAAGTTTTCCATAATGCCTGAACGGTTGGTGGGGGGGCGCAGAGTGAGTCACGCATAGCTATTAAAGAGATAGAAAGGAGCTTATAATCACTAAATTAGGTGAGTAGGGACCAAAGTCCAAATATAATTCCAAGCATTCCGAATTCTGCAATACTGAGACAGGAGTCCAATGTCATTACTTCTGCTGCTGGGGTTGATGGGAAAATACCGGTAATTCCACATAACAAAACTGGAGAATTTTGAGTTTCCATGATAAAAGTCAGTTTTTCTGGCAGCATGATAAGCCAAGTACTGCTGGCATATCAATATTCAACTGTTGTCTTTGTGACAACTTGTTAAACTTGTGCAGAGAACAAGCATTGCAAAAAGGGCAGCAGACTGTGTGAGGAGAATGTGTAAAATTTAATTGAGATATGCACATCCCACATGAGAAGAGAAGACTCCCTGGAAAAGACCCTGATGTTGGGGAAGATTGAGGGCACAAGGAGAAGGGGACGACAGAGGACGAGATGGTTGGACAGTATTCTCAAAGCTACCAACATGAGTTTGACTAAACTGCGGGAGGCAGTGGAAGACAGGAGTGCCTGGTGTGCTCTGGTCCATGGGGTCACGAAGAGTCGGACACGACTAAACGACTAAACAACAAGATGCACATCCCACAAGGCCTGTGGTGGGGGGTTATGAATAACTGTCAGAGAATGTAAAAAAGTGTGGTGAGTATGTGTACATTCCCCAACATTGGGTGGAGATTATGTATATTGACTGGGAAATGTGCGCAATTCCCTCTTCATGGACAGATTATGTGCAGATTCTCCATGAGGCCTAGTAAATGTGCACAGGAGCCAGCTGTTGTGCACATTAACCACTCAGCTTGGATTCTCAAATCATGTGGAACTGTGTCTTTGGATTCACATAGTTAATTCCCAAATTTTGTATCTCAGATATCAGCCATGCAGTTCAGGCCTCTACATTTCCAAGGGCAGTCCTCTATTTCAGGGTTGGGGAAACTGTGGCAGAGGTTATGCAAGCTGTGGTCCACTGACAGCTGGATTCCCCATTCTTGCTGTCTTTGAAGTTGTCCTGTATTTGAAGAACTGGCTGGTCAAAGTCCATTTTTAAAGATTAAAAAAACGTAAGAAAGGGCCTTGAAATTGCAACTCAGCAGTTAGCACCTTGACAGGCACACAGACCATCTGCTCACGGTCTTCCCCACTATGGCTTATACTTTTTAAACTATTATTTTTGAAAAATTATAGTAATGCTTTTTTAAACTATAGGAAGCATTTCTAAATTTGTATTGATGCATGTAAATTAGCATGTGTGTCCTTTTTTGTTTTGTTTTTTTCGATGATGCTCAAGTGTCCACCCTAGTTTAGGCATGTCTGTCTAAACATTTTGCCAATGTTCCCCCATTAGATGCAGTGGGCACAGCTGGAGAGCGAGGAGGGGAATGAGCTATTTTTGTTCCCCTCTGTGTATGGAGAAGTGACCAAGAACAAATATAATCTGAGCTGGGTTGCAGTTGGATCTGAAGCTGTCTTGCAGTGATATTATCCACTGCTGCTGCTTCAGTCTCTTATGGTTTGCAGCTCTCCCATATTCACCCTCCCAAGCAGATGAGGCCCTCCTTGTGGCTTCTACAAGGGATGATATCAGGACTCCGCCATGTGCCCAACCCAGCAGGTTCCAGACAGTAGAGCATGAGCCTCCCTTCCACAGGCATTGAGTATGCACCCAATTCAACATGCTTCTATTCTATGTGTCAGCTAAAGGCAGTTGAGCTGCAGTCTGCTTTCCCTTGCCAGTTTACAGAAAGGAGCATGCTTTATTGTTCCTGATTGTGCATTAACAATTGTGTCTTCACCATGTGTGGGGCAGATGAGCATGGTTTGGGGGGGGATGGCCTAATGGGCCAAATTTGAACCTCTGGTTGTGATCTTCTTTTGAGGCAAGTTGGGCCAATAAGCCAAAGGTTCCCCAACCCTCTTTTGGGTGGTTGGCAAGATACCTATTTTTCAGAAAGCATTTGGAGGAGGACCAGGGACCTGATTGCTGCTAGCTGTCATTTCCATTCATCTTTTTTTTTTTTTTCTTGTGCATTTTTAATGGACTGTGTGATTTTTGTGGCTTTTATGGATTCTTATTGACTTGTTTTTATTGCAAGCATGCCTGTGGCCTGTACAAAGGATGGTGTGTAAATCATCTAAGTAAATATATAAATTCCAACATTCCTTTTAAAAAGGCACCTCAACAGCTTGGTGTTCAATGGCTGCTGATTCTGATGGCTATGTTCTCCCTCTGCTGTTGGAGATTGTGTGCTTCTGAATACTGTACAGTCTCCAACATACTGGAATACAGTACTGGAATCTGCCAAGTGGATGAGTGCTGCTTTAAACAGGTCCTCCTAGTGGCCACTGTGAGAACATGATGTTGCATTAGATGGGCCTTTGGTGTGATCTAGCAGGGCTGCTCTTTGGTAAGTTAAAAATGCTTTACAGTGGTACCTCTGGATGTGAACTGGATCCGTTCTGGAGCCCCGTACGCATCCTGAGCAGAACGCAACCCACATCTGCGTGTGCATGGGTTGCGATTCGCCGCTTCTGCGCATGATGTCATTTTGAGCATCTGTGTGTGCGCGAGCGGCGAAACCTGGAAGTAACCCGTGACTTCCGGGTCACTGCGGAACACAATCTGAAAATGCTCAACCTGAAGCGTCTTTAACCCGAGGTATGACTGTACTTACAAATGCTCCAAAGGTCGGGTTCATGTGCTTCAGAAAGGAGAACAAACAGTAAAACTTGGCTTATTTATGAAGTAGCAAATGTTCCTAAATAATTGGTATAGGAACTAAAGAATGGCTGATGAGAACCATACAGCTGAGCTGGAACTACCAGCTCAAACCTCTTCACATGTTGAGCTTCTCAAGTAGTCCACAGGGTGAGCAATTGGCTTGATGACCCATTTCCTCCCAAGGTAAAGGAAGTGGGCATAGCTAAGCCAGGCAGGGCAGCTTATTCTATGGTATTAACCCCTTCATGCATTAATTGGACAAGCATGTTGGTTGTATGAGGCTGATGATCCCACACACTGTTGGAGGACATTTGCTTCTGAATAACAGCTGCTGGTGTAGAGCTCAGGTCCTGTTTGTAGGCATCCCTCAGGTAGCTGGTTGGCCACTATGAGAAGAGGATGCTGGGCTAGATGGACCACTGAATATTCTTCGTATATTCTCAATACAGTACCTCTGTTAACCAAAAACATATTTGAAGGTGACATGGTAGGTGAAAATTCCGGGGGGCGGGGAATGCCACGTGTTGCTTCAGGCATTGGAACATTTTCATATAAACTACTTACATAACCACAAAGGAGCCACAGAGGTAGCTATCTCCCTTCCATGGCATCTGGTCATCAGCAGTATGCTGCTCCTTAATAAGGAGGTTCAGTTCTTAACTGTCATGATGAATAGCCATTCTTAAACTCCTGTCTGCTTTGATTTCCGCTGCCTCAAAAGAAGATCAAAAACAACACGATTCTTAACAGAAATTAAAGACGTGATGCCGCCAGTTGCTTCTACTGTATGATATAATTTATTTTATACTGAGGATCAGGCTGGTTTGGAGGATCAAGAGAGTGGAGATTCTAAATTTCTCTCCTGCAATGAATGTACAAAATTATAAGAATTTGTTTGCAGGCTTATCTCCTTCATTGTGCCACAGCCTAATTTTACACAGTGAGGGAGGTAGGGAAGAGGAATTGGGAAGATGACATGGTGTGGATTATTTTGTTTACAGAACCTCCTTGCACCTCAAGTATGGTTTCAATTTTCCCTTTGAAATTTAGATCAAACAATGCTGTCAGCATAAATCCATTTCTCCTGAATATCATCATGTATTTGCAAATATGCAGCCAGCTTCGGGTTCACGTTGTTGTGATTTCTCTCCCCACCCCCCACCCCAACTCTGGACCTCACTGCCACTGCCTTGGGATTTAATATCTAGCTTTTCTGGAATACAGATCAAAAGCTTGTCCCAGTTCATGGATGCACCACTGTTTGCTTGATCTGTAGTTTGCAGTGGCTCCCATCAAATGGGTGACAAAAGCTTACGAAAACTACTCAGTAAGTGTGAATGAATACAACTGAAATTGTGAGCAGGTTTGGTCACCTACCACTTTTGGCAGTGAAAGCTTGTGTTTGTCTCATGTCTGTTCTTCCCTCCTAAGCATTTTGGCCATCTTTTCATGGAATTCACAATAGTGGTACTCCAACTCTGAAATGCCCCCCCCCCCTCACTTGGCAGATGCAGTTCCATTGTTAATGTTTAGCTTTAATGTTAGCAGCAGTCAAATGAAATATTGTTTTGTTGCATTTTCATTAATTCATTTGGAAAATTTATATCCTGACTTTTGACTGAATGATCCTTTACAGTAGATTGTGGCACAACATGTGCATATGTTGTTCCTTGCTCTGGGGTTTTGTGAATAATAAAGAACAGATTCTAAATAATTTAATTATTGGGAGGGGGACGACTGCCCGTTGTAACAATAATGATAGGATGGGTAATTAGGTGACAACAAAAACTGCAAAAAAAATAAATAAATTAGCAGGGGCAATTAGAATTAGATCTATTATTTGGTTATTGATGTAAAAGTCCAGAATGTATTTTGAATAGTTAAGTCTTTACCTCTATCTTCAGTGCATTTCATTTTATTTTATTGCTATGGCTAGTGGCTGATGCAAATAAAGATTATTTTGATTCTGATAATAGGATGGGAATAATGGCTCCCTTAGGCTCAAAGTACACATTTCTCCATGGCATTTTTAAACACACACAGCACTTGACTTTCAGCCTTATAATTAATTTAAGACAGAACTACAAGTAAAAGATAGCATTCCATATGCTATCCCAAAAAGCTTACCATAGGCTAAAGGTTTATATTATTCTATGTATATAACAGGGAAATGTAAAGGGAGGAATTTGCCCAAGTAAATAAGCATTTGTGCTTTTTAGGCCAAGAGCCTGGGTGGTTGGCCTGTATGGTCTTCTAGGGGGTTCTTTGAAATAAATGCTAGCCTGGTCCCTGGAACAGCAGCTTTGTGGCTTTGCATCAACCCGTTTATTAATAGCACCTCATCAAAAATTAGCAACATTTAAATAGCAAAAAGTGACAAAGTTTTGTCAGCTCTGATGGCATGCTGAAGAAAACAGGCAGTTGATATTGTGACAGTTACATGAAAGGCTGCAATCAGTATCAATGTCAAAGGGATACAATGATGGTTCTCTGCATTGCAACATGTCTGGTATAATCAGGAGGTTTCTGTGTCAGGTAGCAAAGGGAAAGCACAACAATTTTTTTAAGCGGGGAGGAGGAATGGGAAGGGAAGAAGAGGAATGTTTGAAGGGAAGGAATCATGGAAGGATGGTAGCTCAGTGGGAGAGCACATGCATCCCTTGCAAATGAACCGAGATTCAATGACCAGCATCTCATAAGAACACAAGAAGAGCCGGCTAGACCAGGTCAAAGGCCCACCTGGTCCAGCATCCTGTTTTCACAGGGGCCATCCAAAGGCCTATGGGAAGCCCACAACCAAGACCTGAGTGCAACAGTATTCTTTGCTCCTGCGGTTTCCATCAACTGGTATTCAGAAGCTGTGGAGGTAGAACATGGCTGGTAATAACTGATACAACCATAATGACTGCTCCCCGCATAAAACGGGGGGGGGGGGACCTTTGCGTGGACGCGCGCAGCCCCTGGATCTGGAGTGGCTCCATTCAGCATAGGCTTGGCTTTGCCTTCCCTCAGGTGGGATACCTGGAGGTCTCCGCCTACCCCAGTCAGTTGTCCAATCCCACCTGGGGGAAGCGTTGCCAAGGAGATCAGGCCAGGTGGGGGAGGGATTACCTGCCCACACAATAGAGGGAGGATCTTACCTGGGAATCCTCACTTGGCTCCAGAGCTTCTCCCACCCTACCCACCCTCAGTTAGTGCCTTATTTTGCAGGTTAACTTTTCTTCACAGGTTTTGCAAGTTAACTTTTCTTACAAGTATGCGGGCGCTGCTACGTTAAGGTCACTGTCAAAGGGCCAGAAAGGAATTTCCCTGCATTGGCAGGTTTCGCCTTTCCCATAGCAAAACTTCACAACTTTGGCGGTATCAGGCCTTGGGCAGAATCCTTTTGTCCATCTTCCTCTTGCAGCGGCGATACCAGGGTTCCCCGTTAAAGGGGTTTCTGAAGGGAGGCTTTGACCGTACGCCAAAAGGTCATCATTGCTCTCCCCTGCGGCGGCGGTGTAACGGGGGCGGCTATCTCTGCTTGAACATATGTTCTCCAGAGCCGGCCCATCCCCCCCACACACACTGGATAACCCTGATGCTCCCTAGGTCCCCGGCTGGGGACTGGGGAGGGAGAACGCCCAATGCCTGAGCCAAGGTCTACCCACATTTGAAATTTAATAAAGTTGTGGCCAATTTAATCCCATAGCACCTTGTCTTGAGTCGTTATTCCACATGACGGGGGGGCACTCGGGACCTGGGGACTCCACCTGACCACACAAATTTGTCTAACCTTTTAAAGCCATTTAAGTTTATAGATGTCACTACCTTTTGATTGCGTTGGGAGAGTTTCCTACCTAAAACCCTGGAAAGTCCTTAAAGAGATAAAGAGACTTGGAGGACCACATTTGGCTCTCCAGGACTGAGGTTCCCCACCCCTGATCTTTTGTGTGTGTGTGTGTGTGTGTGTGTGTGTGAGAGAGAGAGAGAGAGAGAGAGAGAGAGAGAGAGAGCGAGCATGCATCCAGTCACGTGAGCCATATACCTACAGTGCTGTAGTCCATATATTGCTTTACCATTACAGGGAGAACACAGTGAGGTCTTTTCTCCTGTTCCTCCTCCCAAAGCATTCCTCTTAAGTGACATAGAAGCATTCTGTTTGCAAAGCGTTATGAGTCCTTTGAATGCACAGTGCCACAGGTATGCAAATTGTAGTATCTGACAGTGCCTATATAGACAAGAATCTCTCTGTTTAAATAATAGTATGCAGTACCATCCTGTCCCTCCCCTTCACACGCCTTCCTAAAGCCTGGTTAATGTTGAGTTAGTCAACAAACACAAACAAAGGCAGCTGTGCTGTACTCCACTGACAGCTGGATTGGGTGCATGCACCATATATATTGCTACAATTCTGCTTTAAACTTTCACAATGTAAGTGGAGTCCATTAAAGAGGAAGGGCCTATTTTTTTAGTTTAGTTTTAGTTTTTTGTGGTTTTGTGTGTTTTTTAAAAAAATAATTTTTGATATTTAATTTTGTGGGAATGTTCAGGGATGCAGGAGAGGATATATTGCTTGATTATAGCCTTTCCAACTTGTGTTAACAAGTTCACAATTTAGCAGAGTAACATTCCCCCTTTTAAACTCCCAGCGGATGCGTTTGCTCAGGCTTGCTAAAGCCTCTATAATAACTGTTCTGGTATTTTCCCCTTATTCCCTCATAAAAGATAAGACACGACACAGCCTTCTATAAAAGTATAAAAAGTGTTTACTCACATTCTGTTCCAGAAGGCAGACTTAGCTTAGAAAAGTAACATACACCTGGAAACTATCCTATAAAGAGACAGTCGCTTTGTCCTCTCTTGGCTGGAGACCAAGAGAGCATCTTTGGCTAAGCAGATATTGCTTCTTCAATGCATGTAGTCAGAGAGAGAGAAATGGCTGCCCCGCCCTGTGCTTTTGTCATTACCTGCACAGGTGAGGCCATGCTCACCTCTAGTCACATGCAGAGGAAGTCTGTCCCAGCCCAGAAGAAAATAGGAAGTTTACCTGCAGGCTGGACAAACATTCCTCCCCATGTGTAAACATGTTCACTCTAGGAATGTTGTACTTGACTGCTCTTGTGGTTCACATCCCACAATTTTTTTATTTTTTATTTTTTGATATTTGATATTTGATTTTTTGATTTTTTATTTCAAAAAATCAAATATCAAAAAATCAAATATCAAAAAATCAATATCAAATATCAAAAATATAAAATATAAAATATAATACAGTAGTACCTCAGGTTAAGTACTTAATTTGTTCTGGAGGTCTGTCTCTAACCTAAAACTGTTCTTAACCTGAAGACCACTTTAGCTAATGGGGCCTCCTGCTGCCGCTGCGCCGCTGGAGCCCGATTTCTGTTCTTATCTTGAAGCAAAGTTCTTAACCAGAGGTACTATTTCTGGGTTAGCGGAGTTTGTAACCTGAAGCATATGTAACCTGAAGCGTATGTAACCTGAGGTACCACTGTATAAAATAAACAAAATATAAAATAAAAACAAACAATAAAACAAAAATTATAAAATAAGAGCAAAATAATAATAAAAAGAGGAAGGGCCTAATCTACTGATGTCAGGAGATGCTCCTGCACCCTGGATCTACTGTATTTTTCGCTCCATAAGACGCACCTAGTTTTTAGAGGAGGAAAACAAGAAAAAAAATATTCTGAATGAAACAGTGGATGCGTGTGTTTTTTTGTGCCGGCTGTAGCCATGGACATGCTATGTGATCTGATGGTGAATTTGGGGTGACCCAATGCAAAAATCCTGAGGATCCATGTGCTTTTACCTCCCCCCTCGCATGCCGATCAGCTGCTCAGTGGCTTTGTTTCAACACCCTCTTCCCTCTTGTTTGCCTTAGTGTCTTTTCCTTAGCTGGGGCAGTTTTTTGCTCCTCCTTTTCTTCTAATTTCTCTCCTCATTGCTTGTTTTAGTATTCCTGTCTCTTCTACTTGCAAGTTCGCTGTCTTTACCTCCCCCCTCCTAGGCAACCTCCTTTATCACTAGATTCCCTTATCTCCCTCCAATCGCTTGCTGAGCAGCTGCTCAGTGGCTTTGTTTCAACACCCCCTTCCCTCTTTCTAAAAAGAAAACGCATGATCTGCTTTTTGCCCCTGGGCAATTCGGCTCCAGGGACTACTCATCCGCTCCATAAGACACACAGACATTTCCCCTTACTTTTTAGGAGGAAAAAGGTGTGTCTTATGGAGCGAAAAATATGATCATTCCCCTGTATGGCACACCACTGAAGTGCGAGTTGCAGTTTCTCAATTGAGAGCCCTCATGCCCTGGACTGACAGTGTGCACCCTGGAGTATAAAGAGCTTCTTGTTCCAGTTGAGCAAGAACACATTTCTGAGCTCTGCTGTGCTTCTTTATCTTTCAATGGAAGCTGGCCTGTTAAGGCAAGTGGGGGACCACCTCACCAACCTCAGCCAGCGCCCACCTGCTTGCCTGCCTACTTATTTCCTAGACTGGTTGTGGCCCTGGCCCTCCATGTCAGCTTCCTCCGCTTCCTCCTCCTCCTTAGTCTAATTGTGAGCCTTCCAGAAGTCTGAAGGGAAAAGGGTGCACCTATTCTATTTATTCTATGGTGGTGGTGGTGGTGGTGGTGGTGGTGATGATGATGATGCAGGGGCCCATCTGACTGGGTTGCCCTAGCCACTCTTCCCACACATATAAAAACACAATGAAACATTTAAAAACTTGCCTATACAGTGGTACCTCTGGATGCAAACAGGATCCGTTCCGGAGCCCCGTTCGCATCCTGAAGAGAATGCACCCCTCGTCTGCGTGGGTCGCAATTCGCCACTTCTGCACATGCGCGTGACGTCATTTTGACCGTCTGTGCATGCGCAAGCGGCAAAACCTGAAAATGCTCAACCTGAAGCAACTTCAACCCGAGGTATGACTGTACAGGGTTGCCTTCAGATGTCTTCTAAAGGTTGTATAGTTACTTATCACTTTGGCTTGGGGTGTCACATAACTCTGTACGTTCCAACATTTCTCTGAAGAAAATAAGGACATCTTAAGGAAAAACGGGAAATTCCAGGATCCGTTCAGAAACAGGACGGCTTCTGTAAATCTGGGACTTATCCCTGGAAAATAGAGACATTCGGAGGGTCTGAAAGTAGAATCAGTTGGCTGCACCTGTAACTCATTCTGGCTTCACCTACCGTTTGGGCTCCCTCCTGGAGACCCAAATAACACCAGGACCATCCGGAGCACCATAGGTTTCCCATTACTGGCTTCAAGAACGATTTGGGATTATAATCTGAACAAGGCCTTTGTGTCATGCTGCTCTCAAGGGCACAATAAATAGCAAGGCCAATAACTAAGTGGCAATGTAAACCCAAGAAATCTGGTTACACTGGTGCCTCCTAAACCACCCTCCAAAATTTCACACCTGCGACAGCCTTCATGGAACTCAGGCATTTCTCCACACACACACCTCCACAACCTATAATCTGCCATAAATACCTTTATATCAGGCCACTTCCCAAATGTGCCGCCTTTCTCAGCATTTTTCTAAAGCCAAAAGGCCTGATGGAAAGCATAGCTGACTCCAGTACATCACTAAGCTGAGCCTTTACCATCTGCTTCAACCCCTAATTACAAATGCAAAACAACATAATTCACAATCGCATCATAAAAAAGTAAAATATAAGTGATTTAAATGCATGTGCTTTGCTTATGCAAGGCAACGTTCATCTGCTATTTCCCCCCCTCCCTGTGTTAAAAGAGAACCTCCAGGGTGAAAGGCTGTTTGCATGGACCAAAAAGGGGAGCCATTTTGATGATTTAAAAAGCAAAAAAGTTTTCTTAAAAAATGTGTTCACATGTAGTAAAATATAGATTACTTAGACATATGTGATCCTAAAGAAATTTTCACCCTCTCTCTTTTTCTTCATTGAATGAACTTTATTACAGTCACAGACTAGCATAAGAAAAATATATGATGAAATAGCGGTTAGGATTTAAACAGATAATTGTTAGAGGAAATAAGGACAAAGAAACAAACATAGGATAAAACATGTGAATAAAATATGAGATTAAACACTGATAATGGATGAATAAAGACTGATAATTAAAACAGATAAGAGCTAAAAAAAAACAAATAAAAACACGCAGTTAAAACAACTGTAAGAACATAAGGACTAAAAGACACGCAGTTAAAACAACTATACTGGTTTCTCTTCAGATCGTATAAATCTTTCACCTTTTTCATCATTGTAGTCTAAAAGTAACAGCTTTCAGTGTGGGCCAAACGCCTTTCAATAATTATCCAAATGCTTACCAGAAATGTACATGTATGTTGCAGTGTATAGGGACAGGATGAGCCACTCATCCATCCATATACACCAGTATATTATACCAAAGAGCAAGAATTGTATATATTACTCTTCTGGGGTTTGGTGAGGGTTCAGTCTCCATTGATTCAGGTTCTAAGGTCCGGTGGTGATGTGGTGAGACATAAGACATGTTGATAGGGAGACAATGCTTGAAGCATTCCTTTCTTTTTCTTTTAAATGTCCATGTTTCTGAGTTGACCTTCCACCCGTTATAGTCTGTCTATCTCCAAGTTCTTCCATTCCACACCTTTTTTCTCCAAGAAAATTCCTTCTAAGCATCATGTAAGGATCAGCTTACTTGGAAAAGTGCTTATTCTCTTCATATACCCATTAGGACATTGTGTTCTGCAGGAAAGTTTCGCCTTGAAGTTCTTGAAATATTTATTTATTTAACAGAATTTATATACCACTTGATTGTTGTTGTTTATTTTGCAAAAAACAAACCTCTGCGTGGTTTGCAAACGTAAAATAAAAGTGGTTAAATAATTAATATAATACAATATAATTTATATAATATAGTATTTCTATGCTGCACATCTGGCTGGGTTTCTGCAGCCACTCTGGGTGGCTTTCAACAGAACATTAAAAACAAAATAAAACTTCAAACATAAAAAAATTCCCTAATCAGGGCTGCCTTCGGATGTCTTCTAAAAGTCGGGTAATTGTTTATTTCCTTGACATTTGATGGGAGGGCATTGCACAGGGCGGGCGCCACTACCGAGAAGGCCCTCTGCTTGGTTCCCCGTAACCTCACTTCTCACAGTGAGGGATCCACCAGAAGGCCCTCAGAGCTGGACCTCAGTGTCCAGGCAGCACAATGGGGGTAGAGACGCTCCTTCAGGTATACTGGGCCGAGGTCGTTTAGGGCTTTAAAGGTCAGCACCAACACTTTGGTGCACCAACAATTGCACCAACAATTGTGCTCAGAACATACTGGGAGCCAATGTAGGTCACTCCCAGTCACCAGTCTAGCTGCCACATTCTGGATTGGTTGTAGTTTCCGGGTCACCTTCAAAGGTAGCCCCACATAGAGCGCATTGCAGTAGTCCAAGCGGGAGAGAACTAGAGCATGCACCACTCTGGCGAGACAGTCCACAGGCAGGTAGAGTTTTTTTGTTTTGTTTTGTTTTGTTTTTAAATTTATACCCCACTCATCTGGCTGGGTTTCCACAGCCACTCTGGGCGGCTTCCAACAAAACACTAAAATAAAATAAACTGCATCTCCTTTTTCCACTCTCAACATTTCCACATCTGTTTGCAAAGTTGTTTTAAAAAAGAAGAAGAAGCCCTTGTGAAAATTCATCAGCATTTTACTACAAATTTCTCCTAAAATGCATGTGTTTGTGGGTGATTTTGCCTAATGCATACACTTTTGCAAACCAATTTTCCTTAATAATACACTTTCCTGTGCTATTTTCACTAATGTACACATCTGATGCACACTTTGCTCCAGCACATGCAATTTTGTGCATATTACTTGGCTGGAGAACTGCATTGCAAAATTTGGAGAAGTGTGAATGTGAAAGGATCACTGTTTTTCCATTTGTGTATTGTATTGGAAATTACAGATTAGGTATGTTCACCTTTAAATGCAAACTGTATCAAATTTATCCTGCAGCCCTCAAACTTACATAGCATGGCAGTAACAGATTTGAACCACCTCTCCTTCAAAGACCCTTCTGTCTGCTGATGTAATGGATCTAGGCAGATATACAAGCACAGCCTTCAAAATATTGCAAACCATAAAGAAAATAAGATTAAGATCACTTTCCAGACTTAGTCTCCTTGTTTTATTTTGAATAATATGAGTGATTAATGGGATCAAAGACTAATAACCCTCCGTTATGGAATCTCCATGTCATTTTATTGGCTTCTTTGGGATTTGGATCTAGCCCAAAATGAAATGAGTTGCAAGTAAGTTAAGGATAGCAGACTTTTCTAATTGTCAAAATTAGGTTTGTCTGAAGGAGAGACTAAAACCTTGAAATAAACAAAGTATGAGGTGCAACAATTATGTAAAGCCAGAATTTATAGGGGGGGAAGGCATTATTTGGAGTGTGCCTTCCCATCCTGGGACAAAATTAAACACTGTGCAGCAAGCAAGCAAATAATAGTCAATGAGTTTTGAGACCCTATATGGAATAGGACAGAGCAAGGATGAGAAACCTGTTGCCTTTCAAAAGTTGTTGGACTCCAACTCCCATCAGCCCTAGAAATCAGTCTTAGTATTATATGAGAAGAAAAGCTTTCTGGGCAGAGGTGACATTATTTACTATTATGTTTAGAAATGTTACAGATAGGTAGCCGTGTTGGTCTGCCATAGTCAAAGCAAAACAAATTCCTTCCAGTAGCACCTTAAAGACCAACTAAGTCAGTTCTTGGTATGAGCTTTCGTGTGCATGTATCGGGTATCGGAAGAAGTGTGCATGCACACGAAAGCTCATACCAAGAACTGACTTAGTTGGTCTTTAAGGTGCTACTGGAAGGAATTTGTTTTGTTATGTTTAGAAATGTTCCTGTTGGCTTAGGTTGAAGTGCCAGTTTCTTGTTCTTCAATATCAAGGAGACTTGAAAGTATTCCATGGCATGCTTAAATTGTACTTACTTTTTCAGTGGGACCTACGGTGCATTCCTCTGCATGTTTATAAAGAATCAAGTCCTGCTGTGTTTAATTGAACTAACTCATGTAGGTGTACCTAGGGCCGCAGTCGTCTTGAGCACATTGCAACTTTCTTGGGATTCTGCAGAATCAGTCCATAGGATGTATTGCATAGAAGTGCCTTGTATCCTTTTTCACAGTATTCTTTAAAATCCATATGATAAATGAAAGCATAATCATCACCCCACCTCAAAAGAAAACAACCATTTCACTGAGGGGCCGATGCCCCAAAGTTTATGTATTGATACATAGCTCCCTCTGTTCCAAGATCTATAGGCTATGAGTGTTGTTGCTTATGGATCCAAAATAGCACCACACACTCACACACAACAGGGCAGTGGTTAGCAGACTTGGGTGAGCACCAAGGTTTGCAGGTGTACAAACAAAACTCTACAAGGAGAAAATGTTGGTTTTTGTATTTGGGTTAAACGCAAAAATAGATTAGGTTAGCTATAATAAAAATGAGAATTTCCTGGATGCCTAGATCCAGGTTTGAGCCAGATTATGGGGGCTGAGGTCCCTTCAGCACCCCAATAAAATATTTGCAGGGGGCATCCCCCAGGTTGATGAACATTGGCATTCAAATGATGTATGTGTGCCACATCTTGTAATTGATTATGTGGGGTGAGGCTTACCTAGCCCCCACAGTATTTTATTCAAGCTGGCACCCCTGGCAAGTACTGTTTCGTAAGAGAGCCCCAGCAGAGATTTAAAATGACAAATCATTCAGCAAAGTAATGCCTGCAAATATAGGCTGTTAGATCTTTAAATTACCCCCTTCTAATTTGCTTCCAAAGTTCCCCACTTCCTTTAGCCAAGAAAGAGACCACATATTTGGTAAGTTTAAAAATGTTTTACTTACAGACACTTCAAAGGTAAGATTCATATGCTTTTCTATAAAGCAGCAAGAAAAGACAGGCAGCAAAGCTTAGGTTAGTCCCAAAGTGGTAAATGTTTCTAAATTATTTGTATGGAAACAAAAAAGATGTCTTACTTAAACTACATGGTCTAAGCTTTGATGATCCAACTTAGACCTCCTTACTGGTACAGTTCATATTATGAATGTAAGAGAACAAAGGGTTTGTTAGCCCTTCCTCTCAAGGTGAGGAGGAGTGACCGAGTTAAATTTGGCAGCTTACTCTATTGTCTTAACTCCTTCATGCATTGAAGGACCTGAACACAACAGCACTCTCCCAACTTGTGATTCCCAGCAACTAGTATTCATAGGGGTGACACCTCTGACAGTGGACATAGAACATCACCATCATGCCTAGTAGATATTGCAGATTGTTTTATTTGTTGTCAGGAGCCACCTTGTAGATGATCATGGGGAATAAGCATACAAACTACCTTCAGCTTGTAGTAGATTAAGCTGCTGATAACAAGAAAGCTAGGTGCTCACCTCCTTCCAGTGTTATTTCTGATCATTATTTAAATCATTTTTGTGACCAGGGAAAGCAGAAATGTGTCCATTATTCACACAGGTATTTCCAGCTTCCCCATCCTCCCACCATATTTGTTTCATCTCTAATGCTAATTAATCCCAACTCAAGGCAATGACACCACACCAAATAATGGGAGAAGTCAGAGTTCATAAATAATGTCACCCGGCAGTCTTCCATATTTACAAATAGATTTCCCCCACACACAAACAGAGCAAGGAATTGGGAACAATGAGGTCACCACTGTTGAAAACCAGAGAGTGACAAGCCTCCTCATTAGAAAATGACTTCGTATGAGTCAAAATTACAGCTTTGAAGAGGCTATTACTGCATTTGACCCTATAGTCTGCTAGGTCTTTCCTGATAAGCATTCATTTAGAGATCATTTTTGTGTGTCTAAATTATCACACATACTCTTTCTCTTGCTGGAATCAAAATGCATTTGTCTATCAGCATAAGCCAACCTTATTTCAGAACAGAGTGACATTGTAAACTACTTTCTGTTCCTCAAACTTAGAGATGCTCCTGTGCAACTTGGCCGTGTGCAACAACTAGCAATCCCAGAGTAGAATGGGAGCACAGCCATCTGCATTAAAAAGCAATAAATATGCAATCAAATCCACAAGCTCAGATATAAATGAATGTCCACATTAGCTGAAACTGGAGCTGAGCCAAAATTTCTCAGTTCTTTTCCTTTGATTTCCTTACCCTGGCCTGGATAAAGCTCCCATCTGCAAAATTTCCTCAAGTTATTCTCCACAATTATGATGGTTTGGGTGGTGGTGGGTGGATGTTATCCCCTATTCACAAAATGATGCTAGATCTTGAGAATTGTGGAAGGGATGCAAAATGGTAGGTAGCCTGCCAAAAACAGTCGCTGCTTAGGAAAAAGAGAAAGAAACTGTGTTACTTGTGCTAATAATGAGCCCCACCGAAAAATGACAAGAGATTTTTTTCCTTCTTCCTGGTGAAATTTAATGAAATGATCCTGCAAGTTTGGAAACATTAAGGATGCAGAACCAGCAATTTCTGATTGACCACCTAAATCAGAGATGAGGAATCTATCACCCTTCAGCCAAATGTCAATCCTTCTCTGTAAATAGGTGACTTCTGAGTGGTCTCAGATTCCCATATATATGTGAGGCTTCATCCTCAGTCTTCATCTCCTTGGGACTGTCTAAATCAGGAACCCAAAGAACTTCTTTTGGGCATGAAACTCTGCACATTCTCTGGAACACAACACTCATCTGAAGCAGGTGATATTCAGCTAACAATGCTGCATTGTCTTTACTGAATTTTATTTCCAAATCTATATGTAATTGTTGCTTTTCATTTTTCTTCCTATTCAACCCTTTCCCCCCAAATAACATATTTTTTATACTTTGAAATTTGGCTTCATTGGTTTTTAAAAGGCAATTATCTTAAATTACACACTCAATCTTCCCCACATGCTAGACTGCATAACTGTTAAGTTACCTCTTTGTGTACTGTGGATCTGGCAGAAGGTTTTGTTAAGAACAGTGTCATCTGGGCTTTGGGAAACTAAATCCAAAGCTCCTTATCACTTAATATTTCTACAGCTGAGCTTAAAGGGTGGGTTCCTTGTCACCTGGGCTTAGAAATCCTTCCAAATAGTCAGGCAGTCTAGATATTTTTGCAGGCTAGAATCAGACCTTATACAAAAATTGGGTGCAAGAGTAGGGAAAACTCAACCTCCCAGTTCTGCATCCGCCATTAATCACCCCATTCTCTTTCGGGTGCAGGTGACACCCCATTCATGTCAATGGGGTGAGTAGCTCTTTGAGGGCATGAGCAGATCTGCTTCTCCATTGACATGAGTAGGAAAACCTAGTGTGTGTGTGGGAACATCTGTAGATCTCAAGGAGAATCATGGCATAAAAATACAAGAGAAAACCCAAAATACATAACAAAACAAGAAAAACAAACAAACCAATAAGCCCCTTCTCTCACCCCCTCCCACAAACACATTTAAGCAATTAATAAATTAATTGTAACCATAATAATATTCAACCATTGCAAGTGAGAGTGGGAAACAGTGACTTGACAAAGACCAAATTGTGAATTAACAGAAGCAGTGGCATTCAAACAGAGACTATTCTGATTCACAGCTCAGCTTTTTAGCCTAAATGCTAAATAAGCAAATTCCACCCAGCTTTAACATACAAGACATAATAATTATGACAATAACTTCTTCTTTTTTTTGTCTTTGGAAAAAATAATCTTACCCAAAACTATAAACTGATACCTTTTGGTTTAAATAAAATTTCAACTTTGATTCTTTGATGCTCATTAATCAACTAACTAACTAATTAGCTAGCAGCACATTAAGAAATTCAAAATGCTCTCTACAGCATAAAAAGTAAGAAAGAGGTGTTTGATAATGGAATGAGTTTCCTTGGAAGGTGGTGGGCTTTCGTTTCTTGGAGGTTTTAAAGCAGAGGTTGGGTGGCCATCTGTCATGGATGCTTTAGCCAAGATTCCTGCATTGCAGGGGGTTGGACTAGATGACCCCTGATGTCCCTTGCAACTATACAATTCTATGATTCTATGAATCATAATATTTGTTCTGCTCTACAGTATCACCATGACTTGGCCCACCCCTGAGTATCATTGCAAAAGGAAGAGCAAGTGAACTTTTTTTATTTCAAGACATTCTACGATTTACACATTTTTGTATCAGCACACTTACCCATGTCATATGTAAGTATTTCCTCTGAACGGATTTAATTTTTAATTTTCCTGAATCAGTGTTAACCAGGAAAAAGGTAATTGTTGTCAAGAGTATTCAAACTGTCAGAATATCATTCAATCTAAAAGCTGTTAGAATCTCTGCAAAAGTAATTACTGAAACTCTATTCAACTGTAATAATAACCTGCCACTGATGACAGCAATTACTGGGAAAGTGTAATAGAAATCAAAGGAGCATTTTTCTCTGACAAGTACATTTCTAACTAAGGTTTACATTGGCTGAATGGTGTTGACAATGACTATGTGCTGTATCACTCTTAATCACGCTTGGCATGATGCTACAGTCTGAACTGCTCACATTTAGCAGCAAGACTAATTGTGTGTTTCATTTGACACTGTCCACACTCACAGTACATTGGAGGGGGGAGGGGATTTATGTTTTAGAGCCACAATGCATTACCCTGACTTTGATCCAATTTAACTATCAATGACAACTGACCTTTGGACCTAAGACAGAGTTTACGGATTCCCATTTTCTTGAATAAACGCCTTAGAGAAATTTTCCCTTAGGGAAATTTTCTCACATCATCTTTTCTGTTGGAAAAAATACCCCTTCATGTTCTGGAAGATTCCAAAGCATATTTAGGGCCTTATTCCATGAGCTTTTCCTTAGATTATTCATTATTCAACTGACTTTCGGGTTTGGTGGGTGTGCGTCAGTAAACGAGGGGAATTAAAACTAAGAGAGCTGAGTGTGGGGTGTTCATGTAATCTCACTGTATACAAGTTGTACAAGTGAAAATAAAGTATTTCAATTTCAATTTCAATTCAATTAATTTTCAATTTCAGGTCTCTATGGGCTGGCCCATACTGAGAGTCAGTGTGGTGTAACGGTTAGTGTGTTAGTCAAGGATCCCAGGAGATCGGGGTTCAAACTTCCACTCAGCCATGAAACTCTGTGGGTGACTCTGAGCCTAACCTACCTCATAGGGTTGTTATGAGGATAAGTGACGAAGAGCATAACTATTTATTTATTTATTTCATAAAATATATTTCATATTATTTATGTCATAAAAGAACTATGTACTCCTTGGGGAAAAGATAGGATATGAATGCAATAAATGAATGAATAAATAATTTGCATATTTAGTCGCTTGCTATGTAAAAAGTATCTAAACAACTTCCAAAGCTTTAAAAACACAAGGGTTAACATAAAATCAAAGTGGGGAGGGCCATATGTTACAACAAACCATAAAGGGGAGACTTTGGCAGGAAAAGAAATCATCCAGCAACTACCCATAATCTATCAAATGTCTGGGAGAAGAGAAAGGTTTTCGCCAGTGCTGAAAGCATGCTAATGAAGATGCCCAGCGGACCACAGTGGGGAAAGAGCCACAATTTTGCTGCCCAAGTCAAGTGTGTAGTATCACAGTGCGGTCATGTTATTTTGACACCTGAGGCAGAAAACCCCACAAGTGTCTCTCTTCTTTCCTGGCAGTAAAAATACTACAATGATAAAATGAATAACTGAGAATATGCTGCCATTTTGTGACACTCAAATTCAGCTGCCTGAGGTGGTTGCCTCATTTTGCCTAAAAGTGTGACCATGTGTCCAACTTTACAGACTTCAGTTTGAAGGGCTGTCAAAGGAACATTTGGCATTTAAAGGGATGTTCTGGCCAGGTTTGGTATAAAGATACAGAAAAGACAGCAGGGGACTTCAGGTTAAGAACATAGGATCCCTACTGGATCACATTAAAGGCTCGTCTAGTCCCGCAACCTGCTCTCAAAGCAGCCAAGCAGATGCCTATGGGAAACCCACAAGCAGGAACTAAACACAATAGCACTATCCCCACTTGTGAAAGGGATGGGTAAAT
Organism: Podarcis erhardii; assembly: GCF_964252035.2. Taxonomy (NCBI): domain Eukaryota; kingdom Metazoa; phylum Chordata; class Lepidosauria; order Squamata; family Lacertidae; genus Podarcis; species Podarcis erhardii. The sequence continues at coordinate 21,951,159 of NC_138504.1, forward strand.
GCATCAATTTTATTTTGCTTTCGTTTTCATTTATTATATTTCTATGCCGCTTTTCCTCCTCACAAGTTACAAAGCGGATTACAAACAATAAATAACAACATAATAGAACATCACAATTACAACATAAATCATATAGAATAATTAACAAATCCTAAGTAAAACAATTTCAAATAATCAGTAAGACAACCACCTTCTATAAAACACTATTTCAGTTTCTCTCAATTTTTCAATTTTTCCAGTATGAAGTTCTCTTCTCCACACTTCCACAACAGTTTGCAAAAAAAGGGGGGGGGAGCATCAAAACTTTTCAGCAACATTTTCTCTTAATATGCACATTTTTGTATGCAGCCATGCCTAATATACGCTTTTTCAAAAAGATATTTCCCTTAATATAATGCATTGGGTACCAGTACATTATTTTCATTCATATAAAAATTTTAACGTACAGTTTACCTTAGCATATGCATTTTATCACATGTTATTACTTTGCTTGTGAACTACACTGCAAAATTTGGAGAGCTACAAATTTTGGAGAATGGCTGTGTTTTGACTCACATATATTTTTCGAAAGAGTGATTTAGGCAGATTTCCCTACACCTACACTGAGGGTCCCCAGATGTTGCTAGACTTCAACTCCCATCAACCCTGGCTATCGTCTATCATGGCTGGGGCTGATGAAAGTTGGAGTGTAACAACAACTGGAGGGCTAAGAACAGTCACACTAACTTACAGAGTTGTCTGTTGTGACACCCTCCCCCACCCCACTCCACTGCCTCAAAAACCTGCTCCACCTTTCTTTTTTGGCACCAACTACCTCTGAACATCACAGGTTAATTTTAATGGTTGTTACTCCTCTAAGAACATTGCCATCTGTTCTGGCCTCTGTGTACAAATGCTAATAGAGCACAATGCACAGCTGAACCATTAAAAAAATCCTGAAACTATACATAATTTAAATGCCTTCACATTCTGTGTTCCTTCTATATTTTCATATGCATCTGTTACTTTGCTTTCCCCCTCCCACCTCATATGTCACAACGTACTTTCTTGAATGTGGCCACTTGCCAGTGCTGATGCAGCCACCAAGGTACAGAGTTGGAAGCTGAGGGAGACAATTTATAGTAGGTATGCATCATAGGATTGCAGGTCCATCATTTAATTCATAAAAGCCCTACAGCTCTGCTTTCCCGTTACCTTGACAGGATGCCCCCTCTTTTGGTTTTGCTTTCAGTAGGTTTACCAAGCAGGCAATCTGAGTCAGCAAATCTGGACTGCTTTTAGAGGCATTGTTTACATTCCCCCTGCATCCCTTTCCAGCACATAATCACTCAGAAATTGGTAGTTAGGTCAGTTATGAGATTTTACTGTGCAGCAATAAGGCCAACATCTGCCTTGCATATTTGTGGTTGCCGTCATACTGCATCCAACATCGCTTCCTATTGTTCCAGGAGTTGCTCAGGCATATAATAGGGTTCCAATGAGTTCAAATCTCTTGCACTAAGGATGGCTTTAGGGAGCTACTTCTCTGCCATATTGTGGATTAGATTTTTCCTGCCAGCAGTTCCACCCAACCCCTGTGCAAAAATAAAACAAAGCAAAACAAAAAGCAGGTTGGTGAAATGAATGGCAAGTGATCTCGTTTAAGCTAGTGCTCCTGTTGTTCCCTGCTTGCAGCATACTAGGTTCGATTTGGTTAATTTTATGGTATGTATGAATTGCTTCCCCCCACACACACAAACCGCCCAAAGCAATCTACAATCACTAGAATACAATAGTTCCAGTTACAGATAGGTAGCCGTGTTGGTCTGCCATAGTCAAAACAAAACAAATTCCTTCCAGTAGCACCTTAAAGACCAACTAAGTCAGTTCTTGGTATGAGCTTTCGTGTGCATGCACACTTCTTCAGATACACACTTCAGATACACACTTCAGATGTGTATCTGAAGAAGTGTGCATGCACACGAAAGCTCATACCAAGAACTGACTTAGTTGGTCTTTAAGGTGCTACTGGAAGGAATTTGTTTTGTTTAGAATACAATAGACTAATGCAAAAATATAAACATATTAAAAACATAGAATGAAAACTTCCAGGCATTGGTGCTGCCCAAGTGTCCAGAAAAACAAAGAAGTCTTTGCCTGGTGCTGAAATGATTTGCCAGTGCTGATGGGCCTCCCTGTAGACAGCATTCCATAGACAATAAGTTACTACAAAGAAGGTCTGTTTTTCCATTGCCCTCTTCTAGATCTACCTTGGAACCAGTAGATGCGGTGAGATGCCAGCAGTATTAAGTATAAAACAATAGTGGAAATGTAGAAGTGAGTCACGTGTTCCTGGTTGAGAGTCTAAGGTGGATCTCAGGTTGGGACTGGTTGAAGGCTGCTGGTGTAGACAATACCACGCTAAATGGACCAAAGGTCTAGCTCAGTGTAAGTCAGCTTCATGTATTTGGAGGAAGAGCCACAGCTCAGTGGTGGATCACATTTTTTGCATGAAAAGTGGTTCCAGGCTCAGTCTCCAACATCTGCAGGTAAGGATGGGAAACATTCCTGCCTGAAAACCCTGGAGAGCTTCTGCCAGTTGGTATAGTATAGTCAGTATTGAACTAGATGCATCAATGGATCTGAGTCAGTTTAAAGCAGCTTCTTATGTCCATATTTTCCTCTGGCATGTTGTCTGTCTCTATCATCCTCATTTTCAAATAAAGCAAAGAGGAATCTAACCCTTTCCTTCAGGTGAAGGAGGGGTACAGATTGTTTTCCCAGCCCACAGCACATGTGGGCTTCAGATCCACTCTGCCCTTGGAGAATGCAGGCCAGCAATAAGCAGGTCTGGCTGGCAGATGTCCTTTGAATGGTTTTGCAGCACTTCCTCCCTGCCGGAAAACCTAGGAATGGACTAGCCAATGGCAAAACTACACAGAGCCTGTAATTCCATTCTCCACAATGTTTTGTTTTGTTATACTCTCTCTCTCTCTCTCTCTCTCTCTCTCTCTGTGTGTGTGTGTGTGTGTGTGTGTAACCACTAAATCAGACCCAGGAGATTGCACCTCTGCCTAGATTTTTTAAAAGAACCTGACATTTGTCCCTATGGAAATTCATTTTGTAAGTTTGGGCCCAGTTCAATGTGTTCAGGTCATTTTGAATCCCATTTCTGTCTTCTGAAGCATTAACTACCCCTCCCAGTTTGGTTTCATCTGCAAATTTGATGACCATCCCCTCAATTCCTTCATCCAAGTCATTTATAAAGAAGGGCCTCAGGCATGCCGCCTAACCACCTCCCAACTCACAACACTACATAATATAATAGCAAACAAATCAGTAACACACACACACACACACACACACACACACACACACACACACCACAGTTTTAAGGACCATAGATTGCTTAATTACCCAAAGGCCTGGAAGAAGAGGAATGTTTTTGCCTGGCGACTAAAGATATGTAATGAAGGTACACTGCAGGTGACAGTTACTATGTGTATGTTGGGTGCTGGTAGTAACAGTGCCGGGGTCTATAATTTCAGTGGTACCCTGTGTGATGCCAAAATTTTACTCCCCCCCCCAGCCTCTCACCATCTATTCTACAGTGGTACATCGGGATGCGAACGGGATCCGTTCCGGAGCCCCGTTCACATCCCGAACAGAATGTAAGACATGACAGCACGTCTGCATGTGCACAGGTCGTGTTTCACCGCTTCTGCGCATGTGTGAGATGTCATTTTGACCATCTGCACATGCACAAGCGACGAAACCCGGAAGTAACGCGCTCCGTTACTTTCGGGTCGCTGTGGAGTGCAACCTGAAAGCACTCAACCTGAAGTGTATTTATCCTGAGGTATTTATCAACTGTACATCATAGTTGTGGCGCTCTCTGTGGTGCCCCTGAGGCTCTGCACCCAGTGCAACCAAACCAGTTGCTCTCCCCTAAATCCACCTCTGGTGGTAACTTGTAAGCATAGTCTGTGCTGCTTAAGTTTGTCTGCTGTCCTCAGGTATGGCATTAAGATGCTTTTTCATCACCAGTGTTGAAGCATGATTTGATTGCCAATCTCGTCCATTTGTCCCACTGATTCTCCAACTTTTTATCCAAGCAAACCAAGTAATGACATTGGAATACCGAGCAAGTTTTGTTTTGTTTTTTAAGTTCAAGTAATTAACATCATGCTTCCTGTGTGCTCGAATGTATTTTTGTAATCATCATCAATTTATTGAATCAGCCTTCAGACCTTAAAAAAAAAAAAACACATAGGTATCTTCTTGCCAATTTCTACATTCTTGCAATAATAATAATAATTTATTATTTCTACCCCTCCCATCTGGCTGGGTTTCCCCAGCCACTCTGGGCGGCTTTCAACAGAACATTGAAAACAGAATAAAACTTCAAGCAGCAGCCTCTTACTCGTACAAGAATTAACTGTAATGTATACACACAAAGTCCTGGAACTTTACAATTGTAATACAACAAAAATCAGAAAACTCCTCTCCACCCCTCCTACAACTGGACTATCTAGCTCAGTGAGTTAAGGACAGGTTAAAGTGTCTTTGATATATGGATGATTTTGGTCTGATTTCCCCCTCCCCTGGCTCTTATTATTTCACTGGCTACAATCTTCTGTTTTTAATGGTATGTGCTATTAAGGCTTATTATTATCATCATCCCATCCTTCAAAGAAGTTTTTAATACCTTGTTTTGGAATGTTCATAGCTTTTCAGGTGAAAGTAGAAAGATCAAATCATGATGTTCTCTATTGCACATGTTAATGAAGTGAGCGAGTGAGTCAGAAGGACTGGTCCCAGCCCACTAAGATGTCCCAATTCAGAATCTAGCATGCAGGGCCAACCCAAGGGATTGTGCTGCCTGACACGATGGAGCCAACTCGTTATTTCCTACTTCAACACTGGCAACAGGACAGCATCCTTGTCTGAGGGCCAGCTTAGGAGGTGCAAGGCAAGCTGTGTGTAGTAAATGAAGCTCTGTACCTCCAACAATTTGCCATCACTTCCTGCTCCCCTTTTGCATCTCTTACCTGAACTACCACCCTAATGGGTTTCCAAATGGGTAGGCCCACTCCTGCTTTTATGTATTCAGCTGGATGAGAAGAAGGTCCCATGGACAGGATTGGGATCTAGAATCTCAAAGCCTGCAACTCAAGAGGCAGAGCCTGCTGGTCAGGATTTTAGAGCTGGAAGAGAACTTATGGGGTTATCTAGGCCTAATATCTGCTCAATGCAAGAATCTGCAATTAAAGTTTTCCTAAGTGATAGCTGTACAGTCTCTGTTTAGATACCTCTGACAAAGGAAAGCCCTCCAACTCTAAAGGTAGTTTGGCTGTGTGCACACCATATATTTAAGGCACATTCCACCCACCTAGGGATCCTGGGAATTATAGTTTGTTAAGGTGCTGAGGACTGCAGCTCTGTTATTAGTAAACTACAATTCCCTTGGGATCATCTTCTTGATGACAGCTCTTCAGACATTTGAGGGCTGCTATCATGGCCTCCCTTTACTTCTCCATACTCAGCACTAGATTCAGGGCAGTGCTGGCAGTTCCCCCGCACAAAGCACAAAGCCTATGGGGAGCAAAATAACAACCTATATTTATATGGGTACTACTCAAAGTTAAGCCCCAGTCAGATGGGCAATTTAGTTGCCGCAACTATAACATAGTGCACTTGAAAGCATGCGCAAAATGGAAGGCGAGAGGCAGGAGGGTGTCAAATAAATATTTAGGGCAACAATTTTTGTCCTTGCGCAGGGCACCATATTACCAAAGTCTGTCCCAGTCCATACTAAACAAAGCCAGCTCTTTCAACCATTCCTCCTAGTTAGTAATGGCTGGTGCCCATTGAGAATGGTGGTGTGGAAGACAGTGAGGCCAACAGCACATGGCGCCTGAGCCAATGGCAGGCAGATCCTCGCACAAGACTGGTTGTAAGTAAGAAGGCTAGCAGGTGGGGGCAGAATGAGGTTGGTGGGACAGTGTCCTGTTTGCCCTAGTGGAGCAACATCCAGTACTCATAGGACTTGGTCTTCTGACTAACATCATCCTGGCCACCCTCTTCTGAGGTCACCCTAGGGTAGGTGATAAAGAGCTCTGCAATCCTCAAAGATAGGTGAGCAAGGCAAGGGGGGATCTGAAGGAGTAGGTGGATGTCCAGGGGTGGGACATCCAACGGAGGGGGGACTGTGTGGAAGGACATGTCAGGGTCTATAATGTTTAGCCTGTATTAGAGGAGACTGAGAGGAGATAGGGTAGCCATCTTCAAATATCCCAAGGGCTGTCAAATGGAAGATGGAGCAAGCTTGTTTTTACCCTGCTGCACAGGGTGGGATTGAACCAATGGCTTCAGGTTACAAGAAGGAAGATTTTACCATCTGGAAGAACTTTCTGACAGTAAGAGCTGTCACCCTCAGGAGGTTGTGGACTCACCTTCATCAGGAGTTTTTAAGTAGAGGTTGGATGGCCATCTGCCATGAATGCTTTAGTTGAAATGCTTGCCTTGCAGGGGGTTGGACTAAGTGGCCCTCAGGGTCCCTTCCAACTCTACACTTTTATGATTTCTGCACCAGCTTTTCCTGCCAACAAGATGACACCAAAACAGAGGAATTGAGAGGGAGGGAGAATTTAGCCAAACTGCTGGTTTCCCTTATTGTTGAACTATCCACTGTATTGCTGACTGTGCCTCTAGGGAGAAATATAAGTTGGAAGTCGAGCACCCCCCCCCAAAACAAACAGCACCTCTGATTAGTATCTCATTTTGCTAGCCTTCCTGCTTCATTTGTTTCCCAGATGGGCAAAGTAAAAGGTCAATAACCCCAGGGCAGCCAATCTGATTGGAAAGAAATGTGATTTCTGGAAGGGAAATTTGCAAAATATAGCCATAACCAAGAAATGAGAAGCATCTGAAGAAAGTGACAGTGCAGGCTAATCTTCCATGTAATTTTTCTTATAGAATTTCTGACCTTTTTAGAAAGAAAGAAAGAAAGAAAGAAAGAAAGAAAAAAAGAAAGAAAGAAAGAAAGAAAGAAGACCCTTCCTTTTCCACGAGCACAAAACTAAGCCTGTTCACTAGCATGGTTCTTTGAGTACCATAGGTTTTTTTATTACAGTTTGCCTTAATATTGAACAAGATAATAGACAGGATTGTTCTTAAAAAAAAATTAACAGCCCCCATTTTAAAAAAACAATATAAAATAATATTAATATTGTGGCATTTTACAAACTTAAAGTTCAATCCTATCCATGTCTATTCGGAAGTAAGACTCTCTTAGTTGAATTGGTTATTCCAGGTAAGTGTATGTAGGATTGCAGCTTAACTCTTAGATCCTAAGGTAAATTAGCTTGAAAAAATTCATGCAAGAAATATTTTCCATATTATCCTTGCAGCCACCTACAGCTCCCCCTCCCCCTCCCACCAAACCAAACCAAACCAAACCAAACAAAACAAAACAAAACAAAACAAAACCCTCTCTGGAGGATTGGGAGCTCCTCTGAAAAATGATGAATGGGGCATCAAGTGACTGACAGGTGGGCAGTCCCACCCACCTGTTAAATTTGTCACATGAGGGATTTGAGAGATCTGATTACCTACCCCTTCTCTACAGCCTTAATTTTCCCAGTCAAAAAAATAAAATATGCAAGACTTCTGGCTAATTGGGAGGTCAGGATGGAGGCTAATTAAGCAACAACTGTGAAAACTAACATGGTATTGTAGCTTCCTTTTATTAGTGAATTGCAAGTGTCTCTGATTCAGGACCAGAAGTATAATTTCTACACGTTTCATGGAAGGGAGCTGTTCTGCTCCAAGTGATGATCCCAGCAAATGGTTATGTTCCAAATCTGGGGTAGGGGGTAACAGCAAGCTTATTGAGGTGATGCAAAGCAGGGTCATGCGGAGCGCAGCCAATTAGAGCAGATCCAAGTTAAAGCAAACAAAAGCAAAAATTCAAACTGCACAACTCCACATGGACCTGTAGAAAGTTTCAGAAATAGCTTTAGCAACTGGTAATCCCAGGCTGAGCTTAATCTGGGCAGCACCTCAGTCTGAATGGTTAGCTTCATCTCTCAAAGCCTCTTGTCGTAAAACAGGAATGGGGAAGCTGTTGTTGTCTTGGCAATTGACCATGTAGGATGGAATTGATGGAGAATTGTCACCCTACGATATCTGGAGGGCCTCAACTTTCCCATCACATGTTAAAAGGGAAATCCTCTTGTTTCAAAGGGCCTTGCCTATTTCACCAGCTTTGGCTTTTTCAACCAGAGAAGCTACAGGTTCCACTGCAGCTTCCGCACTGAAGTTGAAGGGTGGCAGTGCAACCGCAGGCTGGCAGAGCTTCTGGAGCAGTGGAGACTTCCAAGATTGACTCTGAAAGCAATTCACTTTCACCCTTTGATGCTTTCCTCCAGGTCCCCACACTTGTCCCCCAGAGAGAGGAAGTTGAATGTTGAAGTCAAAATAACAGGGATCCTGCAGGCTGCCCATAGATATCTGTGATGGAAGAAATAGAGACTGAGAGCATTCCCAAAGGATGACTATAAAACTTGAAACCTCAAGTGGCAGAGAGCTTGTCCACCCTTCTAGGCAATTGGTTTTGCTGTCAAACTGTTCTTGCTGTGAACTGTTCTTACCAGTATCCTGGTATGCTACAGTGAGGATCTTAAACTGTGTCCAGAGTCTTAGTCCCCGTAGCGTCTCTCATTGTCCATCTTCCTTTCCTCCAGCAAAGCTGTACAAAGTGAGATTTAGTGAAAATGGCTCCCGAGAAATACAACTACAGGGGCCAGAGGCCAATTTGGATCCATTTTGGATTGGTCTAGTTCAAAATGGATTGAAACAGATTGGTAATACATTTTTTAAAAATAAACATGTTCCATGCCTTTTTAGAATTTGTACATCTTGAATCTTGGGTTAATTCTAAAATAGATTCCTCATCCTAATTCCTTCCAGATGGTGCTTGAGTCCACCTCCAATCAGCCTCAGTCAGCATGACCAGTGGTCAGAGTGAAGGGCACTGTAGTTCAGCAACATCTGGATGGAACCAAGTTGTGGAAGGTGTTCTAACATGTCTCAAGGGAGAAGAAGAGAGCTACATCAGGAAAATAATAGTGTGTCATTAAGAGTTTAAAATTTAAAACCTATAGCTTCTGTAAACTATACATAAATCCTAATTTAATGTGATAAAAAATATGGTGTTAATAGACACTAGCATTATGTTTTCATTACATATTGTTCTCTGATGGTGACATTGCAGATACTAAGGTCTGAAATATGGAGATTTGGAGATATATATATATATATATATATATATATATATATATATATATGCCTAGAAAGCTACCAAAGGTGGCCTAGATCCAGGCTTCTTGGGTATTATTTTGTGGCTGTAGTGGGTGCCTTTTCTCAGATTTTCTGCTGATTATGCTGGAGCAATATTATGAGACAAAGAATTTATGCATAATGGGCATAAATCTTTCTATATGAGCCACCAGAGAGGCAAGAAAAATGGATTCTGTCAAGGATCTACATACAGATATGCATTAAACAACAGCCCTCCGTAGTTCAGAGGGCCCAGCTTTAAATGTAGATTTGGGGGGATAATGAAGAATGAAATTAGTGCTTTGTCAATGCGTTAAACCTTTCCGGGGCTCTCTGCTGGCATATTTTTATAGCTTAGGAGGATAAATGGTGGGGATCATAAATTTTTCCAACTTTTCAGCTGATCTTCCAAAGTAAAATGCAAGAAAGCTTCCACTGTGCAGCTTGGCACAACAGAAGTTGTTATTCATCAGGGATTCGGCACCACCACCGTAACTTCCAATTAGGGAAACATACATTAAAAGCTGCCGTACGCTGCTATAGGAGGCCAGGCAGTAGCTCGTGATTAATGGCTGTTCATTTACTACAATCACTCACATTTTTTTGTGCACAGGTCTTAACAGAGTCATTTGTGAATTGTCAACACCCAAATTTAGTCTACCTCCAGCCATCAATCAAAGGGGAGTGTGTATTTTCACTTGTGGCTGTGTGTTTGTTAATTACACTGTATGTCTTCTGCTTCTCTTGAAATGAGTACAATTTTTTCCCCCCAGAGATTGGAAAACTACCAAGCATTGTTGACAAAGCTGATTTAAGGAAACATTGGGTGGGGCGGGAATCATAAAATGGGGGGGGAAATAAAAATCATGCATTTTGTTCGGTACTGCAAAGAAAGTTATTAAAGTCTGTTATTAAAGTCTGAGGTAACTCTTCCTTACCTGTATCTTTCACATTGTTGCGGATCATCTCAGAAATTGTTTTGTTGCTACAGCAACATTTTCCCAAACAAAATATACAAAGCTTTTTTTATTTTTATATTTTTCAAATCACTTCCCACCCCTCTGTAGATAACCACCTATAACATGGTCATTATGTAGCAGATTGAATATAAAGTCTCAAACTGCGGACTTTAACTTTGATTATCATCATTGGTGTTATGATTATTATAATTATTTTTCAGGACCAGAAACACAATACTCGTTGGGTTTTCACTATGCAGTTCCCTCTTTCAAGATTTAACAAGAACAAAAGTCAACAAAGTCCTGAGAGTACAAGAACACTCATGCATCACTTGCTGTGCAATGGAACCTTTTTCTGAGGGCTCGCATCAGTGGCTGGCATTATCAGGCACCTGCAAAGGCTCCTATTTCAAAGAAGGGGGCTCCTAGTGACCTCCCAAGCCCCTTGCCTCTGTTGCTTTTCCTCCTTCTTTCTGTTGCTGCCTATTAATAAACATAAGGAATAACTTTCTGACAGTGGAACTGTCTTCCTCGAGAAGTTGAGGGCCTTGGAGGTTTTCAAGCAGAGGTTGGATGGCCATCTGTCATGGTTATTTTAGCTGAGATTTCTGCATTTCGGGAGGTTGAACTGGGTGACCCTCTGGGTCCCTTCCAACTCTACAGTTTTATGATTCTATGATTCTCCAAGTCTATTAGCTGTAGGATATTCATTTGTCTTGAAGAGGACAGTCCCCTGTCGTTGTTTTGAATAATATAATTTTTTTTGTTTTTTGTAGCATGACAATATCAGAGCAAGATGCAAATGAGAAGCCCAGAAGCAAGATATGAGTTCAGCAGCACTCTCCCTCATTTATGATTCCCAGCATTTCCATCCACCAAAACTGGCAGGACGAGCCTTGAATGTCCTGCTGTATGTGGACGATGCCGCCCTATTAGCTACCTCCCCCATCGGATTAAGGAGGATGCTTCGAGCTCTTCATGAATATGAGACCCAACATGAGCTCCAACTAAATTATGCCAAGACCAAAATAATGGTCTTTGCCGCTCGACCGAAACCTAATTTATGGTCAATTAATGGTATTCCTTTAGAGCAGGTCAGTTGCTTCAAATACCTGGGTCAGGTTGTTAGATCAAATAGGTCCTTCTTGGCGCACAGAGAATACATAGCCTCAAACGCATTGAAAGCAGCCTTGGTGATTAGAACCCTGTACTCTAAGAAACAGGCACAAACTGTCAAAGTTGCCTTGCGACTCTTTAAAATGAAAGTCCTCCCTCTTCTACTGGTGGGCATTGCCTTGGGCTCACGTAGGGACTTTGAAAAATTGGAATCTATCCAAACCCAATTCCTCAGGGCCATACTCAGGATCCCCCCCTCCGTGGCAGGTGCGATCATGAGATTGGAAACCAGTTGTCAAGCCTTTAGGTATGATGATGATTCCCAGCAAACTGGTATTCAGTCATATTTTCTCGGTGAAGTTGCACATAGCCATCAGGTCTAGTAGCCATTGTTAGCCTCATTCTCCCTGAATTTGTCTAATCCTCTTTTAAAGCCATCCAAGTTGGTGGCCATCACAACATCTTGTGCGAGTAAATTTGATGGTTTAATTATACACTGCATGAAGAAGTTCTTCTATCTTGTCTGCCCTGAACCTTCTAACATTCAGCTTCATCAAATACACCTGAGTATCCAATTATGGCAAAGAGACGAAAAGTTTCCTCTTTTCACTTTCTCCGCACCATGAATAATTTTACACACCTTTATAATGTCTAGTCCCATGGACTGCAAGAAGATCAAACCTATCCATTCTGAAGGAAATGAGCCCTGAGTGCTCACTGGAAGGACAGATCCTGAATAATATAATAATAATAATAATTTATTATTTATACCCCGCCCATCTGGCTGAGTTTCCCCAGCCACTCTGGGCGGCTCCCAATCAGTGTTAAAAACAGTACAGCATTACATATTAAAAACTTCCCTGAACAGGGCTGCCTTAAGATGTCTTCTGAATGTCAGGTAATTCTTTATCTCTTTGACATCTGATGGGAGGGCGTTCCACAGGGCGGGCGCCACTACCAAGAAGGCCCTGAAGCTGAGACTCCAATACTTTGGCCACCTCATGAGAAGAGAAGACTCCCTGGAAAAGACCCTGATGTTGGGAAAGGTGGAGGGCACAAGGAGAAGGGGACGACAGAGGACGAGATGGTTGGACAGTGTTCTTGAAGCTACCAGCATGAGTTTGACCAAACTGCGGGAGGCAGTGGAAGACAGGAGTGCCTGGCGTGCTCTGGTCCATGGGGTCACGAAGAGTCGGACATCACTAAATGACTAAACAACAACAACAAAAATAATGTCTACCCTTACTTGTCTCTTCTCTGAACTAAAAGGCTCTTCGTATTGATTGATTGGGTTGTGCTGCTCTTCATTCTTACCCTGCTTACATTATATTGGTTTCCCCACCCATTAAATTAAGATGAACCCCCCCCCTGAAGAAATTAGGGCTAGGGACTTAAGTTCCCTACCCCTTCTTTTAAGCTTAAATATATGTAAAATACTTAACAAGATGATAAATATTTATTGCCTGTAGCGATAGGCCACTACAAGTAGTGAAATAATTACAGTGCCCATTCACAGTGTTGATGATAACTCACACATCCTGATAAGAAAATTAACACCTGTGGTAGGATAGAAACCCATTCACACATGTCATTCTTCCTTGTTGTCTCTCTCCCTCTGCATTCTGCCATTCTTCTAGGCTTTACATTTTTGGCATTACGACGGCTACTACTTCTAACAACAACAACTTATTATTTATATGCCCACTCTGGGCAGCATCCAACAAATTATAAAACCACAGTAAAATATAAAACTTCCCTAAACAGGTTTGTCTTCAGATGTTTTCTAAAGGTCAGATAGTTGTTTATTTCCTTGACATCTGACGGGAGGGCATTCCACAGGGCAGGTGCATCTAGCAAGAAGGCCCTGGGCCTGGTTCTTTGTAACCTCACAATGAGGGAACCCTCAGAAGGCCCTTGGAGCTGGATCTAAGTGTCCAAGATGAATGATGGAGGTGGCAATGCTCCTTCAGGTATACAAAGCTGAAGCACTGGCACACTTTCTCATCACTCCCCCCCCCCCCGCCAAAAGGCACAAGCTTTGAAATGGGCAGGAAGCACAGTACATGCTGGTATGCTACCTCAGACTTGCTACATGAGTAGCTGTGGCATGAACTTGTGAAAAAGGTAGGGAAATTGCTCCTGCGGTTTTCGTGGTTGAGAGGGTCGCAGATGTTTTTTCTTTTTCTTTCTGGGATTAAATATCACAGAAATAAGAAATAAGAGCTAAACTCAAAGTTTTCCAGAAGTGGCTTCTATGTCATATGAAAGCTAATATATGATGCAGAAAGTAACAGGGAAACATCAGGAAAATTAAATAAAGTCCCGTGTGAATTCAGCCACAGTTGGGACATCACGTTGAAAAACAGTATTTTTCTCCATCACTACCTTGGGATCTTATTGTGAAGAGGGAGTAATCTACAACAAAGCTAGAGTAGATAAGCCAATGGTTTGATCCAGCAGAGCTCTTATTATGTACTGCAAACCTTCTACATCAAAAATAGTTAACATGATGCCCTCTAGAGGTTGTTGGATTACACATTCCATTATATTTAACAATTGGTCATATCTAGCTGGGGTTGATGGAAGGTTCAACATAACCTGGAGGACCCCATGGTACCTACCCCTGTTCTTGTTCTTTATTTGTTTTTGCAGAGTCTTCACAGTAAGAATTATAGTGAATAAGTACAATAATAATTTTAGCTGGTAATGGAAACTTGTTAAACCAACACATATTTAACTAAATATTAGAAGGCACTTCCTAACCGTAAGTCTGTAAGATGGGCCCTCCTTTGAAGGTTGAATGATCACCTGTCAGGGATACTGTAATTTCAAGATTCTGGCACTGAGCAGGGGTCACGCAAACTAAATGAACTCCCAAATCCCCTCTAACTCTAAAATTCCATGGGTTGGATTAATAGTTGTGCTTGAATACAGCAATGGGGGGACCTGTGGCTCTCCAGATAATAACTCCCATCAACTCCAACAAACAGTGATGAGGGGTGAAGGGAGCTGTACTTCAACAACACCTGGAGGGCTGCAGGTTCCTCACTCCTTTATTCCAATTGAAACCAATGGGACATAAACTAATTATGATTAAGTTGCCACTTTAATTTCAATAGGAATAAAGCTTAACTAATTTCTGTCTGTATCCAATCCTGTGGTTCCAACACTAAGGTGAACGGTCTGATAAATCTACTTAATCCATTGCCCTTCTGCATTTCAGAAATCAGGTTTAAGAGTTGCTGGCCACATTTGGATAATATAGGATATTAACACTCTGCAAGGATGACTGACAAGCAGATTGGTGCCAAATCACGTATGCATGAGGTGGAGGATATTGAAGTTGACAGTGCTTGATAATTTACAACTTTCACCTTCAGCATCTCATAATTTACATCACAATCACTGAAGAGAAACCTGGAGTCAAATAAAATTGATGGGATTAGAGCCCATGTGTGATGTCCCTGAAACTTTGAGACTGCAATCTTATAGTTAGTTACCTTAACATATAGGTCTGATTGAACTCAATGGGACTTATTTCTGAGTAAGCATATATAGGGTTGTGCCTCAGAATGCTCATTTTGAACATGTGGATGGAACTTTCCCATGATCCCTGCTGAATGTGGGCAGGCTTTATCTCCTAGCTGTCAATCTCTGTGATATTTCGTGGTATAGTTTACTTAATACAGAAGTGGGAAATGTTTTTCAGCCCTTTTTTCTGGGCAAACTCCTGAGAGACATATGACAGTGGCAAGCAAAAGTGTGTGGGGGGGTAATTGATGTAAATGTTAATTTTATACACAAGTGTAAGTCAGTAACTGTATATTATAACACACTGAACTTCTGGTTTGGGGGGTTGTGTCCTACCAGGTGTTTCTCCAACTATGCTTTCGGTTAATATCCAAGGATAAGGATAGAAAACATGTGGTCCTCCATACATTGTACTATAGCTTCCTTCTTGTTGTTGTTTTGTTGTTTAGTTGTGTCCAGCTCTTCATGACCCCATAGACCAGAGCACGCCAGGCACTCCTGTCTTCCACTGCCTTCCGCAGTTTGGTCAAACTCATGTTAGTAGCTTCGAGAACACTGTCCAACCATCTCATCCTCTGTTGTCACCTTCTCCTGGTGCCCTCAATCTTTCCCAACATCAGGGTCTTTTCCAGGGAGTCTTCTCTTCTCGTGAGGTGGCCAAAGTATTGGAGCCTCAGCTTCACGATCTGTCCTTCCAATGAGCACTCAGGGCTGATTTCCTTAAGAATGGATAGGTTTGGTCTTCTTGTAGTCCATGGGACTCTCAAGAGTCTCCTCCAGCACCATAATTCAAAAGCACCAATTCTTCAGCGATCAGCCTTCTTTATGGTCCAGCTCTCACTTCCATACATCACTACTGGGAAAACCATAGCTTTAACTATATGGACCTTTGTCAGCAAGGTGATGTCTCTGCTTTTTAAGATGCTGTCTAGGTTTTTCATTGCTTTTCTCCCAAGAAGCAGGCGCCTTTTAATTTTGTGACTGCTGTTACCATCTGCAGTGATCATGGAGCCCAAGAAAGTAAAATCTCTCACTGCCTCTGTTTCTTCCCCTTCTGTTTGCCAGGAGGTGATGGGACCAGTGGCCATCATTTTAGTTTTTTTGATGCTGAGCTTCAGACCATATTTTACGCTCTCCTCTTTCACCCTCACTAAGAGTTTATTTAATTCTTCCTCACTTTCTACCATCAAAGGGTAGCTCCCTACCCTTGGCCATTTGTTATGCTAGCTGTCACACATGTTAGCCATGGAGTCCAAGAACATTTGAACACAGCTTGCTCATCTCTAACCTACAACCACCCTTGTTCTGAGTTCCAGCTGGGCTACCACTAGGAGCTTGGATTGTGCATGCAAGTTTCATTCACAACCCAAACCATAACAGTCAGCGGTGGCATTTTCTATGTAGCAGACTTTACTTCTAGACACTTAAGAGCATAGGAGGCTGGTGGATCAGGCCAATGGCCCATCTAGTCCAGCATCCTGTTCTCCCAGTGGCCTGCCAGATGCCTATGGGAAGCCCACAAGCAGGACTAGAATGCAACAGCATTCGACACACTTACGATTTCCATCAACTACAAGCTCCTCTGACTGCGGAGCTACAACATAGCCATTATGGCTCGTAGCCTATGCTAATCTTATCCTACATTCACTTGCCTAATCCTCTTTTAAAGCCATACAAGTTGGTAGCTGTCACTACTGTCAGCCTCTTCTGTCAGCTCAGTGGAATATCCCTTTCCTTTTCAGGCTGCAGAGGTTCAGCTGGACATGCATGCAAAAGCCATAATGGTTATCCTCTACCTCCACAGTCAGAGGCAGCAATGCTTCTAAATACCAGTTGCTGGAAAGCATGGGAGGGGAGCGTGCTCTCGTGCTCATGTCCTGCTCACTGGCTTCCCACAGGCGTCTGGTTGGCCACTTTGAGAAAAGATTGCTGGACTAGATGGGCCACTCACCAGATCCAGAAGGGTTTTATCGTGTTCTTGTGTTATGTTAGCATGATGATTTAGAGCAGGCATGTCCAACAGGTAGATCGTGATCTACTGGTAGATCACTGGACATCTGCGGTAGATCACTGGTAGATCATTGGCTCCTCCCAAAGAAGCTGAACAACTGTGGCTCCCCTTAAAAGAGCTCAACATTTTCCCTCCTCCCTGAAAAAACTCAACAACTTTGACCTGAACCCCAAAAAGGGGGGTAGATTGCTGCCAGTTTTTAACTCTGTGAGTAGATCACAGTCTCTTGGGAGTTGGCCACCCCTGATTTAGAGTATACTTAGGTACTGAATTATTGTCTTCATTTTCCTGGTTGTAAAGCTAGTGCTTCAGTCCCAGTTTCTAACATTCCTTTTAGACTACATTACCTGTTGTGTTGTGGAACTGTGGCTTTTTGATCGATATACTGCCATTTCAGGGTACATTTCATTCATGGTACTGTGACACAGCAGACATCCTTGGACAGGTCCCTCCCTCCCCAATGTTCTTATGCACTTCTTGCCCCCCCCCTCCATTATCCATCCATAAAAACAGGAAGGGAAAACTGTATGCCAGCATATTACCCCCAATTTCATCCCATGATTGTCTTGATGAAATGGGTTGCAAACAGATTTTGCCCCCAGAAGAAACCAACACAGAAATGAGTGCTAAATATTAGGAAAGCAGAATAAAATACTGTCTTGATGCAGCCTTAGATTCTGTTTACTATGGACCACTGAGCTGCATACACCACAGACAAAAATAATACTTGCAATAAATAATAATAATAATAATAATAATAATAATAATAATAATCTGTACAGAGTTCAATATTTGGGGGGGGAATAAAGCAAAAGGCAAATAAATTTCCTGAGACAAAGCATCTGAAATACACTTACAGATGTTTCTCTACGTTACCAAAAAGAGGGAGTGGGTGGAGGGAGGGAGGGAAGTCCCCTGAGCTAAAATGAAAATTGATTTTTGGGGGGATGGCGGGGCGGGGGGGGGGAGAGACTGAAGGATATGAGTGGATCATCATAATTGGCTCAACATGTGCCACAAGCTCCAGGCTACTTCAACTTCTTTTCTTAGCTGACAGATTTCTTTTGGAATTTCTCTCAAACGAAATACAAATGGGTTAATTGCAATATGTGAAACATTTGACCATCATATCCTCGACAGTGAACCCTCTCCACGGGGGAATTTCAAGAACCATTGTCAAATTCATAACAGCCATTCTAATCCACAGAACCCACCACCCCCCCCCCAAAAAAATGCACCCAGGAGCGGCTTGAAAGGGGTGTGTGTGTGTGTGTGTGTGTGTGTGTGTGTGTAAAATCAGGCTATTTTACTGTAAGATGACACCATCTACAAGAAAATCTTTAATAAAAAAAGAAGAAGAAGAAAGGAAAGAAAATGCTGAGAGTAAAAAGTTGAATATCCGCTCATTAAAGGGATGTCAAAATGAGAGATCTTATCTGCTAATCCTTAAATGCAAATTACTCAGGGAAATTTAACAAGAAACAATTTATGTTCCCAACTGCCTTTGTAGGGATAATAAAGAAAGAACATCCTATACCATTTAGTTTCATTTTAAGAATGAATACCTTGAGCATTAATTCACTTACTGAAATGACTACTGTAAGTGATGCATAATTGAGAGCCAGTGTGGTGAAGTGAGTGTTTGCCTAGAATCAGGGAGGACCCAGCTTCAAATATCTACTCAGCTGTGAAACTCACAGAATGAGCTTCGGCCAATCACAGCCTCTCAGCCTAACCTACCTCACTGGGTTGCAGTGTGAGGGTAAAATGGGAGAGGTGGAAATAAAACATAAACCAGATGGAGTTCTTTAGGAGGAAAGGCATCTTGTGAGCTACAGCCTGGTAGGAGCTGGCTGCAAATAATAGCACAGATACTGGCAGGGTGAGGTCTGCTTCCAATTAACCTCCATCTCCAAGACCCACCCTGTGATGTTCACTGGGGATCACCCTATCACATCACTATGGGCCTCCTCTAGGTCTCAGGTTTAGGCCCTGAAATCTCAGGTCCTGGGATGCTCCTGACCTGGCTACTCTAATTGCAAATGACTTTTGAAATTTTCCATTATTTTAGATGTGGCTTGCTACGTGGTTTGTATGATGAAGAACTGGAGTGGGGAGGGCAGGCTGCTGTCTGAGAAATATAATTCCAAAAACCCCTTGGGCAAGACAGAAATACTTGCATAGCCCTCTGGATTGTGGCCCATCTCATCAATCAAAAGATAACTAGCTAATGCTTTTAAGAAAGCGTGGTGAGCAAATCGTTGGCTTGTTTCACTTAGAGACTAGGAAGGAGGGATTGAAGAAGACTATGCATCTTCTGAAGTTGAAGCTTCAAGATCTTTATCTCAGTTTGGGGGAAGAGGAATTCTATTTTGCTGGGAACCCAATGAGATTTTCATTCTTGCCTAATCAGGAAAATATGTCAGTTGTGCTCTGAGCCTCTCTAAAACAATGGCAGATTACACTGAGGCATTTTGCCCACTGGATGGGAAATGGATGCAGGGATATTGCCTTAATTTCTGATGAGAGCTAATTACAACCCTAGTTTTGTGCTGTTAAACAGACACAAGTCTGGCAGGGGAGTGGAGTGGGGGAAGGAAAGATGGAAATCTTGCTTAAATGAGCTGATATGGGTTTAGGGTGGCCGTGTGTCCTACTTTACAGAAGACAGTCCTCTGTTTGCAGGGCTGTCCAAGTCTGATTTAAAGATGAAGAACTTGGAGGAAAAAGAGCAGACTGAGTAGGTACTTGGGTGATCCAGTAAGTCTTCCCTGCTATGGGTTGTATTTCTGTTTAAATTATACCTCATAGAATCAAAGAATTGTAGAATGGGAAGTTACCCCAAGGGTCATCAAGTCCATCCCCCAGCAATGCTGGAATCTTTTGCCTAACATGGGGCTTGAACCCAAGACCCTGAGATTAAGAGTTTCATGCTGTACCAACTGAGCTATCATATGCCTTGAGGCACACAAATCTGTATCTACAAATTTAATATAATTTTTTATTTCATGAAATTTACAATGTTGCTTGTTTTCAGAAAAACCTCAAAGCAGTGTGCAAGCAAAATAAAACAATAAAATTAACACTAAAAAAAATTTACAACCATAATTTAAAACATACAGAAGGTTAAAACTGCCATAAAATAGACTAAAACAAATTAAAACTCCTACAAACTTTCTGAACATCTGGGTAGGCTTGCCAAAATTTGCAGTTGTACTTGAATATGCAAAGTTGTATTCTCTTTTGCTCTCTTTCATGGTGATGTATACATAAGTGGCCATGCTAACTGGGTCTTGGGTCTTGACTTTTAGAAGACATCTGAGGGCATCCCTGTTTAGGGAAGTTTTTAATGTTAGAAGTTTTATTCTGTTTAATATTTTGTTGGGAGCTGCCCAGAGTGGCTGCGGAAACCCAGCCAGATGGGCGGGCTATAAATAATAAATTATTGTTATTATACTTACTATTATTACTATTAAGTTTGAGTTCATGAGACTCTCCCCTCCCCCCAATGAGTTGAAGGTAGAATGAAAAAGTCATCATTGCCTGAAGTGGATGCTCATCATGCTATCATATCCAGGAAGCAGTTTTGCGGTTTTCATAGGGCTCTGTAAATTTACAAAAAATCTGCCTCAGGGAAGGCAACTGAGGGACAAAGGAAATTAATGTTTGTCATGGAAACAATGCCTTTATTATAGCTCAAAACTACATGTGACTTACAGTTGTCTGTGCATTTGCTCTGATTTTTTTAAAGAAAAGAAACAGCATTAGAGGCAGCAAATTTTAGGGGTAGATTCAAGGGAGAATAAGAGTTGCATAACATTTCCCCCTTATTATCTGTCTACTCTAGGACTGAGTGACCTTTCTAGCCCATGGGCCATGTTGGAAGACATTGCCTTTGAAGTTTGCATTTCTAAGTGGGTTTTTTATTTTATTTAAACAGCTGTAGAGGCATACAAATGCATGACTACCAGGGATCCTAATTTGAATTTGACCTGCAAGGCTGTTTGTTTCAAGCCATACCCACCTAGTCTTCACACCTGACATTATATATGATGTCATGTGTGGGGCAGGTAAAGACATTGCTACCTGCCCAAAGTAGGGTTTGCTGATATCTCTGGTCACTTTTGCCCATATGGTTTGATTTCAAAATGTGTAAACAAAGGAAAATTGCTCACTCACAGTGGCTCAGGGAGATCAAACCCCAATCTACTGACTCAGTTCAGTCCTCCAACCCTGGCCTTCTCAAACATCAGCCTGCCCACATGCTAAGCTAATCTTCATAGGCTCTCCTCCAGGCACTTTCACAGTTAAGGATGAGCATTTAGCAATTGGAAAAATGGCTTCCTGGCTGTGGCAGCCCACTTGTGCAATGCTCTCTCCCTAGAGGCTCAGTTTGATGTTTTATTTTCTGCACCAGGTAACAAACATTTTTTTAAAACACAACAACAGGTATTTCACCCTTGGACAAGATTGTTTTAATATCACAAATTCATGCTGATTTATTCTGTTGTTTCCTCTGCTTTAGTCTGAGGTCCTTCATCCACCTTTTGTTCCCACCCTGCACTCAACTCTCACCTGTGGCTTTTAGAAGCTATCAGAAGGCAATAGTGGCCACACCCCAGGAATGGCTTCAATTGGCTGGCTAAACCAGGTGAGGGTAGCCAATAGGTCTCAAACTCTTGGTGAGTTAGAGGACTTGTCTATCCCGTACATGTGAAGCATGGGAGCCAACCTGGGCCCCGGGTTATGGGTGCCTAGTGTGCATGACATCATGGTGTCATGTTACGACGTGATGTCATGATGTCAAGTATGACGCCCCCCAGCCTTGGAACCTGACTTCCAGTGGCACCAGAAGTCAGATTCTGAGGTCTCAGAAGGCCTTGGAAGTTGCATGGGGGCCCTGCGGTGTGGGTGATGAGCACCCACAACAAAACTTTTATGGGTGCTCAGGCACCCATAGCCCCCCATAGTTGGCACCCCTGATGTGATGACAGGCATTGAGCCAGTTACTGCTGCAAAGTGGAAGGGTAGAAGTTTGTACACTGCAAGAAGATGCTTGCTTCACTGAGACAGGCAAGGAGCGATGCCCAGCAGATCGGCAGCCAATGTGCCAATGACTACTGTCTAAAGCTGTGTCAAAGCATTCAACTTACTGCTGATAGTAGCAACACTTGCAAAATGTACAAAAGCATGAAGAAAAGTCAGGAAAACTGCACTGCTGAGAACTGCTCTGAGAGACAATCACAGACTGCAGCAAGCAGATGAAGCGATGGGCAGAGCACTATCAAGAACTGTACTCATGGGAATGCATGGCCGCTGACACAGCAGTCAACAGTGTCCAGACTCTGTGGGTCTTGGGAGAGCTGGATGTCCCTTCCTGTCATTATAAGCTGAAGAACGCCATCAAGTCTCAGGCATGTGGTAAAGCCCCAGGACAGGAAGGAATCCCAACAGAAGTGCTGAAAGCCAACTTCAATTCCTCCCGAATGACGCACATCCTACAATAAGACATGTCTTTCCATGTTTCAGTCTCTACAGCCGCAGCAAGTGCTGCAGCTTTCCAGTGGTTTAACTTAACCTTTGAGGGTCTGCTCTTTCATTGGTCTCCCAAGGCAGACAGACGCCAACAACTCCATTGTTTATCTCTGTTTTCAGATGTTATTCTCTCTGTTTCCTTCCATAGAGTAAGCCATCCTTGAAATATTTATATTGAATGTTGGACTGTACATTTTATAAAACAATGAAACATACAAATCAACAAGGTGATATGATAAAGGCATATGGTCTGCTGTGGTGTGCTAACTCATTCCACTGCCATTCCAATTGCCATACAGGTGTTGCAGGCTTTCATAGCACTTTCCAAACCTGCCACACCTCCAGGGCCAGTCCACCCATGAGGCAAGGTGAGGCAATTACCTCAGGATGGCAGGCTCTGGATAGCTTAGAAAGACTGCCTGGTCCTCCTCCACTGCACACCCACAGTCTGCACACCCACTGCCAACACTGGAAGGCAGAGGGCAGACACACAACAGCGGGTGTACAGTGGGCAGGGAGCTGTTGCACGGAGGAGGAGGTGGTGGTGTGTGAATGCACCTGCTACAGGAGATGGGTGCATAACAACAGGTGCACAGTCAAGAAGGAGGTGGAGGGGGGGAGGGAAAGGTGGCATTTTTGGTTTTGCCTCTAGTGGGCCATCCAGGGCCAGTCCTGCAAACCTCTTTGTCTACAGGCATTGAAAATGAGTGTGTATGCCATAGGCAATGTTGTCTCTCCTATCCCACTTTCATCTTCCTCTTAATAACTCTTGTCAGTTTCAGCCCCCACTAACATTTTAAGGAACCTGGAGGATATCCCAAAATCTTTAAACGGTTTCATTGGCTATCTGTATCATGCCACATCCCATTTCTACAGAAGGATTTGTCAGGGAGGGGGGCAGAAAAAGAAGTATCAAGTGTTTAATGTGTTGTTGATTTTTCAGGGGTGCCTATGCATAAGTTAAAAGGGCATTAAGATGCTAAATCAGAACAGCAGAGCACGAGACACCTGTCTGCAAGCAAAGACAGCAGATGCAGAGAGAGCTGCAAATTTCTGCCCAAATGGGAATAGCTGAAAGAATCAAGACACTGAGATAGGTATTGCCTATGAGATGAGTCCATGAATAAATTGACTGGAATTCATATGGATGTTAATTTGTGACATCCCAATAAAGGCACTGTGCTACCCAGCTTAGAACCAGATTCTCTACTGTTTGTATCACCAAAGGCCCCTGTGCAAAGGGGAGGCATGCAGTTGGTTCAAGATGGGGTGTGAACACAACAAGGAGCAATCCTTCCAGTAATAAGAATCAACTAAACCCTGGAAGCCAAGTCAATGCTACTTACTGATCAGCTGGTGTTAAGGTATGTTGTACTCCTATAGTTTCTTTTGTCAGGCGTGAGAGAATTTGCAGACAAATACAACAGGGAACCTTGTACTCAGGAGCAAAGGGTAGCCCCTAAGCCTCTTTAACAAATGAATTAAATACATAAACATATAATCTCTTTTGACTTCCACCCCCATTGTTAATCTTACTGTAATGATTTCCCCCTCCACATCTCTTTCATAACTCTATTTTTATAAATCCTTTGTCAATCCATAGTTTGAAATTTTACAAGTTTTCTGTCAATCCTACCAATGTATGTAATTGTTTTCAACGGCTTTTCAAATAAATTATAAACATTCCCCATTCTTTATTAAAGACCTCCTCTTCCTGATTTCTAATTCTTCCTGTAATCTTTGCCATCTCTGCATAGTTCATCAATTTGGTCTGCCACTCTTCTTTCCATTTCTGGGCTAACAGAGTCTGCGCAGCTGTGGTTGCGTACATAAATAGTTTCATCTGGTCCTTTGGGATCTCTGGTTCTATAATGCCTGAAAGAAAAGCTTCTGGTTTCTTAGGAAAAGTTATTTTCAACATTTCTTTCAGTTCATTATATATCATATCCCAGAAGTATTTTATCATCTTATATGACCACCACATATGATAAAAAATACCCTCTTTTTCTTTTTCTTTACATTTCCAGCACATTTTAGACTTTCATTTGTATAGCTATATGGCTGGATAGTGGATGTGGGTGGCCCTGTGGGTTAAACCACAGAGCCTAGGACTTGCCAATCAGAAGGTCGGTGGTTCGAATCCCCGTGACGGGGTGAGCTCCGGTTGCTCAGTCCCTGCTCCTGCCAACCTAGCAGTTCGAAAGCACGTCAAAGTGCTAGTAGATAAATAGGTACCGCTCTGGCAGGAAGGTAAACAGTGTTTCCATGCGCTGCTCTGGTTCGCCAGAAACGGCTTAGTCATGCTGGCCACATGACCCAGAAGCTGTACACCAGCTCCCTCGGCCAGTAAAGCGAGATGAGCGCTGCAATCCCAGAGGCGGTCACGACTGGACCTAATGGTCAGGGGTCCCTTTACCTTTACCTATAGCTGGATAGTGTTCTCGAAGCTACCAGCATGAGTTTGACCAAACTGCGGGAGGCAGTGGAAGACAGGAGTGCCTGGCGTGCTCTGGTCCATGGGGTCACGAAGATTCAGACACGACTAAACGACTAAACAACAACAACATCATGGCCCTCACACATGTCCCCAGGCCACACTCCTCATCGGGGTTCTTGGCCCCCTGCTCCCTCTCTGATGCTACACATGCTAATCATGTTTGCCTCCCAGGGCTTCTGTGCCCAGGATATAACCAATAACACATGCATAGTTCAGTTGGTAGAGCACAAGACTCTTAATCCTGGGGTCATAAGTTTGAGCCCCACATTGGGCAAAAGATTCCTGCATTGCAAGGGGTTGGACCAGATGACCCTCATGGTCCCTTCCATCTATACAATTCTATGATTCTGTGAAGCAAATCTTTTCCATTAATTATATTGTGCCACCCCTTAGTTCCAGTGTCCTTCTGCAGCTCAGCTTACAACCAACCCTAGGAACAGGCAGCTGATGCATTCATTCATTTATATCTTGCCTTTTTCCCTGACAGGGACTTAAGGCAGCTTACAGGTGAACTGCTTATTGCTCAGGCAGGCCTTTGAAAACAAAGGTGCAGACAGTGCTTACCGCTGGGCTGCTGTCAGGGCAAACTGTAATTTCTTATTCTAAATGTGTTCTGATGTATTTCAATTACTGTTTGTCATAGAATCATAGAACCAGAAGAGTTGGAAGGGACCCCAAGGGTCATCTAGTTCAGCTCCCTGCGATGCAGGAATTACAGCTAAAGGATCTCTATGACTAGTTTATTTTTTATTACTTTGCATTTTATAATGTTAATTTTAAATGGAGTTAGCTGCCTTGAATCCCAGCTTGGGAGAAAAGCGGGATATAAATTCAATAAATAATAATAAATGTGCATTCATGAGCTGTGTTCATGTTCTTGTCCCCAAATGCAGCTCCCTAGCATTCCACCTCTCATTTGGAAGGCAGGTTAACCTTCACCACCCAACCTGAGCCTTGCTGCTCCCATCTCTCTCACCTAGGAGCAAGGTAATAACAATTAATGTGGTTTCTTCAGCAACCTCTGTCTGTCTGTGGAATGGATTTCTCCTCTCCCTACAGCCCTGCACCTCCAAATCTGCTACAGAGAGCTAATTTGTGGGATTCTGTGGGAGGAGGAGAGGAAGGGGAAGTCCCATGGCATGAGCAGAAGTCTGCTTGTGTGGCATTGGCTATAACCCAATAAAGAACATAACACACAGTGGATATCAACAAACCTACTCTAAAAATTAACAATCGGTTCTAACAGTGCAATCCTACATGTCTACTCAGGGGGAAGCCCCACTGGGTTCAATGGCATTTACTCCCGTGAAACTACTGAAGGCCGCATACAGTACACTACTAGAATGGGAGACGAAAGATGAAGAGGTAAAATCAGTCATGATCAAATGAGCACAAGATATAGGTCATAATATTATGATGGAAGATTGGGAAAGGTTATGGAAAACCGATTTAAAATTTACAGATTGTTCTTTGTTGAAAGAAAATTATATGAAGATGATGTATAGATGGTATATGACACCAGTGCAATTAGGAAAAATGTATAAAACAAGCTCAAATATGTGTTGGAAGTGTAAAGAAAAGGAGGGGACATTTTACCATATGTGGTGGGACTGTAATGAGATTTTTAAAAATTGGGAAATGATATACAATGAATTGAAGAAAATGTTCCATCTAACATTTGTTTAAAAACCTGAAGCATTTCTGTTAGGGATTGTAGGAAAAGACCTGCCAAAGAAGTTGAAAAACATCTTCATGTATGCGACAATGGCTGCGAGAGTCTTAATAGCACAAAGATGGGAGACTGAGGAAATCCCGACTAAAGAATTATGGCAAGAGAAACTGATGGACTACACAGAATTGGCAAAATTGACACATAAGCTATGGGACAAGGATAACTGTGACTTTAAAGATGAATGGGAACCTTGTACAAAGTATTTAAAGATGCAACAAAGTGAATTGGACTCCTTGGCAGGTTTTGAATAAACACTCACAAACATTTTATTGAAAATAACTACCATACAAATCAAGGATTTATACAATTTTGTAACATGCAGAGAACAGCATTTATAGAGAAACCAGAGACTGGAACTGAGGGAAGTCGGGGTGGGTGGGAAGGGGGGGGGTTATGGGAGGGAGGGGGAGAAAAATGGGGGGGGATTAAGGATGATATGTTTTAAGATAATATATTTTGTTTAATTTCCTAATAATTTTTTTTAAAAAAACAACAATGGCATTTACTCCCAAGAAGATTGGTATAGAGGCTCAGCCTAAATGAGAAAGTTTGGGCAACAGGTGCATACTCCTTGTGAAAGCTTGGTTTGTTGATAGAAACTATTGTATAACATATAAGAGGATTAAAAAAGGCAGGTGCTCACTTGGTGACAGTAAAAGGGATCTGTCTGGGGAATCTATGGTTTTGTTTCTCATTACAAGGGTGCCCCCGAAAACAAAGTATCCTTGCGCCAGGCGAGGGCACTTGTGACACTATCATTGCTGTGATTGTGTGTCTTGGGAGAAGAGCTCATCAAACTGGGATGGGTTGTTCTGAAACTGCAATGTCATGAAAACTGCCATGCTTGAAAAATGTCTATTCATTACAAATCAGAATAATTATTGATGACAGACTGGAATAGGTGGGAGACATCTCATTAAACACAGCTATTGGTAAATGTAGGGGCATGCCTGTTTGCCCCTTAAAAAACTCTACATTTTTAAGGAAACAATCCAACTATCAGTTTATGCATGGAAGAATCCCTAGACTTCAACCATTATCCCAGTCTACATCTGTATTGGAATCAATTTTAACTGCTTTTTATGTATAGTATTGTTGTTAAATGTTAGTATTGTTTTTATGTTTTTTTATGTTTGGAATTGTTTTAAATATTTTTTCTATTTAAAACCACACACCTTTTTTTCTTGTTTGTGCTTTATGACTGTATCTTGTTTTAATTGATTTTCTAATTGCATATATTATTGTCATAAGCCACCTAGCAACTTTTGGTAAAGGGCGTAAGGCATATTTTAAAAACTATTGACCTAACTCTATGACCTCTATCTGTAGACCAGCCTTTACCAGCTTGTGCCTTCCAGATGCTTTTGGACACCCATCAGTTCCATGGCTGTTCATGGGACGTTTTGTGTACCTGGAACAGCCTTCCCAAACCTTGTGTTCTCTAGATGTTTTTGGACAGCTGTGTTGGCTAGGGTTGATGGGAGTTGTAGTCCAAAATGTTTGGAAGTACTAGGGCAAAGATCAGAGGGCAGGATCAGATTCAATGGCCATACATTGATTTTTGTTCAACAGTAGGAGAAATATATTGATAGTAAGAGCAGTTTGACAATGAAGCCAATTATATGATTGGGCGAAAAGATGCCTGCATTGCAGGGGGCTGGACAAGATTATCTACCGTATTTTTTGCTCTATAAGACTCACTTTTTCCCTCCTAAAAAGCAAGGGGAAATGTGTGTGCGTCTTATGGAGCGAATGCAGGCTGCGCAGCTATCCCAGAAGCCAGAACAGCAAGAGGGATCACTGCTTTCCCTGCGCAGCAATCCCTCTTGCTGTTCTGGTTTCTGAGATTCAGAATATTATTTTTCTTGTTTTCCTCCTCCAAAAACTAGGTGCGTCTTGTGGTCTGGTGCGTCTTATAGAGCGAAAAATACGGTATGTGGTCCCTTCTAACTCTTCCATTCTGTGATTCTTTGATAGTGGGGTGGTGGATACTTTCTCACTGGAGAACTTCAGGCAGAATTTGGGCAGCTATCTGTAGTTGTGGATTGGGCAGGGGTTGGGATAGATGACTCACAGGGACCCCTCCAACTCTTTAATTCTATAATGTGGATATTTGGGGCTTATGCTATGTGCTGCAGTGTTGTTGTTGCATTATGTTAGTTTATGGTTCACCTTTCATATAGATTTCAAGGCAATTTGCAATCATACAATAAAAACAATTTAAAATAGGCTTAAAACAATAGAAAATAGCAACTAAACTAAAAACAACACAAGATAAACATCAAAGGCAGAGGCCTTTTCATCCTACTGGGAAAGTTTGTTGATACAAATATATATATTTAGTTGTTTCTGGAAAGTACAGATAGCAAGTCCCTGTCATATCTCAACAGGGATGCTGATCCACAAAACGGGGGCCATCACAGTGAAAGCCCTGCAGTGAGTTGCTGTGGAGCAGGCTACAGATATTTCAAGAACTCCAAGGAGAGGCTCTCTTGCAGAACACTTTGACTTACTGTGGATATAAGGGGATACTGAACTGTGCAAAACCTGGAGGATGGTCAACAGCATGATCCAGTTCCAGTACACGTCATGGGTAAAGATTCCATCCATGCCCTGGTTTGAGGGTGTTTGTAGGTTTGCAGTAGCAGCTAGGATTGATTGATTGATTGATTGATTGATTGATTGATTTGCCTTTATATATAACCTATATATATATATATATATATATCACCTTTAAATCTTAAGCTTCTGCTAAAAAATGGGAGCTGAGGCAGCCATGGCTTATCCTGCCCATTTCCCCTGCCCCAGGCCTTCTCACCTGCTCCTCTCCTTGGCCTGCTGCATTATGCATCTGCAGCACTATTCAATAAAACAGGTGGGGAGCAAAAGGAGTGGGAGAGCATCTGGAAGAAGCCACAGTTCCTTCTGTCTTGATTCCACAGCACTGTGAAAGGTAAAGACGGAAACTGCAGCTGGCAACCCTTGGTGGCATCCCCAGATGCCTGAGAGATAACAGCAACCTGCCAAGGATGTTGTTTTTGTTTCAAACATTGCAAATTTTGGATAAGATGGATTGCTTCAAGAAGTGGCAGAAAGATATTTCCAGATTTGTTTGGCAGGGCAAAAAGCCTCGAATAAAATTTAAGATATTAACTGATACTAAAGAAAGAGGTGGATTTGCCCTGCCAGACCTTAAACTTTATTATGAATCAGCTGCTTTTTGCTGGCTGAGAGAATGGCTGCTTCTTGAAAACACTGACGTGTTGGATTTAGAAGGTTTCAATAATGTATTCGGCTGGCATGCATATTTGTGGTATGATAAGGTAAAAGCACATAAAGCTTTTAAAAATCATATTGTTAGGAAAGCATTGTTTAATGTTTAGATAAGATATAAGGATTTGTTAGGGGGGGAGGCCAAGATGGTTGTCACCAATGGAAGTGAAGGCACAGAAAAAACTCAATATGGAGGCCAAATGGCCAAAATATTGGGAAATTTTGGAACAAGACGGAGACAGAATAAAATTGCAGAGTTTTGAGAAATTGAAAAATAAAGTGCGAGACTGGCTCCATTATTATCAAATAATGGAGGCATACAATTTGGATAAAAAAGTTGGCTTCCAGGTGGAAAAATCAAAATTGGAAACAGAATTGTTAGACTCAAATATCAAGAATTTGTCAAGAATGTATAACTTGCTGTTGAAATGGAACACTCAGGATGAAATGGTGAAATCAGTTATGATTAAATGGGCACAAGATGTTGGACATAACATAATGATGGCTGACTGGGAACAGTTATGGACCACAGGTATGAAATTTATGGCATGTAATGCCCTAAGAGAAAACTTAATGAAAATGATTTATAGGTGGTACATGACACCAGTCAAGCTTGCAAAAATCTACCATTTGCCCGATAATAAATGTTGGAAATGTAATGAGATTGAAGGTACATTCTTTCACCTTTGGTGGACATGCCCGAGGATTAAGACATTCTGGGAGATGATTTATAACGAAATGAAAAAGGTATTCAAATATACCTTCCTGAAGAAACCAGAGGCCTTTCTCCTGGGCATGGTCGGCCAATTGGTGTCAAAGAAGGATAGAACATTTTTCATGTATGCAACAACAGCAGCAAGAATACTCATTGTGAAGTATTGGAAGACACAAGATTTACCCACCTGGGAAGAATGGCAGATGAAGTTGATGGACTATATGGAACTGGCGGAAATGACTGGCAGAATCCGAGATCAGGGAGAAGAGTCGGTGGAAGAAGACTGGAAAAAATTTAAAGATTATTTACGGAAATATTGCAAAATTAATGAATGTTAGAAAAATGTTGGAATGAAGTTATATGGCTTTAGTAGAAATGTTATAAGGAATTAAGTATAAATAGATTAATAGAGTATCAAAGGAAAAAATAAGGTTAGAATGTGTTAAGATAATTATAGGATAGAAAACAGAGAAAGATGGAAAGGAATTGCTGAAACAGTTAACAGAAGTGGAATACAAAAAGGGAGGTGTGAGGAGGTCGCAGAAATAAGTGAATGAAAGATAAGACACTGAAACTATTTGATGTGTTTTAAATTGTTTTGTTTTTGTTTTGTTTTGTTTTGTTAGTTTAAATGTGTTAGTGTTGTGTAGTGTTTTTGTGTTGTATTGTATTGTTTTTATTTTTTGTAGTGTTTAAATTGTTAATAAATATTATTTTTTTAAAAAAGAGAGAGAGAGATAACAGCAACCTGGAGGATGTCCATGGCATGGAAGCAAACATAATTAGGAGCCCTGGTGAGAATAACGTTAAGAGAGAAGGCTGAATGAGTGAATCCGTGATGCTTGCTGGGGGATAATGATATTAGTGGACAAATATTTGAAGACTGGAAAAGCCAAGGAGGGCATAAAATAATTCTGCAGAGTATAATTAGGGTAATATTTAATTAAGAATACTGAAATTAAGAATGAGGGCATTAAAAAAAACACCAGATGACTCTGAAAGCTACATTTGCTGTTTTATTTCTCTGCCAAATTAGTTCTTGCCGAATCAGTTGTGAAAAATCAGGTGTGTACAGTGTAGTGGACTTGGATTTGGGAGACCCAGGTTCAAATCCTCAATCAAATTGCTATCTTCACAGGGTTGCTGTGGAAATAAAATGGGGAGAGGGAGAACATTATGTTCTTGAGCTCCTTGGAGCATGGGTGAAAACTCATTAGTTTGCCTCAAAAACCACTGGGCTTTTGTAAGCATCCCTTGCAAGCGCTCACTGGGGTCTTTGTAAGTGTCATCTCTAACTTTCCTCAGGATCTCGGAACATTAAGGGCATCGGTAATGGCCCCTGTGGTGGGGTAGAGCTACCTTCCCAACACCATGTAGCTGCTGCTTACCTGAATGAAGATGAGGCACAGTGTTGGTAGGATCCAGGCAGTGTGGGTGCGTCAACAGAGGTGCCAGATTGTAGTAGCCTGGAGTCCTTGGGTGCAGTGAAGGATGCTGCCATGCTACTAGTGCTGAAGGAAGAGTCAGCTGCCAGTTCAGTTGCTTCCTGCAAACTGAAAGGGATGTGCAATGTCTTGTCCTTCTTCTCAGGCAGTAAAATGCCTTGGGATGGGTATATATTCTGATGGGAGGAAAATTCAGTATACCAGCTCCACCATTGGTGTACTTTCTTCCCTGGTTTTTCATGTGTGTCCCTGATCCACTCTGCTCTGCCAGCTTTTCACCTCTATTGAAGTTGGAGCTCTGACATCAGTGAGGCTAGGGTCACAGAGGTTTCCAACGGTGCTGGGGAAGAGACTATGTGGTATTTTCCTTTTTGAGTTTGACCACTGAAGAGGGAGATCCACCCTGTTCTACGACCCTTGGACCATCAAGGACAATAAACCTGCAAGACAAGACAATGGAAAACACACACACAAACACTTAACAGAATGTGTCCACTCAATGAACACAGAAATGCTTCATATAGTTTATTAATTTTCCTGCTAGGCCTGATCTGCATGGCAGCAACTGTGAGATGAAGAAGACACTCAGACACCCTTCAGACAGAAAAACCTCATGGAGCATGTGTAGCTCAAAGAATTATTTTCATAATAATTTCTTGTATCTTGAATACATCTGGCTGGATGCAGTGTCCCTGCCTTCTATAATTAAAGGCCCACATCCCTGTGTTGCATGAGCACTCAAAAATAATACTTCCAAATCCCAAATGCTTTCCCCCAGACTCTTCTTCACAACCTGTCTATTGAAATCCATAACCTCCCTGGTAAAATCAGTGGATACAAGGAGGAAGCATGGGAAAAGGTAATGCACCATAAGGAGCTGGTAAGGCTAGTGTGATGCAGGACCCTGGACAGCTCCCAGAGACAGCAGGAAGTTGATGCAGTTCTGAGGCTCCACACAGATGTGCATAAATAAATTTCAGATTCTGCTTTCTTTAAGAAAAATATCTTCAACAGGATGGAATTTGGACAGATGTGTCAGGCAGAGGGGTGATTAGCCATTTCCATACCTGCCACCTACGCATTCCCCAACTCCATGTGTGTTTGCTCTCACAAGCACCCCTTTCCTACCACTACTTCTCCATTCAAAACCAGGTTCCTGCACATAGGCGCCGACTCCATGGGGCCTGAGGGGGCCCGAGCCCCCTCAAAAATTCGTTTGAGGGGGCTCTGCCCCCCCAATAATTTAAGAAAATTATTAGTTATATTATGCTTTGTAAAATCACAAAATTATGTTGGTATTTTTTATTTTCCTTGTTTGACGATAGTTACCTTTTAAAATACATTCAGTAATGAGTTAAAACAAAGCCACTCCCGATCTAGAGAGGGGGTGGGGTTGCGGGCTCTCGACCCATCAACAATCTCACGGGGCTGGCGTTAGCCCCACGAGAAGCGGGGATTCCCCCTAGCTCATTAATATTCACCGCCCACGGCGGCAGCCAATCGGCTGCCGCAAAGGGCGGGCCCTCACAGGTTCACTTAAGGTCGGGGCAGCCCGGGGCTCGCCCCTTTCGTTCCCCCAGCAGCAGCAGTTTGGCGGTCTTGGGCCCCCCCAATATTTTTTATAAGTCGGTATGGGCCCCCGCCCCCCCCCCAATATTTTTTATAAGTCGGCGCCCCTGTTCCTGCATGGCACATGTTGCAGTAAACCCCTAAGTCCTAAATCTGGCTGAGTTACCTCCCAATACAGACAGTTGGAGTTGGACAACAGAGCTGCTGGGGACTGCCTTTAAAAGCCTTGGCAAAATGGACAAGTATTTCCTCTTTTTTCCAGGAAATTACAGGTAGAAAATATCTGCACACTTCTCTGGAACATGAGAGTCAATTTGGTAAAAGGTCATGCTGCTCTCTACCTTTCACTGCTCTTCCAGCTCTTGGCTGAGGATGTCGCAATTAGGTGTCAGAGTGCAGCTTCAGAGTGTAAACAGAACAGAGTGCAGTCTGAGGCAGAGAAAGGCACAGAGAGATGAGTTTAGGCTCTTCAGGCATTTTGTCTGTCTCCCTAGAGATCTGGTATGAGGGCGTGGACTGCCTGTTGGAGCATTTAAACCTCCACCTATGCACCTCACTGCTGAGAGAAGTGGGGTGAGCTTAACAATATATATGTTTGTAGACAGCATAATATCCTATGGCTAATGAGTTTTGTAGTTCAGTCATGCTGCACAAAGCAGTACCTCTTTCTTTTCTTAAACTGACTGCCTAGTCACTTTTCCTGATGATCTTGAAGTATTATACTACAGCTAATGTTTCACTTATCCCACTTATGGTTCAACTTATTAGTCATTTATCAGACCTCGGAGTCTCCATGTGACTGACAAAATTTTAAAGGCATAGAATAAGGTCAAAAAAATAGCAATGTATTGCAATAGTAACCATACAATAACCTATAAAGCTGACCCAATAAAACAACAGCAAACCTTCAGCAGCAACAAATATACCAACAATAAACAGCAAAATAGTTCAAGACTGGTATGCCTCGTGGACTGCTTCTTCCCATATGAACCAACCTAGACCCTGCAATCATCATTTGAGGTCCTTCTTCGTGTGCCTCCTCCATCAGAGGTCCGGAGGGCAACAACATGAGAATAGGCCTTTTAAGTAGTGGTTCCCTGCTTGTGGAATGCTTTCCTCAAGGAAGCTCACCTAACGCCTTCATTACACACCCTTAGGCACCAGGCAAAAACATCCATCTTCTCCCAGGCCTCTGGCTAATTAAGCAGTTTGTGGCATTTTAAACTGTGCTTGGGGGTTATTGTTTTTGTTTGTTACTATGGTATGTATTTTTGAGTTTTTATATTACAAACTCCCCTGTGATTCTCAGGTGAAGGTTGGTATAGAAACTTAATTAATTAGTAAATTATCTATAATCTGCCAAATGCCTGGGAGAAGACAAAGGCTTTTGTCTGGTGCTGAAAGGGTGTTAGTGATGGCAGCAGGCCGGCCTCATCAGGGAGAGCACTTCCAAAAGCAGGGAGCCACAACTCAAAAGGCCCAGTCTCTTGTCACCAGCCTCCAAACCTCCCTCAGAGAGGGCAGCTGGAGGAGGACCTCAGTTAAAGATTGAAGGGTCTGAGAGAGAAGCTGAGTCGTGAGCCATACAGGGCTTTGTAGTTCAAAGCCAGCATTTAGAATTTGGCTCAGAAGTGGAAGGACCCCAAGAGCGAGAGGCAGGGAAGTGAAGATCTCCCAAGGTGAGAGACTGGGAGAAGAAAGGAAAGCTCCCAGGTGAGAACTGGGAGGGTCCACTGCTTTCTGTGCATGGCAAGGCTTAAAAGCTACCTTTGAGAGAGGACTCTGCATTTCCTTTTCAGTTTCATTGTCTGTTTTTGTTTGGATTGGTTTGTTTTATCTTATTGTATTATGGAAAAGCTTTAATAAAATCTTATGAAAAAAGAATTGTACAAACAGCCGGCGCTGCTACGTTAGGATCAGTGCCATGTGATGAGCTCACTCCACCTCTCTGTTAACTTGTTTTCAAATGAACAGGCTTTTAACTGCTTTAAACCCTTTCAGTTCCCCAATCATTCTGGTAGCTCCCTTCTGTATCTTCTTCATATGCTCTATACTTGTGATGGCCAGAATTTCACTTCCTAGTTTCTGCTGCCTCCAAGTCTCTTTGTTTGACATGCTTCTGATTTATTGGATTTGTAAAGGTGACCTTAAATATCTCAATGGTAATAATTCCTTCAAGTGTTTGAATCAGCAAATACTGTTACGTTCATATTTTGCATTATATACTGTAGGCTGTTTTAATCTGTGTAAGCCATTTCAGTGATATTAACACTGTAGGCAAACTGGTACTAAAAGTTTAAATGTCAGGGAGAGGTTTTTTCATATTAGCACTAGTGCAAACAAAGCATTTTCCTCTTCCTGGAGTACTGAGGCATAAAATACCAGCCAACAGGAAAGGCACCAAGTGCCAGTGGATCCAAACTAAACAAGAGTTGAATTTATAATAGCATTTTCAAACATGTGCCCTGTTATGAACTTCTTCAGCTGCAGAACACTATAAAATTAGAGCTAAGAGCAGGGGAGGCAACTTTGCACATTGAAAGCATTTCAGCTATATTATCAAACTGGATTTCTTCTAATTCCTAGAGAGTTAGCGCAACTTTCTCACACCACTGTATATGTTGAGAGGGTAACCATTTTGTCTTTTTTCCATAAACCTGCTCCTCAGTTAATGACCTCCTGTATCTCTAGCCACAGCCATAAAAATTATCCACAGCACAATAGCTCTGTGACAAAACACTAGGAACAAGGCCCCAATAGCAGTTTAAGACCCAGTCTACATGTGTTGCAAAATGAGTTGGGAATGAGGCATAGGTGGGGCTGGAAATGCAACAGCAAGTTCATACAGTTTGTAACATAATGGTTAGTTCTGTTATCAGTAAATCAGCTAACCAAGAGGAGTGGTGGAAGGGTTACTTCGCACCCATACAGAGGGGCATGATGTTTGCTGAGGTAATACGTTCCTTCATTGACCATATAATCCTGAGGAGTTTGCCCTCTGTATGTTTATTTATATGCCTCCCTGCTATGTACAAGTACTAAGAAAGACAAGACCTATCAGCTCATTTCTCCTCAAGTTATATACTGTTTTTGTTCATGGAATCATGTATAATTCCGTGGGTCATATAGTCCAACCCGCCTGCAGTGCAGGAATCTCTATTAAATCATACATGACAGATGGCCATCCAACCTCTGCTTAAAAACGTCCAAGGAAGGAGAGTCCACCATCTTCTGAGGGAGTCCATTCCAATGTCAAACAGCTCTTGCTGACAGAAATCTCTTCGTGATGTTTCTTGTAACTCCTTTCTTGTAACTTGAATCCTATCCTCTGGAACTGGAGAAAAACTTGTGCCATCCTCCATGTCCTTTAGACATTTGAAGATGGCTACCATATCTCCTCTCAGTCTCTACCTACCCAGGCTGAACATACCAAACTCAACTATTTTTCAATAGGTTTTGAGACCCTTGATCATCTCAGTCACCCTCTTCTGTACCAGTTCCAGCTTGTCAAGATGCTTAAATTGAAGCACCCAGAACTGGACACAGTATTCTGGGTGTGGTCTGATCAAGGCAAAATAATAGAGAGGTTCTATTACTTCCCTTGATTTGGACACTATACTTTTGTTTTATTATTTTATTTGGTATCATAGCTTTTCAGTTTTATTGTTTTGTTATATATCATATTTGTTATTTTTGGTAACCCATGTGCTTGGTATTAAGCAGTATGTAAGCGTATATGATACAGGGATGCGGGTGGCGCTGTGGTCTAAACCACTGAGCCTAGGGCTTACCGATCAGAAAGCTGGCGGTTCGAATCCCCGTGATGGGGTGAGCTCCCATTGTTCAGACCCAGCTCCTGCCAACCTAGCAGTTTGAAGCATGTCAAAGTGCAAGTAGATAAAAAGGTACCGCTCTGGCAGGAAGATAAATGGCATTTCCGTGCACTGTTCTGGTTCGCCAGAAGCAGCTTAGTTATGCTGGCCACATGATCTGGAAAAACTGTCTGCAGACAAACGTCGGCTCCCTCGGCCACTAAAGCGAGATGAGCATCTCAACCCCAGGCTGGACTTAACTGTCAGAGGTCCTTTACCTTTAAGCATATGATATAACTAAGCAATAATAAATAGTTTAGGTTGGAGTGCTAAACTAGGAATGATAAAAATCACAATTCAAATTTCATGTCAGGCAAAAACTCTCTATGCATTCTTAGGAAAGAGATGGCTTATAAGCCTTGACTTGCCCACCCCACCCCTCTGCAATCTGAAGATAAAAATGCTGGTCTACCTTGTAGCAGTGTTGTAAGGACCATTGAAAGAATTTGTGTTTGTCGAAAAAAGAGTAATTTGGGACGCAAGCAAAGCCGTGATGCGTGGCTTCCTAAAACAACAGAATTCAATAAAGAGGAAAAAACAGAATGAGAGGAAAGAGAAAATTTGGAACCTAATAAAAGAAGGAGAGAAGAAACTGAGATCTAAACCCAAGTCTCATGAGATTTTAAGAGAAATAAAGTTTTATCAAACACAATATATGGAACTGATGAATCAGGAAATAGAATGGAAAATAAAACAAATGAGGCAAAAGACCTTCGAGTCAGCAGATAAATGTGGGAAGCTACTGTCATGGCAATTGAAAAAGAGACAAAAGCTGAATACGGTGACATCACTCGAAGTAGATGGGAAGTTTATTAATAAACCAAATGAGATAAGTAACTGCTTTCAAAGTTTTTTCAAGAAACTGTATAAACAAGGGCCAAAGAATGAACAAGAGATAGCAGAATTTATTGAAAAATACGGCCTGCCAAAAATTTCCGAAAAAAACAGAAGGAGTTTGAATGAGAAAATTACAGATCAAGAAATAGAGAGTGCCATTCAGGATATGCAACTAGGGAAATCACCAGGACCAGATGGACTAACTGCGAGATACTATAAAGCATTGAAGGAATGGTTAGTACAACCATTGAAAGAAGTTTGCAACCAAATCTTGGAGGGGAAAAAGGCTCCCGAATCGTGGAAGGAAGCATTCATCTCACTTATACCGAAGACAGAAACTGAGAAACATCAAGTCAAGAACTACCGCCCTATATCACTTTTGAATGTGGATTATAAAATTTTTGCAGACATTTTAGCAAAAAGATTTTAAAAAGTTTTGTTAGAGGAGATTCACAGGGACCAAACAGGCTTTCTAC
The DNA here is from genome assembly GCF_964252035.2 of Podarcis erhardii. Lineage (NCBI taxonomy): Eukaryota > Metazoa > Chordata > Lepidosauria > Squamata > Lacertidae > Podarcis > Podarcis erhardii. The sequence continues at coordinate 21,990,048 of NC_138504.1, forward strand.
CAGGTAGACAATTGTCAGAAAATGTGAGGAACATTATAGACATTTTGGAACTCTTAGAAACTGACATAAATAGAAAAGCTGTGCTGATTTTTGTGGATGCAGAGAAAGCCTTTGACAATATTTGCTGGAGTTTTATGAAGAGGAATCTCCAAGGGATGGGGGTAGGCCAAAATTTTGAAAACGGTATAGGTGCAATATATTCTGAGCAAAAGGCTAAACTAATTGTAAATGGTATGGTCATGGACGAGATTCCAATAGAGAAAGGGACACGACAGGGATGCCCAATATCCCCCCTATTGTTTATATCGGTACTGGAGGTTTTCCTGAATATGATTAGAAGGGACCAGCTGGTTAAAGGAATACAGGTCGGAACTAAACATTATAAGTTAAGAGCATTTGCAGATGATCTAGTTTTGACATTACAACAGCCAGAAGCCAGTACAAAAAGAGTTTTGGAATTAATTGAAATATTTGGTCAAGTAGCAGGTTTCAAATTAAATAAGCATAAGACAAAGGTGCTGGAAAAAAATCTAACGATGGGGGGAAAAGATAGTTTTCAAAGAGAAACCGGTTTGGAAATTGCAAAAAGAGTAAAATATCTGGGGGTGAATTTAACATCTAAGAATGTGAACTTATTTAAAGATAATTATGAGAAATGTTGGTTGGAAGTGAAGAAAGATTTCGATATATGGTCTAGGCTGAGACTTTCCTTGTTAGGCCGAATTGCTGTTATCAAGATGAATGTATTGCCGAGATTGTTATTTTTGTTCCAGACATTGCAAATTTTAGACAAGATGGACTGTTTCAAGAAGTGGCAGAAAGATATATCTAAATTTGTCTGGCAGGGCAAAAAACCCAGAATAAAATTTAAGATTTTGACTGATGCAAAGGATAGAGGGGGCTTTGCCCTGCCGGACTTAAAACTTTACTATGAAGCAGCAGCTTTTTGCTGGCTGAAACCATGGCTACTTCTTGAGAATACAGATATTCTGGATCTGGAAGGTTATGATAACAACTTTGGTTGGCATGCATATTTATGGTATGACAAGGTAAAGGTACATAGAAACTTTAAAAACCATATTGTCAGGAAAGCACTGTATAATGTATGGAACCGATATAAAGATTTGTTAGAGAGTAAAACCCCCAGGTGGTTGTCACCAATGGAAGCCAAGGCGGTAAAAAGACTGAACATGGATTCAGACTGGCCAAAATATTGTGAAATTATAGAATATGATGGTGAAAAGTTGAAACTACAGAGTTTTGAGAAATTGAAACCTAAAGTCCGAGACTGGTTACATTATTACCAGATTAATGAGACCTTTAAGCAGGACAGGAAACTAGGATTCCAGAAGGAGAGGTCAAAGTTAGAAACAGAATTGCTAGAACCCAATACTAAGAATTTGTCTAGAATGTATAATTTGCTGCTAAAATGGAACACACAGGATGAAACTGTTAAATCAGCCATGATTAAGTGGGCACAAGATATTGGTCATGATATTATGTTTGCTGACTGGGAGCAGTTATGGACCACAGGTATTAAATTCACGGCATGTAGTGCCTTAAAAGAGAATATAATGAAAATGATCTATAGGTGGTACATGACCCCAGTCAAGCTTGCAAAGATATATCACTTGCCCAATAACAACTGTTGGAAGTGTAATGAATGTGAAGGAACTTTTTATCATCTTTGGTGGACCTGCCCGAAGATTAAGGCCTACTGGGAAATGATCTATAATGAAATTAAGAAAATCCTTAAGTGGACATTTGTAAAGAAACCGGAGGCTTTTCTCTTGGGCATGGTAGGCCAAATGGTTCCAAAGAAAGATAGAACATTTTTTATGTACGCAACAACAGCAGCAAGAATTCTTTTGGCAAAGTATTGGAAGACTAAAGAACTACCTACTCTGGAAGAATGGCAGACCAAGGTGACTGAATTTATGGGACTGGCAGAGATGACCGGCAGAATCCGTGACCAGAGGAGAGAGACAGTGGAAGAAGACTGGAAAAAATTCAAAATTTATCTTAAAAATTGTTGTAAAATTTCGGAATGTTAAGATGTCAAGGGATTGGATATAAAGAATTACAGCTGTAAAAATTGAAACTTAAAATTTTTTAGAGAGAATTAAATATAAAAAGGGATGAAGGATTGCTAAAAAATTTTAAAACAAGAATGCAGTGAAGGGGAGGTTTGGGGAAGTCGTGTTATGTTTGTTTGTTTTTTGTTTATGTTGTAAAATTAATAAAAATTATTTTTTAAAAAAAATGAAAGAATTTGTGTTGATGCTCTGTATACACCGTAAAAGCTCTACACGCATAAAAAATGGTGTTAGTGGTAATAATAATTAAGGATACAATCAAATTAAAAACATTTAATTATTTGTTCACATGCATTTTAGTAAGCTAACCTATCAATTAAATTTGGACATGAGTGACTTTTTTGAAGCAATTGATTTAATTGTTGTTTCAGCCCTTATAATAATGAGGGGGTGGGAGAGGAGGAAGAAGAGTCAGAGGAAGAAGAAGGCAGTGGGAAGAAGGAAGTTTCAATATTACAGCAGTCAATAACACTTTAATATATATAGAAAAATTATATAGAGGGAATGAGATGAGAGAGAACAACCATGTCAGGAGCTTGTCATTACCCATAAAACTATAATATAAGACAAACATTCAATACAAAAAATTGTCAGCCTTATGTACTATAGCTAATTAGTGTTAGGCCTGTAACCTCATATATAATATAGGTTTTCCCATAGTAAAATTTGCCCTCTATTTATTAGGACGTGTTAAAACTTGAAAAGGCTGGAAGAAAATTCCAGTGTCACAATGTGTTTACTCACTTTCTTCCACAAATGACACTATTTCACTACCACAAGGGGGCCAGAAGTACCATGAAGGAATGACTAAGGAATTCCTTAGATCAACTGATTCCAGGATGATGATTTCTTGTTTCCAACAACAATTCCAGTGCAGTATTATTATTATTATTATTATTATTATTATTATTAAGTCCAAAACAGAAGAAGTTGTAATGGTGACTTTTGCTTGAGGTGTGACAATGTCTACTACTGTCTGGCATGGAATCCAGTCCAATCAATCATTGTTTCCCCATACTCTGGAGAAATACAAACCCTTTGCCCATAAACTTACTAATGGCTGGCTAATGAAGTTTGGACTGTGAGGATAAATGCAGCTTCACAATCAGCCACTATTGTGTGCCTTTGCCTCTTCGCCAATCACCATTATGCCACTCAAGGCAATTGTTCATCTGGATTTTATTTTTAACCCCCTAAAGGACACTTCAAAGCTTAAAGGCCATTTCACTCAGAAATACATTTATAAGGGAAAAGAGCAGAGAACAAATGACAGGATTATGGAAGAGCTACTTGAGGGCTCCTGAACATTTTCAAATGAGTTCCTTAAATTGGAAAAAAAAAATCAAAGAGAATACATGGAAGGCAAAGGAGAAATAACTATTAAGTGCTTTCTTCATGGGTGATAATGAAAATGTGTTAAGGATAAAAACAAGCAAAAGCAAAAATGCATGTTTGTGCGTTAAAGATGGACAGATCTAATTCATTATTCTGTTCTGTTTTTCATTCATCTGCAATGTTTTAATCCTCTCAAAAATGAACATACTTAAATATTTTGATAGGTATTTTAATACATATGATAATATTCATTTTATCTCAAATATTCATTTTAATGTGTGTTTTGCTATGTTTAAACCTCTGGTAATTGTTTTGCAGTATTCAGAGAAGAATGAAATTTGGAAAATCCACACACTAGAAGTGTGAATCAAGTCATTTTATGTAAGAATGTGCCTTTAAACAGGTATGCGTTCAAACAAATTTCCCAATTCACAAGAAATAGCACCATCTGATTTTGAAAAACAGCGGAAAGAAAACTGATCTCTCTTTCTCTATAATGAACAGAGCAATCTGAACCTCTCTTTACAAAAGGATGGGGGGAAGGCAGATTCGGCTTGGGCAGAATCCTACTGGCTCCATCAACATTCCTCTATTCACTGCCTGCCCCTCACCTGCTTGCTGGTTGGTGTTGATGTGTGGTAGGAATGAGAGGCTGCTCCTCAGTAAGAATGAACATATCAGTCAATTTTGGTTTTTCACCTTTTCTCATCTTTCCAACCTTAAATTTAGTTCTCCACATTTCCACAGCAATTTGCATTTTTAAAATTTAAAAATAAATAAGTAAAACCTTTTGGGGAAAAATCAGATTTTTAGCACAAATTTCTTCTGTCAAGCACATTTGTATGTAATTTTCATTAATATACACATTTTTGCAAGCAATTTTACCTACTATAATTATTCATTTACATAAGCTACTTATATACTGCTTAATTACTGGAGTTTATGAGCTGTAATGCATTTCTGTATGTTATGTTTTGTACTTACTGTTTGGTTGGAGAAGTTAGAATCATGGAATGGTAGGGCTGGAAAGGACCTTGAGGATCATCTAGCCCATAGGACTGTGGGTGGCTTTTCTGTGTGGGTTGGTCCCATACCCATGCCTTCACAGGGTTGGGGACCCAGGGGAGTAGGCAGGGGTCCCTGAACCTAGTATTTGGGATCCTCTTGGGGGAGTCTCTAGGCTGATACCTGATGAAGACCAACCAGAACTATCAGAGGAGGCCAACACAAAAAGCTTCACATCTAAGCCAAAGAGTGATGGCACAGTATGTATCTCTAGACACAGAGCAGTCAGTCTACTCATGAGTAAGGGGTCTAGTTGTTAGTCACCAATCCCTTATCACTGTCAGAAGTTGAGGACAGGTGCAGTTTAGGAGACCAGAGTATATGAGGCCTCTACTTTGGCCTTCTTGCACAGGTCTCTGGCTCCTACTGTACACCTAGTTCCTCTACCTTGTTTGAATTCCCTGTGTTGTTGACCATGGACAGTTTTCTGACCTTGCTTCTAGATCACATTCTGTACCTAGACTGATCTGTGCTTACAGAGGGCACCCCTGGAGCATGACGCAGTGCCACATAAACATTTGGAAGAATTGTGAAGAATTCGGGTGTAGCTAATCATAGAATTCCTCCCCACCTGGCAATCTGGGAAGATTTTACAAACTATTGGCCATGGGGAGGTCCTGTGACATTATGGCCATGTCTGGGGGGGGGGGCTATGCCCTAACACAAAGTCAAATGGAAGTGCCATTTATATGCAGAAATGCAAACTCTGACCTTGTAAAAGGAGAGGGGAATTATTTCCATTTCTGCTGAACGTGCAAATCTCTCAATCCCTCTGGGGAAATGAAAACCCAGTTGCTGCAACAGATTGGCTTCTGTTTTGCTGTGACAGACTTTCCCGCTCTTTCTACATGCATGAGAGGGAAGAGGGGGCTGTTGGCATCCCTTTCCTTTAATTTTCAATTGGACAGACATTCTGAAGATCCAATTTAAATTGCATCATGGTGCAATCCCTTGAAGTCAAAACCAATGTAGCAACATTCTTTGGTGAGGATTACCTACGCTGTCAGGCTCTGCAGACAAATAAACAAGGCTTTGTCTATCAGGGTCTGCAATAGGGGGGAAACTGCAAATAGAATGCAATTTGAAGATTGTTTTTCTTGATGGGAAAAGTATTACAGTCTTGTTTAAAACATACACAAAATAATTTGCAATAATTGCCCTTACATAAATAGATAGCAAAGCAATAAGTGAAGATAACCATGTATAAAATGATGGATTAAGATAGACTTTAGGGCAATATAAAATAATTGGAGGACTTTATTGCTGCTGCTACCACTGTGTTTTAATGGGATGGTACTGTGGTATATTCTCACAACAGTGACAGAAAGGTAAATTAATCTTTATGTATCATCATCAGGCAGTGTAAACATGGCCAAGCTTAATTACAATATAATAGATTGTTAAGTGCCTGCCCCAAAAGAGGTGCGCTCTCTTTCGTGCAAGTGATTACAACCAAGGCTATCAGCACTCCAAAGAATATTTGATAGGCTGTTAGACTACAGGGATGAAATGGGATTCCAGTGTCATGTCGATTGAAGAGCAACTGGAAGCAGCAATGGGCCAAGTGGAATTGTGCTCAAGGTGAAATAGAAATTGCAAGAATGTGCTAAATGACTTAAGGTCATTTCTTAGGTTAACATTAACAGTCAGTGAGAGTATGTGCAGCAAGTTGGTGGAGGTCTAAAACTACTGCTCACGTGTGGAGAGTGGATGAGTCTATCATTTTCAGTTTTTCTCTGTTTCTCTCCAATCTCAAATTCAGAACTCATTTCTGCAAGAATTTGAAGGGGGGGAATTCCCACGGAAATGAGCTACTGCTACTACTATTGCTACAGTAAGTTTACTTTGTAATGCTCCTTATTTTTACTGAAACAGAAAAAAGCGGTATACAAAGTTGAATGAATTTAATGTCAATCTAGGGATAACAGAAGTTCTGGTGCAGGCATACCCTAATCTGAATTTTCAGTATACATGCTTAGCTTCCCCACTTTAAACTTTTTAATTATCTTTAATTCCTGTAAATAGCATAATGATCCTTCAACTACAAAGGAAATGAGGTAGAACTGAAAAATCCATATGTTGAAGCAATGTTATTCTTATCATTTCAACGGCACACATCATCTCATTAGATAGATTTCTGCATATTTACACTGATGACAGCCATCAATTGATCTCTTTGGCCAGAGGCAGATACATTGCTTTAATTTATTTTCAAGTCAAGGTGCTTCCCCCCAGCCTGTTTGAGTAAGCTTGATTTGCACCCAACAGATGTTCAGTGAAACAGTGGGATATAGACGTGCATGTTGTGTGATCTGTTTTTTTTTAAAAAAGTATATGGCAGGAATGCAAATTAGATATGTCCAATGCAGTCTTCAATATTACAACTGTTATGACCAACAGTGCTAATTATTAACGTGGGTACCTTTCATAAACGCTGCAAGAAATAATACAAATGCAAATATGTCAAATAATTAGAGGACTGTTTAGGGTGTCTACAGACTGTCACTATTTGACCAGAGGGTTCAAGACTGTTTGTAAATAAGAAGGCATGCAGGTGGGGGCTGGCTAAAGGTGGGGTGAGGCATTCCACCATTCACCCAAATGGACCAGCCTCCATTGCAATAAAGGTTAATAAAGGATCAAGGGAGAGAAAGATTTGATTTAACTTGATAATATCAAAAGCCAGAGCTTGAAAGGCTTACAAAGAAGCAGTAAGCGTTCATTGTACGAAATGACCAATGGAGGGGGGCTGCATTAAAGCCTCTACTTTGCATTTTGATTCATTTGTGCTATATCACTTTTTGTTTGAGCAACAGCGTTATCTTTGAAAACCAAAACTTTTCTTCTACAATAAAACTGTTGATTTCAATCAGGAGCTGAAATGCCATCCTATGAGCAATAAGATATTTAAAGGCCAATTAGAAGGGAACCACAACACCTGTTTAAATAATCGTGATCATCATGAATATATAAGACAAAGATTATGTGCCTATCTTCTGTAACGCCACAACATTAACCTTCTTCGTGCCTTACAATTTTGCTCCTGACATGCTATTTCCTATTATGTCATATCATTTGTTCATCCAGCTTTTGTTAGTACGACCATCAGGCTCAACTAATGATCTTCAATGGCAGGCATACACAACATGGTGCTTCCAGATGTTGTTGGACTACAACACCCATCGGCCCCTGCCAGTGTGGGCAATGGTCAGGGACGTTGGGAGCTGTAGTTTAGCTACAACTGAAGGGCACCATGTTGGCTACCCCTGCTCTACAGGGTGAAAGAGGAAGCAACTAATGGATGTCTCCAGGCTGTCACTATCTTGTGGGAGGGACTCAAGCACAGACTGGAATTTTAAGTCAGTGATTCTCAAACCTTTTTCTTCGGCCACACTTTCAGAATAAAGAATTGTTTGTGGCACACTGAACTTTCTATTGCTAAGAAATACATTGGAAAAGACTTACCATCCTCTCGCACCAAACCAGTGTGGTGTGCCCCACACTTTGAGAACCACTGCTGTAAGTTCACACAGTTAGAGTAAAGTGTTCTGATACCCATGTGCAACAAATCCATTTTTAAAAAGAATCTAACTTTTAGTACATTGGTTAGTGTCAAGGAACTGCACTGAAAAGTGTGGGGTGAACAAATGACAAGGGATGGGCACATTTGCTCATTTCAGTTTCTCTCGATTTCTCATTTCCCAATCTTAAATTCATTTCTACAGCAATTAAGTCCTCGTGAAAATTCATCAGCACATTTTTGCAAAGCAATTTCCCCCTAAACCATGCATTATTTTCACTAACATATGTATTTCATGCACACGCATTACTACAGTATATCCATTTTTGTACGCATTGCTTGGCTGGAGGACAGAATTGCACGATTCATAGAAGTGCAGAGTTCAAAGGATGACTGTGTTTTATTTCAACAAGTGTGATTTGGGAAGGTTCCCCTTTTAAATGACTCAAATTTCTCCCCTTTCCTATGAATTGCTAACAGGGATTGTTTTTCAACATCTGATTTTTGGGATGGTGACAGCAGCCATGAAATTAAAAGACGCCTGCTTCTTGGGAGAAAAGCAATGACAAACCTTTAAAAGCATCTTAAAAAGTAGAGACATCACCTTGCCAACAAAGGTCCGCATAGTAAAAGCTATCGTTTCCCCAGTAGTAATGTATGGAAGTGAAAGCTGGACCATAAAGAAGGCTGATCGCCGAAGAATTGATGCTTTTGAATTGTGGTGCTGGAGAAGACTCTTGAGAGTCCCATGGACTGCAAGAAGATCAAACGTATCCATTCTTAAGGAAATCAGCCCTGAGTGCTCACTGGAAGGACAGATCGTGAAGCTGAGGCTCCAATACTTTGGCCACCTCATGAGAAGAGAAGACTCTCTGGAAAAGACCCTGAGGTTGGGAAAGATGGAGGGCACAAGGAGAAGGAGGCGACAGAGGAGGAGATGGTTGGATAATGTTATCGAAGCTACCAGCATGAGTTTGACCAAACTGCGGGAGACAGTGGAAGACAGGAGTGCCTGGCGTGCTCTGGTCCATGAGGTCACGAAGAGTCAGACACGACTAAACGACTAAACAACAACAGATAGCATTAGTTGAAGTGTGATAAACTTTTTTTAAAAATAGAATATTTATTAAAATTTTCAGAAATAATACAATATAAAAGAAAAAGAAAAAATAACAAAATGAAAACAATTAAAAACACATAGAATTTCCGTTACTTATTTTCTTTTAACTTATTTCCCAGACCTGCTCATACCTCCCTTTTTAGTATTCCAATTCAGATTGTTAGTTCAGCAAATCCTCACCATTAGAGAAGTGTGATAAACTTACCCAACAAGCTAATCACTTCAAGTTGCATCCCCTTTTGGGGGGGAGATGTTGAGAAGACATGTACCCCAAAGAGGGCTATAAAATTATGCATGCTGGGGAAAACGGATAAAAGACAATAGATAGATAAAAGTAGATTGTATAAAAAAATAAATCTTATAATACTAGGGTTAGGTAAAAGAAAAAGGACCCCTAGACAGTTAAGTCCAGTCAAATTCAACTACAGTGGACCCTTGGGTTACATTACCTTTGGGTTTTGCCGCGCACGCATGCACAGAAGTGCTCTGCGCACCACGCACATGCGCAGAAGGGCACCTCTGGTTACAATGATTTTGGGATATGGCCAGGCCTCTGGAACAGATCCTGTTAGTAACTGGAGGTCCACTATATGGGGTGCAGTACTCATCTCGCTTTCAGGCCAAGGTAGCCATCGTTTGTCCACAGCCAGTTCTCCGGATCATGTGGCCCGCCTGACTAAACTGCTTCTGGAGCAACGGGACACCATGACGGAAGCCAGAGCGCACAGAAATGCCATTTACCTTCCCACCACAGCAGTACCTATTTTTCTACTTGCGCTGGTATGCTTTCAAACTGCTGGTTGGCAGGAGCTGGGACAGAGCAACGGGAGCTGATTCAAACTGACGACCTAATGATTGACAAGCCCAAAAGGCTCGGTGGTTCAGACCACAGTGCCACCTGCATCCCTTTCTATAATACTAAGGCCGTCCAGTGAAGCTGAATGTTGGAAGATTTAGCAGTGTGTGTAGTGAAACTATGGGATTTGTTCTCTCAGAGCTGTGGTGCTTTTCCCCTGGTGAGCTATGGCTCTCTTTATCAGGAAAAGCTATAAAGTCTTCCTGTTCAGGGATTTCATCTGGTCAGCAAAAGTCTCTCCTGCCTCTCTCTCTCTCTCTCTCTCTCTCTCTCTCTCTCTCTCTCTCTCTCACACACACACACACACACACACACACACACATTCTGACTCTTAGCATGGTCTATGGGTCAACCTCTTGGTTCTGATTCGTGGTGTGCCTCTAGAATTCTTATTTCTTGCTCCCCCTCAGGCACGCCCAGACACTTAATGCTTTCATTTGACTTCCTTCTTTCATCCCTGCTGCTATTTTTCCACCCTTATTTTCCCACTCACCTGACACCCTGTCCTGTTTCCTTCTGCATTCACCTGGTGTCGTATGATTGACCCTCTTTTGAAATGGCCTGGGGAATTTGGGGAATTAGGCACAGTTCTACAAGCATCAGTCTGGCACCTACTCAACGGCACATTGAAACAATGGCCCTGCCTAAGTCAGAAAATTGCAGAGCAGAGAGAAAATTGTCAAGTAGAGTGCAAATTGTGGATCCACAATCCTACTGCACCTGCAATTTCCTGATGGCAGCAAGGCTTATGACTGACAGCAGTTGAGTGAGGCACAGACATTGAAGAGTGTGAGCTGAACCTGAAGGCCACCAATTCTGCTCAACAGCAGGCTTCCCTGAAGAAAATGCCTCTACTGCTCATGCTCACTGGCTTAACACCTCATATTAGAGTAAAACGCACTTCAGAGTTACATGAGAGCCTGTGTAATGTAGTGATTAGAGTGCTATTGGGCTGGAAAGAACTGGGCTGAAATTCAGGAACTTAAAGGAATAAGCCATAGCTCAGTAGGAGGGAATATGCTTTGAATGCAGAGGATCTCAGGTTCAATCCTGAACATTACCAGGTAGGTCTGACAAAGCCTCCTATCTGAAACCCTGGAAAGCTACTGGCAGTCAGTATAGATCTGGAGTAAGGAACCTATTTCTGCTTGAGGGCTTCATTCCTTTGTGGACAAGCTTCCCGAGTTTACATACTGGTGGTAGGCATGATCAGAAAAAAAAAATAGGCAATGGAACGACTTAGTACCATTGTAGAGGAGGGTACATTGTAGCCACACACAAAAATTGTTGTGAGGGTTGGGGGGGGTAGGCTGTATGCCTGAGTCCCTTCTAATTTGTGGATCCAGGAGGCATTCAATTGCTGAATTAGCCAGGCAAGGGCCATAGTGCCCCCCAAAGTATGAGTTCTTAAGGTTACAAAGGAAGTGTCCACAAATGGGTGGACCTCCTTCCCTCAACTGTCAGTTAGAAAGAAAAGCCAGGACTGAGGTGAGTGAGCTGGAAGCAAGCTGGGCACCTGAAAGACAGAATCATGCCTGATTTCTGCTGGAATCCAAGGCTGTGGCAATGGGAGAAGCAAGACCATATTGGGAGTTTTAAATGCTGGTGAGCCCCTCCATTGAAGGCTCAAGTTGTATATATGTGTAAATAAACCATCTATCATAACGACACCACAGTCTCCATTGTCCCTCATTCCAAAGGAAGGCAGGAACGCTGAAGCTGCCCATCAGTAATTTGCACCTTGACAGCAGACTGAGCAGGTCGATTTTCCCCATGTATTTAAATTATAGTAATTATTTCTATATTTGCAGTTGATCATATGCATCATATGCAAATCTGTGTCCTTTTTTCTTTCTTTTTTGTGATGTATGAATAGTTATCCAAGTGGGCTACCCTAGACACTTCAACAGTAGGGCTAGTCTCTGCATACATTGCTGCCTGTGTTGTTTTCTCCTCCCCTCTGAATATGGAAATCCTTGTTGGTTTCAGTACTGGAGCTCTCATATCCTGCAAGGAACTGCTGAATCATGTTGAGCAAATCACGACCCTGACTCAGCAGATCATTAAGGGTCAAATAGTATCATTTGATACCATCCTTTCCACGTCTCATTTCTGCCAAAATGCTGCATGATTCTCAGGAGGAGGAGGAGGAAGAGGAAGGTGAGGAAGGTGATGGAAAGGAAAATGCCACATTCCTGTAAATGAAGGGATGAGAAATGCCCCACTCATTGATGCAAAATTACCGTTATTCTTCCTCCTCCTCCTTCTACTTCACACAGCTTTATACAATGTGCACCACAGAGGAAGGGAGGGGGTGGGGGACGCAACCAAACAAGTGACACATTAGTTAAGAGACCTTCCATTTTACGTTGACAGTTCACGATAATGGAATTTAATTGTGGGAAAAAAGCTGAATAATTTTCGCTGAATGTCATTCAGTTCATTCAAACTGGGAATCAGGGACATTTCTAACAAAGGTTTTCAAACTTCTTTTGAAATCAGGAAGCTGCTGCACACAGATAAGAGGAGAGGTTTGAGGATTCTCTATCGGAAATTTCAAGGTTTTCTTCCCCCCCATCTGCTTTTTCACATTAACTGGTAATTATCCAGAAAGGCACATAATAGTGCTGAAATGACAGAAGCTGACAAAGGTTTTCCTAAGATATGTAAATTGTCAGTGATAGGCAAGGTGCAACAGAAAGGCTTTCTACAGCACAATTATTTATGCCAGTTTCATTTGCTTTTTAGGTAGAAATGATGGCACACAGCTTCAGGAGCGTCTTATCACATGCGCTGCACATTAGCTTCATAACCATGTGCTAAGGACATGTGGCAAAAGAAACTTAGCTTTAAGATAGGAGTCTCCTCCACTTCTTCTATAGCTATGCACCATATATATATATATATATATATATATATATATATATATATATATATATGAATGATTTAAAAAGGAAAAAGGAAAACTCATGTTGGGGTTAAAAAAAGAAAGTGACCAACCATATTATAAACTAACCCATATTTGCCATATGAACCTGCACTTCCCAAAGCTGGATTATTGTGTGATGGTTGATTTCGTGATGGCTTTCAGACAGGCAATTGCTGGTGCTCAGCTGCTTGTATACAATTTTTCAGTGGCCTTGTGCTCTGATCTTAAAATTTCCTGCAAGTAGCAGGGTCTGTTACAGACGCTAAGCTAGGAAATGAGGGACACCATCTAGATAGCAAAGCTTCTGATGCATGGTTTTAATCTGGCGTGTGTGTGTTAGTGCATCAGGAACTGCTAGATAAATGATTCTGCTACTGCACTCGTTCTTAATATGTAATGTTTATTGCATATCTTTGCCCAGTAAAATCTTTTTGGATCCATGTGCTTAGAAAGAAGAAACTGCTTAATATTTTTGTAAAAAAATATCTAAGTGGTGTACAATATAAAAACAATATAATTAAAATAAAATCTCACCATAAAACCAATAAAGCAGTAACATAAAGCTTATGCAAACAAATGAACCGGGGATTGAAAACATGGAAAACAGAATCCAATCTCAAGAACCGGGGGAAGCCTGAGAGAGAATGAAAGAGTTTTATCCAGTGGTGGTTCTACTCAAAGCAGACCCAGTGAGATTAATGGTGCACTGATTTTATTTCTTTTTAAATAGGTTTTATTAATTTTCAATTCCAAAATATCCAATATATGCCCTGTGGGAAACTTGTAAACAGGGAAGGTGCCTCTGTTTACAATACAGTGGTACCTCCGGTTGCGGATGGGATGCGTTTTGGAGGTCCGGTCAGATCCCGAGGTTTCCACAACCTGAGGGCCACTTCTGCTCATGCACGCACGGTGAAACCTGGTCAAATACTTCTGGGTTTGCTGCTTTTGCATCCTGAAGTTTACGTTACTACTGTATGTCTGAAGCAACCGATATTTGCTGCTTCACATTTGGTGAAGAGCAAGGCATTCAATGGTACAGGGGCAATAGCAGGGGGGAAAGCCCAGTAATAGAAATAAATCAGAGGCACCAATAGAGCACATAGTTGCATGCAGAAAGCCCCCAAGATCTTTAATATAGGGTGTCCACTTATGCATCTCCAAAGCAAAAGAGGATTCTCCTCACATTTCCATGTTTACCTATAAATTAGCACATGCAACTTTAGTGTCTTCTTTCTCAGTGGTGCATGTGCTTAAAGGTAAAGGTACCCCTGACCATTAGGTCCAGTCACGGATGAATCTGGGGTTGCGGTGCTCATCTCGCTTTATTGGCTGAGGGAGCCGGCGTACAGCTTCTGGGTCATGTGGCCAGCATGACTAAGCCGCTTCTGGCGAACCAGAGCAGCACACGGAAACGTCGTTTACCTTCCTGCCAGAGCAGTACCTATTTATCTACTTGCACTTTGACGTGCTTTTGAACTGCTAGGTTGGCAGGAGCTGGGACTGAACAGCGGGAGCTTACCCCGCCATGGGGATTCGAACCACTGACCTTCTGATCAGCGAGCTGTGGATTTAACCCACAGCGCCACCCACGTCCCTGGTGCATGTGCTTATTCATAGGTAAACATGGAAATGTGGGGAGAATTGATTTAAACAAGTAAAAGGCATCTCCCCATAGAGGGGAAGACTGTGACCAGGTAAACTCTGTGCCTGCTCAGTCTGTTGTCCAGCTGCACACAGTTGATGGGCAACCTCAAGTGTCTTGGGGGAGGAGCAGTCTGTCTCTTCTTAGGGAACTTTGGCTTTAAAGTAGTCTTAGACCAGACAGCTCTTCACAAAGAAGTCACCTTCAAATAGGTCTCACCTATGCAAAGTAGGACACAGGGCACTGGTTGTCAGTTCATTTCTGGGCCCAGTTCAAGGTGCTCTCATTGGTGTTGAAAGCCCTAAGTGGCTTAGACCCCAAATATATTTCCATGCCTATCAATCTACTTGGGGATTAAGATTTGCAGAGGCGGCTCTCTTGCTAGTTCCTCCAACTTTTAAATGTGTGGAGAATGACAATCCAGGAAAGAGCTTTTTTTTTTTTTCTGTGCAAGCCCCACCAAACTGTGAAACTCCCGCATCATGGAGGTGTGTCTAATCCTATACAGCTTGGGACAAGGATAACTAACTAATCACTGCATCCGGCAGCAGAGGGCATCCTTCAGATACCATCCTATCAGGAAGTCTGGTTCTGCACAATGTTTGAAACAGGCCTTTAGTGTGGTGGCACATACCCTTTGGAACTCCCTCCCAGTATATATCAGACTTGTGCCTCCTCTGTTGTCTTTTCAACAGCTTCTAAAGATGTCCCTCTTTAAGCAAGCTTTCTAAATGGATGTTTTTATCCGATCTGGTATCTGTCTTGGATTTGAATTGATTTTACATATGCGCTGTTGTAGTGAAAATAATAGTAATAATAATCTTCATTGTATAGCTTACATTGTTTTATTTGCTTTTATTTGCCTGTATGCTGTTGTTTTATTGGTTTAGTGGTTCTGTTTTTGTTTTGGTGGACACTGTTTTTTCATAATACATAGCATCACCACTTAGAGATTTTTGAAACAGTAATTGGTTTAGAAGCTATTTAAAATAAATTTAAAACATGAAGCAGGTGCAGAATTTAAAGTTCAGCTCACTTGTTACTTTCTAAATATAAACCTAGCAGGTGCTTTTAGTGCAGCGGCACCAGTATGCTGAAACTCTCTTCCCCTAGATGTGAAGCAAGGCTCCCTGCCCCCTCAATTCCAGTGTTTTTGACTTCTGTTGAAAACCTTTCTTTTCTTCCCCAAGACTTCCTGATTCAATTCGTTTTATTATTTTATTTATTTTAAAATTTATTATAGCAGATACCCCACCAGGCAATAGGAGAAGCAGAAATAGGGGGCTGCTGGGCCTCTCCACCAGCTCTGTTGAAAGAACAGCCTCTTTTGGCTCTTCTCCTAAGTTTTCATTTCTGAATCTCACTACAAAACCTCTGTATTTAAGAATTAGTACTGCTGCTGGAGGAGACTCTTGAGAGTCCCATGGACTGCTAGAAGAACAAACCTATCCATTCTTAAGGAAATCAGCCCTGAGTGCTCACTGGAAGGACAGATCGAGAAGCTGAGGCTCCAATACTTTGGCCACCTCATGAGAAGATAAGACTCCCTGGAAAAGACCCTGATGTTGGGAAAGATGGAGGGCACAAGGAGAAGGGGACGACAGAGGACGAGATGGTTGGACTGTGTTCTCGAAGCTACCAGCATGAGTTTGACCAAACTGCGGGAGGCAGTGAGAGACAGAAGTGCCTGGTGTCCTCTGGTCCATGGGGCCACAAAGAGTCGGACACGACTAAACGACTAAACAACAACAACACTGCTGCTTCTTCCTCTCTCCCACTCCTATTTCTTTTTGTGTCCTCTTAGTGGTGCAGCAATAAAACTCATAGCCCATGTGCAAAGCTAAGCAGGGTCTGGTATGGTTTCAAATTGGATGGGGGACCGCATGTTGAGACTCCTGGAAGTTGGAATAGAAGACCCTCAGGGTCTCTTCCAAGTCTACAATTCTATGACTCTGAGATCAGGGTCTGTCTTTTCACTAATATTTGTAAACTGAACTGTAAACCGAACAGAAGAGCACCATATCTCTGCTAGGAAAGTGTTCCACAGCATGGGACTGACAACATTACATGCCTGTCTTCTAGCTGAGGGCAGCAGGGCCTCTGTAATGCACGGAACAACTAACAACATTCCTCTGGAAGACATACCCTTCAACATTAATCCAGTGACGAGAGAGACACTTGATTCCATAATAATATTTTTACTATTTATACCCCACACATCTTACTGGATTACCCCAGCCACTCTGGGCAGCTTCTAACATATATAAAAACATAGTAAAACATTAAACATTTAAAAACTTCCCTATACAGAATTGCCTTCAGATGGTCAAATAACTCCATATCCTCCAACCTTTCTCCAACAAAAATAGGGACATCCTGCCATACTCTCCAACATTTCTCCAATGAAAACAGAGACATTCTAAGGAAAAGTGGGACATTCTGGGATAAAATCAGAAACTGGGATGGCTTCTCTAAATCAGGGACATCCCTGGAAAATAGGGACACTTGGAGGATCTGGAATGATCTCAGTGTCATCACTTCTTGTCCATGTCATCCATTTAATCATCAGACCAAAGGCTCATCTGGCCCAACAGCTAGTTATTGCAGTGACTGACCAATTGTCTGTGACAAGTCCACTAGCAGGACGTGTGCAGCATAAGAATATCTTACCCATAAAAATACGGAAAAATACATTGTTTGTAAGAATATGTGTCAAAGCACTTTTTAATGACTATAGAGTTTTGCTTGATGTAATCCACCTGCAGTTAATTACAGGAATGGCAAGTTAGCAGCTATAATCTGAAATGCTATCTAATATCCTCAGAACACTCAACAAAACACACAAGCTCCATTTTCATAGACTGAAGAAAAACAGCCCCTTTGGTCAGGGACATTTTTGGTCAAGGGTCTGAACATTTTGCTGGAACCATCAAGGAAATCCTTCATCACTTCATCTACCCAGGTGCAAAGGTGTCCCGTGGCTCTGGGGGTTTCTCAAAAAAAGTCCTTGAAATAACAACATTGATATTCCAATAGTAATATTTCAAAGCTCAGGTTCTGTTATTTATTTTCTTTCTCTTCAAAATATTATATACCCTGCCTTGTTTGCAGTAAGTCTAGGCAGCTTACCAAAATCACACACAAGTAAAGTCATAATCCTCCCCCTCTTCAAAAGCAAAACAAACAGAAACCCACATTAAATTCAAATCAGAACCAACGGCCATATAAGAAAATTCAGCACCCCATATTAAAACAAGGTCTTCTACCTCTTTCTGGCAGGTTGTAAAGCTGGGATCACACAGCAGGCATAAATCAACATGTCAATGGCTGTATGCCATTTTATACCAGCAGAGTATTTGTTCTGCAGTGCATTATCCTTTAGCTAGACATTCCTAGAATTGCACATTATATTCATTACCAAGAACATCCCACAACGGGATGAAGGGGACCAACATTAGTTCAGTATGCTGTTGGTGTCACAAATTTATTGTTAGCAATTTGGCTGAAAAAGAAAAACAAGTTTATAATGCCATCATAAACTGTATGTCTATGGTACAACCACATTTATAATGTTATGGAGTTGGGGCTAGGTTTTTGGGATTCCCTCTAATTTTGCAATTCTGTATCTGGATCATGAAGGTCACAGCCCAGGCCTAGTTGGTTAGATATTCCCTTTTGTAAGGTAAGCTAAGATAATATGTTGCCACAGGAAAGTATGTGCAGACAGTTCAAGTAAGGCAATAGAAGCACAATGCAAATAGGGAAAGACCTTAATCAATTATGGATCATTTGCAGACAAACAGTGGATACAGATTGTATTCGCTGGATTGATTAGTGTTCTGGACATGGGATGAGTAACAGAATGTCAACAATTTCTGCTGCTGTTTATGAATTGTCCAACATTCCTAACTCCAAATTAACCAGCTCCTCCAACTTCCTAAAACAGACACCTGATGTACCATAAAACGTCAGGTAGTATGGTAATCTAGCACCATTCAATATGATGGATGCATATAGCTTTGAGTGATCTCACTTACAAGCAATGTGACCAGCCAATCACAATACAAAACAATAAGGCTGCTTGAGGGCAAGAACTTGCTGAGTTCTGTGTAAACTGCACTTGGATGGCAAGACCATTATGTTTGGCCTGCCAAGCTTGCAGGACCTTCTTTGGGTTATTATTGTTATTGTTGTTAATATAATTACAAACCCAGGATCCACCAGTCAGAGCCTGATGAAAAAGACATGCAGTTTAAACTGCAGAGCCCCTGAGCACATTCTGAGCCAGTTCTGGTTTTAGTACTGATATCACCTTTGGTTACCCCAAACTTCCTTCATTTCTACAGCAAATTAAGAGGGGGATATTGCCATAGTTAAGGAACTGGAAATCAGAAATGTCTGGCAATCAACCAGAAATTTCCAGATCTGTAATTTTAAAATAATAATAAATAACACATATAATATAAATGTTGTAATATTGCACCTGCTATGAGCCATTCTCTGTAAACCAACACACACACACAAATATACACGCTGTCTTTACATAGACCCCATCCACCAAATGCTAGATAACATAAAACTTACACCTTGTGCAAACTGGGCTCTGTGCAGTTTAGCATCTAATTGTCCTCTAATCTGCTTGTATCCTACAGTGTCACCAGTGACGTCAAATATATGCCTGTATCGCTTCTTTTCCTTGCAGTAAAGCAGGTCGTCAGTGAGGGGGAAAGGGGGAGAGAGAGAGAATTTTCAATTACGCCAACCTCTTTCAACTTGGCACAATGATACATCAAGCATTTTATTTTATTTTTTGTCCTTGAGTGCTTAGGAAATAAAATGTGTCGATATTTGTTGTTGCTGCTGACAAACCTGGCAGCCCTCCACGTTAAATGCTCCTATCTACCTAAACGTCAGTGACATCTCCTAACAGAGGCTGGATTTTATACAAATTTGACTCGTGATCTCAGTAGATGGATAGCAGGAGATGCGTGTTTAGCATTTCCCTGGCCCTCTTCCCCATCTTGTTGATATTTAATTCATTTGGCAATTGTTTTTAAGCCTTTGAGGGGGGGGAAGTGCACACTTGTGTGTAGAATCACAGTTTCGAATCAAGGAATGCTGTAGCGAAAGGGTCACAAAAGTAGAGCGGATGCATTGTGCAGCCTATCACTTGAAAAGAAAAGGCAAGGAACTTCTAGCAACAGCAAACTGCAATTGTCATTGCTAAATTGACAGTCATCCTGCCTGGTTCAGCATCAGCACCTGGCACCCTCAGGCAGTTGCCAGCATTCTACCACTCTGACAGGGCCCATCAACACTTCTGATTGTCTTGGGAGCCCAGCTCCATGAGGAGCCATTTTCATTTACCAAGATGCCCCCAAAATAGCATTGCTCTGGGGCATTGTCAGAAATCAAAATGGATATTTGGCCTGTGATGTTTTGTTCACACAGAGGCACACACCCACACCACGTCTTGCTGCAGTGATGAACAGGCATATGGCGAGAGCTAGCTCTTAGACAGCAAGCTCGCAACTCAGCACCACTTGGATGATGGACTCAAGGGCATCCTGATCAAATTTGCAGATGACACCAAACTGGAAGGGGTGGCTAACACCCCAGAGGACAGGATCACACTTCAAAATGACCTTGACAGATTAGAGAACTGGGCCAAAACAAACAAGATGAATTTTAGTAGGGAGAAATGTAAAGTATTGCACTTGGGCAAAAAAATGAGAGGCACAAATACAAGATGGGTGACACCTGGCTTGAGAGCAGTACATGTGAAAAGGATCTAGGAGTCTTGGTTGACCACAAACTTGACATGAGCCAACAGTGTGACGCGGCAGCTAAAAAAGCCAATGCAATTCTGGGCTGCATCAATAGGAGTATAGCATCTAGATCAAGGGAAGTAATAGTGCCACTGTATTCTGCTCTGGTCAGACCTCACCTGGAGTACTGTGTCCAGTTCTGGGCACCACAGTTCAAGAAGGACACTGACAAACTGGAACGTGTCCAGAGGAGGGCAACCAAAATGGTCAAAGGCCTGGAAACGATGCCTTATGAAGAATGGCTAAGGGAGCTGGGCATGTTTAGCCTGGAGAAGAGGAGGTTAAGGGGTGATATGATAGCCATGTTCAAATATATAAAAGGATGTCACATAGAGGATGGAGAAAGGTTGTTTTCTGCTGCTCCACAGAAGCGGACACGGAGCAATGAATCCAAACTACAAGAAAGAAGATTCCACCTAAACATTAGGAAGAACTTCCTGACAGTAAGAGCTGTTCGACAGTGGAATTTGCTGCCAAGGAGTGTGGTGAAGTCTCCTTCTTTGGAGGTCTTTAAGCAGAGGCTTGACAACCATATGTCAGGAGTGCTCTGATGGTGTTTCCTGCTTGGCAGGGGGTTGGACTCGATGGCCCTTGTGGTCTCTTCCAACTCTATGATTCTATGATTCTATGATTCTAAGTGTATATAACCATGAAGGGAACCAATAATTTCATACTGCTTGCCCACATGACAAGGAGAACACAGACACATACATTTCCCCGTGTAACAAAGAGCTGTATTTCATACAGATAGTGGGGCCATGCACTGATTTCATAACAAATGAAATACTGGAATAAATGGGCCCCATTTGGTAGTTCTCCTCCACAACCTCCTCCTCCTCCTGTTTTAGGAAACTGTCTGTCTGTCTATTGTCTTTACATTCCAACACCTCTTAGGATATCAAAACCAAATATGACAGACATCCTTACTTAGGATGGGTACTGGGCCTAGGAGCCAACTCCTAGGAGCTAAAGTCCCTTTGCCCCCCACCAATAAAATATTTGAGGGAGCTGCCCACCCTCCCCCCCAAAGATGATGAGCATTGCCATTCAGATGGTGGGTGGGTGTCAATCATGTGATTGATTATGCAGGGCGGGGCTTACTTCCCCCCAACACACAAACAATATTTTATTCAAGTTGGCACCCCTGGTACTGGGTAACGTGGCATCTCTTTAGGGTATCTCCACAGCACGGATAGAATTCCCAGACAACAATGGTTGTATTTTATTGTGAAAGCAAATACAGCTGCTAGTAACCAGCACAGCCCATTGCTGCCATATTAATTTCCCACAATGCCCTTCATGTAATGTCATTCCAAGGGCATTGCAGTGTTCCTTGCAGGGCTGCTCAAAGGGCTTCCACCTGTCTGCCAACACTAGGTAAGAGATAGCAGCCCACCAAAGGCCTCATTCAAACCTACAGCTATCCCTGAATGAATGGAAATGAATTGGGTTGATTTCTGTTGTCCTGTTCATGACTCATTCAGAGCTAGGTGGCATGCCTTCTTCAGCAGCAGTAGTACATGGTTTGTCATTCTTCCAATCTTAAATTCAGCTCTCCAGATTTCCACACCAGTTTGCAGGCGGGTGGTGGGGATGTTGTTGGGTTGTTCTGGGGGGGGGGTTAAAAAGCCCTTTTGAAAATTCATCAGCATTTTCATGCAAATTTCTCCTAATATACATAATTTTGCACGCAGTTTGGCCTAACATGCTGTTTTTCTGTAGGTTATTTTCATCAATATATGCCTCTATAAATGCACTCTGCCCTAGCAGATGCATTCGTGTACACATTACTTGGCAGAAGAACTGCATTTAAATATTCAGAGAAGTGTGAATTTTGAAGAATAGCTGTTTTGGTTCATGCATTGTTTTAGAAAGCAGTTTGCCTTTAAACACAAACTGAACAGAATTTCTCCCCTACCCCTACCTCTTGGTAGTTGCCTTCTTTCCAGAGAGAACCCAGTTTGTGTCATTTTTTAAAAAAAGCATTTTGGAGGGATAATGGCAACCACCGTGTGTGTGTGTGAGAGAGAGAGAGAGAGAGAGAGAGAGAGAGAGAGAGAACGAACCACCATTTTCCCCTGCTCCAAAAACGCCCCCAGAATAGCACTACTCCCACAGCATTCTGGGCAAATAAAATGGCAGCCATCAGCAAGCCACATGGAATTATGCTGCTGCCACAGAACCAGCAGCAAAAAAAAACAAAACCGGGGGGGCAGGGGAGAATACAATGAAAGGTGACATGAGCGACAAAATAATGAAAATAAATTAATAATGAAAATAAATTCAACTGCAAAATGAAAACAAAAGGTCCCAAGTTCACTTCCCGGCATTTCTAGGCAGGGTTGGGGAAAGACCTAGGAAAACTACTGCTGCCAGTCAGTGCAGACAATGCTAAGCTATAACCTGCCTCAGTTTAAGTCAGCTTCCTGTTTCATGGTGGTGTTGGGGTGTCCTATATCGTATCCTGCCACAAGCAGAGCTGCCAGGCCCCTGTTCCTGTTAAGATAGGCTAGGCTGGATGGTTCAGTCGGAAAAGCACAACTCTTAATCTCAGGGTTGTGGGTTCAAGCCCTAGGTTGGGTGAAAAAGTTCTGCATTGCAGGGGGTGGACCCCCGAGTCGCCTCCCAATTCTATGATTCTGTGGAATACACTCCACAGGGAACCAGACAGAGGGCCTTCTTGGTAGTGGCGCCCACCCTGTGGAATACCCTCCCTTCAGATGTGAAGGAAATAAGCAGCTATCCTATCTTTAAAAGACATCTGAAGGCAGCCCTGTTCAGGGAAGTTTTTAATATTTAACGCTGTACTGTTTTTAACACTTGATTGGGAGCTGCCCAGAGTGGCTGGGGAAACTCAGGCAGATGGGCGGGGTATAAATAAATTATTATTATTATTATTATTATTATTATTATTATTATTATTATTACTACTACTACTACTACTACTACTACTACTTTTGACACCCCTGCCACAAAGTGGCCTTCCACAAGTTAGAATGCTCCATCTGGGTTGTTCTCTAAAGTGTGAAGTTCCTAGATAGGCTCTTTTGCTTTGCTTTGCTTTTTTTTGCAATATGAATAACAAGGCTTAACAGAATGAAACATACTTCAGAATTCAGGGAATTGCATTCCTATTCATCTTAAGTTAGGGGAAAAATATGTTTTTAATTAAACGACCATCCCTTGTTTGTAGCTGCAAGGTACTTGTGCATGATCTAAAACTCAATTTTAATAATATGTACACAAACTAACATTTCTCTGCCTCCCTCTTCCTCCTTTCTTAGGTTATACAAACAGCACTGTAAAAAAAAATGAACCCGCTAAGGACAGTGTGCAGATAGGTTTGTTCTGATAAGAAACGTTAAGAGCCAGGTGCGCCCCCTGGTGTTAGAAGCAAAGTCTCTGTATAAACAGTCTTCTGTGGAGATTTGCTACAGCCTCTAAAAAATTTGCCTTTGCCATACCTATCGTTTATCACGCCGAATAGGGAATATATATTTCTTAAACACACACACACACACGTGAGTTGAAGCATGCTGGGAATGCAAATGACACCTAGCATTTCGCACGATTCATGGCGAATGCAATTATAATTAAGATTATGATAAAATATTAAGTCAAGATCATAAAGTGTTGATCGGTCCTGATTAGCTGTATTATCTGTAATTAGAAATCACACCATCCTTCAACAGTTAGTGGCATGTTTTGCTTATGATGCTGCAGCATGAAAAGGGGAAGGCATGAGTCAGCTTTTGTGATGGGCTTTCGTTATGGGTTTAATTGAGGCAAGGGACAGCTGTAAATAAAGGCAGAGCAGGGTGACATGGCGATTATACTGTAAGATTGGGAAATTTGCATATAGGTTTTGTTTGAGGTAATTTGTGAGTCTGGTAAACAAAGTATTTTTGCCCTAGGCTTGTTCACACATTATGTTACACCAAGCACAGGTATGAACTCTTTTTACCCTCGCCTTTATTTGTTTGTTTATTCGCATTTCTTGAATTTATATCTCCACAAAAGCACAGTTTAAAAATGCAAGCAAAGCAAAAGCATTCTAAAACAGTCTATAAACATTTTAAAAACAGCTAAAATTGAAAACAACTAAAAGCAGTTAATATTCTTCCATCTAATGATATTGGGGTTGCCTTTGAAAGTGAAGGCATTTTGTTTTGTGGGACCGATCTATTTTGCCGAATTTATAAGGGCCTGTTCTGTCTGCAGCAATTTTGCTTGGGTTTTTTTTTATTATTATTATTGTAAAGGTTTCATCTGTTCTATTGCCATAACACCCTGGAATGTTATAGTGGCATGAAAGTAAGAAATCTTATGAACAAACAAGCGTTTGTGTGAAAGAGCAGGGCACCTGTTCAACTATTGTGTACCTTCATGGGACCTGAAATTCTGCACCTTCTCTCCTCACCCTAGACTTCAGACAAGGAGAGGGCTATAACAACAACTCACCCTTGCTGAGCACATGTCCCTGATTTTGGTAGGAGAAAACTGCCAGGATGCAGAGTGGATGCCATGGTAAAACACCAAATCACTGAATCACCAAGAGGTTGAGGAACATTCACTTGCACTTTTTAAGAATATTGAAGGAGACCTGATGGATCAGATCAAAGGCTTATGTACTCCTACAACTTACTTCCTAAAGTAACCAACTAGATGCCTCTGGGAAGCCCACAAACCCAGGGCATGGAAGCAGTAGCCTTTCCCTGTGGTTGCCTCGCCACCACCCACAGCAACTGGTATTCTGGGGCATTCTGCCTTTCAGCCTGGAGATCCCATAATGGCCAACAGCTGCTTATAGAACTCTCCTCCATCAGTTTATCTAATTGTCTTTCTAAAGCCATCTGGGCTGGTGATCACTGTAAGGATAGATTTGATTATACCTTTAAGAACCCAACCCCTATCTTGTTTAGGATGTCAGGCCCAAGGAAATGTGTTGCCTTGCTCCCAAGAAAGAGGGAGCCCAGGCCTCATGGCATCAGTGTGCGATGCATGCATGCCCTGGGCCACGCTGATGTTGCACATGGATGCTGACGTCATGTGTGCACACCCAGTGGTGTGCAACCACTGCCACCACAGAAGTTGGGGTGGCCCTCTGATTTAGAATTTTGTGGGGGGGCTTGGCTCCCACAGCCCCCCATACTTGGCTCCCCTGGGCCTAAACAGAAGGTAGGGCTAGAAGCCAGAGTGAGAAAGTAGTTAAATGAAAGAAAGCCTTGTTATACACAGTTCTTTAATAAAACTATTGCTTCTTCAACTCTTCTGCTTATTATTAAACAGAGAACATTGCAACCATTGTTGCATCTGATGAGAGTGAGTTCCACAGGAATACAGAAAGCTGTCTCATGTCAACTTCAGTTGGGTAAGGGGAGAAATGAATACAAGTTGCATCTTAAAAGTGAACCTGCCTCATTTGCCCTCTCCAAATCAATATGCAACTGTCATTCAAAATTCATGTACAAAAATTCACATACTAAAATGCATACAGTGGTACCTCGGGTTAAGAACTTAATTCGTTCTGGAGGTCCGTTCTCAACCTAAAACTGTTCTAAACCTGAAGCACCACTTTAGCTAATGGGGCCTCGCACTGCTGCCATGCTGCCGGAACACGATTTCTGTTCTCATCCTGTAGCAAAGTTCTTAACCCAAGGTAATATTTCTGGGTTAGCCGAGTCTGTAACCTGAAGCGTATGTTACCTGAAGCGCATGTAACCTGAAGTGTATGTAACCTGAGGTACCACTGTATATGTTTAGGGAAAGTGTGCACAACAATGGATATATTAGAGAAAACAGCATTTTAAAAAATGCATTATATTGCTGATTCTCCCCCTCCCCCACAAAAATGCACATGGGAGACAAATTTAAAGTCAAAATATGTATTTAGGAGAAATGCACACAAAAATAAGTAGAAATGTTATTGGATTTTTATTTTTTTAAAAAAATCCATAAATGGATACAGAAATAGCATGAACTGAACTTAATTTTGAAATAATTGGAAGCCAAGAAAAATGGACTTTGGCAGGTGGGTAGCTCATGTGGTTAGAGCATGGTGCTGTTAACACCAAGATTACAGATTTGAGCCCCATATGGGACAGCTGCATATTCCTGCATTGCAGGGGGGTTGACTAGATCAGTGTGGTCAACCTGGCTCCTACTGCCCACTAGTGGGTGTTACAGGATTCTAGGTGGGCGGTGGGGGTTATATGTCACAAGCTGAATCCACCCTCCATTGAGCACAGGTGAGTGGGAAGAAAATTTTACCATCAAGAAAGATGCATTAGTGGGCAGCAGGTATAAAAAGGTTGACTACCCCTGGACTAGATGATCCTCAGGGTACCTTCCAATTCTACAGTTCTATGATTCTGTGAATCTATGAATTGTCCATGCATAGGTTATATATAGCCCATTATTTGGGAATAGCAGAAAATCCCTGTTGTATCATCCCAAAAAACCCATCCAATCAGGCATCCTATTTTCATTGCAACCAACCAGACACCTACAGGAAACCTGCGAACAGGACCTGAGTGAAGCAACAACTCTCTCCCAAATTGTGTTACTATTTTGACTTGTAGCATCTCTCCATGATCTCAGAAAGGTCTCCATCACCTTCTACGTGATCTTTCCCCCGAAAGATTCCAGGGGATTGATATGAAGGCTTTATGCATGCAAATCATGTGCTTTGCCTCTGCGCTATGGTCCTTCCTCATAATTTAATCATTCTCTATGTGAAAATGTCCATCCCTTTCTATACCCTGTATCTCCTAATAATCAGCATCACTGAACTACCGCAGATATTAGGAGCGGAGAGGGGAGAGATTGGCCCACTCTTCAATAATCTTTTTTCCTAACCTTCTTTGGCTCGTGAATGTGACCCTGGCTTTTGATTTTCAGTATGACGCCCTGCATTGATTTATTTTGATGCAGATTCTTTAATTGACAGGTGTGCAAGCCGAGCTGCAAGAAAGGAGGTACAGTAAGGTTAAGGTGTGAGTGGAAACTAAATGGCTCTATTTGAAACCCATAGGAGCCAACCAGAGTGCAATTTAACAATTTCTCTTGCAGTGTATTAGGACTTGGACTTTGTGTGTGGTCCATTGTTCAGTTTATAATGGATGCGCTGTTGGCTTGCAGAGTTACTGAACTACCCAGGTTTTTTTGCTCCTTTTCTTTGAGGGGGGATAAAGTGCTTTGAGGTACTCTATGAATGAACGTCGTACTGAGAAACCCTAATCTATTCCATATTGCACAATGAAAAGCAACTCTACTGAGCCCTGATGAATTGTAGTACTTTCCCCTCTTTTTCTCTGAGTACATGGCAAATCTGAAGGCACTCTGCAAGGTGTGTCTGGAACCCTTTTCTTTCACTGAGGCCCTTCTTTGTGTGCCCCCACCATGAAAGTCCAGGAGGGCAGCAACACAAGAATTGGCTCTCTGTTTTTGGAATGCTTTCCCTAGGGAGGCTCGCCTGGCCCCTTCACTAGGTGCCAGGTGAAAACGTGTCTTTTTAACCAGGCCTTTGGCTGATTAAACATTCTGTAGCCTGGGGCTATTGTTTTTTTGTGGGGGTTATTATTATGTATTTTATGTTCTCATTTTTTACTTTTATGTTGCGAATTGCCCTGTGATCTTCGGATGAAGGTTGGTATGCAAATTCAATAAATATAAATATAAATAAATAACCCACCCACCCACCCACAAAAAAGTAAAGAAAGAGATTAACAAGTGGGCCATGCAACAAAATATTGCAGCATGGAGTGGTTCCGCTGTTCAGGGTTCCTGCCAATCAGCTGTGAACACTCTATTCTGTTTTCGCTTTCCAATAGTTTCCTGTTTTTCCCACTACCAGCCTCAACAGTCAGCCAGCATTCCATGCCCAGCCTCAGTTGTCTTTGACTACATAAGCAGTAGAACTCAGAGAACTGGGGTTTTAAGGAGGATGCACCCAACGCCAGTGGCGTAGCGTGGGTTGTCAGCACCCGGGGCAAGGCAAGTAATTTGTGCCCCCTAACCCTGGATTTGCGCCCCCTAACCCTACCCCTACCCCTAACCCCCAGATGTTGCGCCCGGTGCGGCCGGCTCCCCCTGCACCCCCCACGCTACGCCACTGCCCAACACCCACAATGTTGGACAGATCCTGGTGCGCCTGGAGCAGACGAGACTAGTAGGAGGTCTAACAATTCATAAGTGATTCTGAATGTAGTGAGGGAAGTGAGGGGTAAGGGGGGCTCGTCAGCCTGCAAAGCTGCCCCATCTACGACAAGGAAAACTCTGATCCTAAGCCTCTGCTACCTTGTGGGATATCTTTGGGAGAGGAAAAAACTAAGGAGTAAATCCTGCACAAATACAGAGTGGGATCCCTAAGATGGTTGTACACCTCCTTCCAGCAACTCCTGCAGTCAAGCTGGTGCCAAATGTATTGCGCTGTTGTCTTTTGGACCACATCAGCAAGGCTGATAGGGGAGTCTTATCATCTGGGCAGGCAAGGACCTCCATACACACTGCCCAGGTTAACACGCCAGGGAAGTCACTTCACTGCTGCTGACACTTCAACCCCAGGGGCACAATCCATTGTCTCTTGAAACAGACAGAGGCCAACACACAACACACATTTGTTTCCCACCAGCTTTTGCCTCTGATCTAGGTCATGAGGAATATGGTCCTCAGTTTCCAGGGGCCCCCCTCTACACCTCTGCTTGAAAGGAAGATTGCAAACTTCCCTTGTTGAAATGGCTGCAAGCAGTGGGTTTGTCGCCACTTTAAAAACTCTAAATATTTTTCGTGGTAAAAAAAAAAAAAAAAGTCTATTTAAACAGCATGGGGTTATTTTAATCTCAAATTGGCATTTTCAAGAGAAAGAACTTTTAAAAGAAAAAGGAATCTATTTTTTCTTCCATGTTTTCTCACTTTAATTAATTTAAAATGAATGAAAAGTGCTTCATGCTCTAAGATCCTGAAACTGTCGGCATCAGCTGACTCTAGCACTCTCAGCCTCATCTTCAGACTGAGCTGTGGGTAATTCTTGTCTTTGATGCCTTTTGAAGTGTTTGTGGCTTAGGCTGAGGCAGTTTTACATAGCAAAGCCAATGGCTTTTAAATATTTGAGGTCGAATCCTCAGGATTAGGAAGAGCCACTGCTGCAAGAAATGTGCTCCCAGGCAGAGACCTCAAAGAAGGCCCTGTAGCTTCTGAGGCCTTGTAGGTGGTGGGATCATGGGATCAGTTCCCACCCCCTTAAAAAAACACAAAAAAACCTCGCAACCCTCAAGGAGGAGAATTAGTTAGAATGTATCTAAATGCACAGACTTGGATTTTGCTGGTCTTTTCGAAACTCTCTTTTCGCTTCCCTTAAGTAAGAATTCCAAATGCACTTTTGAAAATACCTAAAGAATAAATAACCATGCAGTTTGTGAAAATTATCCTAGTGTATTAATTTGCTATGTATTACTTTGTCATGTTACCTTATTCTTGCAAACTTCCCTGTCACCATTTCTGGTGAAGGGCAGTGCAGAAATCTCAAAAGAAAAAGTAAGAAATTTCACTTGGTGGCATTGTACCTTTCTGAGGTTGGTCCGAAGGCTGTAGCCACACCATACTGGCTCTTGTTATTTAACAAAGTAGTAGTTCGAAAGCACGTCAAAGTGCAAGTAGAAAAATAGGTACCGCTCCAGCAGGAAGGTAAACGGCGTTTCCGTGCGCTGTTCTGGTTTTGCCAGAAGTGCTGGCCACATGACCTGGAAGCTGTCTGCGGACAAACGCCAGTTCCCACGGCCACTAAAGCGAGATGAGCGCTGCAACCCCAGAGTCTTTCGTGACTGGACTTAACTGTCAGGGGTCCTTTACCTTTACTTTTAGTTCAGTGTAAACTCAGACAATTTATGGGGCACTACTTCCACAGAGGAAGTATTTTTATTCAAAGGCCACTGTTGGCTCCAAAAGGAAATAGCAGTAGCAGGGCTATTACTTGCTAATGCAGGTTTTCCCAAACTTGGGTCTCCAGCTGTTTTTGGACTACAACTCCCATCATCCCTAGCCAGCAGGACCAGTGGTCAGGGATAGTGGGAACTGTAGTCCAAAAACAGCTGGAGACCCAAGTTTGGAAAACCCTGGACTAAGGGGTAGGTACAACCTAACTCCCTTTTCTGCTGCATCTGGAGAACAGCAGCTTATTGGAGGAGCCAGAAGTTAGCCCCATTCATGAAGAGGAGGAACTCAGTTGTGGCTGATTTCCCATGGGGAAGCATATTTCTTTTGAGACCACCATTAATGGTGAATCACTAGCAGTGCATCAGCCCAGGTGGGGTAGTGCCAAAGGGGCACATGCCAAAAAATAACTGTGTGGTATGTGGTAAGGGTACTCCCAATGGGAAATTGATTGACTTGCTCCTTGGAGAAGCTGGGGGGGGGTGAATGTGAAATAATTTGGCTTCTAAGTGAGAGATGGAATGCAAATGAATCGTGTGTATAGTGAGAGCGTGCAATTCACAAATGCATATCCAGTGTTATTGGTTGGTATTTCATTATTTTGTTGTTTTATATTGTTTTGATTCACTGATTCTCCTTTTGCTGCATCTTTTTTCCTGTTCATATGCTGTTTGCTGCTTTGGAGTCCTTTGGGTCAAAAACTGTGTAGAAATAAACCATAACATACTTAGGCCTATGCAATTCTTAGCAATTTTAGGCCAGGCGGGGCAGGAGAGATTTCAGCTCAGGGGATTCAAGGAAGTTGAAAAGTCTTCTTTGGATGATAACCTGTGTGGTGGTAGTTGTAGTTAAAGTGTTGGGCAAGCACTGGAGAGACCCCAGTTTAAATCCCTACTAAACCATGAAATGTACAGGCTGCCCTAAGTCTAATCACCTGCCTCTTTCCCTTACTTACCTCACAGGGTTGTTGTAGGATGAAATGCAAGGAAAGAACAGTGTATATACCACCTTGAGCTCCCCAGAGGAAAGATGTGGATGTTAAATAAATCAATATATTCAATGTTACATTGCAGGGTGGAATTATTTGTTTTAATAGCATTTGCCATGGTTTAGAGAAAGATCATAGCTGGGTGGTTCAACTCTGATGGCTACCATTTCTAATATGTCATCATAGCTCAATGGGTGGAATTCAACTGAATTTTACTCACTGAGGTTATTATGCACATTAATTTCAATGGGTCTATGCTGAGTAAAATGTGGTTAAATCCTGGTGTTTCCTACTTCCTTGCTCTGAGTATAAATGATGCAAATGAACCAAAAAATACATCAGGGTTTCCCCCCCTGCATTATTAATTCTGATTGCTTGTATAATAAAGGTAAAGCGGCCCCTGACCATTAGGTCTAGTCGGGCCCGACTCTGGGGTTTTTCTTGCACCACTCCCCCAACTGCTCAACTTCCTTCCTATAGGCCGTCTCCCCCTCTCCAGCCGTAATTAAACCAACCACCGTTGTATCATCTGCGAACTTAATGATCTTATTACTGGGGTATTTGGGGGCACAGTCAGCTGTATAGAGCGTGTATAAAAGTGGGCTCAACACGCACCCCTGCGGTGTCCCCGTATTCATGATGAGATCCTCAGAGACGTGGGAACCCAACCTGACCCTTTGGGAACGGTTTGATAGAAAGTCTAATATCCACCTGCACAAACATGGTGGAAGTCCCAGGTCTAATAATTTGGGCACCAATCTATGCGGAAGAATAGTATTAAATGCAGAACTAAAGTCTACAAATAACAGTCTCGCGTAGTTCCCTTGCTTCTCCAAATGAGTCAGGACAGCATGTAAAGCCATTGCCACAGCATCCTCTGTGGATCTCCTTGCCTTGTACGCAAACTGGTAAGGGTCAAGTCCCACTGGCAGACAAGATAAGATGCGCTTCCTCACCAGTTTTTCGAACATTTCATTATAATGGGTGTCAGCGCCACAGGGCAAAAATCATTCAGGCTGTCTATCTTTGATGTTTTTGGCAGGGGTATAATGGTAGCAGATTTCAGACAGGGTGGAACAGTGGCTTGGGCCAGAGACTGGTTAAAAATCTTCGTAAAGATTCCTGCCAGTTGGTCCGAACAATCTCTTAGCACCCTGCCAGCCACCCCATCCGGGCCCATAGCCTTCCTCGTGTTTACCTCCTTTAATATTCGCCTCACTTCTCCCTCTTCCACCCTGGCAGCATTTCCTGTCGGTAGTGACGCCAATAGCTCTGGCATACCTGTTGGAGTCACTGTTGGTGTCACCTCAAATCGGGCAAAGAAGGTATTCAACTCTCCCACTAAGGAAGCAGTACTCTCTACCACTGATGAATTCCTTGATTTATAACTAGTCAGATGTTGGACTCCCTGCCACATTTGTCTAGTATCATGATTTCTCAGATGGTCCTCAATTTTTCCTCTGTACTCCGCTTTTGCTTTCCTGATACCCCTCTTCAAGTTCGCTCTTTCTGCGCCATACAATACCCGGTCCCCAGTTCTAAAAGCAGAATTTCTGGCCTTCAATAATCTCCTAACCTCTCCTGTCATCCAGGGCTTCCTATTCGGATACAATTTAACATACTTTTCCCGGGTGACATTTGCTGTGCAGAATCTAATATAATCCAGGACCGTTGATGTTTAAGTTTCTAGATCTTCATGGTCGAAGATATTCCAGTCGGTCTCCTGGAAACAGTCCTGCAGTTGCTGAGAGGCTCCCTCAGGCCACACCATAACCATCCATGTTTGTATCTGGCCTTCTTTCCTGAGGGATGTGTATACTGGTGTCAGAAGCAGGGACACATGATCTGAACCACCGAGGTGCGCCAAGGTCTGGACCTCATATGCCCGTCTAATGTTCGTATACACCTTGTCAAGAGTATTTTCTCCCCTTGTTGCACACTCAATGTGCTGATGGAATTGCCCTCACATCTGTGTGATTGAAGTCCCCCACAATAATGTGCACAGCCTCCGGGTATCTGCTCAATTTAGCATTGATGCTTTCATGCATACTGCTCATGGCCCTGAATGCATTTGCAGTTGGTGCTATGTACACCGCTGTTAACACCACTGTTGTAAATTCCCAGGGAAGATAGAAAGGTCTGCATTTAATTGTCAGAAATTCCACATCTGGAGAACAGTAGGTATCCAACTTGACAGAGTCCGTACACCAGTTTTGATTTACAAAAATACACACACCTCCACCTTGTTTCTTGCCAGAATCCTGTGTCCTGTCCCACCGGTACGTTGTAAAACCTTGTAATTCAACAGCTGTGTCTGGAATAGCTGAATTTAACCATGTCTCTGTGAGTATCAGCACACAACAATCCCGGATGTCTTCCTCCACTCCTACCCGAAGCCTCCATTCGTCAAGTTTATTTGCCAATGATCTCACATTAGCGTAAAAGATACTTTGAAGAGGTAGTTTGCATCATTGTTTCCTTATCTTCCTTATCTTTGTTCTCTCTTTTTTTTGTTCTCTCTTTACCTATTTATCTACTTGCACTTTGACGTGCTTTTGAACTGCTAGGTTGGCAGGAGCAGGGACTGAGCAACAGGAGCTCACCCTGTCGCGGTGATTCGAACTGCCGGTGCTCTGATCGGCAAGTCCTAGGCTCTGTGGTTTAACCCACAGTGCCACCCACGTCCCTATTGGTAGCCTTACTCTCCATTAATTTGTATAATTCTCTTCTAAAGCCATCCAAGCTGGTAGCCACCACTGACTCTAAAGTAAGGTTAACATATTTTGAAGAGTCGCGGGGATTGGGCACAGTGCCACCCGCGTCCCAATTGCTTGTATACCACCCCCCCAAAAAAAAAAAAATGTCAGAAAGCTTTAGCAAAGGCTTTTGTAGGTAGAGTGTAAGGTAGGAACATGCTTGTCAGCTGTGGGGAAGAAAAGTCATCATTTTATTATTTACCTTGCCATCCAATTTATTAGCAGGAAGTCTAAGCACAATTGGTTTCTATAATACATTTTTCCAAGTCAGCATATTTAGATTTGTTGCCATAAGCCTTCCTGTACACCAAGCCATCTTTCTCTTGCAAAAGCACCAACAGAATCCTTGTAAATGAGATGAATATCAGAGCAGAGGATTGTTGTTAGTCTCTGGGCCATTTATTTATACGGCCACTTTCCATGAGAGATCATTTTAATCAGGCCACATAACAGAGGGAAAGTGTTCTCTATTGTGGATGGGTGGGGCTTAAGCAAACTAAGCCTCAGCGTAAAAAGCTGTAATCAGATGTGAAATTTCTTGGCAGCCAAATTAGCATCTAATTGCCGATTTCCCATCTGATCTACAAACCCAGTTAAGTACGAGGGCTTTGATTGTATCTGATTTTATTCCGATGAAGTCGATAGAACATCCTTGGCTTATATCCATTCACTCTGGCTTAACTGCATTGCTCCTGAATGACTATATTTCCCCCGGCTTCGGGCCATGTTGCAAGAACTGTTCCATCTGCATTTGGAAATGGAGACATTTGTATGACCTCCAAAAATGACTGATAAAATTGGGACACTTATCAGCATGCAAGAACACTTGTTTTCACATCCATATCATCTGAACTGCTATCTCTCTAGCCCTTTCTCTCTCTCTCTTGTATGTGTGCACAAACAAATGCCAAATATTGTTAATAGGCAAGGGCAAAAATGATTCAGGTGAAATGACTTGAACTTCAAAATGGTGCCAAAATGAGGATAAAGTTTTTTAAGGAAATAAGACCACCTCCCTCCATCCCTGACAAGGGACACTGACATGGTTTTATTGGACCAATGTCTTCCAGTAGTGAGGACACCTTTCCCAGCCCAGGGGCCACATTTCAAACTTACAGAGGGCCACATTCCAATGGTGGGTGGGCAGAGAGGCAAAAAGTGGCTGGAGAAACTCATGAGACTCTTTACTTTTGCACTGTAGGCTACTTTCCAGCTACATAGAAATCTCTCTCAATTCTCTAGCCAGATAGAAACACTCAAGGAAGCTGCAGGACAGGGCTAGTTAGAGGTGTGGCCCGGGGGGTTCGGGAATGGCCTAGTGCACTGGTTCGCAAACTCTCCCATCCACCCACTCTCAAAACTACCTGAAAATGGTTGCTGGCACTGGTGAACCGCTTAATGATTTCTCTACCTATTATGGTGATTATAATGCACTGTAAACAATAGATGCTGTGCAGTTTTTAATTGCATTTTTCCTGCTTTTTTATTTCTTATTGGTTGTGCTTCATTGTATCACAATTTGAATTCCCCAGAATTCAGTACAGTGGTACCTCAGGTTAAGTACTTAATTTGTTCCGGAGGTCCGTTCTTAACCTGAAACTGTTCTTAACCTGAAGCACCACTTTAGCTAATGGGGCCTCCTGCTGCCGCCGCACCACCAGAGCACGATTTCTGTTCTCATCCTGAAGCTAAGTTCTTAACCTGAAGCACTATTTCTGGGTTAGCGGAGTCTGTAACCTGAAGCGTATGTAACCTGAGGAACCACTGTATTAGAAATAAAAGAAGGAATAAAATATAATAAAAAATATATGTGTGAAATACTTGATATGATGAATGTGCTGCAGATCCACATCCATCTGCATGAAGACTGCAGACCACAGTTTGGATAGAGAGTCACGGGGGCTGCATTTGCCCCCCTAGCCTGAGCTTTCCACCCCTTGTTTAAAGCTTTTCAAGTTGCCTTTACCCAAATGTCCTAATTTGAAAGCTCTCGAGTCTTTCTCTTTTTTACCTTGGTTCCTGCCTGTGATCAAGTGGATGGAATTTTTTATTTTTTACACTCAGGGCTCATTAGCATTTCTTGCAGACTGTTGAGTGGATAGCAAATAAAGCAGGAAGTGTCCCAGCTGTTGGCAAGAAAAAAATGGAATTATTCATTGCTTACTAATGTCAAATGCTAATGGGAGAAAAGTATCCTTGAAGAGAACCTTGACTAAAATTCATTAGAGGGAGATCAAATCACTGTTTTAATTATGCATTTTTGAAAAGGTGTATTTATTAGAACCAATTCCGACCTGCCATGCACCAGCTTCTGTTACTGGCGAGGTGCCACTGACTTTGACAAAGTTGACTCCAGCATACAGAAAATGAACTCTGAATCCAGTAGTACCATAATCCATCTTGCCACTTTCCTGTTCCTTCATGCCTCACTATTCATCCATAATAGGAATCTGCTTTTCCAGCTAGGTCACTTAGGGAGTAATCCTATGGGCCCTGGAAGAGTGTCCAAGAGACTATAAAGTTGGGGTGTATGAAGGCACAGCTTTCCACTCTGCCGTGTTTGTATTCATTGTATGCAGCACTGTTTCTCTTCCACTGCAGTTCATCCTCTGCCAAAGAAACTACATTATTTGGATCACTGTCCACTGTCCTTTGAAATTCATATTTCTCTGAATTTTGCATTGCAGTTCTCCAGCCAAGTAATGTGAACAAGAATGCACATAAAGATGCATATGTTAATGAAAACAGTATTTTAAAAATGCATTATATTTGGAAAAATTGCATACAAAAATGTGTATATTAGGATAAATTCGCACTGAAATGCTTATGAATTTTATATAAATGTGTCAGTATCTAGATATATAGATATATGATGTGGAAATGTGGAGAACTAAATTTAAAACGGCCTTGGTCCAGTATACCTGAAGGAGCGTCTCTACTCCCATTGTTCTGCCCGGACACTGACGTCCAGTTCCGAGGACCTTCTGGCAGTTCCCTCACTGCGAGAAGCCAAGTTACAGAGAACCAGGCAGAGGGCCTTCTCGGTAGTGGTGTCCGCCCTGTAGAACGCCCTCTCATCAGATGTCAAAGAGATAAATAACTACCAAACTTTTAGAAGATATCTAAAGGCAGCCCTGTTTAGGGAAGCTTTTAATGTTTAATAGGTTATTGTATTTTAGTCTTTTGTTGGAAGCCGCCCAGAGTGGCTGGGGAAACCCAGCCAGATGGGCGGGGTATAAATAATAAATTATTATTATTATTATAAAACTGTATAAATGAGAAACTGAGAAAAACCAAAGGGGCTGGGTTGGCCCCCTTTCTCAGTTTCATTTGAGCTGCTGAGACATTTTTGATTCTGCTGAGACTTTAACATGGGCTAAAGTTTTGCCCACTTGTATTTATGCTGAACTGGTTGATTCTCCTTTTTTATTAATTGGTTTTAGTAACTTGAAGTTGGTTTGTTTTTAATTGTGATTTATATATATATATCAATCATTTTATTCATAAGCGACTTTGCATTTGTTTCATGAAGTGAGGCATGCAATATTTTTTTTTAAAAAAAAAACCTTTGTCTGAAATTTGCCCACATTTAACATCCCCTACATTGTGTAAAGCCACAAGGAAATTCTGAGCATCTTCTAATGTGTGCCATGGATCCATTTTCACAGCTTGCTGATGTGCCGAGCAAGGGGGACTATTTTAAATGCAGTTCCAAATAAGTTCTTGAACAGATCCTGGGAGCCTCAAAGGAAAACCTTTCCCCTACGGCATGAATGGGTGGTTAAATTAAATATATTTCACAAATGACTTGATGACATGAAACTTAAAAAAAAAAAAGAGCAGATGGAGAAAGTTAATAAATATTTCATTTTCTAATATAAAATTCACTTCCATATTCACAACTTCGGGGATCCTCTGCTTTGCAGGTATCAATAAGTCTGATGGATTTCACATTCCGTTCTCATGCTCCTGCCCAGGCAACTCTTACAAGATCATCATTTGTACATGCTCGGGTTGTTTTATGGGATCGATGAAAGGCAAATGACTGTAAATCTTCCTCTGCTCCTGGATTCTCATCTTTTATTCTGTGTGACCCATAAGTGTCCGTCCTGACATCAGATGGGTTATTAAAATGACAAAAAAATATATCCAAAAAGAGAATTTATAAAGCAAAATTATCACTCAGGGATCTGAGGGGGAACCAGCGTAATCCTAAAGGTCATAATGGTAAAATGCTTCAGATTAAGAAATGAAAATACCTATCTGCGGGCTGGAAAGGAGAGAGGTGTGACTTTCCTTTTGCTTCAGGGATGTGTGAAATAAAAGCATAGCAGTGGTCAGAGCTGATAGGAGGTGTAGCCCAAAAGTGTCTCCATAGGATCCTCAACTTTGTTTTAGTTCTTTTTTAAAAAAAATATCCTTCATATTAGAGAGCTTTAGAGTTTTGAGCTCTCAGAGCCCACCTTACCTGTTGCTACTTTTCCCATAACGTATCAGTTGCAGTTTAAGACTGGAAGGATAGTAGTTTAGAAACATGAAGAAACATGGGGGAGGGTGCCTTGGAAATCCCAGGTAATAGTACAACAGCACTCTGTACAATAGCCAGTTTGCAGCAACTGGCACTCAGAGGCATATTGCCTCTGACAAAAGAGGCAGAAGATAGCCATCAGGGTTAATAGTTATTGCTAGCCTTTAAAAGGTAAAGGTAAAGGGTCCCCCGACCATTAGGTCCAGTCGTGGCCGACTCTGGGGTTGCGGCGCTCATCTCACTTTATTGGCCGAGGGAGCTGGCATACAGCTTCTGGGTCATGTGGCCAGCATAACTAAGCCGCTTCTGGTGAACCAGAGCAGCGCACAGAGACACCATTTAACTTCCCGCCAGAGCGGTACCTATTTATCTACTTGCACTACGTGCTTTCGGACTGCTAGGTGGGCAGGAGCTGGTACCGAGCAACGGGAGCTCACCCTGTCGCGGTGATTCAAACTGCCGGTGCTCTGATCGGCAAGTCCTAGACTCTGTGGTTTAACCCACAGTGCCACCCACGTCCCTATTGGTAGCCTTACTCTCCATTAATTTGTATAATTCTCTTCTAAAGCCATTCAAGCTGGTAGCCACCACTGACTCTAAAGTAAGGTTGCCATATTTTGAAGAGCAAAAAAGAAGACGCATTGGCCAACTTCTACTATGGATCAGTATGGCGACTCGACCCATGAAAAAGAGGGCATATCCTGGAAAAGGAGGAAGTATGGCAACCCTATGAAAGGCTTGGTTTTCATGTTGATGTCAAGCAAACCTCACCAGCTATGGGGACATCCAACAAAATTCCTGCTGTTTACCTCAGTGGCTGGGGTGGGATATAAGGTTTCAGGTGGTCCCTAGGGCACCCTGGACCTAAGTTGTCCTGAACTTTGTAAGTTAATACAAGGAGCTTCAACCTGGCTCAGTGTTCCAACCTGAAACCCTAGAGAGCTGCTGCAAGCCAGTGTAGACAGTACTGAGCTAGGCGAGTCAAATACCTGATATGGCAGCTTCTCATATTGAACTGAGCAGGGGCAGTCGTCATTTAAAACTCTGCAGTACAAACCAGATTGCATACAGTGTTAAGCTTAGCAGGCTTTGACAGAACTGAAGGTTCTGTGCAACAGAATACAGAGGTAACTTAATACAGAAACAGTACATTTAATCGTATGGTGACTGCCAAGCCTTCTGAAGTCAGTGGGTCCACTCAAGTTTGGGATTCAATGTCTTCATCAAGGTTTGCAAAGAATCAAAGAATTATTTTGCCCAAAATATAAATGCAAACAAAATACATGTTCTAAAACCAACATAGTTCCCCTGTTTCATCTTCTCAGCATAACGCTACGTTAAAATATTTAAAAGACATGTTAACAGTCACCCTTTTATGTCAGTTGAAGTATTTTTTTCCTTTTAAAAACATATATATTTAATTAGCATTTACAAATAGAGCTAATAGTATACATGATGTCAGCCAGATTTGATTGCATTCAACAAGAAATAAGGTCAATTGGGACTTAATGCTGAATATTTATAACTGTGTTTAATATAAATATTGAAGAGACAGCCAGCATTTCACCAGGCTCACTTAAGTGCAAACTGCATCCCATTGAGGACAATTGCACACACACACACGAATGCACTCATGCTTCATCGTTGCTTAAATTTAGGGACAAAGATTATAAACCTTGATTTGCAACAATTTAGCCACTAGGGGGCGTCTCTCAGAGGGCAGCTTTAGCAAGGGCTCCCAAAATCTAGAGATCCATGTCACTCAATATTTCTCCACTGTTTTGAGGTTTAAGATTTGAACAGTTTAAGCCTCTGTGCACACAGGCATGCACAAAAATTTATCGTGTATCACATGTTATTTTATGACAGTGATGAGGAGTGGTGTGCTCCTATTAGTCCACTGCTGTAACAGGTTCTCCAGACCAGGTAAGCATCTGAAGATGCTGGTTGTCAGCATCGCCCTTGAGCCAGTGTACCAACTGGACTCATGCACTACAGCCCGACTGGGCTAGGCGAGCTGGCTAGCACTGCCAGAGACCTCCTTTCCCACAGGAACAGGTCACAGTGCTGTGGACTCACAGCTTGGAGCTGAGAGCACCGGATTCACTGTCTCAATAATACAGTCGTTGCGCAGCAGCGTTTTGCAGAGTCTTGCAGAGTATAAACCACTCGGAGAGCAGCTCTGTAAAATATCCTCCTTTTATTCTATAACTACAGCTATAATACAAAACTATATACAGAGCTAAATATTCTGAGCATACATCAATGCTACTTTGAGTGCCTGCAGCTGCTCTTAGCAGCAACCTTATCTCTAAACACGATCTCTTGCACTCACTCTCTCTCCGACACACTGACTGACTCTCTCTCTCTCACAGAGACTCACTACCTTGACTAATTAAGTAGAGAGCAGTACATTGCTCCTCCTCTCTGTAGAGTCAGCAGAGACCTCAGGAGATCATCAGGAGATTCTTGGGTATGGGAGGGGTGAAATCTCCTCATCCTCCCCCATTTCATCCGACCATTCAAGAATCTTTAACATAACTGCAATTTGCACACACACTCCAAAAGTTGTTCTCTGCTTACAACTTTGGTAACATATTTGCAGTACTATTCCAGCTTGCAGAGGGATCTTGCTAAATGTGCTGTTCCCTATTTGTTTCAGTGGAAGGACCCATCCCACATGCACCCAGCAATACATGCATGGACTAAGTGGCTCGATTTACATGATTGGGGATGCTGTTCTGGGTATGGGATTTCCATGGGGGACACTGGGTTGGGATGGAAGGGGGTGGTCCCTGGATTTGTTGTGCAAAACCAGATCTGGCAGGTAGGGTTGCATATGCCCGGAATTTCCCTGACATAGCCGGTATTCAGCCCTCACAAACAGTGTCCATGCAGAAATCGCTGGAATGTCTGGGGAAATCAAGTTCAGCAACTTTTGTGCCCAGATTTTCTCTTTTTGAAATATGGCAACCCTAAGGACTTGCATAATTTGATAAATATTTCTCTCCTTCAGTTGTTTAAAAGCTAATCTTTAGCTCCTATAAATGTGGAAGTGAGGGTAAACTCTCACATTTGGGCAAAGCCCAGTGAAATTCTTAGAGCAATAGATGGGGATTTTATTAGCTCTCTGGGGTACCTCTGGAATATTAGTGAATGGGAAAAGGCTTTAGGGCCTTACACAGTTTCTTCTGTCTCCAGTAGGGATGGTTGGTGGTGGATTTTATTCAGTTGTCACTTAAAGGAAAACCTGCTTAAACTGCACTTTCCCAAAAAAATGAGCAAACTGAAGCACAGCCATACTCTGACACCTGCCCTTATCTGAAATTTGCAGGGCAGATCTGCAGCCAAGTAATATGTACAGAAATGCATATACTGAGGGTAAAGCATGCATAAAAATGTATATATTAATACAGCATACAAAAATGCATTATCCTCAGGGATAACCCATTTGCAAAAATGGGTATATTATACAAAATTACATAGAGACATGTTTATATTAGAGAGCCAGTGTGGTGTAGTGGTTAAGAGCGGTAGACACGTAATCTGGGGAACCGGGTTCGCATCTCCGCTCTTCCACATGCAGCTGCTGGGTGACCTTGGGCCAGTCACACTTCTCTGAAGTCTCTCAGCCCCACTCACCTCACAGAGTGTTTGTTGTGGGGGAGGAAGGGAAAGGAGAATGTTAGCCGCTTTGAGACTCCTGAAGGGGAGTGAAAGGCGGGATATTAAATCCAAACTCCTCCTCCTCTTCTTCTTCTTCTTCTTCTTCTTCTTCTTCTTCTTCTTATATTAGGAAAAATCGGCATTAAAATTATGGTTAATTTTCAAGAGTAATTTTTAATATGGGGGGGGGATACAAACTGGTATACAAATGTGGATAACTTAACTTGAGATTGAAAAATGATAGAAATTATAATTGGCAGGTCCAGATATCACTAGGTCTACATTACAAATGCATAACAGTTTCAAGCCTATTTACATTTCATGGCTCTCAAATGAGCAAATCATTTTGTGGAGGAAGCTAGGATGCCTTGGGATCAATGAGATGTGATAGGAAAAGGTGTTGCTCCCATTGGGTTCCTGGAAATGTAGCTGGTGGGGAGGCTGCACAGGGAGTCAATCTGGGGAGGCTTCAACAAACAAACAAACAAACAAATCTAGAACCAGAAACCCTTGGCCATGTCATATGGGTACATATGGCAAGTGGCAACCCCCTTCCTAAAATTTTGGAGAGTTCTCCTCCCTCTCCTTACACCCACCCAATGCTGGCTAGAGGTAATTGAAGCTGTGGACCGAAACAAGAGGGAGGTGGACACCAGGTTGGCAAATGTTGAGGTATTAGGGCATGTTGAATTTTTCGACTTTCATATTCCCCAAATGAGGGGTGCTAAAAAGTTGTAACATGACTTGGGAATCCAAAGCATATTTTGGGTAAATTAATATGATTTCATTTTGCTTGGTATATAACTACATAACAATACTGACGTGTGTGTGTTTTTTGCATTTCTAATAATTTTAAACTTGCCTTATTAAAAAAATATTGTGGGGGAAATGTGTGGAAAATTGCATGAAAATAATTTAAAATGATTGCTAAGTACTTGCAGTTATATTACTTGTCCATCAGTGCTGCTACTACTACCATCCCAACCATTGGGAATTGACCTACAATGACTTCTAAACAGAGAACAAGACTGGGGACGTTTGTGCATATGAGCAACCTAATTGGAACTGGCAGAGAGTTGTTGCCCTCTGAACTCCCAACTCTGCAAGGCGTCATGACGTACGGGCTACTGCTAAGAGAACAAAGTGATGAGGATGTCAGAAACTACCCAGCAGCCAGTCTTGCAAAAGACATTCGCCCTAAAGTGGGAACAAGCAAACAGTTCTTTTGCCACCCCCATTGTATATTCGCAAGTCACAGTCATAAAGAAGATTCAAGAGAACTGGGAGCAAGCCAAACACATATCTCTTGGTAGAGAAATGCTAGATGTCAAAGAGGCTTTCACTTCAAAACTCGACAAGCTTTTTGACATCTTTAATTGCAAGTGTAATTTTTTTCTCTGCTCTGGATTTTGCTGCCCCGGTTGCAAAGAAATTAAGTACACCTTCCACTTCTAATAAAAAGAGTACAAAACATCAGAAGTACACAATGTTGCTATGCAGAGCATTGGATATGGAGTTGGCCTGCGTGCTACAGCTGCCATCACCACTGCTGCCTTTATGGATGCTGGCTTGATCACTGGAGAAGACCAGAGACTTGCCGTTGATCACAATAAAGTCAAGAGGGCCCAATAAAAGGTTATGAAGTCCCTGGATCAAGAATTTGACGGTCTTTTTCAGAAGGGTGATATTGACTGCATCTTCTTTGACAGCTGTGAAGATACAACTAAAGTTATGCTGAAAGCAGTTCCACATCATCACAGGAAAGCATTATTCAGTGTGCAGTGAGCCTGACGGAAGATACCTCTACCACTTCACTCCAGACAAAAGCTCAAAGAGGGGAAAACAAGGTAATAATATTGTAGATTTCCTAAAGAAGAAGGGCATTGATTAGAGCCTGCAGGCCACTGCAGGTGATTCTACAAAAGTTAACACTGGCTGGGAGGGTGGTACCATGAATCAGGTAGAGGTCAAGCTTGGTTGTAAGCTGAAGTCAGGGTAGGTTTCAGGAGGACGTCCGCAATAACTCACATGGTGTCAGTGAAGTTAATTCTCTTTATTCAAAGAAACAAAACAGCTCAGGAGGTCAGGCCTAGTGAGCCCTTCTGAGGAGATCTTGCCCCAATGAGGCTGTTGCGAGGACTGAAGGCCCCCACTGTCCCACAGATCTCTAAGTCTCTTCCTCTGCCAGGTCCTTCCCAAGTAATCTAAGACTCCAATGTTTTGTCTCCCTTTGCCCAGCTGCTTCATACCTCTTCTGGTTCTGGAAGACATGGGGAGGGGGAGACAGCCTGGCTTCCTCACAAGCCTGACTCATCGCTGCCTCTGGTTTTGGACTGCTCTCTACCAGACACTTCCTGCTCACTAAATAAATCCTGCTACCTCTTCAGCTTCCAACACCTCCTACTGTGTATAAGACTAGTTTGTTTTCCCTTAAAAAGAATGTCAAAAATTAGGGGGGGTTATACACAGGGCCATCTCCC
Source organism: Podarcis erhardii (assembly GCF_964252035.2). Classification (NCBI taxonomy): domain Eukaryota; kingdom Metazoa; phylum Chordata; class Lepidosauria; order Squamata; family Lacertidae; genus Podarcis; species Podarcis erhardii. Next base: position 22,034,790 of record NC_138504.1, read on the forward strand.
TCCATTTTCTTAAATCTGAGTCCCCAAAAATAGGGAGCGTCTTATACATGGGCTGTCTTATAGACGGAAAAATACAGTAGTCCTTCAGTCACCAAACTCTCAATTGGAGAGCCTCTTACTTCGCTGAGTGACAATATTGTAACTAATCTCTCTACTGATCAAGTGTATGGGTATTGGATCACACAGGTCATAATGATAGGAATACATGAAATGGATCTGGACCTTCTTGATATTGATCCAGAGAGCCATTCAAAATAGTTAACAATAAGCAAACAGGCTTTGCCAACAATTCAGTGCTCAGCATGGTATGCTTTCAGCAAAATAATAATCCAGACACCCTTGAACTCAGATGACAGTGAGAAGAGGAGAACTGGTGTCCAAAAGATTGTTGACTTGGGGGGCACTGAGAGAACCTTCTGTATGTCTGAGGAAGACGCCTTCCATGAACCCCAGTGTTTTGTCCCTGTTTGAGCTGATCAATTAGTCTGAATGCGTATATGAACCTCCTTTGACATGTCATCTTACTACGGTGGAAGTGAATAAGTTTATTGCTGAGCCCATGAAAGTTCCACAACGGCCCTGTTATGCTCAGTCTATAGAGAGGTGTGTGTAACAAGTCACAGAGGCAGCAGGGCTACATCAGAGGCCAAGAAGCGGCTGATGGCCAAGGACGAAGCCAAGCAAGACTTGATGAAACTTGCTGTTTAAATTTCTTATGAACTGATGTCATTACTTTCTAATATTGCTGTATGAGTACAAAGTAATGTTGTATGCTCAGTTGGATATGCTTTGTGCAGAGAAACTAACTTTTTTATAGCATTGCCCACATTTTCAGAAACTAAAATTAAAATTCTTTGGTTTTCCAAGAACAGTTTTTTAATCAAACCTGGATTTACCAAGCTAAATGTTGTCCAGTCGCAAAAATAATGGCATGTTTGCATTCCTCACACCCAAAATAATATACATATAAGACCCCCCCTTGCTGAATAAATTTTCAAAAATTAAGTTTCACACCCCAAAATGACATGCCCTATGAGGTAGCAAATGACATATTTCCCACTAAGGCAGAGGTGGAGAACCTATTTCTGTCCAAGGACCACAATGGACAACCTTCTAGGAACCACATGCCAGTGGCGGGTGGAGCCAGTTGCAAAAGTGGGCAAAGCAACAAATATAAACTTTACCTTTGTCCAGTAGGCTAGTTTCTAAACACACACACACACACACACACACACACACACACACACCTTTATCCTCCATAACACAAGCCAGAGTTCGTGGCTCATATCAGAATTCATAGACACTTTTCAGCCAGGCACAAAAGCACACAAGGAGGGTGCTAAGAAGAGCTAGTGAAGGAGCTGTGGCTGTGAAGGGTGTCCCAAGGTCCAGACAATTGGTCGCTGGGCCTGAGGTTCCCTACCTCTGTGCTAAAGTGATCCACCACCATTGTTTTAGAGTGCTTTGCCATCATTAAATGACACAAATATTTCTACAAACGCTTTCCCCAATGCCAAGACAGCATCAGATCATTCCCCTCCTGCACATCTCCCACAGAGGCCCAGCCTTTTCTTATTCCAGCTCCTTCGGGATACTGTAACCGACAAGGTAGAAAAGGATTCCAGAAATAAACACTAAGGGGACTCCCGCTGCTGCAAACATGAACGACCACCCGTAATAAACGTTCACAGGAGTATCGTTGAGGCATCTTTCGCTTCTTTCTAGAAGTATGTACTTTGGGAGATCGGCAGCAAATTCCTTCCACATTGCAAACATGAATATGAGCAGGGCAAATAAAGCACCTGAGAGAGAAGAAGAAGAGGAGAGAGGCTTGGTTGGTTTGATTGGTTTGATTATTTGTATTTCTATGGCACTTCCTACTCAGATGAATCCCAAAGTAGCTTACAAAAACAGGGCCCCTGAAGACAGGTGTTTTGTGAGGACAGGGTTGTGGTTGTATTCTGCAACATGTCATTGGTGCAGTAATCATGCATTAGTGGTGGACCTATGCTAGACCATCCACACACCATTCTGCACTATTAGTTTGTTCTACAATGCTTCCCTGATGTTACCACATTATTGGTGTCTGAAGGGGCAATATTGCTCTATAGCGCAACAAAATCAAGACAAAGTAACAAAGCAAACCCCTGGAACATCTGTAGTATGGAAAGTTACAGGATTCCAGCAGCAAGCTTTTAGGAGGGAGGATCTGTTGCAATGTTTTGTCCATGTTTTATGCATGCTATGCAAAGCTATTGATATAATTCTAGGAAGTGTGACCAAATTGCATAAAAGATTACCTTGTTTCTATTCTCTTGCGCTGCAAAAGTCACGAATTCCTAGATTTGCATGAGGTGCCATTATCACTCTCCGCATGTTGCTGAACTTGTTTCTTAGCCATTGGTTTCAGATTTCTAAGATACACTTTGCAGTGATCATGTTACATACCCTCTTGCAATGTTTGGGGAAAGACTGTTTATTTATTGGACTTTTCCAGATCAGAACACAGGGAGGGTAATATTTTTATACAATCCAAACAAGAGCAAAAGTTTATAAAAACTATATATATATATATATATATATATATATATATATATATATATATATAGTTTGTGCTGTCTCTTCCTCATAAGGTGGAAAGTTCAGGGTGGCCTAAAAGGGCAGGTTTGCCACATAGGAGATGGGTACCAAGGAACAGAAGGTACATAGGGATGGGAGATACCTTCAGTTCAGTTTGCATTTTAATACAAAACTCTTTAACTCTTTAATTCACATTTCATGAAAAAAATATGCTAACCAAAATGCTTTTATCCTTCAGAATTTGAACTTCTCTGCAGTGCAGTTCTCTAACCAAATAATGTGTGCCAAAAGGTGTCTATTAGGAGAAAATGCATTATCTGAGAGGGAAATAATATGCAAAAATGCATATCATCTAAGGGGGAATTGCTTGCAAAAATGTATATATTAAGGAAATTTGCATACAAAAATTCACATACCAGGGGATATTTGCATTAAAATGCTGATATGTGAGAGGTCTGTATGTGTGCTGTATATGTGGTGAGTGTGTACATGAACACATGCAAGGAAATGGCCCTTGTCCACTTTGGCCATGCCCACAACTAACATAATGTGGCCCTTGAAGGGTTTGCCAATTCTTGATGGGGCTCTTAAGCCAAAATAAAAGATTAGACACCCCTGCTCTAATTGCTTATTTCCATGGGGCAGGACTGGTGGGAGATGTTTGCATTGGCAGAAGTAAGGTATAGGGGGAGTGAGTAGGAAAGATATGAAGGATGGGAAGCACACACACACACACACACACACACACACACACACACACCCTTTCTCTCTCTCTCTCTCTCTCTCTCTCACACACACACACACACACACTTTTTTGAAGGCACCTTCTGGTTTCCAGGCCAGATAACATCTCCTGGAATCCTGTGTTGGGACTGATCTAGTCTTTAGTTTTACTCATAGCACAATTGTATGCATTTGTTCAGCTTTGCTTTGTGGCATTGGCTGGCTGCATATATTGACAGAACTGATCCCTTCCTTTCTTTAAACGCTCTCTGCCTCCACGCATTAGGGCCTGCGATTAATTGAGAGTTTCCATTTCAGTGTTGATTTAGGTCAATGGTATCTTCTGGGGAGGGGCTAATTGCAAGGGCGTTGAACCGTGCTATGACACCTTTCGCCTTTAAATTCTTGCAACAATTGTCTAGGGGCTGACTGCGAGCCTTCCTAACTCCTCCTTCTCAGTCAAAGGATGGTTGCAACTTAATTTCAAGTAAATTGTTCACTAAACTCTGTGCCATCCTTTCTCGCTTCATAGCATCGTGAAACCTTGTTGGCTAATTGTAGAGACAAGTGGATGAACTCCAGACTCTCTTTAGAACTTCTGAAGCCTGTCAATAATTTGCTAATTACAGGGAAAGTGAACTTTCAAGTCCCCCTTTTTCTCACCTCCTTGCCTAGCAAAAACATCCAAAAAAAACTAAGAAAAAATAATGAGATGCTGATATCTTTCTTGGCAATTCATAAGTGCAAATGCATATGATATATGAGCAGCTTATAGCAGCCACAATATGGAACTATTAACTTTGAGAGAACAATTTGTAATATAAAGTGTTGGCTATCTCTCCCCCACCACCACCACCCTCCTTCTCTCTATTATTTTCTTTCTTTAAAAGGTTTGATGGAACTCCGTCAAGGACTGGGAAGAATCCCTGTGAGCCAGGCCACTTGTTACACTCATCAGATACAACTAGATCAAGTCAAAGGTCTATCTGGTCCAGCATCTTGTTCTACGGCAGCCAATCAGATGACTATGGGAAGTCCACCAGCAGAATATGACTGCAACAGCAACTCTCTTCACGTTGCTGTTACTGATTTCCATTAATTAATGGTTCCCATTAATTGGTTTTCAGAGGCATGTGGCCTCTAACAGTGGCATTAGAACATAGGCATCATCATGACTTAATAGCCTTAACCACCATGAATCTATCCAATCCACACCCACCCTGGGGAGTGTCTCCAGGCTCTTGATTATTTTGGCTGGCCTTTTCTGCACCCTTGCTAGCTCCAGTATATCTATTCTGAATGGAGAATGTTCAGAGTATTCCAAGTGTTGCTGCACCATAGATTTGCGTAAAGGAATTCTGATATTGGCAGTATTATTTTTGATCCTTTCATATGATAGGAGGTCTTTCAGGTGCATGTAGAGTGTCCAGGTGGAAAAGAGGGCAGGACTCATGCTCCATCCATAGTATTGTGTAGAAGCAGGGATTTAAGCAGGAGGGGGATCTTTTTCACCCTGAGAGCTGCTTTGCCTTCTGAGCAATCTTCCAAGGGCCACTTGCCAGTTCTGGGCAGGACTAGACGTGAAGGTTGATGGAGCAATTGTTATAAGTTTTGTCTGTGTACAGTAGGCTAGTTTCGACACACACTCACACACCCCTCTCTAGTCTCCAAGAGAGAGGAAATACTGTAGTTAAAGTATGCATTCCACCCAGAGCAAACATTCTCTGTGTGAAGCAGGGTCAATGAGGGGTGTGGCCCAGGAAGAGTTGCGGGGGCCAACTGGGGAGATTTGAAGGACCACATTTGAGTTTTCCCACCCCTGTGATATGACATACATATTCATGGCCTAAATTCCAGCTCTAATCCAATAAATCTGTTAGTCTTTAAAATATACTTGGTTGGTTTTTTGCTGCTGCAAGGCTACCCCACTGGAAACTGTTACATGAATTTGCAAAGAAAGCCTCTCTCAAGTTAACTGTCACATGTCAAACATGGTTAAGAACACCTCATGGCAAAGCAGTTCTCACAGAAAATGTGTTTCATTATCTGAAAAAGCAGTTGGCAACACAGCCAGTAGCTTGGTAGGGATAAAGGTCTCCAAGAGAAGATAGCAATAAATATCAAAAAGCTTCCAGATCCATCTGCTGAATAATCTTCTCAGCCTACAAGTGTAGATGAGCTGGTTCATTTTGAAAGGGTGCCTCCGGAAAAAGCCACCTAGAAAGATTTTGTTAAGGTAGCTGGCAGGTTACCAGGCAGATGCTCTAAAACACGGTCAATAATTGCCTGCCATTCTTAGAAAGAAAGAATGCAATGAGATGATCAAATCTTTCCCTACTGAAGCCCAGTTTGTAATTGAAAAAGGTCTCTGCTGGCACAGCATGCAGTCCTACCAACTTCTGTCACTTTGAACCTGAGATCCTGCTAGGTTTCAAGACACATTCCCCTTCTTCTGACTTTGAAATCCCTAAACCTTGCCCATGTTTTAGTCACTGGGGGACATTTAGGGATAGGAAAGAAATATGATTCAATTTGCATTTATTTGTGAACCTATCTAATGCAAAAGTAACTGTCAGGGGTTCAGGAGCAGAGGCACAGGGAAGAGAGGAGATGGAGAGCGAGGGGGAGGAATCCGAGGGGAGCGTAGGAGGTGACAGTGGTCCGAGGGACTCCATGAGCCTCTCCAGCGAATCGGAAGATTCACAGAAGGGGGCGCCAGTGGCAAGGGGTAGCGGGTTCCCAAGGGGAACACCCCAGGAGCAAGGGGACAGCAGGGACTCCCAGAGCAGTAGTTGGAAATCAGGACCAGCTTCCCCACCAGAGCGGAGTGGGGGGGAAGAGTCCCAAGCATTGGGGCCAGGGCATTCCCCACCAGGGAGAGAAGACGAGACAGGGCTGACCACGCCTCCATCGGAGAGTCGGACAACGGGGGGGGGAGGTCAGATCCGGCCAGTGTCCCGGAAGGGGGAAGCAGTGACACAAGTAGCGTGACGGTTAGGAGAAAGGTCACTGGGTTGGCGCGAGAGGCAAGTTCAAATGTACAGGAGCGCGGGACAGCAGAGAATGAGGATTGGGAACCGGGTCCTAAAGCCCGCCGGAGGCAAGGGGAGGAGCTAAGCGACTCAGCGTCGGAAGAGTCCAGAAAGGGCAATGCCCCAGCCGGCAGAAGGACCCAGAGGAGAAGAGAGCAGCACAAGAGGTGGAGCAGGGCTAGGATATTAAACTGGTGTCAGGGGGGAGGAGACTCAGACGGGACTTCGCCGATCTAGAGTGCAAGACGTAGTGCTGCACGCTGTGGCTTTGAAATGGATATTGGACTTTAATAAAGACTTTTGTACATTACAACAGCCTAGCGTTGGTCCTCTGTGAGCTGGGACCTAGGGGCAGCTCTGACAGTAACATACAACAAAGTGCATTATATTAAGGGGAAGTGCTTTAGAAAAATGCATATATTAGGCAAGATTGCTTTCATAGCATACATTAAGTGAAAAAATTGCCCTAAAATGCTGGTGGGTTGCTTTTTTTAAGCACACAAAATGATGTGAAGAACTGTATTTAAGATTGGGGGAAAATGAGAAACTGAGAGAAACTAACGTTGGTGGATTTCCTCATCCCTAGAGGTGTAACACAGTGTCATTTCCTGATCACCATATGCAGACATACACTTCAGGTCTGATCCTAAACCTCTGCTGGCTTGCAGGATATCCTCAGAAGAAGAAAAGGCTAAAGAGTAATCCTACCCAAATCTGGAGTAAAGTCCCTGAAATGGTTGGATGGTGCCTCGTACACCTCCTCCCAGCAACTTCTGCAGCCCAGCTGGTGACAAATGTGTTACTCTGCTTTCCTTTGCTCCACGTCCGCGAGGCTGAGAGGGGAATCTTGTGGTCTGGGAAGCCCAGGACCTTTATAAACACTGACCTGGCTTGCACCCCTGGGAGGTCACTTAGGTGCTGCTAATGCAGCCATTAGACTTCACCTCCATTGTCTCTTAGGGCAGATGGATGCCTCCAACTTTCAGGTGTGTTTACAATTGCGGTGTTAAATGCATAAAAAGACAGACCAGTTGCAAGAAACTTCCAATAGCCTTCTAGAGTCTATTGTCACACACGGTCACTACATGATAAAGAAGCTGTTCGGTGGTAATTCAGCTACCACAGTGAACCACAATAATATAGGCCAAAAGCTGAAAGGAGAAGGCACAGGAGACATGAAAAGCCTCAATAGCACTTAACAAGTTCATTCTAACATTACATTGCAGGGATGGTGAGTGGAGCAACTAGGGGCAACAACACTTAGTTTACTTTTTTAAAAAAAACACACCTAAAAAACACCCTTCATCAGTGGTCCCCAAGCATCTGTGGCCTGCGGACACACTTGGAAATTTTAGGAACTGTCACAGGCACATCATAATAGTGGCAGTGCTCAGAACTCCTATCTGTAATAGAATCATAGAATCATAGAGTTGGAAGAGACCACAAGGGCCATTGAGTCCAACCCCCTGCCAAGCAGGAAACACCATCAGAGCACTCCTGACATATGGTTGTCAAGCCTCTGCTTAAAGACCTCCAAAGAAGGAGACTCCACCACACTCCTTGGCAGCAAATTCCACTGTCGAACAGCTCTTACTGTCAGGAAGTTCTTCCTAATGTTTAGGTGGAATCTTCTTTCTTGTAGTTTGGAACCATTGCTCCGTGTCCGCTTCTCTGGAGCAGCAGAAAACAACCTTTCTCCCTCCTCTATGTGACATCCTTTTATATATTTGAACATGGCTATCATATCACCCCTTAACCTCCTCTTCTCCAGGCTAAACATGCCCAGCTCCCTTAGCCGTTCCTCATAAGGCATCGTTTCCAGGCCTTTGACCATTTTGGTTGCCCTCCTCTGGACACGTTCCAGTTTGTCAGTGTCCTTCTTGAACTGTGGTGCCCAGAACTGGAAACAGTTCTCCAGGTGAGGTCTGACCAGAGCAGAATACAGTGGCACTATTACTTCCCTTGATCTAGATGCTATACTCCTATTGATGCAGCCCAGAATTGCATTGGCTTTTTTAGCTGCCGCGTCACACTGTTGGCTCATGTCAAGTTTGTGGTCAACCAAGACTCCTAGATCCTTCTCACATGTACTGCTCTCAAGCCAGGTGTCACCCATCTTGTATTTGTGCCTCTCATTTTTTTGCCCGAGTGCAATACTTTACATTTCTCCCTGTTAAAATTCATCTTGTTTGTTTTGGCCCAGTTCTCTAATCTGTCAAGGTCGTTTTGAAGTGTGATCCTGTACTCTGGGGTGTTAGCCACCCCTCCCAGTTTGGTGTCATCTGCAAATTTGATCAGGATGCCCTTGAGTCCATCATCCAAGTCGTTGATAAAGATGTTGAATAAGACCGGGCCCAAGACAGAACCCTGTGGCACCCCACTAGTCACTCTTCTCCAGGATGAAGAGGAACCATTGATGAGCACCCTTTGGGTTCGGTCAGTCAGCCAGTTACAAATCCACTGAGTGGTAGCATAGTCAAGTGCACATTATATACCTACCTCAAAACAAAACACAGACCAAAACCTCAGGCAACACCCCCTTCCCAAAATCAGAATTAGGGGGTAGGGGGCCTTGGCAAGTCTGAGGGCTTACAGGTAGTATGTTGGTGACCTCAGTCCTGAAACACTGTCGTGACAGGGTCTTCTATGTAAAAAAGAAATATGGCTAGTGTGTATTTGAAAGTTTTTCTGATAGTGCTAGTGGATTTTGTTCCCACCACCACCATGAATTTTCCTGTCCTTTGTTGTTGTTGTTTAGTCATTTAGTCGTGTCCGACTCTTCGTGACCCCATGGACCAGAGCACGCCAGGCACTCCTGTCTTCCACTGCCTCCCGCAGTTTGGTCAGACTCATGTTTGTAGCTTCGAGAACACTGTCCAACCATCTCGTCCTCTGTCGTCCCCTTCTCCTTGTGCCCTCCATCTTTCCCAACATCAGGGTCTTTTCCAGGGAGTCTTTTCTTCTCATGAGGTGGCCAAAGTATTGGAGCCTCAGCTTCACGATCTGTCCTTCCAGTGAGCACTTAGGGCTGATTTCCTTAAGATTGGATACGTTTGATCTTCTTGAAGTCCATGGGACTCTCATTCCCCCCAAAAAATACAAATAGGGTGGCAACTGGAGGATGATGTATTTTCACTCAATCAATCAATCAGATTATTATTTAGGAGCAGAGAAAGTCTCTACTTTAGGGTGTAGGCAGAATCCGCATTTCCTGTCTCAGAACTTAATCCCAAGGCAAATTCCCCCTCCCTATAAATTACAATCACTTTCACTTTTCTCGAAGGAAAGATCTCTGGGACACGTAAGTTAATTAAGGATGATCTGCCATCCATATCAGATGACAATGACAGTTTCCCCCTTCTGTTGTCATTCCAAATCCTAAGGCTGTGAAAGAAATACTGTTGATGTTATTGAATGTTATAAGATGGCAATGGATTCGTATTTTATTCTTATTCTTAGAGTGAATGGTGTATAAAATGATTTTGCAGTTCATTGATTGTGTATCTTGCTGTCAGAGCTTTTGCTGCTGTTTATTTTATTAGTTATTATTTATTAAATTTGTATACCGCCCTATTCCTGCAGGTCTCAGGGTAGTTACAGCATAAAGTCACAAACACAAAATAAAAGTAAAAACAAAACAAAAAACCAATAACCACCCCCCCGCGCGCTCAGTCTATTTTATAGTTTATTTTATAACTTCTGTTGTAATTCATTTTTGTTTTCCTGTTTTTATGATGTTTTATGTCTTTAAATTTGTAAGTTACCTTGAGACTCCTTATTTGTCAAGCAATTCATACATTGAATTATTATTGGGTGTGTATCCAGCTACAAATCTACTCAGAGTTGAGCCACTGAAATTAATGTCCCCTAGATTAGCCAAATTCATTAATTTCAATCGATCCGCTCGGAGTATGACTAACAGAGGATACACAATAACAACAGAAGCAGCAGCCAGTGTAGATAAACATTACAGAACTCTATTCAGAGATTCAGATGATGGTCCAGATTATCTCATACAAAGACCTTTGACTAAATATTACTGGAACAATCATAAGAACAAGTTTGGATTAAAGTATTTACTAGATGTATTAATTGTACTTTGTACAATTGTATTTTGTATCCTCCTACATTTGTTTTATTGGATTGGAAGTTACGTTTAGCTGCCCTGAGAATTTTATTGAAGGAGCAGGGTATAAATCACATATGCATTATGTGGAGAATCAAATATAGGTGTATAAAATTCAAGAGTCTCTAGATGAAATGGATTGGCTAGAGGTTCGGAACAGACAAAATAAAGTACTTTTCACACAGTGTATAATTAACTTATTGCAACATCCTACCGCTAAATGTAGTGGTGTCTGCTACCTTAGATGCCTTAAAAAGGAATGAGGAATCAGCACTGTGGAACCTGTAACCCTACCAATGTTGTTGAACTACAATTCCCATCATTCCTGACCATTAACAATGCAGGCTGGGGCTGGTAGGAGAGGGGCTCTAGTTGCATCTGTCATTGGACTCCAACCCCTATCAACCCCAGCCTGCATAGTCAGTGGTCAAAAATGATGGAAACTGTAGTCCAATGATGTATGAAGGCCACATCTATTAGCAGCAATGAGCAGCGATATGAATGGCACCTCAACAGCAATGAACAGCAATGAATGGCACCTCAATTATTCAGAAGTAGGAATAACCAAATCTGTCAATTTCAGTTTCTCTCAATTCTGGCTTTGTCTTTCTAACAATCTGTGAGTTTGTCTCACACACAGCTCATTTCCTTTGTTCCCCTTAATGGCCCATTACCCAGGCAATCACCTCATCAGGAATTTAGCATGGCTTATATTTTAACACTTGTTGGATCCAGGGGTTAGAAGAGCCTCAGCATACAGCCTACTCCCCACCCGCCTCAAAACTCATAACAACATCATAATGACCTTCATTCTCTGAGCGCTGGTGGCCCTTATACAGCGAAGGTAGCACCACACACCCACAAACAAGAGGGAGGAATTAGCGGACTCGGTGAGTTTTGTGGGCTTGCTGGGATTCAAATCTGGGTCTCAGGATCCAAATCCTGGATAGCTGAGTTGGCTAGAACATACTGATAATGCCAAGGATGCCGGTTCGATCCCCCTTTGGGACAGCTACATTGCAGGGGATTGGACTAGATGATCCTCAGGGTCCCTTCTAACTCTACAATTCTATGATTCTATGAAATCCAACACTCCAACTACTGTGCCAGAAAGAAGGAAAGAGAAACTAACCAGTGGTCAATACATGCACCTTTCTCTTTATGAAATACTGTGTAATTTATTATGAGAACACCCATGTGATTTTTTTTTTAAAAAAATTGCACACATTCAAATTCATTCTCAATCTCTCTCTTTCTCTCTTATGCGCATGCGCGCACACACACACACACACACAGGCTACACAAAGTGGGAATTAGCCTCAGCATCCCAGGCACCCATATATCCAATTATCATGAATTGGCAGCTTACCAGCCGTGATGAAGAATCCGCCTCCTACTTTATAGAACCGTGCACTGACAAAAGGCACACCACACACCAAGAGAAATCCTCCTACAAGGCTGGCGGTGACAGCCAGCACAATGAAGGCTGTCCAGAAGCCCCTGTACACTGCGCAATCGGAAAGAAGAAAGTAGAGGGGAACGCTGAGTAAACTCACATAATCGGATCTCCTTTCAGGAGAGGCTTTTAGCAAAACAATTTGTTCCAAGTTTCTCCAGCAAACAATTTGGGGAAAGTCGGGAGGGGGGGGGGAGAGAATGAAACAAATCCCAGGATTATCATCAGTAATTCAGAATCAGCTTCTTGTCAGTTTTATGGAGCTGCTACAATGGATTCAGCTGATCTCTGCACCCTAACTCGCAAGCATAACCAGGGTGCATCATGTGGTAGGTATCATGTTATACACAGAACACCAGTGCTGAATAGCCATGTCCCTTCTATGTTTACAAACATGATAAATGTATGATCATATTTCATGGGGGGGGGGGTTGGAGCAAAAGAAGAAAAAGGAGCAAAAGAAGAAAAAGGTATTGGATTTTTCTTCTTCTATTTCATGGGGGGGGGTTGGAGGAGGTGATTACAATTGCAACCATGGTATGCAGAGAAAGGGCCACAGCCAGAGTCCATGGCACCCTACAGGTGATGTTGGACTACAACTCCCATCATCCTTAACAACTTGCTATGTTGGCTGGGGATAATGGGAACTGTAGTCCAGCAACATCTGGAAGGCACTGTGTTGGCTACCTCTGCTGTAGCTCAGTAGTAAAAGCATCTACTTTGATTGCAGAAAGTCCCTGGATCAGTCCCCACCATCTTTGGGTAAGGCTGGGAATGTCCCAACGCTGGACATATGCTACCAGTCAGTGTAGGCAATATTGAGATATGAGCCAATAATCTGACTCAATATAAGTCTGGTGTTCCATTGTTCATTAGGACTACAGTGCAAAGGCAAAGGGTTAAGCCCTCTTCCCAGCAGAACAATGGATCAACAATTCAGGGTTTCACACAGGAATCTTTCTCAGCCATTTCTTTGAGATAAGGGGGCTTTGAAGCTTTTGCATGCAAAACATGTGCTTTACCCCTGTGCTACTATAGGCCTTCCCTGTTTACTTAGAAGTCAAGTTGGGTCTATACATGCAATAGAAGAAGGGGAGGAGGAGGAGTTTGGACTTCATATCCCGCCTTTCACTCCCCTCAAAGCGGCTCACAATCTCCCTTCCCTTCCTCCCCCACAACAAACACTCTGTGAGGTGAGTGAGGTTGAGAGACTTCAGAGAAGTGTGACTGGCCCAAGGTCACCCAGCAGCTGCATGTGGAAGAGCAGGGACGCGAACCTGGTTCACCAGATTACGAGTCCACCATTCTTAACCACTGTACCCGAGGTGCTAGGATAACAGTAGACATTCAGTCTATGGGGTCAAATTTAACATGTGCATACCTGCAGTTGCATCATAGGAGGGGTGAGGATGAGGTCCAAGTGCAATAGGCATAGGAAACAGGTAGCCATGCATGCAATGTTTTGGATGTGCTTGACTCGCTGGAAGAAAAAAATAGAAAACAGGACAGTTGTCTGCTGCCTCTATGGTTTAACAGTCACGGTAATCAGGTCTACAAGGGTTCTAATCATGCATCTGTAATGCAAGAACATCTAAAATATGCAAGCTGGCAGTTATCAGAGCAACTGTTTAAGAATTGGTCCCATGTTTGCTTATTTCCTACCCACTCTGCCCTTTCCCCTTGTGAGTCTTTTTGTTTGTTTTTTAGATTGTAAGCCTGCAGGCAGGAGCTGTCTTGCTTTTAATTAGGGCTGCCGTACATCCAGGATTTCCCAGACATTACCAGGATTTCAAAGGTGGAAGTGACGTCCAGGGGGAATTTCCGGAAGGCGACAGTTTGTCCTGGATCTTCGGCAAATAAACAAAAAAATGCATTTTGGGGGGCCAGACACTGTAATACCTATTCTTTTCTACTGTCCATTGTACAACCAGCTATGCAAACACGTAGTCTAACATCACTGCACAATGGAAATATCAGATTCTATCTGTCTGACATTAACACAAAAGTAACTGCAAGGGTGGTTGAGTTTTTGTCAATAGTATCTCTCTGAGTGGTGAATGGCACTATTTAGTGGGAAGAAATCCCAATGAAAATCCTCATTACTATATATATATTTACATGGCTGTTTCTTTAGGAAATCATTATTCTCTCTGTTTACAATGTCAAGGCTGTTTGTGTCATTGCCGCCAACATGGCACCATCCACACACAAGTAGAGGGTAGCAACAAGCTTGGGAAAATCTCCGTTTTTACAAAAGTACAAAAAATCTTTAGGGGAGGCACAGCATGGGAGATTCCCAAGCAACCCAATGAGGATTGAGCATGTTCAATGCCCCTAGAATACTGACTGATGGGAGGAGATAGAAAATCAGGGGGAAGTGGGAATGGAATGGAGGGTCCTCAACCCCAAGCAGATGCATTCCACACTACACCTTTGGGTCACATCCACACCAAGCATTTAAAGCACATTCAATGCACATTTAAAGCATATAGCTTCCCTCATAGAATCTTAGGAAATATAATATTCCCCCTCACAGAGCTACAACTACCAGCACCCTTAACAAACTACAGTGCTCAGGATTCTTTGGGAGAAGCTGTGGGTTAAACCACAGAGCCTAGGACTTGCCGATCAGAAGGTTGGCGATTCGAATCCCCATGACAGGGTGAGCTCCCGTTGCTCGGTCCCTGCTCCTGCCAACCTAGCAGTTCGAAAGCACGTCAAAGTGAAAGTAGATAAATAGGTACCGCTCCAGCGGGAAGGTAAACGGTGTTTCCGTGCGCTGCTCTGGTTCGCCAGAAGTGGCTTAGTCATGCTGTACACCGGCTCCCTCGGCCAATAAAACGAGATGAGCGCCGCAACCCCAGAGTCGGCCACGACTGGACCTAATGGTCAGGGGTCCTTTATATACTTTAAATGTGTGTTAAATGTGCTTTCAATGTATTGTGTGGGTGTGACCTTTGTTGCATTTCCTACTTTGTTCTAAGCTTGATGTGGTAGAAGCTATCATAATCTATTATCTCCCCACCACCACTTTCAGGTAGCACTTCACCTATTGATTGAATTCATCCTGCATTGCCTGGGAATTGACCTAGGAATAGTTACCATTTTTGAGTGCTGCAGTGCCTAAGGATGGCATACTTCCGAGGAAGTAGAGGGGCCATTACTGCAGAGGTGTCCCATCAATATTAATGTCACCAAGGCTTATCATGATGAACGGTAATAGGATGAATGTTCAACAAATTAATTAATGATTATCCACTTTACTTAAAAATGCTTCCCACAAAATGGGGGGCACCTTATAATAAATGGACATTCGTTCGTGCTAAGTGACTAATGAAATTTCAACTGCATTAATTATTGCATCTGCAAAAAGCGGCAAAATGAATTTGCTGCGATCGGTCTCATTAATGCAGACACAAAAAGTAATAAAAGATCTCTTGGTTATCAAGAATATCTTGCGCTATGGGAATGGGCTTCAAGTGATGTTTAATTTGATCATTTGACTTAAGGTAATATCATGTTATACAACGTTTTATAATAATTAGGCTTGGATGGCCTCCATTATTACATTAACGTGGCAATCCAGAACTATCTATACTTTATCGATGAACGCTAGAAGTACAATATAAGGAAGGCTATTAGAAGACTCAGTTGGCAGTTCTGTGCACACATACTTGGCATTGTGGGGCCAAGTGAAGTCTGCTTCCAAGTAAATATGCTTGGGATCAGAAGTCAGAATAAAATGCTGGTGAGTTTCTAGAATCAGGAATGTGGAAGAGCATACACAGAAGTCCTAGATAACTATCATGCTTATTTATTAAACATATTTATCTACTCCCAAACCATAAACTATCAGGTCAGGGATTCATAATAAAATAAAAAACACACAGTTAAAAGCGATTCAAATAAAAGCAATTGGCTAATTAAAACATCTGCAATGGCCTGATGTAATTAAAAAGACTTCAAGAGGCACCTGAAAGACAGATGTGAGGGTGACTGCCTAATAATCCCTGCTGGAAGACTGGTCCACAGCATGTGACCATTGACCCTCAATGTCCAACTTGCAGCTGAGGCCAGTCAGGCTTCTGTTACATGGGGGACAACAGCTTTCTTGGTGATTAAACATGGCTATAAGGGCTCAAGGGCTCAAAGTATGCTTTGTCCAAGTTATTCAGGGCTTTGTATATCAACACAAGAGCCTTGAACCTGGCTGGTTGCATATGGGCAGCCAGTGCAGGTGTCTTAGCAGATGCTATCAGTCACCTGCCCCCATCAGCAGACCAACTATTGTGTTCTACACCAGCTGGAGCTTCCAGACCAGGCACAAGGGCAGCCCCACATAGAGTGCAGTTCAATAATGCAGTCTCAAGGTTACTATGCTTAAACCAAAGCTGTTGGCTGGGTGGCAAACCAATCCGACAAATACGACTGCTGCTTTCAGTCCGCAAATGACACATAATTGATTACAGTTCTCCCACCATTTGTACTAAGCTTCCTCTGCAGTGAAATGAATGGAGTAGAATAATGTAATCACAATGTATGTTACATAATTTTGCCACAGTGGACTGTGAGTTGAATAATGTCATTTTTGGTGGAAGGTGAACTGCAGTGGAATAGAAACAGTGACACATGTGATTAATACAGGGCAGGATGAAAATCAATGCCTTCTTGGCTACAACCTCAACAGAAGCACTCTTGTTAGGTAGCTACTATATACTGCAACACTGTGTTGCCGATTCCACTTGTACTCACTAAACCAGAAGTTCCATATGGTCTCCTTGTAATCTTCACCAAAGAACCAGCACCGCCAAAAGAAACCTTCATGGTGAAATGTAAGAATTCCTTTTGTCCAATTTCCCGTCCCAACCTATTTTTAAAAAATGAAATGAAATTCCAGGAGTTCTATGAAAATTATTGCATTCCATTTAGCACAGAAGCATTTATTCATTTATATTTGTATCCCACTTTTCTTGTAAGATACTGTATGGGGTACTGCCCACTTCATTTTATCATCACAACAACTCTTGGTAGATAGGTTATATTTTTAAACACGGTATTAATAGGCAGATAGTGTTAAAATTGAGCTTGAATCCCTAATATACCAATCACTGCTTATATATACAGTACAAAGACAGAGCATAATAGCTAGCCAATGTGTGGTTGTTTATTAATTTAAATGCAACTTTTGGACATCATTCTCCAAAACCCAAACGACTACTTTATGTACACCCAAGGACTGGAAACATTCACAGTGTGTTTTGCAGGTGTGTGAGTGCTGTTTTCTCATTTTTTTAAGCAGCAGTCCATTTCCCTAAGCCTTGTCACAAAGTCAAACTGTTTCTGAAGGTCCTTCAGTTTCAAAAGGGGATTGTCATGCAGAAGGAGAGGTGGGGGAAACCATAGGAAAACTTAAGCCTTAAAAGTCTGGTTGGTGGGCACAGAACAAGCAGCCTGGTTCTTTGGATCCCAGCCAATGTTTTAAAAGAATCTGGGTGTGGGGTTAATAATATCTCATTCCAGCAGTTGGAACAAATACACTGGGTAAAAGCATGTTTTGAACTGGACCTCTCCCCTGCTTCCTCCTCCACTTGGAAAAGTGAGTAACATGCCAAAGAAACTGGAGACACAATGGATGGAGTTGAGAGAATCCCCAAGGACATTTCCTACATTCACACAGTCAAGGTTTGCTATTTGGCCAGAATTTTACAAGCCTGGCTGCTTTTTGCCCTCTAATATTATGCATATTTACTTTGAAAGTAAGGCCCAGTATGTACAATCAGATTACTCCCAGGTAAGGGTGGATAGGACCTTAGGCTTAGCCAGTTACCAGAACTGGAGTATAATATTGGCTACAATATGTCCTTGTTTTTTAGCAGGGGTGACACCAGGTTAAATAAACATTAGCCGAGTCATTATATGGGTTTTACTGCACTAATTCATCCATTAGATCTGCATGTAAGGGGGGGGCACATAATTCTAAGGAAAACATTGTATTTTCTTTGCAGATGACAGTGACTGATGGTAGTCTGGTTGTTTAAGAATTAATTTAATCTGAATATGTCAGGTGAAGAGAGAGCATGCACGAGAGTTTCTTATTTGGGATCAAAACTCTCAATCTCTTTCATTTTCCTCTCCTTTCCAAGAGCATTCTCTTTTCCCCTGGTAATGGCGCATTAAAGCTACAGAAGGTTCTTCACAAACTATTTCTCCAGGTTTACCTCCTCAGTGTGATAGGTGCCGTTCTCAGGTATGAATCCTCCACACGTCTCCGTCGCCAGGAGCCAATAATCTGTCCCAAAGGCTACAAGAAAGAGAAGGACCCCAAGGACTCCGATGATCCCTGCTAAAAAGGCAGCTATTTTGATCTTCATGATAGAAAGACAAAGCAGGAGGGGGTGGGCAGCTCAAAACTCAGCAAAGGAGGAAGAGAGTGTTCTTGTTTTGGGAAGAGGGAGAGGAAGGGAGGCAGAGAGAGAGAGAGAGAGGAGCAGGGAGTAGAGAATGAAGAGTAGGGGTTCTATTTTAAGACACAGATCAGCATCATTTCATGACTGGTATTCATTTCACAGGGCACTAAGGAGAGAGCTATGAAAAGCTGATGACTCGGGTCTACCAAGCAGCTAAGGCATTAAAGCACACCCATGTATGTATACTTTGAACTTTCAATCTGCATCAAGGTAACTGACATTCTGTCTGAAAAAGAGCTGCATGCTGTCACCTGCACATATTGCAACCAATTTCTCTCATAAAAATAGAGAAAGTGGAACCTGCAACAAAATGTTGGGAGTCCAAGATGTTGCTGTGTGGAATTCTCCTATTCAGGGTTCCAGGCAGGCAGATGCTCCAGTACTGAGCAATGGCTCTTCCACGAACCAAATTACTCAGAAACACAATTAAGTCTGGGGCTCCTGTGGGCAAAAAACGCATCAGCTCAAAATCTCCTGCTCCAAGGAAAGCAGACCAATCATATGAAAGCAAATCTCATTTCAGAGTCTCCCTACACCTGACATCTCAACCCAATCTACCTCAAACAAATCACATGGTGCCCAAGAATAATAAATCTATTTGATCCCCTAAAGCAAAAGATTCCATAAAGGCCTCTCCTTGCCACTCCCCACTGGCAATGGAATTAAATAACTAACAGTTTGCTAATAGTAGAGTTGACCCTGACTGAAGAAGAAATGTGTTTTGGTCCCCACCCCACCCCCTTGGTTTTATAGTGCTGGTGTGAGGTCCTTGTAGCACAGCTTCTTTTTCTACACATGAGAGGCCTTTGCACAAGTAAGAGGTGAAGAAGACTTTACTGCCATTGCACTAAGTGTTCCCAAGTGAACACCTATTTATTTTCTGCTTTTAAAAGTCAACCAACTAGAAGGGCCACTTTACAAAGAATCATAGAGTTGTACCTCAGATGTCGAACAGAATCCGTTCTGGAAGTCCATTCAACTTCCGAAACATTCGACTTCCAAAGCTTGGCTTCTGATTGGCTGCAGGAAGCTCCTTCAGCCAATCAGAAGCCGCGGAAGCCCTCTCGCATGTTTGGCTTCCAAAAGAACATTCAAAAACCAGAACACTCCCTTCCAGTTTTCGGTTGTTTGAGAGCCAGAACATTTGACTCACAAGGCATTTGGGAGCCGAGGTACGACTGTATGCCAGGGAAATTGTGCTCAACAGGGAGCTGGAGCCCAGCCCACTAATGCATGTGCCTTACAAGTATTTGCAAGCATGTATATGCTGCATTCAATCTTCAGATTTTTAGGTGTACTCTTTAAAAAAAAAGCCAAAAGGTACACAGCTAAAAGATGTCATTGCTATTCCAGTGAAAGAAGAAGAGAGAGGATTTCAGAGCTGTGTGAGTGAAATGTGTGTGGATCAAATGGCAACAATTTATTTCCACACAGGCATGCAGTACTCAATGACACAGTGAATTTAAACACTTTTCTTAAGCCTGAAACTCCACAGAGAATTAATTTGCCATGCATTGAGATCCCAACTTTTAAAGCATTTTCCACTTAACTGTGGGATTTCGAAATGCTGGATATCAAAAGAGATCATTCTGAGATGGAATTGGTGTTGCTTTCGGTGTGAGGGACCCAGAGTTGCAAGGCAAAACTCAGGGCCAGCACAAGACATTTTGCTTTGGGGTGGGTGGGTCACGTGCCTGTGGTGGGTGGGGCCACAGGTAAAGAGGAGTGGCCAGTAACAAAAGTGGGTGGGTCAGTGACTATGACTCTTACCTCAGTGCAATAGCCTACTTTCCAGCCATGCAGAAGTCAGAGGTTTTACAGCACACAAATATGTCTTCCAGTCAATTAGAAGGCAATATCATCGTTCAAGAATACATAATTGTCTTCAAATATCTGAAGGACTGCCATGTTGAACAGTGCCCCCTCACACTCTTCTCCCCTGCTCCATCCTCTGCTGCCTTTTGATAAAGGGTGGTCTATAAATTGCAGCAATAATAATAATAATAATAATAATAATAATAATAATAATAGAAGGCAATCATGTCTCCCCTTAATCTTCTCTTCCCTGAACTAAACATACCCCAGTTCTTCAAGCATTCATCATAGGAATCAGTTTCCAGCTCCCTCGCTGAGTCACCCTCTTATGGACATATGTAATATAACATGTTATATGACACCCAGAACTGGGCATACTATTCCTAGGGTTGCCATATTTCAAAAAGTGAAAATCTGGACACTTTCTGAAATAGCTTTTGAGCTATTTCTAAGGAAATTCACCAAAATCTACTCTTCTGACAGTTTCCCAGACATTTAATCAATTTCCACCAGGATGCTGTCGCTGACGACTGAATCCCAGCTATGTCCAGGAAATTCCGAACATATGGCAACCCTAGTTATTCCAGATGTGCCCTGACCAGTATAGAAGAGGATGGAACCATGTGATCTGGACACTGGGCTTCTGTTAATGCAGTCTAAGGTTGCATTTGCGTGTGTATTTTAACAGCTGCATCACACTGCTGGCCCATGTGCACATTGTGATCTACTAAGTCACCTAGATCGTTTTCTTGTATGCTCCTGCCAAACCAGATCTCCTCTGTCCTTTGTTTCAATTGTTTTGGGTACCTAAATGCAGAACTTTACATCTCTGCTGAATTTCATCTTGTTGGTTTCAGCCCAGTGTTCTGTTCTGCCCAGCTTTTGTTCCATCCGCAGATTTGATGAACCACCTGCAGCAGCATCTAAATTATTTATATAAATGTTCAACTGCACAGGGCCATTCCACTTGAGACCTCTCCACAGGTTTCTACAGAGCCTTTCATGAGCATCTGTTGGGTATGGTTGCTCTACCAAGTTGTGAATCTATCCATAGTATCATCCAGCCTACAGGTCATCATCTACAGCTGAGATAGGGAACCTGTGGCCCTCCATAGGTGGACTACAGCTCCTCTCATCTCTGGTCATTTCCTGTGGGGGTTGATGGGAGCTGGAATCTGATGAACTCTGGAGGACCATAGGTTCCCCATTCCTGATTTACAGCTTCAGTGGACTCAGCAATATAATGGGATGGTGTATAGATACACCCACACACACACAAAGTATACTAATCAGAAGGAATAATAGTCATGAAAGTAATTGTTGTGCCAGTAAAAATATTATGACAACACTATTGTACTCCACATAGATGCAAACCTTCTCTCTTTCACACACTGCATTTTTATTTCTGATAGATAGCTAGATAGACAGACAAAATACAGAAATGTTTAATATATATTTTTCATTTAAAGCGAGTTTACATTAAATGGTTGCTGCCGTCAAGATAGTGCACTGCTAAAGTGCTCTTTTCCAAAGAATCTAGCCTGTAAGAGCCAGTCTATATGCTCAGGAAAAGAAGCAGACACGGTTCTGCCATTTTCTGGCCATTCTAGTTCAGAAAGCAAGAGGTGTCATCACACGTTTTATTGCTCCATCTCACAGAAAATTCCCTGGGCATAGGCAACTAAAACACTAGATTACAGGTGCAATCCTTATGCATACACCTGTGACAACGAGGCCCACTGAACTCAACAGAAGGTACTTCCAAGTAGACATGCATAGGGTTGCAACACAGAGCTCTTTTGTGGCAGGACCCCCCCCCCACCTACCCCCTGCTTCTGAAAGTGTGTTGTTCTGAAAGGGTTGTGCCACACAGGGTTTTTTTCCTGAATGTAGTGTCTCAAGCAGTCACTGTAAAATTCACTCATGCTGTATGACTGGTAAAGGTTGGTAAACAAAAAAAATAAATAGCCCGTTGAAATTACCCAGGAGTCTTTGCTGTAGTTTTTGGGTAGGTGCCTGATAAAATATTTTATCTTTCTGCAAGGCTACTCAGACATGTAAAATTGGTGTCTATCTTAATCTGTAATCTTAAATGTTGTTAAATAAAATAAAATGATCATATGGATTTTTTAAAAGATTTTTGAGAATTCCTCATGAAACTGGATAAGTTTGAACATGCTTCTTTTATTTTATGGAGCTCCCTTCCATTTGAGACAGGCCCCATCTCTGTTGAGCTTCCAGGACCTCCTGAAATTTTTTTTTTTTATTATTCCAGCAGCCATCTTAACTGATTTTATAGCTTTAGCTGATCCCCGCCTCCCACCAGTGTATTCACTCTTTGTACATTGCATAGAGATGACTGTAATTAAGCAGGTTATACATTGCCTAAATAAAATTAATTAAATAAATACAGTGTTTAACATGATCACAAACCAGTTCCAATGTACTGAAAGAGGCAATGTGGTAACACAGGAGTGCATTTCAAGCACTTTCTATTGTTTTCTACAAAGTCAGGAAAAGAATACAGGTACAAAAGGAGTGCAGGGGGGAAGCCAAGACATGGTGTTACTTCTCCTCTGAAATTGGCCTTTTCCCAGTTTCCTCGTCATTAACCCAGCGGGTAGTACTTGGCTGCAGAGGTATAATAAAACCAACTGACTTTGATCTGTTAGATTTCACACTCGGAGCTTTTCTAGAATGCCTGGCTGTAGGAAAGAAGGAAAGATATGTGCCTGATTAGTAACATTACTACTACTACTACTACTACTACTACTACTACTACTACTACTTAATGCCAAAGTAGGCTTCTAAGTAGTAGTACAAAACCATTACACAGGTATAAAAACCTGTTGCAATTATCCTGTTATTAGTCAAAGGAGGTGAAACAACACCAAAACACCATTGCATTGCCAAACTCACACACCAGCATCTGAACATAAGAACCTAAGAAGGACCTGCTGGATCAAGAAGGTGGATCTAGCTCACACAGCCTCCAACAAGATGCCTCTGGGAAACCTACAAGTAAGACCTAAGCAACAACAGCACTCTTCTCACCTGAAGTTTCCAGCCCTTTTTCATTTTCAGCAAGAACGATTTTCCTGTCACTTACCAAAAAGCATCTGGTGGCTAGGAGAAGGGTCAGGGTCAGCATCAAGGCCTATCAATGAATCTGAAATCTTCTCACACAGAAAACATGTGGAACTCAAACTGGACCAGTGTTGGGATAATTAGGCTCAGAGTTTTCCAACTTACCAGTAAGGGACCTGCACAACTTGGGTTTGGGGTCAGTCCCATCAGCCCCTTCTGATGAATAAGAATCATCCTTCTGCAATGAAGAAAGAACATAATTCACAGTCCGATCCTTTAACCATTTAGAAATAATAGACCCAAAATTTTTGGAACTGAACATTGGGGAAAACATTCAAAGTTTAAGAGAATAGGCTGAATATAGGGATGGATACAGGGGACTCTGTTTCCCACCAGTCCCAACCAGTGTGACCAATAATAAGGGATGGTGGGAGTGTAGTTTGGCAACATCTGAAGGACCACAGGTTCCACATCCCCAGTGTAATATGCTTAAATGGGTCTGTTGTGCATCTACCTATACAGTTTCATGCCTTCCTGTTAACCGTGCCCCACAGAAGACTCCAAGGGAACGTGCCAGCAATATGAAAGAACACATATTTGCATACCCATCAACATTTCTCCAGTGGAAATAGGGACATCCTATTCCATCATCATCATCATCATCATCATCATCATCATCATATACCACCCATGAAACATTTTAAAAAATCCTATACAGGGCTGCCTTCAGATGTCTTCTAAAAGTTGTATAGTTACTTATCTCCTTGGCTTGGGGGTCTCACAACTCCATACCCTCCACATTTTTCTGATGAAAATAGGGACGTCCAAAGGAAAAGCAGGACATTCTGGGATCAAATCAGAAACCAGGAGGGTTTCTGTAAATGCAGGGCTGTTCCTGGAAAATGGGGGTCCTTGGAAGGTCTGTATTTGCATGAAGAAACCCCTTTTTAAAAATCCAAACACCTTTTAATTGAAATGTACGCTGGGGACTTATTGTTGCAGGCTTTAAAACATTGTTTTTTATTGCTTGTTTTATATGCTTTATGTGTATATTGTTTTATTCTGCTGATATTGCTTTTGCTGGTGATGTTAAAACTCTTCTAGATGTATTAAATGTGCGTGCACCCCAGGGAAGTCACTTTGCTGCTGCTAACACAGCAGTTTGACGTCTCCCCCAGAGGCATACTCTGTTGTCTCTCGAGACAGATGGGTGTTGTCAGGGAACTGCCATCGGAAAGGCAGGCGGTGGAAGGGCTCTCGGACGCTAAGAGAGACTCGGCAGCGGAGGAAGGTACCAGCAGGAGGAGAGAAGGAGCTCAGAGAGAAAGTGAGTCGGAGGGAGGGCTCCGAGAGACTTCTAGTGAAAACAGTGGAGAAGTCTCAGGACCCCCCATAGGTACACCCACTCCTCGCCGGAAACTGTCGCGCCGAGAATCCCAAAGACGCGTTTCCGTTAAGGAACTTTTATGTTGGAGCAGATTCCGCAAACGCCCACTGTCGGATTCTGCCAGCGATTAAGGGAGTCATGTTTAAGGGGCTCCGCTTAAGACAGAGCTTTGAGAACCAGGCCCAAGCTCTGAGGGACTAAGCTTTTACGCACAAGCAGCTCATCATCCCATCACAGGTGTCCACAACAATAAATTTACCATTATTAATTTCAATGCAAGACACACGGACTGTCTCAGGAGTGAGCCTGTTGTTCCCATGGAGGCTGGCACCTCACACATTTTAGAACTCTAGAAAATCACCTCAGTCACCGAACCTGCATTGGACCAAAAGCCAATGTGCAGAGGCATACCTAGGGGTTAGCAAAATCAGCCCCTGCTGGAGACACAAGCCAAGGGGAACACACACAAAAATCAGCTATCAGACTAGGCAGTGTATGGCAAAAATGTGTGGCAACGAACCGCTGCCGTTGTGGCAAGATCAAACGTGACACAAAGGTGATGGGGACGGGGAGCTAATGCCATACAGCTTCTTACCAAGGGTGCAAGGGACCCTAGGTATGCCTCTGCCAATGTGTCAGGCATGACAAGATGGGTACCGTACATCATCCAAACACTTTGCCCCATTCAGAATCTTAGCAGAGGTATGCACTGAAGTTTCGGTGTTTCCAAAGGCAGCCCCGTAAACAGCAAAATACAGTAGCTGGAAGTAAGGGTACACATGGATGGCTTTGGATTAGGTTCCAGCTTCCGATAGGTTGGGGAGCTTGATTATCTATGGCAAGGATGGGAAACCTGTGTCCCTCCATAGGGCTGATGGGAGCAAAGTCCAAGAAACATCTGGAGGCCCCTTCCAACTCCAGTATTCTACATTTGCCTGAAGATTACCATTAAGTTGGATCATACAAACAGCCATCTGTTACTCTCCCACCCAGCCTGTTTCCATTTATTTTCCTTTTTCACCAAGATAAGGAAAGGACTTCTAAATATACACAAGACTCACAGTTTACGAGGAGTGGTGTTTACATATCATTCATTTTTTAAGGTGATGCACAAAGTCCAATCTACCTTGGACACAGTTGTCCAACCTAATCTGGAAAGCAGCAGATTTGCCAATCCACACAAAATCGAACAGAAACTTGGCCTGTCTTTGCAGAGGTGTTCCTTGGCTCTGTGACGAGAAGCCGGTGGAGGGCTTGCGAGTCGAGAGACTCGTGCAAATGAGTGCCATGTCCTTTTGCTAAAGCACTAATCTGCATTCCTCAAGAACTATTGTTCCCACATTGAAAGCCTGAATATGCCTGCTATGTTTCTAAAGCGGAGTGTAAGCCTCTGATGGACGTGTGATCTGGCAGCTAGGCCCCAGAGTAAGGGCTGCCAAATAAGTCTGGATACTTCCCAATTCATTTTTTTCCCATGTTGCTTTTGTTTCTTTTCACTTGTAAGAAGGGACCCTGTGCTCTTTGCCCATTGTTTTTCAATGTCTCTGCAATTGTAATTACAATAGGATTCATGGTTGTACAGAAGTTGAATGACTCCTGAGAAGGTCATCCAAATGAGGTCCCAAAAGGCCTTTTATGGAGATACAATTGCAAAAAATAAAACAACCGCAAGGCACCATGCAGGGCATAAGTTCTTCCAAATCCTATTTTGATTGTTTCTGAGCAGCACACTCTGTGTATGTGTGTGCGTGTGTCTCTTCAAGCTGAAAAGGTCATCAAGGGTAGAAAGGATGTTCAAGAACTGGTCATTCTCCCCCTTCTTTCTTTAAGCTCCAGTTTGGGGAAGGACCATAGCTCAGAAGAAGAAGAAGAAGAGTTTGGATTTGATATCCCGCCTTTCACTCCCTTTCAGGAGTCTCCAAGCAGCTAACATTCTCCTTTCCCTTCCTCCCCCACAACAAACACTCTGTGAGGTAAGTGGGGCTGAGAGACTTCAAAGAAGTGTGACTAGCCCAAGGTCACCCAGCAGCTGCATGTGGAGGAGCAGAGACTCGAACCCGGTTCCCCAGATTACAAGACTACCGCACTGGCTCTCAGTGGTAGAGCGCATGTCTTGCATGCAAAGGTGCTATGTTCAATTCCCAGCATCTCCTAGCAGGACTGTGAGAGATCCCTGCCCAAAACTTTGGAGAGTCACTACAAGTCGGCATAGACAATACAAAGCTAGAGGGCTACTGGTGGGACCCAAAAAAGCAGCTTCATATATTCAGTGTAGATCTACTGAGAAACAGCCATAGCTCAGTGATAGAATCATTGCACACAAGTTCCATCCCTGGCATCTGCAAGCAGAGCTGAAACCTACAGAGTTGACAGTACTAGATGGACCAGTAGTCTGATTCAGTGTAAGGGGAGCTTCCTATGCCTTGGTGTTTTCAATGGGCAAAATAATCAAACCTGAAGTTTATGGTGAAATGTATTTTATTTGTTGGATTTTTTTATTTATTTTTTAAAAAGCAACTGGTTTGCAATGTTGGGGATTTCTAGCATTTCGATTCATTTGATGCAGTTTGACATAGTTAATGGCCTGCAAACTATTTGCTTGATTATGTGATTCTTTTTAAAAACAACAACAGTGCACACATTACTCCACTGACTCATCCTTATCTTCAAGCTCAGTGGCAAGGGAAATAGGGACATTCCAGGATCAAATCAGAAGCAGGGATTGCTTTCATAATTCTGGGACTGTCCCTGGAAAACTGGGACACTTGGAGGATATGTACTTGGGTCCCCCCCCCCCTCCACGCTTCTTCTTCCTAGATACTTTTTTATGTCCTTCAGCAAGCGCTTGAGTTCCCACAATCCTGCTGATGCCTCCCTTTTGTTCATGGACCCTGTCATTTTGGTATCCTAAGCAGAAGCAGTCTCCTCTGAATATCAGAAATAGGATATCAAATAAACCTGTCCTATGTTATTTGTATGATTTCATTAAATTTGTATGTATAGATGGAATTGGTTTTGTGTGATGGTAATAGTTTTAGCAATAAAAAAAATGAATTATTCAACTTAGGACCCAAAAGCAGATATAATGCATTAGATCTCCTGGGCTTTACTGTTGTTGAGGGTTTTCTATAGATAAACGGTAATTTAAAGGAGGAGGGAGACTCTGGTCTTGGTCAAAGAAGTGGCACTGGGAGAGAGATTGTTTTCTGTCATTTTCCTGACCTAAAGACCACACAGCTTCAGTGTGGTCTTCCGGGATGGGGAATAGAGTTACCTATATGGCACTAAATATATATTTTTTCCTAGTAGGAAAAAAAGAAACATGAAGCCTTTGTTCAGTGGTGGAACACCTGCTCTGCATGCAGAAGGTTCAGTCCCTGACATCTCCAGGTAGAGCTGAGAATGGTTCCCTGCCTGAAGCCCTGGAGAGCTTCTACCAGTCATAATAATAATAATAATTTATTATTTGTACCCCGCCCATCTGGCTGGGTTTCCCCAGCCACTCTGGGCGGCTTCCATAAAAACCAGAAATACACTAAAATATCACAGATTAAAAACTTCCCTGAACAGGGCTGCCTTAAGATGTCTTCTGAATGTCAGGTAGTTATTTATCGCTTTGACATCTGATGGGAGGGCGTTCCACAAGGCGGGTGCCACTACCGAGAAGGCCCTCTGCCTGGTTCCCTGTAGCTTTGCTTCTCGTAATGAGGGAACCGCCAGAAGGCCCTCGGCGCTGGACCTCAGCGTCCGGGCAGAACGATGGGGGTGGAGACGCTCCTTCAGGTATACTGGGCCGAGGCCG
The DNA here is from genome assembly GCF_964252035.2 of Podarcis erhardii. Taxonomy (NCBI): domain Eukaryota; kingdom Metazoa; phylum Chordata; class Lepidosauria; order Squamata; family Lacertidae; genus Podarcis; species Podarcis erhardii. The sequence continues at coordinate 22,063,265 of NC_138504.1, forward strand.
TTTAGGGCTTTAAAGGTCAACACCAGCACTTTGAATTGTGCTCGGAAACGTACTGGGAGCCAATGTAGGTCTTTCAAGACCGGTGTTATGTGGTCTCGGCGGCTGCCCCCAGTCACCAGTCTAGCTGCCGCATTCTGGATTAGTTGTAGTTTCCGAGTCACCTTCAAAGGTAGCCCCACGTAGAGCGCATTGCAGTAGTCCAAGCGGGAGATAACTAGAGCATGCACCACTCTGGCGAGACAGTCCGCGGGCAGGTAGGGTCTCAGCCTGCGTACCAGGTGGAGTTGGTAGACAGCTGCCCTGGATACAGAATTGACCTGCGCCTCCATGGACAGCTGTGAGTCCAAAATGACTCCCAGGCTGCGCACCTGGTCCTTCAGGGGCACAGTTACCCCATTCAGGACCAGGGAGTCCTCCACACCAGCCCGCCCCCTGTCCCCCAAAAACAGTACTTCTGTCTTGTCAGGATTCAACCTCAATCCATTAGCCGCCATCCATCCTCCAACCGCCTCCAGGCACTCACACAGGACCTTCACCGCCTTCACTGGTTCTGATTTGAAAGAGAGGTAGAGCTGGGTATCATCTGCATATTGATGGACACCCAGTCCAAACCCCCTGATGATCTCTCCCAGCGGCTTCATATAGATGTTAAAAAGCATGGGGGAGAGGACGGAACCCTGAGGCACCCCACAAGTGAGGGCCCAGGGGTCTGAACACTCATCCCCCACCACCACTTTCTGAACACGGCCCAGGAGGAAGGAGCGAAACCACTGTATAACAGTGCCCCCAGCTCCCAGCCCCTCTAGACGGTCCAGAAGGATGTTATGGTCGATTGTATCAAAGGCCGCTGAGAGATCCAGCAGAACCAGGAAACAGCTCTCACCTTTGTCCCTAGCTCGCCGGAGATCATCAACCAGCGCGACCAAGGCAGTTTCAGTCCCATGATGAGGCCTGAATCCCGATTGGAAGGGATCCAAATGGTCCGCATCCTCCAGGCGTGCCTGGAGTTGTTCAGCAACCACGCGCTCAATCACCTTGCCCAAGAATGGAAGATTTGAGACTGGGCGATAGTTGGCCATACTGGCCAGGTCTAAAGATGGTTTTTTAGGAAGCGGTTTGATGACCGCCTCTTTCAGCGGATCTGGGAATGCTCCCTCACAGAGGGAAGCATTCACCACCCCGCAGAGCCCATCGCCCAGCCCTTCCCGGCTTGCTTTTATTAGCCAGGATGGGCAAGGATCCAGGAGACAGGTGGTTGGTTTCACGCGTCCAAGCAGCCTGTCCACATCCTCGGGGGTAATGGATTGAAATCGATTCCATGCAACTTGACCAGACAGAGCTCTAGCACTCTCCCGCCCCAGCCCTGCTCCCACGGTGGTGTCTAGCTCCTTCCGAATATGAGTGATTTTATCTGCAAAAAACTTTGCAAAATCGTTGCAGGAGATCTTGGGGTCTTTACAAAGCCCCGGTGGTAAAGGTGGTTCCGTTAAATTACGAACCACCTGAAAAAGTCTCCTGCTACTATTTTCTGCAGATGCAATAGAGGCGGTGAAGAAAGTCTTCTTCGCCGTCGCTATCGCCACTTGGTAGGCTCGACGTTGAGCTCTAACCTGTGTCCGGTCAGATTCGGAGTGAGTTTTTTGCCACCGACGCTCTAGCCGTCTCAGCGATTGTTTCATCGCCCTCAGCTCCGAAGAAAACCACGGAGCTGTCCGGGCTCCATGCAATCGGAGAGGGCGCTTCGGAGCCAGACAGTCGATAGCCCTGGTTAACTCCGCATTCCAGCGGGCCACCAGGGAATCAGCTGAAAGGCCATCAACATGGGATAAGGCATCCCCTACCACTCTCTGGAAACCATTTGGATCCATTAAGTGGCGGGGGCGGACCATCCGAATTGGTCCCACCTCCCTGCAGAGGGGAAGGGTCGCGGAGAAGTCCAGTTGCACCAGGAAGTGATCTGACCATGGCACTTCTTTTGTTTCACTTTTACTTAGTGTCAGATCACCCACGTCACTAGAGGTGAACACCAGGTCTAAGGCATGTCCATGACTATGAGTTGGGCCAAACTTATTCAGGGACAGCCCCATGGAGGCCATGCTTTCCACGAAGTCCAGAGCAGCCCCTTGTAAGGTCGTGTCGGCATGGATGTTAAAATCCCCTAGGACAACCAAACTAGGTGTCTCCAGGAGAAAATCCGCCACGACCTGAAGCAGCTCAGACAGGGAATCCTTGGTGCAGCGGGGAGGTCGGTACACCAAAAGGAATCCTGTACTGCCCCTATTGCCCAACTTCCAGAACATGCACTCAGAAAACTGGATCTTCCCAGTAGGACGCCTGGTGCAAGCTAGTGACTTCCTAAAAATCACTGCAACCCCCCCTCCCCGCCCACATGACCTGGGTTGCTGTGCGTAAGAGAAACCTGGTGGGCAAGCAGCGGCAAGGACAGGCCCATCTGCTTCCTCCAACCAGGTCTCTGTCACACATGCCAGGTCAAGTCCTCCATCCACAATCAGGTCGTGGATGGCAGTGGTTTTATTCCTCATTGACCTGGCATTACACAGCAACACCTTCAGGTCATGTAGGTTTCCCCTGTTGATTCCAGTATCCATCCGGTCAAGGCCAGACCCGGAGGCAGGGATAGTCTTCAAACAACGACTAAACCTGCCTCCTCGGTAATGACATGGTCTGGTCTTAGCGTAACTCCGCCTCCTGCCCATGATCACCGAGATCGGATGTCCCAGTGCTTCCCCCCCTGTGGTAGTGTAGACAATACTGACCTAGATGAACCAAGGGTTTAAGGCCTGGTATAAGGCTTCCCATAGGCCTTTATTGGTTGTTCTCTGTGCTTTTTTTTCTGGGGGGATGCAGGGGTACACGTACCCCTCAACATTTTGTGAATCTTTGTACTTTTGTCCATTTACAGTATTTATTTTTCCCAATTTGAACTATAAATTGATGGTTTTTTATTTGAGTCAAAATGAGAGTACCCCTGAACATTTTTCTATAAAAAAAAGCACTGGTTGTTCTGCAATGCTTCCCAAAGTGAGAACATTATTGTTGTTTGGAAAGGCATTCTTGCACGACAGCACAACCAAAGTGGGACAAAAAATAAATAAATGGAAAATTTGCAGTACAGTCATACCTTGGGTTGAATATGCTTCATGTTGAGCACGTTCAAGTTGTGCTCCACGGCAACCCGGAAGTAACGGAGTGGGTTACTTCTGGGTTTCGCCGCTTGCGCATGCGCAGATGCTCAAAATGACGTCACGCACATGCGCAGAAGTGGCGAAAAGCGACATGTGCGTGCGCAGATGTGCCATCGCTAGTTCCGTTTGGTTCTGGATGCGAACAGGGCTCCAGAATGGATCCCATTCGCATCCCGAGGTAACAGTGTATAAAAAGTTAAGAGTATTTCAGCAGGAAGTTATGAGACTTACACTAAATGGGTACAAAGTGGTCCATGCACCCCACCCCACAACTTTTGCAGGTGAAAACAGTACAGTACTGAAAGCATAACTGCTCCAAGTGCATCATGAGCACAAATAATCATGAATGTACTATTTGTGAGTTTGGGGGCAGGGGAGGGTAGACTGCATGCCTGAGACTCTCCTAATTCCTGGATCCAGCAAGGATTAAATTGTTGGAATAGCTGGCCGGCTTCTTGGTAATGACCTAAAGTATGGGTTGATAGGGTAACAAAGGAACTGGCTCTGTGGCTCTGGTCAAATGGGGGGGGGGCTTCCTCAACTGGTAGGTAAGGTAAAGGTAAAGAGACCCCTGACCATTAGGTCCAGTCGTGGCCGACTCTGGGGTTGCAGTGCTCATCTCATTTTGCTGGCCGAGGGAGCCGGCGTACAGCTTCTGGGTCATGTGGCCAGCATGACTAAGCCGCTTCTGGCAAACCAGAGCAGCACACGGAAACGCCATTTACCTTCCCGCCGGAGTGGTACCTATTTATCTACTTGCACTTTGATGTGCTTTTGAACTGCTAGGTGGGCAGGAAACTGATAGGTAGTTAGAAGGGAAAAGGTGGGAGTTTAAGTGTGTGAGAGAGAGCTGGACTAGAAGCAGAAGGCAGACAGAAACCTGAGAGGGAGAGAGATGCTTGATTCCTGTTCAAATTCAAGGCTGTGGCTATGGAGGAACACTCCTTATTGGAGTGTTAATGCTGTGAGCCCCTCCAGCAGGTTACATATATGCTCATTGCACATATGTGTCAATAGGCCATATATCCTAAAGACACGGCGGTGTCTGCTGTCTCTCATTCCGAGGAAGCCGAATGCCTGGAACCCCTGGAATCTCCCACCACACAGAGATTGGGGTGGTGTGCAACAGGACAATCAAAATGATGTATGGAGGGGACATGTGAAATTTAGAAGACTTGGTGTAACTGGGAGTGGACATGACAGAAAGGAGTGCAAGTTCCCTTCAGACTCCGACAGCAAATTCCCAGACTCAAAATGTGCACAGAAGCACCCTGTTCTTTAATTCTGCCTGTCTATCTGTCTTTTGAACCTGACTCTGGTGTACAAGGAACACAGGAAGCTGCCTTGTACTGAGTCAGGACATTGGTCCATCTAACTCAATACTGTCCACACTGACTGGCAGTAGCCCCCAACAATTTTAGAAAGGGGGTCTCTCCCAGCCCAACCTGGAGGTGCCAGAGACTGAATTTCAGACCCCCTGCATGGAAAGCAGATGTTCTACTCCCAAAGCCTTGGTTCTTTCCAAAATCAATCAAGTTTAAGGGGTCCCATAAAATGTAGTAGTTTCACCAAGTCTGTCCACCCCCTTAAGCTTAAGTCCACACACACACACATTTTTATAGGTTGCCCAGTCCTTTTACATTTTTTATATAAAATAAGTATTGTTTCTTTATCTGTTCCGTGTCCATGCACCATCCAGGGCAGCTTACAATAATGTAAAATCACAGTACAACCAGAAATGACCAAGATAACAACTTCACAATAATTCACAATAAATAATTCACAAACACAAACCAAAATAAGATATTTCATTCCATTCTCCCAACTTTTTTAAAAAACTACATATGACCCTCCTAACCATTAAGTTCATTAATTCACAATTAACAATTATTTCCCCTATGGTTTTCCCAAGATTCTTTCTGTGTGTTTTTTTTCTTCTTGTAAACATAATAATTGTAATGGCTCCATCTTGTGGTGAGATGAAGACTAGCACCCCATGTGAAACAGGGCCTGGTTGTCACTGAAGAGTTATTATGGAGAGTTAGCCACACCGAAATATTGTGCTACATTCTCCAGAGACTTGTCACCAAATGAATAAACCTGTGTCTGGTTTGTATGACTGCAGACTACTGGTGAGGTGGTTTGTGCTGGTTTACTGCAAGGCTCACACAAGCCACTCTTGGATTCCTATACCAATAATTAGGAACTGTCACCACTTTGCAACTAAGCCAAGTTTTACTGCCTGCGCAATTTTCTGAAGCATATTAATCTGACCTTTTGAGAAGTTTGTAAGTAAACTGTTTTTTTAACTTACCTGTGGTCTTTTCCTATGCTGATGAAAGAGGAAAACTTTGGAAAGAAAGCTTTTAAGGGGATGCTTTGGGAGTCACTTTACTTCGCCGCATGTTTTTGTTACTACTATTTTAAATCTCTGCTGGAGAGCTTTATGCCTGTGTCTCTCTGTGGCCCTCAGGACTCTTCCCAGTCTACACTACCTACCTCCAATCTGCACCCCTCAATGGCCATTCTCCACGCCCTCCATAAGTGCCTTTGCTAAGCTCAAATGTGTCCCTGAACTGCAACAATGGCTTTAGCTTGCCTGTGTGGAGGATGGAGTACATGCAGAAACCTCTTGACTTTTGCATAGCTGCAATGTACAAAGGTGCGACGAACACTTGCTACTCTAGCTACTTTTACCTCTGGTGCTGTGCACCACTGCCATGCAGCCCCTGTAAGGTTGTCCATCAGGACATGTGGCCCTCCCAGGATGAAAAAGGTTTCCCCACCCCTGCCATAAGGTCAGGAAAACTGAGAACTGTAAGTGGAGTAAAAGCTTACTTAAAAAAGGTAAAGGGACCTCTGACCATTAGGTCCAGTCATGGCCAACTCTGGGGTTGCGGCGCTCATCTGGCTTTATTGGCCGAGGGAGCTGGCATACAGCTTCCGGGTCATGTGGCCAGCAGGACTAAGCCGCTTCTGGTGAACCAGAGCAGCACACGGAAACGCCATTTACCGTCCCACCAGAGTGGTACCTATTTATCTACTTGCACTTTGACGTGCTTTTGAACTGCTAAGTTGGCAGGAGCAGGGACCGAGAAACAGGAGCTCACCGCGTCACGGGGATTCGGACCACTGACCTTCTGATTGGCAAGTCCTAGGCTCTGTGGTTTAACCCACAGCGCCACCCGCGTCCCTTAAAGCTTACTTAATTTGAATCTGTTTCAATGCTCCACCCACCCCCAGTGCCCACCCTGGCTTGTACCTCTTTGCTCAAACGGTCCGAGTCACTTCTGTTCATGTGGATCTGCCAGCTCTTGTGTCTGAGGATCAAGATCTCCTTTGCTTGCTCCACTGGTTCTGTTTCTCCAGGCAGAGTGTGCCTGTTGTATGCTGGGACCTGGTAATTCACAATGCAAGCAAGACATGTTAATTGCTAACGCTTCTTTCTTTCTTCTTTACCCAGGGGAGCCAACTCATCTGTCCATTGTAGATTGGTTCATTTATTATATTTTATATTTATATCCTGCTTTACCTCTCCAAGAAGTTCAAGGCATGGCTGTCAAGACCCTTATGCTATTTTCAGAGACACTTTTCTGCAAGTCACTTCCAAGGGAGGTTCCAAAAGATTCCTGCATTGCAGGGGTTTGGACTAAATGACTCTTGTGGTCCCTTCCAGATCTATGATTCTATGCTGGTGCACCACAGTGGACAGCAACTGTGCTTGTGATAGTGGCAGCAGTAGATGCTGGTTCATTAGTGTGAATGGAGCACACACACCCCAAAACCTTAGTTTGCCCTCTACCAGTCCCCACCTGTCTGCCTTCTTACTTACAACCCTCCAGGGAGTGGCAACACTGCCTGTGATCCCTTTCTCCTCCTCAGTGTTAACCTTGGAGAACTCAGCAGGGAGGAGGGTGGTGAGAAAATTCATTGGCTCCACCTATCAATGGCTCTGGCGCCACCTACTGTTGGCCTCCCTGAATTCTATCCTACCAGTCCCAATGGGCACTAACCACCACTCAGCTGAAGTGAGCAGCAGCAGCCACGGCGTCATTAGCATATGGTCGCATTATCTGAACCGCCATTTAAGTTTCTCACAGTTCCCTCAAACAATGCAACATTGGGGGGAAATGAATGTCACTTTAAGGCAATTGTAGGAAATTAGAATTGGTGGCATTGTTTACACAGCTGTTGTTATCAACTAAAAAAAATCTCACGGTTCTCCTTGTTTTGTACAGGTTCCTTTCCAATATCTTCTGGATATCATCCACCACATCTAGATTGAGACTGTCCGAGTCATTGACTGTGGTGGGGTGTTTGTCATTGTTGCTACAGTGGGCAGGGAAGAGAGAAACAGAATATTATAAAGATGCTTTATATAAGGCAAGAGGACAACCAGTTACTGACCTTCAAAATGGGCATTAAAGCTGGAAGGAGAGAGCGAGTTCTGTTCTACTGCTGCATGATGCTTTGGAGGACACAGAGATAATACTCTTGTTTTTCTGCACATACCCCTTTAAATTACATTTAAAGTGCATTCTTTTCCCCCACAGAATCCTGCGGGAACTACACCATTTATTAAAGTACAGTTCCCAGGGTTCTTTGGGGGAAGTAAAGGGGCCCCTGACCATTAGGTCCAGTCGTGGATGACTCTGGGGTTGCAGCGCTCATCTCGCTGTACTGGCCAAGGGTCAGCTTCCGGGTCATGTAGCCAGCATGACTAAGCTGCTTCTGGCGAAACCAGAGCAGCGCACAGAAACGCTGTTTACCTTCCCGCCGGAGCAGTACCTATTTATCTACTTGCACTTTGACGTGCTTTCGAACTGCTGGGTTGGCAGGAGCAGGGACCGAGCAACGGGAGCTCACCCCATCACGGAGATTCAAACCGCCGAACTTCTGATCAGCAAGCCCTAGGCTCTGTGGTTTAGCCTGCATTTAAATGCATGCTGTGTATATGCAGCCTTGCTACTGAAACAGGTTTTCTTTAAACATTGCACAGGAAGGTACTTTATACCAAGTCAGAGTTGTTGAGCACCTGTGAGTCTCCAACTGTAGCTCCTGTGGGTGTGATGCTATGCTTGGAATTTCTCCTCTGGTGCCCACAAAGCCTCTGGAATTCCTTTCCCTGCATCATGAAGTGGTATGTATGGTTGCCTTCTATTCCCTTGAGAAGTACACAGAGCTGAAGGAGGAAGCTGGAAAAGCAACACCCCTTCACAATCCTTCTTCAGCTCTGTGTATTTTTTTCAAAACTCAGGTTACTTCTACTGAAGTGTCCAGAGGGCATGGAGCTCATGACACCTGCTAACAAAATAATAAGCTGCTTGTTCCTTTTAACTGCAGGATTGAACCTCGGCTCATCCACATACAAGACATATTATCTACATCTAAACTGTGTTCTCTCCCCAACATTTCACACAGAAGGGATGCTTGAGGCATTCGATCTTTCTCAATTTCAGCACAAACCAATCTGATTTGTACCTCTGGGACTCATGTGTAGGTTGCAACATAGCTGTCTATTGGCATTTGTACTTTGCCAAACACTGCAGCACAGTTCTCGACTCAAAACACGTATCAAAGTACATTTTTTAATGCAGTGTTTTGAGAGAAAAGGCATTTAGAAGTAGGCATTTAAATATGAATTTCTCTCCAGAGTTATTTATTTGCAATCACCCTTTAATGCAGAAACAGGACACTGGAACATGGGAAGCTGCCGTATACTGAGTCAGACCATTGGTCCATCTTGACTGGCAACAGCTCTCCAGGATTTCAGATAGGAGTTTTTTGCAGGCTTACATGGAGAAACCAGGGGTTGAACTTGGGACCTTCTGAATGCAAAACAGATGTTCTACCCCTGATGTGCAGAGTGGCATGAACTGGAAACAGAGTGATCTTTCATTCCATCCATCCATACCTCCTTCCCCAGTACCTGCTTATAACAAGGAAGGAAGCAATGGCCACAATCCCAGCTTGAGGAAAGTGCAGAGTAATAGCCTGGCACACATGAAGATTAAAATACTCTGTATATGGCAACAAGTTGATAGGAAAATGTTCTGGGGTAAGGGCAGTGCTGGAAAATGACCTCTGCCCTAGACCCTGGAGAGCTGCTGGCAATCCAAGTAGACCAACCTGCAGCCCTTCAGATGTTGCTGACCTCCGGTCAGTCCCAGCCAGTATGGCCAATGGTCAAGGGTGCCAGGAGCTGTAGGCCAACAACCACTCAGCCCTGAAACTCACTGGGTGACCTTAGGTCAGTCACCATCTCTTAGCCTAACCTACCTCACAGGGATGTTGGGAGGATGAAATGGGGAGGGGGAGAACCATGTACACGACCTTGAGATCCTTGGAAGATAAAGGTGGGGTATAAAAGTAATAAATAAAATAAACAAATAAAAATAAGTAGAGGGTACTTGGCTAGGTGAGCCCGTGATCTGACTCAGGATAAGGCAGGTTGCTACATTCCTGAGATGGATAAGTTGTTGTTGTTGTTGTTGTTGTTGTTAAAATCCACTTACAGCAATGAGCTATGGGCTGGACCGCAAATGAGCTGCCCTGCTTCAGCTAGCTCAATGGCATGTTTCCTCTCCAGCTTCTCATATAGGAGCACAATGCTCGATTTGGGCTGCACATATTCCCGGAGCAAAAATTTCTGGAGATATTTGCTATTGAAGTATTCCAATCTGTTCAGGGAATTTGGGAGGGAGGGAGAGAGAGAGAGAGAGAGAGAGAGAGAGAGAGAGAGAGAGGGAATTAAGCTTTATTTCTGTCCATACAATGATCTCAGCAAAGATTACCATAAAGGAACTGGAATTCGGGTCGCTAAAATACTTCTGAAAGCCCTGCTCCTGCACTCTTTCTATGCGCACTAACGATGTATGATAATTAAGCGTCTGAGGCATAGAGACCACTATATCAAAATAAGAGAGCAAAATTGATTATAAATAATGAAATAACAGAAGGTTTTAAAATAATGAAAGGGACTAGGCAAGGTTGCCCATTGTCACCTCTTCTGTTTATTATGGTGTTAGCATCACTGGCAATTGCAAAAAGAAAAGACCCAGAAATAAAAGGAATAGTAGTAGGAAGTAAATCTTACAAAATAAAGGCCTTCGTGGATAATCACTACCAAAAACCCGGCAGAAAGTTTACCAAAAATTTTAGAAAGAATTTATGAATTTGGGAATGTGGTGGGATTTAAAATAAATATAAATAAAAACAATCTGTTGGCAAAAAATATGCAAGCAGAGGTGAAAGAAGAATTACAAATAATTTCAGGTCTGACAATAGTTAACGAGGTCAAATACTTGGGAATTTGGTTTACAATTAAAAATAACAATTTATTCAACAATAATTATACAAAGATATGGAAGGAAATTAAAAAGGATTTAGAAATATGGAACAGGCTGAATCTGTCACTTTGGTGGAGAGTATCTACAGTAAAAATGAATGTACTCCCAAAACGATGTTCATGTTTCAGATGAACCCAGTGATAGGGGGAATGGGAAGCTTTAAGACATGGCAGAAAGACATATCAAGGTTTATCTGGCAGTACAAAAAACCTAGAATTAAACACAAATTATTAATAGACAATAAGAACAGAGGGGGATTTGCACTGCCAGATCTGAAACTTTATTATGAATCAGCTTGCTTATGTTGGCTAAAAGAATGGATGACATTGCAGAACTCAGATTTACTAGATTTGGAAGGTTTTGATAATTGCTTTGGGTGGCGTGCCTACCTGGGATATGAAAAAGTTAAAACTCATAGAGGCTTCCTGAATCATATCATAAGGAAGCCACTATATAAGGTATGGGAGAAGTATAAAGATTTATTGGAACCAAAAACTCCCTGGTGGCTATCCCCTCTGCAGGCCATTGCAATGAAAAGGAAAAATATGGAAACAAACTGGGCCACGTACAAAGACCTATTAGAAGAAGATAACCAACTGAAAATGAAAAAATTCGAAAAAATCAGACATCACCTAATGGACTGGCTATAATATTACCAATTAAATGAAGTTTTTAAGACAGATAGGAAAAAAGGTTTTGCAACAGAAGAATCAAAATTAGATAAAGAATTAATACAAAATAAGAAAAGAGTAATATCTAGAATGTACAAGCTTCTTTTAGAGTGGGAGGTGAAAGATGAAGAGGTGATAGAAGTAATGATGAAGTGGGCAAAAGATTTTGGTAAGAATATCCAATTGTCGGCATGGGAAAGTTTATGGAACAAAGAATGGAAATTTACAGCCTGTTACACACTAAAGGAAAATTTCTTGAAGATGTTCTGTAGGTGGTATATAATTCCCAGCAAACTGGCCAAAATGTATAAAATGAGATCTATTACTTGCTGGAGGTGTAAACAGGCAGAAGGGACATTGTTTCATATGTTGGTGCTGACCTTTAAAGCCCTAAATGGCCTCGGTCCAGTATATCTGAAGGAGCGTCTCCTCCCCCATCGTTCTGCCCGGACACTGAGGTCCAGCTCCGAGGGCCTTCTGGCGGTTCCCTCACTGCGAGAGGCCAAGTTGCAGGGAACCAGGCAGAGGGCCTTCTCGGTGGTGGCGCCCGCCCTGTGGAATGCCCTCCCATCGGATGTCAAGGCGATGGACAACTACCTGACATTCAGAAGACATCTGAAGGCAGCCCTGTTCAGGGAAGTTTTTAATATGTGACATTTTAGTGTATTTTTTATCTCTGTTGGAAGCCGCCCAGAGTGGCTGGGGAAACCCAGCCAGATGGGCGGGGTACAAATAATAAATTATTATTATTATTATTATGTGGTGGGGCTGCAAAAAAATAAGAATTTCTGAGATATTATTTATGAGGAATTGAAAAAAATGTTTAAGCAAAATTTTATAAAGAAACCAGAAGCCTTCTTCTTGGGCATTTTAGATTCAGGTATTCCAAATTAAAAAAGGAGAATATCTGGATCTATATGCTACAACAGCAGCGAGAATACTGATTGCCCCAAAATGGAAAGGAGAATCAGTACCAACAAAAGAGGAATGGCAGGATAAATTATTGGAATATCTAGAATTTGCTAAAATGACAGAGACAATTAGGAGACAGCCAAACCAAAAGTTCAAAAAGGAGTGGGAAACTTATAGAGAATTTTTTTAAAAAAGCATTGTCCCCAAGTCAAAATCTGGACATGCTTTGATTAAATTTTACAAATTACAAGACAGATTCTAAGTATAGCATATAGAAAACAGAGGAAATTGGGAAATGACCAAAGAAGCAGATTAACAAATAGGTAAGACAGACCCGCATTGAGGAAGGCGGAAGTCTGTCAGGAAAGCTAAGTAATTGGAAATCAAGAATATGGTGGCATAACCACATGATTTTATGCAGCTATTTGGATGTGATTGTTTTGTGTCTGTTTTGGAACAAGTTCTGTAAGTAAAGCTTATGGATAGAAGGTGTACCTGGGATTGCCCAAGGCCCGGAGGTCTTTGGCAGGCAAGTTAGTTACTCTAGAACATGCATGGCAAAACTTCGCCCTCCAGATGTTTTGGGACTACAACTCCCACCATCCCTAGCTAACAGGACCAGTGGTCAGGGATGATGGGAACTGTAGTCCCAAAACAGCTGGAGGGCCAAGTTTGGCCATGCCTGCTGCAGAAGGTGCTGGAGGAACAGTTGGTTTCCACCTGAACCCAAGCCCTTCCCTCGCAGGCTCAAGAAACCAAAGTGGCAAGGAGCAGCACAGGCTGGCAAGCTGCATTCCTTTTTGGGCAACCTTCCAAGGGCCACATGCCAGTGTTGGGTGCAACCAGAGACAAAGAGTGGACAGAGCAAGAAATGAGAATTTCACCTATGTGCAGAAGGCTAATTTCTTTGTCCATACATTCCTCTCTACCCTCCATTCAGGCCAGTAAGAAGTGTTACCAGAATTCAATAACACATCCCAGCAAAAACACTCAGGGAGGTGGACCTGAAATACAGCTCAGGCTCTTAATCTCAGGGTTGTGGGTTCAAGCCTCACATTAGGCAAAAGATGTCCCTCATGGTCCCTTCCAACTCTATAAAACTGTGATTCTGTGATTAAGTAGGGCTGGTGAGGGGCATGGCCTAGGAAAGAGGGTGTGGCTGAAAATAGGGTGTGACCAAGGGAGGTTCACATGGGGTCAAACAAAGAGAGACCTGGAGGGACATATTTGACCCCCATGCATGCAGTCCTCCTCCCTTGTTTAAAAGGAATTAGTTCTCCTAAACCCAGTGAAGGAAATCGGTATTTTATCATGAAAGTGTGGCAGAAACCCATCTGCAATAACCATCTTGGCTTTGAAGAATCTTCTTTACTGACTCTTTGATGGTGCCACTGTGAAAAATGTTCTAATGCTCAGAGGGTGAGCAACACCTGGCAATGGGGAAACTCTTTTCTTTTGTAAAGAAACTTATCTTCCAAACAATCGAGTCTTGTGTTTCATGTTGAAAGAAAAAGAGGAAGAAAAGGGAAAAGCTGTCCCATTTTGTGGTGCAGCCATCAAGCAGTGCTGAGCCACCCCTAGCAGGGACTTTGTGAAAACAGAAATCAGGCTTGTGAGTTTTATTTCTTACACTTACACATGTAGAGACTTGTATTGTTATCAAATCCTTACTTGTCTTTCCAATAATACTGCCCCCAGTGTCCTGATATATCTTCTATGCCAGCCAACAAATGATCCAAGAACTAAATGAGAGAGAGAGAGAGAGGATTTTGCTACATAAACTGTGTTGCTGTTGCATAAAGTATGCACTGTAAGAGACAGCAAGAAAACATCTGCCCACAGATAAAACAACACCACATTTTTGGCAAAGGAGACAACTGCAATTTTAAAAAAAGGAAATTTGCCTATATAGCTTCCCATTTAATCCTCCACTGGTAGATATCTTCTCAACTGCCTTTCCTTAAAATGCTCAATTTTGTGCACTTATTAAATATATAAAAAACTGGTGGTGGGAGAGGGAAACCACAAAACAAAAAGCACTATGCCAGTTAAAGGTAAAGGTAAAGGTACCCCTGCCCGTACGGGCCAGTCGTGTCCGACTCTAGGGTTGTGCGCCCATCTCACTTAAGAGGCCGGGGCCCAGCGCTGTCCAGAGACACTTCTGGGTCACGTAGCCAGTGTGACAAAGCTGCTCTGGCGAGCCAGCACCAGCGCAGCACACGGAAATGCCGTTTACCTTCCCGCTATAAAGCGGTACCTATTTATCTACTTGCACTTAAGGGTGCTTTCGAACTGCTAGGTGGGCAGGAGCTGGGACTGAAAGACGGGAGCTCACCCCGGAGCGGGGATTCGAACCGCCGACCATGCGATCGGCAAGCCCTAGGCACTGAGGTTTTACCCACAGCGCCACCCACATCCCTACTATGTCAGTTAGAGTGCCTTCCTGGCATTTCCTGAGGGTGGGTTGGGGACCCAGCATACATGGCAGCTGAGTATGTGTCACATTCAAAGTAAATTCAGAATCTTAATTCAAAGTCTTAACTGGTAATTATGGTATGACATTCCAGAACAGGATGTTTACAACACACTATGCCATGTGTAGGTGGCGCTGTGGGTTAAAGCCTCAGCGCCTAGGACTTGCCGATCGAAAGGTCGGTGGTTCGAATCCCTGCGGCGGGGTGCGCTCCCGCTGCTCGGTCCCAGCGCCTGCCAACCTAGCAGTTCGAAAGCACCTCCGGGTGCAAGTAGATAAATAGGGACCGCTTACCAGCGGGAAGGTAAACGGCGTTTCCGTGTGCGGCTCTGGCTCGCCAGAGCAGCGATGTCACGCTGGCCACGTGACCCGGAAGTGTCTCCGGACAGCGCTGGCCCCTGGCCTCTTGAGTGAGATGGGCGCACAACCCCAGAGTCTGTCAAGACTGGCCCATACGGGCAGGGGTACCTTTACCTTTACCTTTTATGCCATGTATGCTGGGTCCCCAACCCACCCTCAGGAAATGCCAGGAAGGGCTCCAATGGAACAGCAGCTGCTATGCATGAGGAAGGTCCTAGGTTCGATCCCTGGCATCTCCAGGTGCGACAACCACCCCAGGTGGCAGGATCCACAGGGGCAGCATATTCTGGTGCTGATTTTTAGTCCCGTCCCACCCCTTGTTCCTCATGTAGATATTAACTCGGCCCTTCTTCCCTGGAGGTTGGGGGGCCACCATTTTGGGGTTCACCTCAGGCACCAAAAACTATTGGGCAGGTCCTGTCACTGCCTCTCAGCCTAACCCATTTCACAGGGTTGATGTGGGGATTAAATTAGGAGGCTGAGAACCATGTACTCCACCTTGAGCTCCTTCTGGGGAAAGGGTGGGATAAATAAATAAAAAATACTATTACACTTACATTTACTATTATACTTTCTTTCAAAGAGCTCAATGTGGTATAAATACATAAAGCCTTGCTGGAGCAGACTAAACACCTATTTAGTCAAGGTTCTGGTTCTCACAGTGGAAGCCTGATACCTGGAACACGAGCACAACAGCACTCTCTCCCAACTTAGGCGCCCCATTCATTAATATCCAGAGGCATACTGTCTCCAGGAGTGGGGAGAGTACTCAGCTATCATGACTGGTAGCCACTAGCCCTCTTCCAAACATCCTTGCTTTCCCAGAGAGGAGAACTTACCCGAATATGAATTTGTTCTCCCACGGTGGGAGCACTTTCTTGCTCTCTGGTGACGTCTAACAAGTCAACGAGAGGACGGATGGTCATGCCCTGCCATAGAGTACAAGAATGAGAGAGAGAGAGAATTTGCACATTTCATTCAAAATCTATATCAATCACAGGGCAAATCATTATCTCTGTTTGATGTTCAGGTGTGTGTGCTGTTGCTTATGGAGCCAACTGACACCATCTAGAAGAGGAACCTGTCAGTGGGCTCTGAAAACTACAATGTTTACAAGTAATATAGAAGATCTTGTGGTGGGGATGGAGTCCTAAGGTGTGGAAGAAACACAAAAACAGGAAAATGAGGGCTGACCATGCTTGGTTATAGAATGCAGCTGACTTTGGGGAAGGAGGACAGAAAACCCGGGGTTTGGGGATTTGGAATGGAGCATTCAGTAAGGAGGCATGGCTGGTTGGCAGGCACACCAAGCAGGAGAATTTAACACTACAACGTTTTGTTGCAGGTTCCACTTAATGGCTTTCTATTCATCTTTTGGGGGTTTGCCCACTAAAGGAGGTCATGAGGTTCAACAAGGAATGAAACTGCGGGCCAAATGTAGATGCAACACAAATGCGTCTTTACATTTAACATGCAGGATTCAGTAATGTAAACTGAACCATCTGGGATGATGAACTTTATTGGCAATGTAGCAAGTACAGAGATGGGGTTTAACACTTCTCACTCCTGCTGTAGTCCTGAGGAGCTATTTGCACTGGGAAGAAAACCCTGCTCTCACCCAGTTAAATACCAGCTAAAGAAGGAGGTTTTTCCCGCCTAGGATCACAGCAGGGAAGGAGAGCTTTTGGGGTTCCCCTCTCAATATAATAAAATGAATTTATTAAAGCAAAATTACATTTTGTCTTTACAAATCTCAGGTGCCCCTTTGAGATGCTGAAGGGGCAGAATATTTAACAAACAAAATTTAGTTTAGTATAATATGCCAGAACTAAAATAGCCTCAAAAAAATAAACACGTCTATCTTTAATTTGCACCCTCATCAGTTAAAATGGGCTGCCACTATTTTTCTTTTATGTTTTTATTTATTTTGAGAAAGCAAATTTTGAGAAAACAATTGTTACAACGGTAAATAACAAATAACTTGTCCTGATAAAATTACAGACTTTTATCATGAACAATTTCCCATGAGTGCTGGGTGGATTCCTGCCTGCTGAAATCCCAATGACTACCACCGCCAGCCCAGCCCAGCCCAGCCCAGCCCAAGCTAATGCTGTTTGGTATCTGAAGAAGTGTGCATGCACATGAAAGCTCATACCAATAACAAACTTACGTAGTTGGTCTCTAAGGTGCTACTGGAAGGAATTTTTTTTATGCTGTTTGAAACCTGCATGTTAAATTTGAATTCACATTAATGTCATGTGTAATAAATCACTTACCACACAGTGATGGCTCTTTGCTTGTGAACATAATAAATGGAAACCCTACATTCTATTGGTATTCCAAGATTTGGCAAATCACACTTCTTGGGGTGGGGGGAAAATCTGACGTAAACTCAGTGTCCATAGGCCAAAATGTTTGAGATCACTTCTTTACCATTTGCTTTAATTTTATATTATATACAAACACTTTGGCTCAGGAGCATCAGGTACCACAGCTCTGGGTGCCTATCTGGTTTTAGTACAGCTTTTATATTCTTTTTTGAAGTGAATTTTCAAAAATAGTTTTGCTTTAGACCATGGAACCCTTTGTAATTCTACGCCACACATCCCTATGTTTAAATTACATAGCTGCATCCTATATTTCTTTATTGGCAGTTGTGACAACTAATCTTATTTATTTATTTATTTATTTATTTATTTATTTATTTATTTATTTAAAACCTCTTTGTTTTTTCATTTCTTTGTTCTGTACCTGCCTGTCATTATTGAAACTCAGTAGAATAAAGTACAATAAAATAGGAATATGTGCATAGTTTCACAAACCTAAGCTCAACTGGAAATGCAGCTCATCCTATAAAGGATATCCATGTTAATGGTGGTGCTGTTGATGTTGTTGTTTGGATTTATAACAAGTCTATATAACAGCAACAGCACCATATGATATAATTTCTATTATATCAAAAGCCCAGAATGCATTTCTGATGTCTATGGCCCCCTTTTTGTTTCTGCTTCAGAATATCATATCAGTTCTCTGTTACTAGTTTGCTTTACACTTGATTTTGTATTTTAATAAAATAAAATATACATTTTTAAAAACTCAATAAAGCTATTGGGGGGGGACTATCCAGTACCCAGTTCCAACTTTCCTGTTTCAAGTTAGATATTTAAAAATACATTTAGGTCCCAGGTGTGCTATAATTAAGGATGTAGTTTAGCCACAAGATGGCAGTGCAAGGCAAATATATGCATTATATCTGTTTTACAGTACAGTATACTGTATGCTGTTCCCCCCTCCACCCCATTCAGGGCAAATTATACCACAAAAAGACACAAGTTGAGCAAAGTTTCTATTATCATAGAATCTTGCTCAGGAGTTTACAAGTATGTCTGTCAACAGAAACCAGAAATTTAATTCTGGCAAAACTCTCAATATCCTCTGCTGTAGGAGTGACAAGCCTAGGGCTGCCATACATTTCAAAGGCAGAATTGATGTTTTATTGGTGTTTTTGTAAAAATAATAATAATTGGGGTCTTCCTTTTTGAAATACGGCAACCCTAGGCTATCTCTTGAAAAGCCACAGGTAATATGGGGAAGCAGAGTGCATTCATTTCAAATGTGCACCAGCTGGCACACGTTTGCACGTTTTCAGGCATTCTCTCAAGCTAGTCAATTTCCTCGCCTGTGGA
The DNA here is from genome assembly GCF_964252035.2 of Podarcis erhardii. Taxonomy (NCBI): domain Eukaryota; kingdom Metazoa; phylum Chordata; class Lepidosauria; order Squamata; family Lacertidae; genus Podarcis; species Podarcis erhardii. Next base: position 22,081,922 of record NC_138504.1, read on the forward strand.
TCGGCTGAGATGAGAGGCAAAAGCAGCCCACCTTTGCTGTTGGCTTTTGGAAAGTGGCAATGGACGCAGGGGGCACCTCAGTCCTTGCCTAAGCATAGGAACCCCTGGAGTTTTTCAGTGGCAGGAGAATTGGGTAGCACACAATAATATGCACAGCTGCTGACGAAGCAGCAATGCCAACTGATGCCAGCAACCCATGCAAGCACACAAGTGCATGGTGCTGACTAAAAATGCCCTGTGCCTCCAGTGTTGACTCCCTCACAAGAGTTGTCACCTTTGTATTCCAGCAGCCTAACATAACTTATAATTTGGTTTTCAGTTTTAAACTTGGTTGATTTTGCTTGCTTTGTTGATTACTATTTTACATTATTTTAAGCACACCACTTAGAGATTTGATTTCATTTTCATTAAGCAGTTTTTGAATTGCTTGAAATAAATAATTGTGTATTTTGAGAGAGTGTCCAGAATCAGATCTGTGTGAAAATTTCATGTAAGGACGTCTTCAGAATAGTAGTTTACAAGTTACGAGTAAACTACAATAATAGTTAACAAACCTACTCAGAGGAGAATTACAGTGACAGCCTTCATTTTACCTGTACAAACACAGTGAAGAGGATCACAACAGTGGTTGCTGCAATGAAGAGCTTCTTTCTCGGATAGTCAGGGAGCAAGAAAACCAGGGAGAAACAGATGGCTCCTCTAAGCCCCCCATAGGCAATAATGAACTGGTCCTTGGGTGTAACGGTGTTGACATGTGATCTGTTTATGATGAAAGTCAGGACAAGAACTCCTAAAACAGATGAAGTAAGTTGGAAAGTTATCAGGAGTGAAAGGGAATTAAACTGGTAATTGTGAAGTCTAGGCATCATCTACTCTGTACTCATCACATGCAGAGTTGCTTATGTTTCACTGCAGTTTGTCTTCTGCTGAAAACTACATTACATAAGTTATGGAACTGATGGAATTAACAGCATCGTCATTGTATTATTCCATCCCATGAATTTCAATGCAAAGGAAACACAATCCAAATGGTGGGAGGAAATCAATTACATATTGTTTGCGGAATGAAAGCAACAACAGTCCGTTCTGGACCATAGCTGTCAACCTTCCCTTTTTTTGTGGGAAATTCCCTTATTCCAGCGCCATTTCCCGCTGCTTCCCGCTGCTATCCCGGATTGTTAGATATCCCGTAGACTGTCCCCGGGACAGGTGAGGCTGCTGGTCCCTTATTTTCAAATCTAAAAGTTGACACTATGTTCTGGACATGGGACAAATAAGAAAACATCAGCAGTTTCTACTCCTATTTCCATTGGAATTCTCCAGCATCCCTAGTAAAGATGAATCCCAATGCTCTGTAATGACTCCAGCAGTGACACAGGGGACAAGAGGTAAGTGATGGAGACCAAAAAGGCACAAGACTCAACACAGAGTACAGGCCCAACACTAATGGACAATCCTCAGGCATGAAAGCCCTGAACCTGGACCTCCAAATCCATCAGGGGGATAACAGTCTCATTCCTAAAAGCCACACACTCCACCAACCCTGCTTGCCGACACAGAAGACATACCCAGTGAAAAAATCTTCGGATAGGCGCAACATGCTGGACTGCAACTTTAAGGCTCTGCATTTCTCGGAAAGGAAGTGGAGCCACAAGAGGCTCCCCAGCCGATGACTATGAAAGGGCCCAGTGGCACTTGAGTGCTTGCTGGAGGAAGTCATCTGCTGCCCCTAGGCCCTGTCTTGGGGCCTCTGGACATTCCTTTTCTTTATTGGGAGAAGGAACACCAGTGCTGGTGGAGAGGATATTTAATCCTTTCCTCCTCTACCACTTTTCCAGTCTAAGCATCTCCCCAAAAGCTGCTATTAACTGTTAAAAATACGAACACATACACATATATATGCACTATGCTTGCATTCTTCTTCCCAGCAGAACAAATAGCACTGGTGATGGGTAGATACAGGGATGCGTATGTAAACACTGTGCAATTGTGATCAGATCCATGCATGAACTTATACCATCTTTCAAGGGCTCTATACCTAGTGCTCTCCAAAGGAGACAGAAAATGACTGTGAAGCAAATGTACGACCAACTCCACTCATGATTGTCACCGATGGTGGAGACTCCTAGGAAGATGAAGATGAGGGTGTCACTAACACTGCTCCACATCTTCATGAAGTATTTAATGGTCGTGTGGGACTTCAGAGAAATGTTGGCCTCCACATAACGTTTCATGCCCATTGCGCATGCAATAATTCTGAAAGAGAAAATAAAATAAAGTTCCGCACACTTTTCCACTTCAGGCAGCAGTGGGGAATCTCCAGCCCACAGAAAGCCACCAAGCCACACAGGAGGGCTTTACAAGTGCCAGCAATCAGCCGATTGCCACTTGCAAAGTCTTGTTCCTTTGCATGTTCTGCTATGATTGCAAAGGCTCACAAAGGCATAGGGCTTTGCAAGGGCCAACAGTCAGCTGATCAACGGAGCCTTGCAAAGCTCTGTGCCTTTGCCTGTGTGGTTTGATTTCATACAAGGGTTTCCAGCCCTACCTAGAAATGCTGGAAATTGAACCTGGAGTCTTCTGCATACAAGGCAGATGATCTACCACAGAACAATGGCTCTTCCCATTCCTTTCCAAACCACAAATCATAATGCAATACATGGACTGAGGGCTTATCTACCTCTTTTCGGGCATTTTAAGGCCTGCACTTTAAAGCTCTGTGTCTGAGTGCCCCTTTAATTTTTGCTCCAGACATGTCCCTGCAAAAACTTGCTCTCTAAAGCTGAATCAGAGCAAACAGCTATTTGGGTTTTCCACAAATTGTCATTTTCTCCGGTTCAGCTTTAAAGAGCAGGTTTTCATAAGGTAAGCTCTGGAGCAATTAAAGGGGTGCTCGGACATGGAGCTTTAGAGCACAAGCTGGAAAGCGCAGAGGAAAGGTAAGTGTGGATAAGCCCTGACAGACTACATTTGAAAGAAATCATGTCCCAATTTGTGCCTGTTCATATAGCTACAATAAATAGGTTTTTGTCCCTGGGCTAATTTTCCAAAACTTTCTGTTTACCACACTGATTTCCATTGCCACCACCCTCATAATCCTAACCACAATTCCGATATTTCTGAAAGCTTGGACTTTAGGCCCAGTTTGGTTCAACAATGAGCCATGCAAGCCTGAAATACTCTGAAGTCCCTCAATCTACTTACGCCACAATACCGGACAGGTGGAACATTTCTGCTGTGAGATAGGACAGGTAACTGTAGAGGAAAACAAAAAGGGGCTCAATCACACGAATATTTTTGGTGAATCGTGTAGTAAAGGCGGCTATCATGCCAAACAGGAGGCCCACCAGGACCCCGCCGATTCCGACCACAAAAAACTTCCCAATTCCTGCGAACACATCCGCTGTTTTAATTGACGGCATTTCACAGAAGGACCTGAACAGCTTATACAAGACCTAAGAAGAAGACAGAAATGAACAAAACAGAAAGGTTTTAGTGGGGAGAGATGGAGAGAGAGAGATCTTTACAAGGTGGGATCCCCATGTGGTGGAACATGTGGCAAATTAATCTTCTCCATTTTTGCTTATTATTCTGGTCCTTTCACCTTTGGTCTAAGCAGGATTACTGAAACCATAGGTGTGTTGCATTTATCTTTTGCATTTCTGGCATGGCAGAACCCAGCATGGAGCATACAGACATTCCCAGAGGTCTCCCATCTAGGCATTGACCATATCCAGATTTCCACATATCCAATCCTGTTCCTCCTCCAAGCAGCTTGGGGCCATGTATATGGTTCTTCCCCCATGCCATTTTATCCTCCCAACAAATCTAAGAGGTAGGCTAGGACAGAGGTGTAGTGGTCTAGGATTGTGCAGTGCAGGAGGAAGGTCATCAAAGACCCATTACTATTTCTGAAGCAGGGTCCCAACAAGGTCCCTGTCTCCAGCATCTTAGAGTTGCCCAATCAGCTTAAATGGGGAGCTTTTTAACCACTGGAAAGAAGTCTTCTCACTCTTTGGGCTGTTTTGAGTCCATCAGAGTAAAATGAAGTTAGTCGGCCATTGAGGATTGGCTCCCAGGGTCACTCTGGAGAAGGCATGTGGGAAGAGCACCAAGGAGTTGTTCTCTATGCTTCAAAGCTATGAATTTATGAAGACTGAAAACACAAGGTGCTTCAGTTTCAATAAATACTTTGTGCAATGGAACTTCAAGGAAAACACAAGTCATTCTGAAAGAAGATATTGGAGCACTTCAAATCATTTACTCATCTATGTACAGAGAAAATAGTAGGTCTGGCTGAAAGACAACACATGGAGATCTGCACTGATCACTGCAATGCATTCTCTAATTATTATTATTATTGTATAATAACCATAAGACTTTATAAGTCTTAGGGACTTTATAATTTTAGAAGGGGGTGTAGCTCTGGGGTGTGTGGCTGTGACTATCATGAAGTGTCCCTGCACTTCTGTATTTGCCACCACACTACAAAAGCACATGAACCTAACCCTTGAATAATTTGTAAGTATATATAAATAAATTAACTTACCAAATGTGTGGTGTTTTTCTATGTTGGGGAAGAGGGTCTAACAGCCAAATTTTCACACTTTACTTTGTTGTATATTTTGTGATTTTAAATCTCTGCTGGGGTTCTCTCATCAAAGAGTATTTGCCCCAAACCTGGATCTTGGCATCCAGAGAATTATCCTTTTATATAACTATTTTTCCTAGCAACCAACAAAAAATTCATCCAAACAAGCAAGAAGCATTATCAATCTAGGCACGCAAAAATGTCCAAGGAGGGTACAATGCAGGACTGGTGAGGGATGTAGCCTGTAGAGAATTGATGTGACTGGGGAGAGGGGTGAGACTTGAGGGCCAGATAAAAAGGCCTGGGGGGCCACATTTGGAACGTGGCCCAGAGGTTTCCCATCCCTACCCTAGAAACAGCACTTCCATGCACATCAAGGTCTCAAGAAGATGTACTTACAACTGTCACAGCATCATTGAGAAGAGATTCTCCAAATACCAAAATGTGAAGCTTCTCATTGACATGTATCTCTTCGAACACAGACAGCACAGCAACAGGGTCAACAGCTGCAATCAAGCTACTGAACAAGAGGTTGTGAAGCAAAGATATATCACGGAGCTGGAAGGTGTCCACTTGGCATATCCCATAGAGCGAGAATCCAATTCCAAAGACGTTCCATATCGTCCCCACAACAGCATATAAGAGGATCGTCCCAATGTTCTCAAAGAAGGGGCGACTGGGCATGAAATAGCCAGCATCCAGAACAATGGGTGGCAGGAGGTAGAGGAAGAAGATGTCACTGTCCATGACAGGAGGGGATTTGTCGTTTAAGCCATAAATGATCCCTCCCATGATAAGCCCCACGAAAATCAATAAGCAGCTTTCAGGTACAACGGAAGGTAGTTTCTCAAACAAATGGAAACCTGCAAAGGTCAAGAGGCAACATTAGTGGGAAATCAGAAGCATTTGTTGCTTTGTGGTCATTTCAGCTTATGTGCTTGTGCCCCCACCAAACCAAGTGCCGTGTGAATTGTGGGTCATTAAGCAGAAACTAATCACCTGGTGGGCTGGAGTCAGAACTAGTATGCATTAAAGTTGAACCTATCAAATTCCCACTTTCCAAAACAATATGGGAAATCAAATACTATCCTTCAAAATTTGCACTTGTCCAATTTTGTGATGCAGTTCTTCAAATGACATTTACAAAAATGCATGTTAGGGGAGACGGTGCATAAAAATGAAGATATTGGTGAACATAACACATACAGTAAAGTGGAGAAAATTGCTTGGGGGAAAAGGTGCACTTGAGTAAAAATGTGATTATTAGGAGAAATGTGTACTAAAATGCTGGTGGGGATTATCCAGAGACTTTCATTTTTGTGTCTTTCCAAGGGACTTGTGATTTGTTACATTTCAATGGATGTGCATTTATTTTAGCTTAGCTTATCATAAAGGTGGCTGGGGGCAGTGTGGCTGTCTATGGTAGGTGGACTGTGGCTAAAATTATGTGCACACTTCTTTTCAAACCAGCAGTGGGAGCACAGTGGATGCAGGGTAAATAGGTGTGTACAGTGGCGTTGCAAGGTGGGGATTCCATGTCTGGGGGAGTGACAAGAAGGCACCCCGCAGGGGTGATTGCCCTGCCGTCGCGGCCTGGGTGCATCGGCACGAGCAGCCATCGCACCGCCACAGCCGCATGTGGAGAATCCTCCGTTTGTGGCTGCAGCTGCGAGCAGAGGATCCCGCCACCGTCTGTAAGGCGTTCAAGCACCGCCGGCGGCAAACCGCTATGTTGTACAACGCATGCGCAGTGTCACACGCATGTGCTGTATGTAGCGACGCCGCACATGCGCTGTACATAGCGGTTTGCTACTGGCGCCACCCGAGTACCGTACGGATGGCAGTGGGATGCCTCCGCTGCCACTGCAGCCGCATGCAGAGGATCCCACCACCGTCCATACAGCGCTCAGGCGGCGCTGGTGACAAAACGCTAAGTACAACGCATGCACTGTGTCGCACACATGTGCTGTGCATTGCAACGCCGCACATGCGCTGTACGGACAGTGGTGGGATCCCTCCACCGCCGGCAGGAGCCACTTACAGCAAGCTGGCAGTCCCCCTCCCAGCCTCCCTCCCTCGCTGGCTCTCTGTAAGCAGCTCCTGCTTTACAGCGAGCCAGGGAGGAAGGGAGGCCACCTGAGAAAAGTTTCCACCCAAATGCAATTTTGGTTTTAAACGCAGTCTATGGGAGCATATTGTATTTTAAAATGGGGTATCAGAGTTTTTAGGGGGCTAACCAGGTTGGGATACCTGGGATAGCAGGCTTGTTGGGTTTTGAATGTCTTATGTAGATTTTTCAATTTTGTTGTTCTGTATGGGACAATGATAATAAAGATTATCGTGTCGTATCGGAGGGAGGGAGGGGGACGCACGGGAGCCGTGGCTCCTGAGAGGACGAGCTGGACCACCCCAGGTGTTTTTGCTGAGGGGGTGACATTCGGCGCCCACCCACGACTCCCAAGCCTACCCTGAGTGGTCGATGTGTGGGGGTGTGACAAAAAGATTTCCACACTGGGTACCATCTGGGTTTGCTATGCCTCTGGGTGTGTATACACACTGCTTGGTGTTTCTTTCTAGTAAGTATTTCTCCAGCACTTTGCAGTCTCCCTAGCTACCCATTTTTCCTGATCTAAAAAAGCCCCTAAGAAGGAGATACCTCGTGATGTCTTCTTCAGAGCTTTAACTGAATTGCAGAAAGCGGGGGGGGGGGGGCGCAGTGGTCCTACAGAGAGCAGATCATTAACTAAATAGTTTTTAAAATGTATTTATTATTATTTAATGTATTTATATTTTGCCTTTCTCCCAAGCTGGGATTCAAGGCAGCTTACAACATTAAAAAAAACAAAACATCATTATAAAATACAAAGTAATAAAAACAAGGTCGTTAAAAACAATTGTTAAAATGCATTGAAACACATATGGGACCATCATTATTAATTAACCAGCAATTAAATTACGCTTTGTCCTGACAGCAGCCCAGTGCTCAGCATTGTCTGCACCTTAGTTTTCAAATGCCTGTCAAAATAGGAAGGTCTTAGCTTTCACGTGGAAAGACAACAAGGGGGGAGCCAGTCTAACTTCTCTTGGGAAGGAATCCCACGATACGGGAGCAGCCAGAGAAAAGGCTTTTTTCTTGTGGCACCACCAACCGTGCGGTGGGTGGGACTGAGAGAATGTGCTAACCCAAGAATCTTAGCATTCAGGTGGGTTTGCAAAGGGACATAAGATCTTTCTGCTAACCTGGGCCCAAGCTATATAGAATGAAAGAAAGGACATTCACAAACATCCCTTAGCCACCTCAAAATTAAGGGATGCACAATGGGGGGGGGGGGAATCCTGCATCCCAAGCATTTTCGGATCTAGCCCTACCTTTAAAAATAGCAAGAGGTATTTAGATTTCAACAGCTGCTCATTAAATACTTTTCCAAGCAAAATATATGATGTGGTCAACGCAACATAATCTTTCAGAAAGACATTTAACTTTTTTTAAAAAAAATATGTATACTCAGGGTTTATTGTCTGCAGTTCCAAAAAGCTTTTGAGTGCCTGTAATCAGAGACAGCTTTATTAGTTGTGGAGAATTCAATTTAAATGTACGTGAATCATTCATACTTCAAATGAACGGAAAACATCAATGCAGCCTTCTAAAGCCCTCCATCCATACTGCTGCACAATGCAGCCGGCTAATTTGTGCATCTGAATAATACATTAATGGGGGGATTCTTACTGTCTCATTGGAAAGATTCAGCTGTCTTATTGTTCTTGAAGGAAACAAATGGATTGGAGGAGGTTGGATTTTTTTTTATAGACAGATAGCAATCAGAGAGGCCTGTTGCAGAGTCCCTGTACAGAGAAAACAAGAGCTTCAAAGTGTTACAATCAGTGCTTTTTTTCCTGGCAGCACCTTTCCCCCCTAGAAAAAAAGCACTGTTTACAATTTAAACCATGCATTATGTTATGTCACAGTTTATATTGCTAAAATAACTCATTGATACACCTCTATAAAGATTTGGAGATGGTCTGATTTCTTTGAACTTTCTTGATTGTTTCACAGGACGCTGGTGTACAGTTTTGGCATTTGGCATTGCTGTTAAACAGAAGTCTCCACATGCATTTCAAAACGGACCTGCAAGTGGTAAGGTGCCTAGTAAACACTCGTAAAGTATACCTCCCCCTAGAGATGAATGGATCAGACTTTCTTAAAAAAAAACTTCAATTTTTCCAATCTTAAACTCAGCTTTCCACATTTCCGCATCAGTTTGCAAACCTTTTTGTTAAATCCTCATGAAAATTCACCAACATATTAGTGTGAATTTATCCTAATATACAGCTTGTTGCAAGCAGTTATGCCTATTATGATCTATTTTTGTACTTTCACTATCATGTGCGTTTTTCTGCAACACTTCCCCCTAACATTATGCACGTTTGTTCGCATTATCTGGCTGAAGAACCACGTCAAAAAATACAGCTGCAATTCAACTCACATATACTTTTGGGAAGCTTGTATTAGGTATGTTCAGATTACAGTGCAAACCAAACCAAATTTATCCACCATCCCAACCCATTCCCTGGGACTAACACAGAAAGCTGCCTTATCCCAAGTCTAGCTTCGTATTGTCAACACTGACTTCCAGTGGCTCTCTAGGGTTGCAGGTATCAGTCTCTCACTTCCCTACCTGGATGATAGTCCAGAGAGAAGAAGACTAGATGGACTTTCGATGCATTTGCTTGTCTTTTCTTCTAAATCTGTATCCTCAACCTGGGAACTTTTGCACACGAAGCAGATGCTCTACTACCCAGCCCACCAACCCCTGCCTGGAGAAACATACCTATTTTAGCCAAGGAAGCCAACATGATCCACAGGGTAATCTCAAAGGGCACTTGGACATGCTGATAGTCTAGAGAGAAGAAGACTGAGTGGGCTTTAGACTCATTCGCTTGGCTTGTCTCCAAATCCATATCTTCAAGAGACTCCATCAACGTGGAACTCTGGAAGGCAGCAGCTACTGGCAGAGAGAGGAGGACAGAGGCAGAGGATCCCAGAAGCCAAATTCCTGGCATGGCCTCCCATCCAAGGATCAGAGCCTCCATCTGCCAGTTGGAGTTCTCACTGTCAGGGGAAGTGCCAAGCTGGCTGGCTGGCAAGCATCTGGCTGGCTGGCGCCCAGCTCTTTTGCTGCTTCTGCCTGAGCGTCCTGGAGGCTGCTCTACTTAATGCACCCTGCTGCATGCTGTAAATTATATGGATGGGTGTGCAAGGGGAAGAGCCACTGCTGGAGCAGGGAGTGAGGGGAGAAAGAGACCCAGCAGCAACTACCTACGTCACTTGGAAAATGCATTTTCCACTTAGCCAGATCAAGACATTCTAAACTATGCTGCCTAACCTAAGCAATCCTTCTAACTTTGCAAAATAAAAACAAGCCAAAGAAGGCATATAAACCCAGGTTGCAAAGCAGGCCAGCCTAATGTGAACCAATTCATAGAGGGTGGTCCATTAGGGGAACATGGGACACTGTCCCACTAACCTCAATCTACGTTCAGCTAGCTCCTACCTACTTGTCTATCTTCCTGTTTTCAACCAGTTCAGTGAGTAGTGTTGCCTGTCAGCTTCCTCCTCCTCTTTCTTAGTGTGGCCCTTACAGAACTCATCAGGAAAGAAGAGGATGGGGACAAAATGTGAATTAGCTATCTCTGTCTGTCACTGGCTCTGGATACACCTACTCTTGGTCTCCTTGCCTTCCACCCTACCAGTCATCACTAGTCACAGTATTGAAGGAGGCCTCATAGGCCTTCTAGCCCAACAACCTGAGGGGAAGTTCCAGCAATGCCAGATTTAGGACAATATAGGAGGTTCCCTTGCACTGGGTGCTGAGCCCAGGGGGTGCACAATCAAAAACATCCATAACTGAGAAAAACCATTTTGGGGCGCCCAGTTTTGGCCTCACTGAGAGACCATATTACCAAAGATGACCAAAGTCTTTGGAGTCCATTCCTGACTCCAAAAAATGGGTTCCGTGGTGAAACTGTTCTTACTAATCATTCATTTTTCCTAAAGTTCAGTTGAAATCTACTTTCCTATTACTGAAGTCAATTTGTTTGTTCATTTAAGAGGATCTATACATGCTGCCTACTATCTAAAGTTCTCAACACAGGTTACAATACATTTAAAACACAATAAGATAATTAGACAATAGCCATCGCAGCAGATCCAAGATATTTATCTATACATACACAAATACCTGCATGTATACATATTTGTGTGTGTGTTCCCATAAAATCCTTCTCATAGTCCAAGCAAAGCAATATGTTCCTGGGCAAAGGGGTCAGTTTAGGGGCAATGTAGTCATAGTAGGGCTTCCCTGACAAAAGCACAGGTTTAGTAACTCAGCATGTGTATCTGAATTCCTGAACTGAGCCATCAATGTGTGTCTGGCTCTCTGCGAAGAAGAAGAAGAAGAAGAAGAAGAAGAAGAAGAAGAAGAAGAAGAAGAAGAAGAAGAAGAAGAAGAGTAGTAGTAGTAGTAGTAGTAGTAGTAGTAGTTTGGATTTGATATCCCGCTTTATAACTACCCTGAGGAGTCTCAAAGCGGCTAACATTCTTATTTCCCTTCCTCCTCCACAACAAACACTCTGAGGTGAGTGAGGCTGAGAGACTTCAAAGAAGTGTGACTGGCCCAAGGTCACCCAGCAGCTGCAGGTGGAGGAGCGGAGACGCAAACCTGGTTCCCCAGATTATGAGTCTGTCGCTCTTAACCACTACACCACACTAGCTCTCTTACACCACACTGGCTCTCTTAGGAGTTCAAATGAAAATTTTCAGGTGGGCAGGTGGAGCCTACCATACGCCACTATACACATTGTGCAGCTGAGTCTCCTGGCCTAGAACTGACTATTGGAGTAGCTCAGTGTTCCTCCCACACAGGCCAAGCACTTCCTCCCAGGGTGGCTGCTGATGCCTCTCATAGACCCTGGCCTTGGTGACAGATGCAGAAGGTGCCGGGGGAGCAAAGGCATTAACAAGCCTCCCAGAGATGTTACAAGCCTCTCCTCGTCCTGCCCTGTTGGGGTGGCAGAGAACAAGCTGTTGATTTTCATGCAGTGGCACCATCAGGAAGGGAAGTGTTCAGTTGTGGGTGAACATATCAGACGGCACAGCAATTCTTCAAACAGCTCTTGTTTATTCACAGAACCAGAACAGAACTGAACTGAAGGGTTCAGCCAACCTGTTTATATAGAGCTCCACTACAACGCAACAGTGACAACTTTCTGTAACTATCCAATCACTGAACGTCATTTTCAATTCCTTATTTGCATATTTGGACCTGAGTGAAAACTATCTACAGTATCCCCCTGCTGGCCCAGGGTGAGAACTTCAGTACATAACAGGAAGTGTGCAGAGAGTCCCAAATGCAACAAGGCCAGCTTATATTTTGAAGTAAATGAAGCAATGTAGATTCATTCCTCCCATCTTCCAACCTTCTGCATATGCACCTCGATATTTCATATCTGTTATTGTTTGAAATATTGATCCTGCCATAAGCTTTTGTAGACTAACTGCCCACTTTCCCAGAAGCAGGAAGTAAGGCAGTGTGTGTGGGGGGGGGTTATCCACACATACCTTTTGTCCCTGCTTTCTAGGCGATTTAAACCGCTTTCATCGTTGTTGCCCCAGCGCTTTCCACGCAAAGAGCAACTCTTTAATGCTGAATCAAAACAAACAACAATTTGGGTTTTCTGCAGATTGCTGTTTGCAGCAATAAAAAGCAGCTTTCAGAGGGAAAGCACCAGAGCAAAGCAAAAAGTGCTTGGCCACAGCGCTTTAAAGCCTGAGCCTAGAAACACTGCACAGAGGGAAGACTGGATGAGCCCTGTGTGTATGAAACTCAGGTTTAATACTTCAGGCGTCTGATGAAGTGGGCAAGGACCCACAAAAGTTCATACCATGATCCATTCGCTAGCCTTTATATTGTACCGCCAGACTCTTTCCTGTTCCTTCAGATACAGAAATTCCCTGTATAAAGGACACAGGGCCACCCTACACATTTTGGGAGGCAGGGAGCACAATTGCTGATATTATCAGGTATATTAATGATGTGAAGCCCTATGTAGTGCACAGGGCTCTACTTGGTGCACTGGCTGGAATTCGAAAGGGCACTGCTAATTAAAACGTGGAAGCCCAAGGCTAATATACAGCAGGGTGAAAATCAATGGCCCACTTTGGCTCCAGCTTCCTAAATGACACCAGACCTGAACTAAGGGCAAATTAGTGATCTATTTATTTCTCTTCTAATTCAAATCAAGAGAGGGGAGGGGGGTCCAAAACTGCTTGTCAACACCAGCAAAACACAACCCCCTTTCTGATGCCATTTTTAGCACACAGCAAGGGTGCAAGAAGTTCTCCTGAAGGATTACAGTATTAGATTCAGCAGCACCTTGGCCATCAAAGAGCCAAACAACCTTTTTCCCTGCAGCTTTTTATAGAGATGCATTAGTCATGGGCACTCTTGCCTAGACGATTCTTTATTGAATGAACACTGGTGGTGGTGGGCTATCTGGGCTGGTCCGGGCGTTATACAGAGTGAGGCAGCCACCTCAATCGGCTGCAGGAAAGGAGAGAGAGATGGGAGAAGGGATGGATACGGGATAGTGGTCTGTGTGCAAAAGAGAGCTGAGAAAAGGAGGAAGGTGGGGGAGGAGGGGCAAAGGGTGTGAAGGGGAAAATGTGGGTTCAGCAGCAGAAAAAAAAAGAGAGGAGGGAGGAGGAGTCTTGTGAATGGGGCTGATGATAAAAACTGGTGCATGAAAGAGCCTGGGGAATAGGAGGGGTGGGGGCATCATAATTGTGCTGGTGGTGAAAAGGCAGCTTAATAGTTGTGATGCAATGGGGGGGGGGGAGGAAGAAGGTGCAGGAGGTAACCATCGGGGCTGCACACAAGGAGAGGGGAGGCAAGGACATGGTGGTGAAGGTGAAAACGGGTTCAGAGTGGGGCTGCAGAACAGAAGAGAGAAGTGGCTTCGGAAATGGGGTTGGGAAAGTGGAAAGCAAGCTTAGTAGCTGCATAAGATGGGAAGGGAACCTGGGGGTTAATGGGGGGGAATGGCAGGGGGTGGGGGGTGGAGTGAGAAAGGGCTCAGCTGCTAGTATAACATATTTGTGAGCTATGTTTTCCTCTCCTCCAAAAGGATGAACTGGATTCTCCAAAAGGAAGGAGGGCTAAAAGGAAAAGCTGTGTAATGGTCTGGAACCATTTATTTTTAATCAATAGCCATTTGATCAATGTGGTGCATAAAAGGGTAGAACAGGGAAGCTGTAAACCGGGACAAAATATGAATTATCATATTGGAGTGTTGTTGTTGTTAATTAAACATGTAATTATATTATTTGTAAATGCATCTACAAAGTGTATTGTCAACAATAGCAAATAAAAGAGAAGGAAATAGTATATTAGCTAGCGTTAATATACCATATTAACAATACTATCAATAGAGAAAGAAAAACAGAGGAGAGGAGTAACAAACAGATCATTGTTAGTGTTGCTCCTGTTGCTATTAAGATTGATATGGATGCCTTTCCAAAAATAACCCTCACTTTTTAATCTTATTTGTTTTTAAATGACATTTGTATGCAGCCACATAACATTCTCTTCCAAACACGACAATGTTAAAATTACAATATGCAGTGAATCAAATCAACAGCAGGTCATGCAAGGCAGCAAAAAGCCTGCCTTTCATTGAATCAGAGACAGGAGAGACAGTTTACAGCTCAGATTAAAACTACTCTAAGCCACAAGTAGTACATTAGTCCAAGTAACGTTTATTTGTTTATTCAACATATTTGTTTCCTGCCTTTCAGGCCAGTGTCCACACCTGGCACCCTTTTCTCCAGAACAGCTGGCTGGATCAGGCCCATCTCACAACAGCAGACCAGATACCTGTGGGAAGCCAAAAAACAGGGCCTAAATGTAAGCCCACTCTCCCCTCTTGTGATCCCCAGCAACTGATAAAGGTAAAGGTAAAGGGACCTCTGACCATTAGGTCCAGTCGTGGCCGACTCTGGGGTTGCGGCGCTCATCTCGCTTTACTGGCCGAGGGAGCCGGCGTACAGCTTCCAGGTCATGTGGCCAGCATGACTAAGCCTCTTCTGGAGAACCAGAGCAGTGCACAAAAACGCCGTTTACCTTCCCGCCAGAGCGGTACCTATTTATCTACTTGCACTTTGACAAGCTTTCAAACTGCTAGGTTGGCAGGAGCTGGGACCAAACAACGGGAGCTCACACCGTTGCGGGAATTCGAACTGCTGACCTTCTGATCGGCAAGTCCTAGGCTCTGTAGTTTAACCCACAGCGCCACCCACGTCCCAATATTCAGATATCTGATATTCAGAGGCATACTCCCTGCAGCAGCAAAGGTAGAAATATAGCCATTCCTGCTACTTCCTAGGGATAGTTTTATCCTTTGAGAATTTGTCTAATCCTCGTAAGAACACAAGAAGAGCCCTGCAGAAGAGCCCTGCCAAAGGCCCATCTAATTCAACTTTTTGCAGTGGCCAACCAAGATGCCTCTTCTGCAGGGCCAGAAAGCCTCTGCTCAATCCAGGCATGCGAGAGGAGAAGGAACACTTGAGTTCAATGTTCGTAGCTGTTTAAAGTAAACACAGTTAGTTGGAGTGGCAGTGTTTCGTCTCAGCCAGGCTCAGATGCTCTATTCTCAGCTACTGCCAATCATACCAACACACATCATTAAAAGGAAGATTGCCAAATCCTTGTCTTCCCCACTGCGTAGCTCTGGTTAGGGACTTCTCCCTGTGATGTCAAGCTTCCTCTCTCTGAGTCTGGTTTCCCCACAGCCTACACACTCCTGCCTCTAAGATGGTAACAAACAACACTGAGAGCTTGATTTGCATCCGTTCTTCAAGGCACTTATTCGGGGATGTTATGTGCTGTCACAGAAAATGTAAACATTCCATACTGTACCATGTAATTTTAATCAGAGAGCTCATTGTCAGCACTGTTTACCAATGTTTGTGCACTCAGCCGGTCTGTTTAATATAAATACAATTAGGTATGCAAATGAGTCCCTCACTTGCATCTTATAGGATGTGCCTGAGCTCTGTAAAGAGAGTCCCAGTGTCAGTTGCACAGCACATAATTATCTAAATGAGTTCACTGCCATGCCACCAGATGACCGCTGATTTAGGCAGCTTCAAAAGGAATTAGATGTATTGATGGAGCACAAATCTATTGACAGCTATTATTTTTATTACCATTATCTATATCGTTATCTGATACGGGGGTGGGGAATCTCAGGCCTGGGCACTGAATGTGGTCTACCAAGTCTCTCTATCTGGCCCTTGGGGGTTGTTTCTAGACCACATGCACCCTCCCCAGCCCCAGCCCTCATTGCTTTGCACCTTCTTTTTATTTACTAATTTTATCTGTTTGTTTATTATTGCATTTATTTCCCACCCTCTTTCCCAAGGAGCTCAAGGTGGCATACATGGTTCTCCCTCTCCTTGTTTAATCCCCACAACAACCCTGTGAGGTAGGTTATCCTGAGAGGCAGTGTTACTAACCCAAGGTCACCCTATGAGCTTCTTTGTCAAGTTGGGATTGAACCCTAGTCTCCCAGGCCCTAGTCCAATACCACACTGAATTTCACTGGCTTTTTCTTCTGGAATGTGACCTTGAATCTTGATCATGCTTCTTGCTTGCCTGGATGGAAGACCCTTGCCTATTTTAGCTTCTGGTCCCACCCACCACTGGCATGTGGCCCCCCAGAAGGTTGTCCAGAAGGGAATGTGGCCCTTAAAATCCTCCTACTGCTCCAAAAAGCTGAAGCATGGTTTTTGTGCTCCTTCCCACAATTTCATCCTGTCTAACAACGCTTTGAGGCAGGCTAGGCTGAGAAACTGACTCAAGCTCAGCAAGAAAGCTTCATGGCTGATCAGGGTTTCAAGCCTGGGCTTCCACTGTCCTTGTACAACACTCATAACCACTGCCCCACACTGGCGATTGGCCCTTACAGGTAAATGGAGCTTCCAGGATCAGACGCAGACCCTGGCTGCTAGAACCTGGGGACAAACAATAGAGGAGATTGTTGTGCCATTGTGTGTGAGCTTCCCAGAGGTATCTGACTGGCCACTGTTGGAAATTTGATGGACCTTTGTACTGATCAAAGAAGGGTCTTTGTATAATCACATTGCTGGTAGCAGCGTGGTGCTCTGGTCTGTTTGTTTAGAAGACACACACAATCACACGCACAAACTATCGTTCAGAGGTTGCAGAACAGCTTGTGCATGTGGTGGAGAAACTGAAGGTTTTTTCTCTCTTGTGACAGAACTCAGGACCAGCAAATGAAATTGAATATTGGAAAATTCAGGGCAGATCAATAGCTGAATCTGTACTGGAATTCCTTTTTGGACATATTGGACTTGGACTAGAAGTAGGTCCTTTTTAAAATGAACTCTCCAAGCTCTGGGCAGGACTGGAACTAATGGAATTTAGATCCTAGCTGGTATGTATATTGCCTTCCTTTTGGGAGTAAAAAACACTGAAATAAAAGGGCATGGAATTTCTTTTGGATTGTCGTTGGCTGCCCTCTTGTGTTTCAAAATCACATCTGCTTCTGCAAAATAAATGGGGTTGTTCACAAGAGTGTGCTTTATTTTAAATTGCAGACCACTTGAAATTTGCTGGGCGACAGAACAAATCACTTAAGGAACTTTTTTGCTAAGCAAATCAAGCACATACATAATACATTTTAGCAACACCACCAGCACCAGCTTGGTGCAGTTATTATGCTAATCACCAGTGCTTTTTTCTGGTGGGGACGCAGGGGGACGCATACCCCTAAAGATTTTGTGAATCTTTGTACTTTTGTCCATTTACTATATTTATTTTTCCCAGTTTGAACTATAAAATGGTGATTTTCTTGAGTCACCCCTAAACATTTTTTTAGAAAAAAAAGCACTGGTAATCACAAGTCCTAAGGCAAGATCTTTGTTAGCTCGATCGATAATCTATACCTGATCAAAATGGCCTTGCACTGTGTCATTTAAAAAACAAAACAAGGCAGGGCCAAGTATAGATGTTCTTGACTGTTCCACAGTTTCCCCCTTCCATGGAGTATACTCTGCAAATCTCAGTGCTAAGGGGGGAAATAGTGGCAACCTGCATAAGCAGGTTGGCTGAATGCAGTAAATAATAATAATAATAATAATAATAATAATAATAATAATAATAATAATAAATTATATCCTGCCCTCCCCAGCCGAAGCCGGGCTCAGAGCGGCTAACAACAGTAAAGTAATACAGCATTCTAAAATCAATTCATTATAAAATCAGTTCAAATCAAATTAATGGCAACCATTGGGCTAAAGTTCTGTGAGGATTACCAAAAGAGGGGGTCAGGCTGTGCCTTGGCCAAAGGCCTGGTGGAACAGCTCTGTTTTGCAGGCCCTGTATAAAGATGTCAAAGCCCACAGGGCTCTAGTCTCTTGTGACAGAGCATTCCACCAGATCAGAGCCACAGACGAAAAAGCCCTGGCTCTGGTTGAGGCCAGCCTAGCCTCCCTGTGGCCCTGGACCTCCAAGATGTTTTTGTTTGAAGACCGTAAGGTCCTCTGTGGGACATACCAGGAGAGGAGGTCCCGTAGGTATGAGGGTCCTAGGCCGTATAGGGCTTTAAAGGTTAAAACCAGCACCTTAAACCTGATCCTGTACTCCACCGGGAGCCAGTGCAGCTGGTATAGCACTGGGTAAATGTGATCCCGCAGTGAGGACCCTGTAAGGAGTCTCGCCACAGCATTCTGCACCTGCTGGAGCTTCTGGGTCAGTCTCAAGGGCAGCCCCACGTAGAGTGAGTTACAATAATCCAGTCTGGAGGTGACCGTCGTGTGGATCACAGTGGCTAGGTCAGGACGAGAGAGGTAAGGAGCAAACTGCTTAGCTTGGTAGAGATGAAAAAATGCCACCTTTGTTATAGCTGCAATCTGCACCTCCATGGAAAGGGAGGTGTCAAAGATTACACCCAAACTCTTGACGGACGGTGCTGGCACTAATTGCGCCCCCGCAAGAGATGGGAGTTGCCCCCCCAATCCCATATTGTCCAGGCCCAGCCAAAGGACCTATGTCTTCAAAGGATTTAACTTCAACCAGCTCCTACGTAACCATCCAGCCACAGCTTCCAAACATCTGATCAGTGTGTCTGGGACCGAGTCAGGATGGCCATCCATCAACAGATAGAGGTGGGTGTCATCAGCATACTGATGGCAGCCCAACTCAAAACTCCGGACAAGCTGGGCAAGGGGCCGCATAAAGATGTTGAAAAGCATCGAGAAGAGTATCGCACCCTGCGGCACTCCACACACCAAAGGGTGGCACGATGACTGTTCCCCCCCAAGCGCCACCCTCTGTCCCCAACCAGAGAGAAACGAGCGCAGCCATTGAAGGACTGTGCCCTGGATCCCCACAGGCAGTGGTCCAGGGGTCCGTGTCAAAGGCTGCTGACAGGTCTAAAAGAATCAGCAGCCTCGATCCAGCTGCCTATGGAGATCATCTGTTAGGGTGACCAGAGCCGTCTCGGTCCCATGACCAGAGCAGAAGCCGGATTGGAATGGATCCAGAGCCGCATCATAGAATTAAATATTGTGTCTTGTTATTATATGTTGGAGCTAAGGCTTCACCCTTTAGCTTGTTTTGTGGTTGCTTTCATTTTCCTATGTTATTCTCTATTAGACTGCTCACCAGTAAACCAGTGGTGTGTGCTCGGTGGACTAGGGGGAGCAGGCAAGGCCCCTAAATGTTCCCAGTAAATTAGAGTATTAAAGTATGAAAGCTTCTGGCCGGCTTAGGGAGGGTGTTCTGGAGGAGAGGATGAGATTTGTGTGTCAGATTGGAGATATTTAAATTCAAAAGCAATAATAGGCTGATTTGGGACCTGACCTGGGACAAAGCTATAAGGTGGCAAGAACCATGGATGCAGCAGTGAGATATTTGCAATACTTGCATCTTGAAAATAAAGGCTTTCAAAATGAGTCTATAAACCAAGTGCACAGACCTTAACAGAAGCACAGAGAGTTGGAGTGGTGTTGTCATTGTGGAATGCATTCATCCTCTATAGACACAAAATGTCCCAATGATAGAAATGCAGGAAAACTGGGCATTTAGCAAGAGAGCTATCTGGTTGCACAATCAAGGCAGATATTTGGTTGCACAACCAAGTCAGGGCAAGAGTCAGGCAAGAAAGCAAAAATCCTATCATTTATAGGAGGAAGAGGGAAAGGAAGCACATGAGGAGGTCCACACTGTTTACGGTGTAAAGGAAAAAATAGTGGAGCCTTATAAAATAGGTGTTTTGTCCAATAATCATCCAGTAGCCATAGAAATAGATATGGGGACTTCTGTTACACTCATCAATTGAGAGATCAACAAGACAGAGGAGGCCCAAGTTCATTGGCCATGCCAATAGTGAAATTAAGGACTTAAACCAGATAAAATTTCCCAGTTCTAGGATTGGTAGTAATTCCAGCCATGTACAAAGGACGGCATAAGGTAGTAACCTCCTTGTCTACTTTATAAGGGACCATCCACCTCTATTTGGAGCGTGAACCACTTTGTGAGGTCTGCCTGAAAAGCGATATACAAATACCTTAAGTAAGTAAATAAATCTCAGCCAGACTGGCAATCTAGAAGGAAACAAGGGTTAATGGGTTTATTGAGGCTTACTCTGATGTAGGGGTATATTTTGTATCATCTACCTGCTAAAGTCCATTTAATCAGTATTTTGAGTGAAGAAATTAATAAAACAAAACTTTTTTTAACCTACTTTTCTTCTATAACTTGTGACCCTTAAAAGTGGTTTCTTGTTTATTGAATCAGTCCTTATGGAACTTCCATTCTCTCTTTAACATGCTCAACATTCTTTCATCCATTAAGATCAGGAATTATTCAACTTTGCAGTTCTTGTACTGTATGCTTCTTAAAATTCTCCTGAACCTGTGCTAAAAACTTTATAAGGATCTATGGTCCTCCCCTTTAAAACATATGGCCGGAAATGCATCATCCAGCCATAGATCAATTTTTTGGATCATGATGTGTGTGTGTGTTATGCCAAAATCACAATGCGGGGGAAACCATGGAGCCAGCCAATGTCTCCATCTTTATTTCAGATGATGTAATATATTGGTATATCACAATGTTTAGCTGGTGATATATTGCGAAGTTGAAAACCAGATATCGCCTAGCCCTACCAGGTAAGCAAGGTGCCAGGTTTGGGGAAGGAGGAGCAGAGGATCTGGTCCTCCTGTCTTCTCCCTAAAGCTGGGCAAGCGCTTACAGGGCTTTGGACAGGAAGGCTCTCCCTCAGCACAGTGCCCTGGTCATGCTGCCCTAAATTCACCTCTGCTATCACTAACCTACAACACTTCCCAGCAGCTGTTTTGTCACAGTGCCCAGAAAGATTACATCCTCACTAAATACTGCTCTGTGGAGAAAAAGGTTTGCATTTCAAGAGCAGAAAAGCTCTATAAAAAGGATTTCCACAGTGACAAGAATATGGCATGTCAAAATCAGCTATGGAAAGGAGAAGTCCCGGTTTGTTTCTGTTCCTCTGCTTTTCTGCAAAGATCACAAGACCTTAAGCAGTCCAATTGTTCCATAAATATATATTTGAACATGTCATGATGGGGAAGTGTGGGTATTTCAGTAGAACAATTCAGATTTATTTATATGTAAGCACATTGGGGCTTCTTGGGAAAGTTCCATTATGACTTTCCATAACACAAATGAAGTGAAAACTGGCAGCAATGACTGCTTCCAAAGTCCACCTAGAATCATCTCCCTCAAATCCAGATGCCCTAAGCAAGACTGTTTTTAAAACCTACTGGACTGAAATCACATCCCTGCCACACACCAAGCAGCTGCAGGAGGAGAGGTTTGCAGAGGACAGAGAAAGATCTGTGAGTAGAAGGGTGTCCTATCTGCCATCCTTAAAACCCCCTGGGAAACTCACCCAATCAACCTGCTGGGGTATCCTTAGTAAAACATTTACATCTAGAAGTAGCTTTATTTGAATGAGCCTTCCTGTGGCACAGCCTCTCAGTCTATAATGATGTGAGTATCCGTAACTGAAGTGAACCAATACTCTTCACATTTACCCCTGCCTCCATCGCCTTCCCCTACTTTTTGTTGTCTTTCCTATGTTGAATTTTAGATTGTAGGTACTTCAGGGCAGAACTTGCTTTCTTGTATTCTTCAAAACACCATGTACATTACAAGGGCTCCTAAAAACTAGTATTTCTTAAGGATGCATTCTGAAACATGTCAGTGATATAACAGTGACTAATGGTAGATTTTTGGGGATGCGGGTGGTGCTGTGGGTTAAACCACAGAGCCTAGGACTTGCCGATCAGAAGGTCGGCAGTTTGAATCCCCGTGACGGGGTGAGCTCCCGTTGCTCGGTCCCTGCTCCTGCCAACCTAGCAGTTCAAAAGCATGTCAAAGTGCAAGTAGATAAATAGGTACTGCTCCTGCGGGAAGGTAAACAGCGTTTCCGTGTGCTGCTCTGGTTCGCCAGAAGCGGCTTAGTCATGCTGGCCACATGATCTAGAATCTGTACGCCGGCTCCCTTGGCCAATAAAGTGAGGTGAGCGCCGCAACCCCAGAGTTGGTCACAACTGGATCTAATGGTCAGTGGTCCCTTTACCTTTACCTAATGGTAGATTTATACTAGACCATCAACACCTCATTCCGCTTTATAAGCTGTTCTGTGATCTTTCCTCTATCTGGAGGGGCATTCTTGCACTATAGCCTAAGAAAAGCAGGACAAAGAATAAACTGGATCATTTGTGGTATAAAAAAAATTACAGGATTTCAGCAGAAAGTTACAAGACATGCACCAGTTGGAAACAAAGCAGTATATCCTCCCCAAAACTTTTACAGTATTAAAAGTAGGGTTGCATATAACTGCCAAGGTACCATCATGAAAGGGCAAAAAAGGATGTCTGGAAGGGCCCTTTATAAATCACTTTCATAGACAGAAGTAACATGCAAACAGGGAATGTTAGAAGCTGGGTTTTATAAGAAATCTCAGTTGGATAACAACAAATGGTATAAAGCAGATGTTTAATAGCACTGAAATTCCATAGCAGCTCACAATCAACCATTAATAGGCTATGCAGAGGTTTTGTTTGAAAACTCCAGTAGTGTAACTAGTTTCTGCTTGTATCACAAGCTCATTTTCAATGGCCAGGGTACAATGGTTGGAGATTCAGCACCAAACAGGCAGTGATTGTCAGCCTGTTGCTGGTTTTGTTGCAAGAGCCCTCTGCTACCTTAAAGGCTAATTTGTTTAAACCAAACAGTATTTACAAATCAACAGTTCTACCATGTATTTCTGTCATGATGCATACTACATCACAGAGGGCTTCCTTCTGCAATGTGGTGTTGAGATTTGTAAATTTGGAGTGCTAAATTCACTGCTGTTTCCACTGCCAGTGTTTTGCAAACCAAGCCGAGCTAAGGAATGGAAAAGAGTTTGTGTTGCTTTGGATGCTTCACCATGTTTTTCATGAGGCAGCTGGAGGTTCACCTCACTGATATTATTCACCAGCATATTCGATGTCAGGAAGTGAGTTAAGGAACTGCACCTGGTCAGCTTTTCTTCCAAAAACTGCTTATAAAGTTCCTGGACTTCTGCCTCCATGTAGTTGTTGAGTATGGAGTTTGAAAGAGGCTGCTTGTGGAAAGTCATGCTTTTCTCCCCAACCTCTTCTCCATGCCAGAACTTGACAGACTTGGATTTCAACACAGGTTCATTTAAAGGTGAATGTCCTAATGGGATATCTTTTGAGAACAAAACAGGGCCAGCAGACAGTCCATCATAGGTCTGGTCCATGATGCAACCTGAATCACACGTATGGTCAGCTATGTGATCTCCTCCGATATGCAGATCAGGATAGTTCTGGTAAAGGCTTTGGCCCGACCAAGATCTATACAAATCCAGCTCGTTTTCACAGTGTTGCTCTTGTCTTGGTATGCACTGAGGAGTTGACTGGGGGATATTGTTGCATCTTCTTGCAGGTGACTTTTGTAGAAAATTCTGCTGGGGAACTTCTTGGCCTCTTTCCTTGTCGCAGCACATCAATGCCACCTTCTCTGCAGACTCATTCTTGGATTCTGTACAAAAGTCTCCGTTTGCATCTGTATCTTTAAACTGCTTTTGCCAGGGGTCTTCTCCAACTTCTCTTGGTGTCTGGGATTGGTGGGTCTTGTCTGGCCATTCCTCTTGGTAGGCAACGTTGATGAGGATGCTTTCTGCTAGCATTCTGGCTGAGAATTGAGGCAGGCTGTCGAATTCGTAGTGTAGATAATATTCCTTTAAAACAAAAAAGTGAGGGGCAGATGAAGTCATTTTGGAAATTAAGACTCATACAACAAAAAATAACATTTAGAACTTACTGGGCTCGACTCCATTACGCTTGTTTATGAAAGGAATATATAAGACATATAGCTCCAGGAGATGTAACAGGGATAATGCTTCTCTAAAACATATGTTTGTACAATGTCCTATATTGATAAAATTTTAGTGGAAGGTAATAGAGACAATCAACACAACTGTACAGAAAAATCTGAAATTTGCAGAGGAAAATATCCTTTTGAATTATATACCCAATACATGGAATCTAACAAAGGGACAATATGAATGGACTCTCTGCACCCTTACTGCACCAAAAAGACAGGTATTGTTGAACTGGAAAAAACGAAAATGTGGATCCTTTCCATGATTGGATTAAAGGTATGTGCAAACTCACTACACATGAACAAGTTGCAAACAAACATAGACTTGCCATGGACAAATTTAATGATACTTAGAATTCATTTTTATAAATACCATATTAGGTTGGTTAAGGTCTGGTTAACTACAATAACATTTTTTTCCTTTTTGTAACGTATACAATTTATTTTTCTGTTTTGTTTTGTTTTTTACATGGGTACTATTTCTTCTTCTTCTTTGTGTCTTATCTTACTCTCTGTACTTGTGATTATGTACTTTTTATTTTTCAATAAATAATATGAAATAAACAAACATTTTCCCCAGTCCTGCAGCACGCAGGTGAACTCAAGCAGCAAAATGCTCTACAGCAACTTTCCCTAACCCACTTGCTTCCTAAATGCTGTTGGGCTCTGACTCACATTACCTCTAAGCTAAGCATTGGCCGTGCTGGATGGGGCTGACAATAGCTGCTGTCCAAAAACTTTGGGGCAGGATGCCAGGTTGGAGAACATAGCTTTTCCCCAACTCTTTCTGCCCAAGACAATTGACAGATACCCTCCAGAATTTTCCCTGGGATCTTCTTAACACCCCAGGGGAAACAGCAGTAGACTTCAACTGCATCTTACAATAGTTTACAGCATGACCCTATACAT
The DNA here is from genome assembly GCF_964252035.2 of Podarcis erhardii. Taxonomy (NCBI): domain Eukaryota; kingdom Metazoa; phylum Chordata; class Lepidosauria; order Squamata; family Lacertidae; genus Podarcis; species Podarcis erhardii. The sequence goes on from NC_138504.1 coordinate 22,106,939, forward strand.
TTGCACTCAGAAGTAAGTCCCACTGAGTTCAATGGGGCTTACTCCCATTAAAGTAGATAAAGAATTGCCGCCTTTATACCCAGCTACTGTTGGTCAAAGGGACGCAGGTGGCGCTGTGGCTTAAACCACAGAGCCTAGGACTTGCTGATCAGAAGGTTGGTGGTTTGAATCCCCTCAACAGGGTAAGCTCCCGTTGCTTGGTCCCTGCTCCTGCCAACCTAGCAGTTTGAAAGCACGTCAAAGTGCAAGTAGGTAAATAGGTACCGCTCTGGCGGGAAGGTAAACGGTGTTTCTGTGCACTGTTCTGGTTCACCAGAAGTGGCTTAGTCATGCTGGCCACATGACCCGGAAGCTGTACGCCGGCTCCCTCGGCCAATAAAGCGAGATGAGCACCACAACCCCAGAGTCGGTCACGACTGGACCTAATGATCGGGGTCCCTTTACCTTTACCTTACTGTTGGTCAAGTGTAAACCTTAAAAACAGTGAAGAAATCTAGGGGGAAACCGTCAGTGCAAATATCACATCCGCTGTCTTGTCTTATTCACCTTTACCACAGCCTTGCAAGATAAGTCACAATAGTTCCCTTAAAAAGAAATCAGCTGTGGAAAGTGAGGCCAGAAATATTCAGTTTGCCCAAACCACGCTGTGGGCCATGGCAGGACCTGAACTTGGGCTTCTCAAGAAAGGAATGGAAAAAAGGTGGGATATAAAAATATAAGCAACTAAATAAATAAATGAAACGTCAGATTCTGCCCAGTTTCTCATCCATAAATCAAAATACTTTTAAGCCCCATCTACACTATACATATAAATCAGTATCTTGCCACATTAAACAGTCATGGCTTCCCCCAAAGAATCCTGGGAACTGTGGTTTGTTAAGGGAACTAGGAGTTTGTTAAAGCACAACAGTTCCCCTCACAGAACGACAATTCCCAGAGAAGGTTAACTATCAATCCCACTGCCAGGAAACTCTGAGAATTGTAGCTCTGTGAGGGGACTAGGGGTCTCCCAACATCTCTTAGCACACATAACAAACTACAATTCACAGGATTTTTTAAAAGTATGTATACATTTTAAAATATGCATACAAAGCCAAAGGGGGAAAAAGATTCTCATTGATGAACATAAGAAGCAGCAATCTTAGCTCCAAACTGAATCTTAGCTGCAAATCAAACCAATTCATATTCCTGTGATACAGTTACACATCTACAAAGGAATATGTGTAACTGATTATTAAAAATAATGAAGCAGCACTTATGCTCAAAATTAGAAATGAGCATAGAATCGCAACCTTGAGATGTTGAAAGCTGCCGTCCTAAACACACTTGTCAGGAAAAAGCATGCACACACACATATGTATCAGCCATTTGCCACTGCAATTTGTGTACAAAAGTACAAACATAAACACAGTTTAGCAGATGAAATTACCAAACTAAATCAAATGACCAGAGAGTAAAATCCATTGGAAAAGTTGGGACATTCTTCTGAACAGAAGTGTTGCACTGTAAGTACAAGAAATGTTTGGTTTTAAAAAATAATAATAATAGAATAAATAGTGATAAAAGTACACAACGTACCTTTGCAGGAAGGCGAGAATTACATGCTCTGTAAAATCAGTAATGCAAACAGAAGCAAAGCTGGAGGCAGAGGATTCCTTAGTCTCTACCTTCTTCAAAGATCCTCTGAGTACTAACTGTCTAGTGAGCTATCCTGTTCCCCTTTTCTTCTAGTGCAGAATGCAACCCTCATGGAAAAAATATGTGATCTAACCTCCAGTGACAACATACCCCAAAGAGGATATGATTATTATTTTTTAATGCAAAGGAGTATTAGGCAACAAGCCAAACAAAACTCATATTCTCCAAGTGACGGTTGCTACTTGAGTAATTTCGTAAGTCTATGGAAATGGGAACCAGACAATAACGAAAGTGAACTTAGTTCATTGCTCTGCTCTGCAAGAAGCTGGACCTGAAAGCCCAGTGTGCAGTACAGTGGTACCTTGGTTCTCAAACTTAATCTGTTCTGGAAGTCTGTTCCAAAACCAAAGCATTCCAAAACCAAGGTGCGCTTTCCCATAGAAAGCAATGCAAAACGAATTAATCCGTTCCAGACTTTTAAAAACAACCCCTAAACCAGCAATTTGACATGAATTTTACTATCTAACGAGACCATTGATCCATAAAATGAAAGCAATAATCAATGTACTGTACTATAAAATAAATAAGACACTATTGTAGATGATTAAAAAAAAAAATCTTACCTGCACTGCTGATAGTCATTGTTTGGATGGGGGGCTTTTATCCATTTCCACAGTCACACAATCAATCAGTCAATCAATCAATCAATCAATCAATCAATCAGTAGCTGAACTGGGTTCCACACAGTCACAAAAACAAATTAACCGAAAAAGCCTCAAAAACAAAAATGCAAAATAAATAGCAAAAACAAAAGCACCAAACTTAATCCATTCTGGAAGTCCGTTTGACTTCCAAAATGTTCAAAAACCAAGGCGCAGCTTCTGATTCGTGCAGGTGTCCTGGAAACAATAGCCGACAGCCACATCGGATGTTCAGCTTCTGAAAATCATTCAAAAACCAGAATACTTACAGTACTTCCGGGTTTTGGCATTTGAGTACCAAGGCATTTGAGAACCAAGGTACCACTGTAGTTCTTAACTGTGGGTATTCAATATGGACACATAAAGGTCCAAAGTATATCTACTGTGTTAAATGTGCCATTGTAGCATTTTAGTGAAGTTATCGCCTCTCTCCCCTCCCCACCTCCCAAGTTGCTATGTAACCTTGGGTTACAGACGCTTCAGGTTACGCGATTTCGGGTTGCGCACCGCACCAAACCCGGAAGTACCAGAACGGGTTACTTCTGGGTTTTGGCGCTCGCGCATGCACAGAAATGCTAAATCACACTTTGCGCATGTGCAGAAGCACTGAATTGTGACCCATGGATGCGCAGACACGGAACTGCTGCTTGTGAATGTTGCAGGTTGCGAATGTGCCTCCCGCACGGATCACGTTCACAACCTGAGGTTCCACTGTAGCCAATTGAATGTACCGGTAAATACCCAATGTACAGCCACTTCTGATATAAATGGATGTTTGTTTTTAGAGAACTGCATAAAACTACTAATAACCAAATATAAATTACACAATGAAATTGCGTATTTGAAAAACCTACAGCTAGTAAGGAAAATGTTTGTTAACATTTCTATACATATGGTTTATGTACAATCTTCTTCATGATAAGTTACATATTAATAAATATCCCATCTGCAGAATTCATTACTATAATGGAAGACTTACTTATTACATTTTACTTACTCAAGCACCAGAGCTTGGAGGACAACTTCATATTTCATATTTTCTTGCTTGCCTTTTTCCTTATTTTTATTGATCTTTAGTTCCAAGCTTTTCCGTAATAAATCCAACTTTTGGAGCATCTGCACATCTTTCCAACTTCTAGACCTAGTTTAAAAATATAACCTGAATCAGATGACTTAGCTGAACTTGTTCTTAAACATAGTTCAGCAAGAAAAAAAGGGGGGGGGTTTAGTTCTATTTCATATCTGCAGATTTCTTTACATTCCTTCATTTTTGTTCTTTACCACAAATGTCTAAAATCTCATTTCTCTCTGTTGCTGGGTCCGCATGGATGTTTTCAATGGGGGTGTGAACTGTGTACAAACTCAGTGACCAAAAACCTTGGTAGTTTACTCAGCCACTTCCAACTTCAATGGATTCAGATGTAGAAACTTTTATTTCTCAATGTCTGCAGTTCCTGTTTTCAGAGGGGTAGCTGTGCCTAGTTTGTTCCTGCAAATACGTCAAAGGGTCTTGCGGCACCTTGAGCACCAATAGATCTATTGTGACAGAAGCTTTAGTGAACTAGGTCAAATTTGTCAGATGTAAGGAATGCTAAGTCAGCAGAGAGAGAATAAGCAGTGAGGTCAGAGTGTTTATGAACTGCAAGAACTGCAGATTATGACAATTAAAGTCAGTCTCAGGGCCTGTCCACACAGGTGCTTTTTTGTGGGTATATTCTGCAACATGTTTTTGGCACACTAATCATGCATTAGTTGTGAACACATTCTGCTTTAGTTTGTTCTGTGATGCTTCCTCATTATTGAGGAATACTGTATGTTATTTTTACCACATTATTGCCAAGGCCTACACAACAAAAACAGAATTAAAATAAAGCACATGTGTATAAAAAGTTACCAGATTTCAGCAGGTTACAGGATATGCACTGATTGGAAACGAAGCAGTGTGACTGGCCCAGTGTGACTCGATGTTCATGCATTCGAACTAGCCAATTAATACCTGTAGTAGAATAAAAACTTTTTTTCCTGATGTAGGCCACAGATGACAGAACTGTACTTCTCGATGAATTCAGCCTTTACCTGCTGGAGTCTCTCTTTGAAGTCATATTCTTCCACCAGTTTCTGAACATTGCTGTTTCTGATATTAGATTTGTGCCCAGTTCTTTTGTCTTTGCCCTGTGCAGAATATGGAAAACTACAGAAACAATAGTTACACTTCACTCTTCTCAGTACAATGTGTTTCTTATATGCAAAGTGGGAATTGCTGCTGGGGTGTGTGGCTTGTATATGCTGTGACTGGAAGGATTATTGTGACAGGGAAAGAGAGTGGGATTTGTCTAGCATGTTTGCAGGTGGGATCTACAATAAAATATTGCTGCGTACAATGCTCCTTTTCAGATTTCTAATCCCTTTCCAGGAAACTCCATTCCCTGCTCCCTTTTCCATTTTCTTCCTTCCTCTCAACAGTCAATTCAATGCCCACTGAGTTTGCTCAGTCTGGGCTGTTTGGTTGGTGTGCGGGGGTGGGGTTCCTCCTTCCAAAAAGAAAAAAAGGCCTGCTGCAAATCTTATGACTCCCGTAGTAAGCCTGTGAATAGTTCCCTCTTGCATGTAGATGCTGCTGTTTTTATTACATAAGAATCAGCTAATGGAGAATGAGTTTACTTGGAATGTTTCTGCTGCAGTACTACCAGTGGCAGCACTACCACTAATTGTGGCTGGTGCTCACTGGGGTTGGTAGGATGGAAGGCAGGGAGGCCAAGAGTAGATGGAGCCACAGCCAAAGAGCCAATGAGTTCTAGCTTTCCCCTCCTCTTCCCTGCTGGGTTCTATGAAGGCAGCACTGAGACGAAGGAGGAGGAAGGTGGCATGCAGAACCACCTCCTGGACAGCTTGCAAGCAAGAAGGCAGGTTGAGGGGGACAGGGCAGTGCCCTATCTGCCCTAAAAGGACCAGGCTCCACTGCCTACCATGAAGCAGGGGGAAACAGCAAGCATGACTAGTGTGGAGTGGAGGGGGCAGCAGAATAGGTGCAAAATGGTATCTGAACAGTACAGCAAGACTTTTGCTTATGTAGGTGGAAAGATTTGGGCTCCACGTTATGCAGCAAAAACTCATCCTGGCAGTGAATACAGTGGTACCTCGGGTTAAGTACTTAATTCGTTCCGGAGGCCCATACTTAACCTGAAAGTGTTCTTAACCTGACGCACCACTTTAGCTAATGGGGCCTCCTGCTGCCGCCGTGCCACCAGAGCACGATTTCTGTTCTCATCCTGAAGCAAAGTTCTTAACCTGAAACACTATTTCTGGGTTAGTGGAGTCTGTAATCTGAAGCGTATGTAACCTGAAGCATATGTAACCCGAGGTACCACTGTACTATTTATTTAGGATGTGGGCAAGGGCATTGTTAGTGTGCTTGAATACTGGCAGTTCCCTGTATCATCCTGAGGATGTAGAAAAGGGGGAACTTGGATCTCGTGTGTTCCTAAATCAAAATGACTGGCTTGAAGCTATTTTAAAACTTGGTTATCAATGTGATTTAGTCACAGTTAGGTAGTAATAGAGTTGCAGTTTCCATTCTGATTATGAAGCTCTCTCATTTCCTTCTAACCGAGGCTCATTTTCGCAAGGTAATGCTTCCCTCATTTTCTAGTTGTTCACTCCCAGGTAGCTGTTTCCTTTTCAGATCAACTAAATGCTCCATTACAACAGTATTCTCCCATGACTTCTGAACGGAGCCTCACCAAGTGACCCACTATTCCATATTATATAGTACTGGCTGTCACCAATATGTTTGTCTCTTGTCTGGGGAATATGTTCTCCAGTACTACCTGGGCTAGTCCTGAAATGCAGCTAGTGCACAGTCAACAAGAGTGTCTCCCATTCTATACCTCTATTTTGCATACCTCTGAAAAAGCTGCATCTCCAGACTAAACAAACTGCAATGGCTGGCTTCCTCCTATGAAGGTCACAATGTGAACACAGGATAAAACAGTCTATAAGTCTGTAATCCTGCACTGGGTCTGGTAGTAAGCTCCCCTGAACACATGGAGACTGACTTCTGAATGCATCAGTTTGCATAGTAAGAGGTTTTCCCTCACTAGATTGCAGCTGGTCCCACCCTAAGTTACCCACTTTCAGTGTTGACTGTTACTACTTGCAGTTTCTTTTCCTGATATCTTTTTACTGTCTGTTTTTCTGTTTTGGGTTAGCCAAAGCCTTTTGATTCCAGATACTAACTGAAAGACTTTAGAGTCCAAGATAGCCAGGTGTCCATCCACAATGATTCTTTGTTGTTGTTGTTGTTTAGTCATTTAGTCGTGTCCGACTTTCATGACCCCATGGACCAGAGCACGCCAGGCACTTCTGTCCTCCACTGCCTCCCGCAGTTTGGTCAAACTCATGCTGGTAGCTTCGAGAACACCATCCAACCATCTCGTCCTCTGTCGTCCCCTTCTCCTTGTGCCCTCCATCTTTCCCAACATCAGGGTCTTTTCCAGGGAGTCTTCTCTTCTCATGAGGTGGCCAAAGTACTGGAGCCTCAGCTTCACGATCTGTCCTTCCAGTGAGCACTCAGGGCTGATTTCCTTCAGAATGGATACATATGATCTTCTTGCAGTCCAAGGGACTCCCAAGAGTCTCCTCCAGCACCATAATTCAAAAGCATCAATTCTTCGGCGATCAGGCTTCTTTATGGTCCAGCTCTAACTTCCATACATCACTACTGGGAAAACCATAGCTTTTACTATACGGACCTTTGTTGGCAAGGTGATGTCTCTACTTTTTAAGATGCTGTCTAGGTTTGTCATCGCTTTTCTCCCAAGAAGCAGGCGTCTTTTAATTTCGTGACTGCTGTCACCATATACAGCCTTGTCGTACTCCTTTCCCAATTTTGAACCAATCAGTTGTTCCATATCCAGTTCTAACTGTAGCTTCTTGTCCCACATAGAGATTTCTCAGGAGACAGATGAGGTGATCAGGCACTCCCATTTCTTTAAGAGCTTGCCACAGTTTGCTGTGGTCGACACAGTCAAAGGCTTTTGCATAGTCAATGAAGCAGAAGTAGATTTCTTTCTGGAACTCTCTAGCTTTCTCCATAATCCAGCGCATGGTTGCAATTTGGTCTCTGGTTCCTCTGCCTCTTCTAAATCCAGCTTGCAGTTCTGGGAGTTCAATGATTCTTTACCAACCTCAGTTGTAGCTGAGATTCTGAGTCAGTTTTAATCCCTTGCAGAAGAAAACAAATTCCTTCCAGTAGCACCTTAAAGACCAACTAAGTCAGTTCTTGGTATGAGCTTTCGTGTGCATGCACACTTCTTCAGATGAACCTTGCAGAAGGTTCCTCAGGAAGGATCTCACCTTACTTTCCAATGACCCTCTTTTGGGCTTCTCTTGAACTAGCACTGTGATCATTCTAATTCCCGCTGAAGCTCTTGGGCTTTGCTGGAATATGATTTCTCTTTTGAGTGCTATTGTTTACTGCACCTGGATTCACTCACCCAAGGAAAGAGATCTTATATAGAGGATAAGATTATCTGTAGTTACTAGCAACAATTGCTATGTTCTACCTCCATCACTGGAGGTGATATGCCTCTCAATACCAGTGACTGGGAATCAAATGGGGGGGGGGGGTTGTTGTTGCACTTGGGTTCTGCTTTCAGATTTCCTACAGACATCTGATTAACCACTCTTAAAACAGGATGCTGGATGATGGTAGTTCTCCAGCCTAATCCCACAGATATTGTCTTTCTTTCTTCTCCTTTCCACTGTTGGCACCAATGCTAAGTACCCTCAACTTCCATGAAAGGTGAGACATCCGGGCAGGGTTACATTGGAGAATTCAGATTAGTTGGATGAGAGAGAGAATGAATACTGGGCATTTATTGTATAATAGCTGTATATTTACAGATATACAAAAAAACCAACTGGAAGCAAGCAGGCTCCTAAAAGCAGACAACTCGTCATCCTTTCTCCAAAGACAGCAACTGCATTCCGAAGGGAATCCCTTTAAGTAAAATAAATCACAGCTCACTTGCCTTCTCTCTCTCTCTCTCTCTCTCTCTCTCTCTCTCTCTTTCTCTCTCTCTCCAGATGCAAGCTTCTTTACACAATTTTGGTCTCTCAACCCCATTAGCTGAAAAGTATCATTTACAAAAGGGAGGCAGATTTATGGCTATCAATGAATGCTAATGTTATTTTATTAAATGTCTGAACACATACTGATTGTCATGTGACAAATGCACACATTCAAGACAGGTAGAATTTTCTCCCAGTGGAGATAGGTATCACTGAGGATAAATCTTTTTTTGCTATCAATTAAAAACATATCCATTCTCCCTGGACTTTAGAGGTTCATAATACAACTGTTTTAGGAACTGGAGTTTTATACAACTGTTGCTGTGTGTTGCCCTGCCTAATTTTATATTATTGTAGTTTTATGTTTTTATTGATATTTTATTCTGTATCTTAATGTAAACTTCATGCTTGCCAGGGAACTTCAGTTGAAGGGTGATCTAAAATACATTAAGTAACTAATTATCACAATCAGAAGCATTTCCTAATTATTATTATTTATTATTCATAAAATTTATATTATATTGTGAAGCCTAATCACAAAAGAATGGTCTGTGCAGGGGTTCACCTGCATTAAGAAATAAATTGCTCAGAGCCAGAAAGAAAGAGTTGAAGCATTTTAAGCAAATTAAGCCAAAGCTAATATAATTACAATATATAATATTTCTAGATTTCAATGGGATATTCCAACATGTGCTTAGATCTACTTCACTGAAACCATTAAGACTTAAAAATGTTTAATTTTGACTGGAGTGTACCCAATGTGTCTTGCAGAACTGGGAGGCCTATTGGTTAGAGATACTCAGTGTATACAGTGAAGGCTAGAAAAGTTTTTTTTTTCCATGGGAGTGCACAAACCCAGTAACATTTAGAACCCCTCAAACAGTTGGCTCATTTCCCCTTCCAAGCTCCTTGCAACACAGAAACTTTTCTCCTTCCTTTTTGTCTTACTAGATTCTTGACTAGGCTACTTCCTGTATTCCCACAATAGATTATTACATTCTCATCTATAATTGCATAAATGGTCATTGTCATTTTTTGGCTCACAGCAGTTTTAGGAAGATGATGATGATGATAATGATGATGATGATGAAGAAGAAGACACATAATCTATGCCTTGTAGAAAAAGAATGTTCATAACCATCTGCCATGCTGCATTCCTTCCTGAGATAGATAACACTTAACAAATAAATTTAACTTTATATCCTCATAAAAGGAAAACCATTTGCATGTGGATACTTCATAGTCCAAAAGGGTATCGGTATCTCTCTTTCTCTCTTTTTTTCTCTCTCTCTCTCTCTCTCTCTCTCTCTAACACACACACACACGCGCGCGCGGGAGATATCTACAGGTTTGGGAGAACCCTAAGAAGTACAAAAAACTTTAATGGGGTAGAACCCTGTTATGTACTGAGTTGAATAGGATCCAAACTGCAACAGTCTGATTGGTCCTAGAACAATAGGATCCAAAAGGCAGCAGTCTGATTGGTCCTAGAACAATAGGATTCAGAATGCAGCAGTCTGATTGGTCCTAGAACAATGCAGCAGTATGATTGGTTGGCAGGAACTACCCAATCATGCTCCAGATTGAAGTGAATCCACAACCTGATTGGCTTACAGTAGAATTCCGGAATTAGCCAATCATGTGCAGCCCATTGTGTAAATAATGTATATAAAGCAGATACTTTGAGGGGACTTTCATTCATTCCTCCTCACCACTATGAGCTGAATAAAGAGCATGAAATCACTTTGCGACTCTGAGTATATTTCAAACCCCAAAGAGCCTAATGAGGACTGAGCATGCTCAGGGAACAAGGAATGCTGACTGTTGAGAGGGTGGGAACAGGAAATTGAGTGAGGGTGAAATGGAGGATCCTAGAAGATGACAAGACAGACTAGGAAGAATTCTGAACAGGAGCACCCCACATTTTGCTGCAGGTCCCACTTGCTAATTATAAGGCAAGTGGCAGCCCTTGCAAATATGCCAGGCTGGCATGCATGGTTCTACCACCACTTATCTTCTCAACAACCTTGTCAGGTGGGTTAGTGACTGATCCAAGGTGACAGCTGAATAAGGATTTGAAGCTGGTCTGGGTCAACAATCAAAACACTACACTTCATTAGATCTCGTTGACTTTAGGAGGTGAATGTAAGCTCCAAGTCAGCTCCAACAGCTCCTACCAAGCCTTGAAGCTGCTCATCACAAATCTTCCCCCTTCCCCACATCTTTAAAGGTGGTCATCTGGTCATCTAACCACCAGCCCCAATTCTCAGCCTTCCTGAATCAGGGCAGAGAAAGAGGAGTGGAATGAGGTGCCTTATTAATATAAATAACTTAAATAAAATCAACAGCAGTTTCATGGACCAATTCTAGTAGAAATGGGCCTACTTGTTTCAGTTTTCCACCTTTTCCACTCCTGGCAAGGCAGAATAGCAATGGCCAGCCTTTATGGCAAACGGACCACAAGGCAAGAGTTTGAGGCGATACCAGTTTTGTGCCCCAGTGTCCAGGGCTTACATGTTCCATGTAGAAAAGGCGATAAGTCTTTTCTTCCTTCGGGCAGCAGGGACACAGGGAGCTAGCTGCCTTATTTATATCAGTGGTAGCCAGACAATTGGCTCATCAAGCTAAGAACTGTCTACACGGACTGCCAGCAGCTTTCTCCCACGTGTCAGAAAGGAGTCTTTTCCCAGCCTTGCCTGGAGGGACGTTCTGATAGCTGCCAATTTCAGACTGAAAATAAGGGATCAGCAGCCTCAAAAATAAGGGATCAGCAGCCTCATCTGTTCCAGGGGCAGTCTACGGGATATCTAACAATCCAGGATAGCAGCGGGAAACGGCGCTGGAATAAGGGAATTCTTCACAAAAAAAGGGAAGGTTGACAGCTATGGACCTTCTGCATGCAAAGCGGATGGTCTACCACAGAGCTGTGGCTGTTCCCCCATTCATTACAAGTTCCCACTTCGCTGGAGACTTTAAAGCAGAAGTTGGATAGCCATCTGCAATGGGTGCTTCAGTTAAGGTTCCTGCATTGCAAAAGGGGGCTGGACTAGATGACCCTGGGTCCCTTCCAACTTGGTGCCCTCTGGCAGTTTTGGGACTACAGTTCACTGATCATCCCCAACTGCTGGCCATACCAGGCTGGCGCTGATGAAAATCCAACACCCGTGAAGGGCACCAGATTGCCCACACCTTCTGCAGTGAAGCCACCACCAGAGCAAGGAATGGTTACTGCAGCGGTTCAAGGTATAATCACCGTTGTCCCGCGCCCTCCCGCAACCTTTTCCTCCAAACAACAAAAAACTCCTGCCGTTCCTCGCAAGCCGCGCTTGGGGGCGCCAGAGAGCAACCACCAGGAGGCGGAAGGACGTGAGAGCGTATAGGCCAGCGTTGTGAGGGCTTGCCTTTTTTTTGAGTGGCAGCTCCAGCAGACCAATCCGAAAGTACGGTGAGCCTACAGGCGGAGAACGGGGCAGGGGGATAAAATCCAGGCAGAGCAGGAGATGCTGCGTTTCCATAGCAACTGCGAAGATTGTGGCTCGGGCGGGCGGGCGGTAGGGAGAGTTTTATCCAGGACGGAGCAGATAAAATTAAAGTGGGCGGAGGAGGTGGATGAACGAGGATCGGGGCCCTTAGCCGGTGTGAGCATGGGCACTATTCGGGTCTATTACACCAGTGTCACAGGATCCAGGGAGGTGAGAGGAGAGCGTTTAGACGAGAGGTAGAGACGGCTCCCCCCCCCACCCCGGGATGCAGCGATAGAGCCACCAAACGGAGGGTTGGGTAGGTGTGTCCATCATCTGGCGCCGAATAGGAGGGGCTCGTGGCACAGGTGTGGGCTGACTTAGAGAAACCCCATGGCACGTCTACTCGGAAGGCACTCTGCACATGCTCAAATGCACCTTTTGGAAAAACAGGAGCCCATTTCTTACTCTCAGCTACTTTGACTTTTGGCTGCACATATCTATCTAGGCACACGCACAAACCTTGCTCTCTTCTGAGTGGTGCTGGTGCCAGGCTATTTCACGCCTTGGGCAAGGCTAACTACTTGGGTGCGCTGCTTTCCCCTGCCCCCCCAAATTAAAAAATGCTAACTTCAATTTTCAAAAACAGACACCTTGTAGGAAATAAGTACTTATATTTGTTTGTGGCTGAAATGTGTCTCTGAACTGTGAAAATAGATTCTAACTGGTCCTAGAGGTCTATATGGGGTAGGGGGTGATTGTCCTTCTCATGTAAGAGAGGCTCCATGATTCAGGGCTACCATTTTCAACAGGAATGTTTGTTTCTGCCTAGGTGAAGCAAAGGCAGTCTGATGTCATTCGCATTCTGGATGGAAACCGTATGAAGTACCAGTTAGTGGATGTGTCCATCAGTGAAAGTTTGCTGCAAGAGATGAGGGACAAAGCTGGGAAGCCAGATGCGATTCCACCTCAAATATTTAATGGAGAGGAGTATTGTGGGGTAAGAGATCAGACTCTACACAAACACAAAGACACACACACGAAGCAGCTAAGATACATAAGAGACAACCTGCTGGATCAGGCCAAAGCTCCATGTAGTCCTGCACTCTGTTCTCACAGTAGCTAACCCACAATTATATTTTATCCATTTGAACTATTGTTTATTGCATTTTTAGCCCAAACTTCCTCAAATATCTGAGCACCATTGCCTTCCGTCAATGATTCTTACAACAATCCTGGAGGGCAAGTTGGGTTGAGAGATAGTGACTGCTCCAGCAAGCCTTATAATTGACTGGAGATTTGAATCCAAGCCTCTCAGGTCCAAGCTTTTTCCAACCTGATGTTCTCCAGCTGTTTTGGGACTACAGATCCCGTAAGTTCCAGACAATGGTTAGCAATAATGGGGGTTGTAGTCCAGCAACATCTGGAGAACACCATCTTGGGTAAGATGGCTGTAACCATTACGCATACCAGATTTGTTGGTTTCTTGAATTTATATAATGGGCTGTTTGCATTTGTTTTTAGGATTTTGAGATGCTGTATGAAGCAACTGAAAATGAAGAAGTTAGGAAGTTCCTGAAGATAGGAAGGGTAGACAATGTTGCAAGAGAAGGGATTTCCATCTGAGATGTGGCTCCACATAGATATTAAAATATTGTCCAGTTTTTGACTTAGATGAAATTTGTGAATCCTGCGTGTCAAAAAAATTCCAAGCTATAAATACTTTAGTTGCACAAATGACAAATCAGCTTTTTGGATAACGTTTGCTTCAAGTGCCATGCCGTCTTCTCTGTGAAACAACGTTCAGCACTATCTTCTTCAGAAGCTCAGTGGAAACACATTGTTTTTAGCTATGAAAAAACATTTTAGTATAGGTACTGGAAAATATTGCACATCTGGATGGAATATTCAATTAAAACGGCAGCCAAAGTGTATACAAAATCAGCTGATCTGTTAACAGTCCTTTGTGTCTCATGCCCATTAAGAACATAGGAGCCCACTGGACCAGGCCAGTGGCCTTTATAGTTCAGCATCTTCTTCTCAGCAGTCAATCAAATATCTTTGGGAAGCCCACAAGCAGGATCTGAATGCAATCTCCTGTGATTTCCAGAAACAGTATTCAGAAGCAACCTGCCTCCAACTGTGGAGGCAGAGCATAGCTACCATACTCAGTAGCCATGATAGCCTTAACCTCCATAAAGTGTCTAATTCTCTTTTGAAGCCAACCAAACTGATAGACATTGCTGCTTCTTGTGTGAGAGAATGTCATAGTTTTAACTATTCAAATACAGTATACCCAATGTGGTAGTTCATAGAACTACTTCAAACAAACAGGAAGAACCATTATTTTATGGAAGATTGCATGATACACAACACGATACAGCCCACAGAATTAAGACAAGAGCTTCAAGATGGTTTGGGGTTCAGATGAAAAGGAGCCTGGCTATGTGTCCTTCCTCCTTTGTCATTTGTGGCATTTCATTTTAGATAGAGGAAAGTAGGCTGCAGGTGTGGGTTGGCTTGCATGGAGAAGGTCTCTGGTTCCATCTCCAGGTGGGAATGTTCCCTGCCTGAAACTTTGAAGAGCCACTGCTGGCCAGTGTAGACAATGCTGAACTTGATGGGCCATTTTTGTGACTCGATATAAGAAAGCTTTGTGCCTATGAAAGGGTCCAATCTCCCCTCCTCAACTATTATAACCCTAGTAATTATCACCACTGCCCTGGGGCTGCTCTGTGAATTATTATTATTTTTTAATGCGTATTGAATGCAAAAATATGTATGCAATGTCACATGTAGTTTGGACCAAAATGCTGCTGTTCATCATCACTTCCTAAACCAGAACTCTCTTGTGCAGAGCCATTCTCCTCCCAACATCATCTACCCCTCCATCAGCCAAGATTTTGTGACTCTTTTGGTGAATACTTTAGAAGATCTCAGGGTTTTTCAGTACTTGCTAATATTTCCCTCTTGTTTTTCAATGGCCCATTTAGGCTTCATTTCTGTTTGCTTTTAGAATACATGATTAAATATAAGAGAACACAGTAGAAGTGGGATCCCCTGTTGTAGGATGGAGCAAAGGGAAAGGGAAAAACTGAAGGCCAGTCTCTCTAACATGGAAGCATGTTAGATATTACAAATAAACAAGACACCAGTAAAGCTTGTGTATGTGTGTGTGTCAGGTAGAAATCTTTATTATGAAATTCATACTACTGTAACACAATAGAGAGTGAACGGAAAGATGCAGAAGTACATCTGTTACTAGAGATTTTTTTGAAATCGATTTTTATTGCTGTGTGTTGATTACCAATATTAAGACTAACTTAGCTGAAAGACAAAGTACCCTTCAAAGAAATCAGCAATTGTGAAATATATATATATTAAGAGAGAAGCAGAACATCCTGTGATTTTATTTCCTAATCCAGGACCCAGAATGATCACAGAAGGGGACAGAAGGATATTTTTTTTAAAAAAAAACACCATTAAAAACAGGAAAGGCAGTCATTAATTAAAAAAAAAAACCCTTAAAAAACAACCCCAAGATTGTTAAAAATGACAAGCCTGATTATTATTAATAAAAACAAGAAAGTCCTTACTTGAGGAAAGAGTACATTATTTCAGGTTTTAAATATAAAGCACAATAATTCAATTTTACCAAGTCTCAAAAAGCAGTTTAAAGGCAAATCTCTTACAAAGGAGATGTTGGCTTAGTTCTCTTGGTGCTGCTGAATGTACATCTGGGGTTGCCTACTTTTTCAAGATGCAGGTGTGCCATGCATGACTGAATGCCGTTCCATACAAACAAACCACACCCTCCATGTAAACAAGGAATTTTCTTTATGCATGATGTAGTTATGGCCTATGGTCACAGAATGAATTATATAGTAGTACAGTGGTACCTTGGTTTTCAAACATCTCGGAAGTCAAACGTTTCGGTTTTCAAACAAACCTTGGAAGTTGAACATGCTACGCGGCTTCTGCTGGGTGCAAGATAGTTGTCAGCTATTGAGTCCTTGGTTTTTGAACATTTCGGAACTCGAAAAGTCTTCCGGAATGGATTACATTTGAAAACCGAGGTACCACTGTAGTAGTAGTAGTAGTACCATTTTATAATGGTACAACAATGAATCACCTAAAGGGGTATACCTCAATGAGAATTAGCCGCTTGCTGGATTATTGTGCCCTCAGATTGCCATCAAGGCAGCACAATCTTTTTTTCTTTAACAAGCTAGCAATAATGCTTGTTACAGATTTATCACCATATCTCCTCGAATCATTGCTTGCTACTTGAACCTGCAAAGCAGTCCAGGGATAATAAATGGCACACTAGCATTCAGAATTGAACATTTTCTTCCCAGAACACATGATAAAGTTGACCTGAACTGGGATTCACAGTAGGACCAAGATCAAAATTGGGCTGTGACTGAACAAAACTGAATACTAGAAGCAACAGCAGCAGCAGCAGCAGGGTTCGGCTCACAGCACAGATAAAAGCCTGTACTTACTTTGACCTTTGATATGAATGTAAGACCTCTT
Organism: Podarcis erhardii; assembly: GCF_964252035.2. NCBI lineage: Eukaryota > Metazoa > Chordata > Lepidosauria > Squamata > Lacertidae > Podarcis > Podarcis erhardii. Next base: position 22,123,347 of record NC_138504.1, read on the forward strand.
CTAGCATCTGGTTTCCAAATAGTGATTGGTTGGAAGCTTCCACAAAGTGTAGGCAGCTATCCTGCCCAACTTCGGATCTTAGCCACTGATAATAAAGAGATCAACCAGAGGTTCCATTTTAGCAACTGTAGCTAACAGGCATGGATAGGTCTGCCTTCTGTGAATTTATCTAATTGGCAATTAAATTCATTTAAGACACAATCGTAACTATACCCTAAGACAGAGAATTCCATTAAAATGTGATGGTACTAACTACTAGCCATTGCCTCTTACTGGAAAAGTCTCAATATTCTATGAATACATTAACCCAACATTCACAGGTGCTGTTTTTGCAGGGATTCTGATGGGTTTGTGAATTCTTTTTTTAAAAAACAAAACAAAACAAAACACAAACAATTCTAAATTTGCAGGCTGTTTGGAATTGCTTTATTGCAATACTATGGCATGAGTCAATATGACAATCTAAGATGTTTCGTTGCCTTACTGGTTGTAGAAATGACAGTAAAAAGGAAATGTCAAAATTGCTTCCTGAAATTGGCTGTGATATTCCCTGCTGTGATACCCCCAAGACTGCCAAGTTATGATGATTCACGTAAGAATATTTGTTCCCACCCTCCCATACTGTGTTTGGAAGAAGTCACATTCCTGGGAAGGAGAGTGAAGGTGTTAAGGGGACTCATGACCTCAAGATCTTGTACCATGCCACACCATTCAACACAGAGAGAAGTGGGGACTTACATTTAAATTTAGAAGCACTATTTTCCCAGTGCTGACTCCGTGCGAGTTATATTTACATGTCCTAAAACAGCCACGTTTTTAAGGAAAGCAATTTTTTATCCCACTTGTAAAAGTGAGCAACTGAAAAACAACATCCACAACACAGTCCAAAGTTTCTAAAATGCATGCAAGAAACTTAAAAATACACATCTGTTCAAGCTCAATACATGGACCACAACTTCAATAGGCCACCACTGTTCTTTCCGATGCAATGTATTCATGCTTTTGTCCTTCCAACAGGAATTATCCTATCCCACCCTTGACTCAATTTACTACAGAGTGCAGTTAGAGCTGAAGCGTCTCCAGATGCTAATTCACTGGAGGACAAAGAAAGAGACAGGCAAAAAGAGATGGCTTCCTACTGTATGGCAAAACATGGAAACAAACCATTGGTTCACCCTACTTTCTGCAGTCCTACATAACTTTGGGCACACATGGGCAAATACAATGTGTGAATCGGGTCCCCATGGGTGTAGGCCACCTGTTTCAGTTATTAAAATTGCTGCCTATATATCCCTAATCTGGTTGAAACATGAATGATTAATCTGGTGTGGGGAACCTTCTTCAGCCAAAGGGCCACATAACCTTCTAGACAACCTTCTGGGGGCCGCATGCCAGTGGTGGGTGACAAGCAAAAGTGGAACAACAATTTGCTCACATATCCCTCCGTATCTTTCATCTAGAAAAGCAAGAAGCACGATCAGAGCTTAAGGGCACATTATATCCTGGCAAAAACACTAAATAGGTATAAAGCAGGCTGGTGTGACTTGAGAAGAGACCCACAGATAAGGTACATTTGCTTCCCAGGCCTGAGGTTCCTCATCCAAATTAACCCCCAGACAATGAAGAACATGCTATGGATTTCTGTAGCCCTCCTTCCATCTTGTGCACTGGTCGCACTTCCATTTCCTAGGTCACTTCCAGACAAGTGACTTATTGGGCATTCAACCTCATTTTTTTGCACAAAGTTTGTGGGCAAGTTATATGGTGTGCACAGTTGTCAAGCATTCATTCTGTATTTTTTTTTGGGGGGGGGAGGTTACATTACATCACATCAAAAATCTGTTATGCTACACTTTACAGTGCATTTTCCAATCACATCCTTTCAAAAGAAAATCATTTGGAGTGGGAGAAGTAGGTTTATTGTTCAAGAGTGCCAAATCCACATTAAAGGTGTAGCCTAGATTTGCTGGCATGCAACTGAATCCCAACTGCAGTTGTCTGGAAGTGGTCCTGGTTTCTTGTTTCATTGGTATGAATAATTAGGAAAAGAATGGACAACAAGACCCTCTAAGCAATGATTAGAGACTATGGATGGAAGTAGGTTTGCAACCCATAGCTTGCAAGCAAGCAATATCCCATAGTTTTCTGATTCAGATGTCACCGCAAGCTACAGTAATCACATCCCAAAGGACAGAAAGGAGAATCCATGCAGAAAAGGGGAGAAAGAAACATATTTTCCAATCCAAACAGAGCTCAAACTAAGAAACCTGCTCAGAAACAGCATTTGGGCTAAAGCAAATAGTGAAAGCTACTCCATATACTGCTGTGCTTCCAACTCTTTTACATTACAGAGCTTGTAAAATAAGGCAGCAGCTGCTTTTGGACTGCACCCAGTTCTTCAAACATTGCATCCAACATTTTCTATTGGGGGGGGGGGGACAGGTCAGCGAAGGAAGTCACATAACTGCTTTCTCTTTTAAACTCCACTGTCTTCTCAAATATTCTGGAGTATGGAGACTTTACTCCTCAAGCTCATCACCCAGGTCTAACAAATGATAAGATGGTGACAAGCTACACTATGTCTAAAAAGGAAGCCTGATTCTCAGAGCGCTTGCATACAGTAGACAGTCCTGCAAATTGGTATGAATCCCATTCATAAACACACCAATTAAGGGAGTGGGGGGAAACCCTTGAAAAGAAAACACTTGGTAACAAGGATCAAGTAGACTATTAAGGTCAAAATCAACAGATTAGAAAGCATCTTTGTTCAATATACAAGGGGACAAGAGATAAATTGTGGCCAGTAGACAAAAGGTGTTTGGCAAGATATCACTGGATCAGAGCTTTGGCACACAGTCTTCAAGATTACTTTCCAACTTAGAGGCCTCGATGAATCAGTCCCCCAGAATGCTTTCTGAGTGAGGTTATTGCCTGTTGCAATGATAACAGCTCAATATTGCACTAAATGAAAATCAACACGATGAGCAAAGATTGCTGAAAGCAGCTTCATGGCATTGCAAATCCACGCTGACAAATCTGTAGAGGTGGCATTTTTTCTCATTATCTCTCTTCCTACAAAGCAGCGAAGATTTACTCAGAATGACTATTATTCCAAATAGCAATAACTTGATTATGCTTTTCAAGTTCTAAAACATACACGAGCAAAGTGGAATGGATTTTTTTTTTTTTTTTTTTTTTTTTTTTTTTTTTTTGCAAAACGTTGTATGAAAGGCTTCAAATTTTACAGAAGATGAGGACCAGAGCAGGTTTATTTCTTGTGTTTTTTTGGCTTATTTGTAATATGGTTTGTTATGTACATTTCACCATGACTGCACTAAAATCTTACACAAGTAGGCATTTTCAGGTCCTTGAAAAGCAGATATATTATAATGTAATGAAATCTTGAGTTTGTGAGAATTCCTCACATTGGTCACTCCAATGAGAATTATAAGGCATTTTTAATAAAGGTCTAAGCTGTGTGCTGAAAAATTACAGTAGACAATTTCAAAATGCATCCTACAAATGAAGAAATATCCTAACCTCAGGAAGTAACTACAACTATTACTGCACTACACATTAACTTTTTTTGTTTCAAAAATCACATTTAAAGAAACACCTACATTATTTTTCAGTAATGTTTTTGAGGCACTGGCGTTGATTAACAGAATTATTTGCTGCTGTTTCAGCTGTTGGATCTACAAGTATAACTACAGATTTGCATTACTAATAGTAAAATAAGGTGGGGTGTTTTTTTAAGTTTACAAAAAATAAAATAAAAAATTACGAAATTGCGAAAAAGCAGATTGCACCACTTGGGTGAACAAGTGGGGGAAAATTCATTATTTCTAAACACTTCCTTTAATGACACCCTTTGTCTTTATGGCAAGTTTGAGTTTTCACTTGGCATTTTCCATTTTATATTCATGTATAGTGGGGATGCTGTGTGCAGCAATCAGCATAGGGGGTGGGGGTGGGGCGGAATTCTTGAAGCATAGATAATTTTGCTACTGTATCAAAAAGCTGTTGAAATTTCCCTTCGCAGAACATTTAAGGCTTTAGGCACAAGGGAAAATATTCACGCTTCTTGCTTCGCCAGGGCTTCTGCCTCCTAGAACAACAACAATAACAACAACGTCAGAAATAAACAAAATGCAAGGGTGTTATTACTATTAAAACAAAACAATGGCAACTTGGACATGTGTGTTTGTTTTGATGACAGACAAGAAAGGAAAAATTGTGGCGCTACTTGGGCAAATAACAAAGCCACATTGTGCAAATGGCAGAATTCCCACTGATCTCAGCTTATCACTCACAGGCCCAAGGAGACACTGTGTGCTAGCATAGGACATAAAAGGCAGGTTAGCTCAAACCACGGCTGGAACTGCATAGTCTTGCCCCTTTCACACTGGTTCTGTTGCTCATTGCTGCTTCTGCCTTCTGCAACAACAGCGGGCAGGGAGTGGCTGGCAGTAGGCGGCCATGGAACCAGTGGGAAAGGGCAAGATGGCAGGGCTTCAACTAGTACTCAGCCATGCAATCCTAACCATATCTGCTCAGAAGCAAGCCCCACTGAATTCAATTGGGCTTACGCCCAGAGATGTGGGGTTAGGATCACAGCCCAAGTCACTTAAATGCCTGCAAGTTCATGTTTCAAGGTGGGCTCAGAGCATACAGTGGTGCCCCGCAAGACGAACGCCTCGCAAGACGGAAAACCCACTAGACGAAAGGGTTTTCCGTTTTGGAGGTGCTTCGCAAAACGAATTTCCCTATGGGCTTGCTTCGCAAGACGAAAATGTCTTGGAGTTCCTGCGGGGTTTTTTCCCTTTTTTCCCCCTTTTCCTAAGCCCTAAGCTGCTTATCAGCTGATCCGCTGATAAGCTGGTTATCAGCTGATCCGCTAAAAGCCGCTAAACCGCTAATAGCACTAATCCGCTAAGCTGTCAATGGGCTTGCTTCGCAAGACAAAAAACCGCTATACGAAGAGCCTCACGGAACGGATTAATTTCGTCTTGCGAGGCACTAATGTATCTGAATAGAGGCTGATCTATTAGGGTAGACAGGATACTGCCCCACCAACTGCAGTCCTTCTTACTTACAGGCCAAGCCAGGGGTGGTCCTGCCTGACATCTTCCTCCTCCTTAGTCTTGGTCTTCCACTTGCTTCCAGAGCTCAGCAGGGAGGAGGAGGATGGGTACAAAGCTAAAATTGGTGGACTCTGGCTATCATTGGTTCTAGCTCTACCTACCTTCCTACCGCCCTACTAGTCCCAAAAGGAACCAGCACCCCTGGAAGAATCTGTTCCAATGTCTCTTTATCCTACATCTGTCAAAAGTTTTAAGTTGCATTCTAATTTGTGCAACAGCTAACCTAGAAAGTCCTCCCTAGAGATGCTCAACAGCTACATTCCTATGTGTTTCCTGGATTGTGAACTCCATTTTTTGCTGTTGTTGGTGATGAGTTTTTAAACCAGCACATTTCTAGATGTTTCCATTTTAGAAACCTTGATTTTTTATTTTGCACTAAGTTGTTGCTTTGGGTATGCTTTAAACAAATATGTGTGGGTGTGGGTGGGTGTGGGTGTGGGTTTGTTTAAAAAACAACCACCCAGGTTTTCAGCACATACAGTATGTACTTAGCAGGGCCAATCCTGGCTCTCAGGTGTGTTTGCAAGGACATCACATGAACATTTTTTGTGTATACTCAAATCCTGCAATCAGCAATTCAGTAGCTAGGTTTTGAAAAGTCAAGGTATATCCCCCAGAGTTTCTTTTCAGGGAAACTGGTGTGTGTCTCTCTGTGTGCAAGAGATATAACCAAAACACACACATACACAAAAAGCAATGGTTCACAATACAAATGCTAAATATTTTCAAATCCTCCCCCTTTTAAATTCAAGGAGTCAATAAGCATGACAGCTAATAACCTTAAGAACAATAACCTTAAGAACCAATTACAGATAGGTAGCCGTGTTGGTCTGCCATAGTCAAAACAAAACAAATTCCTTCCAGTAGCACCTTAAAGACCAACTAAGTCAGTTCTTGGTATGAGCTTTCGTGTGCATGCACACTTCTTCAGATACACTGAAACAGAAGTTTCCAGACCCTTCTATATAGTGAGAAGGTGGGGAGGGGTATTACTCAGAAGGGTGGTGGGAATGGGTGATTGGCAGATAGCTGTGATGAGCCTGTTGACGACTCTTAACGACTGCAATAGGTCTTACAGGAAAAAGCAAGGGGTGAAAAGGTGAAAAATGGCTTTGTCGTGTATAATGAGATAAGAATCCAAGGTCTTTGTTCAGACCAGGTTTCTCCATGGTTTTAAGTTTGGTGATAAGTTGTAATTCAGCAGCTTCTCTTTCCAGTCTATTTCTGAAATTCCTTTGTAGTAAAACAGCTGGACACATGGTCAACAGACCCTGAACACCTTCCACCAGAAATTCAATGATTTTCACCCCACAATCAACCTAACAATGAATCAATCTATGCAAGAAATACATTTTTTGGACACTACTATAAAAATACAGGATGGGCACATAGACACCACCTTATACCGTAAACCAACTGACCGACAAACATATCTACATGCCTCTAGCTACCATCCCAAACATACCAAACAGTCCATTGTATATAGCCAGGCACTACGTTACAGCCGCATCTGTTCCAATTCTACAGACAGAGACTCTCACCTAAGAGATCTACAGCAAACCTTTTTAGAACTAAAATACCCAACAGATGAAGTTAGACAACAGATCAACAGAGCCAGACTGATACCCAGAGAGAACTTGCTGCAAGACAGACCCAAAAAAGAAAATAACAGAACACCTCTAGTCATCACATACAGCTCCCAAGTTAAAACAGTACAACGCATCATCAGAGATCTGCAACCTCTCCTGGACAATGACAGTTCTCTTTCTCAAGCTCTGGGAGGAAGACCTTTCATTGCCTACAGACAGCCACCCAGTCTTAAACAACTCCTAACCCACAATAATACTACAACCAGACCTAACACGGACACTGGCACCAGAGCCTGCAATAAACCCAGATGCCAACTTTGCTGCCACATACACCCGGACAACACCATTACTGGCCCCAACAACATCACACATACCATCTCAGGACTATTTAATTGCTCATCGTCTAACATTGTGTATGCCATAAAATGCCAACAGTGTCCTTCAGCTCTCTATATTGGACAAACAGGCCAGACCTTACGCCAAAGAATAAACGGACATAAATCGGACATCAGGAATCACAAGACAGAGAAACCAGTAGGAGAACACTTCAATCTCCCAGGACATTCTATACAAGATCTCAAAGTAGCTGTTTTACTACAAAGGAATTTCAGAAATAGACTAGAAAGAGAAGCTGCTGAATTACAACTTATCACCAAACTTAAAACCATGGAGAAATCTGGTCTGAACAAAGACCTTGGATTCTTATCTCATTATACACGACAAAGCCATTTTTCACCTTTTCACCCCTTGCTTTTTCCTGTAAGACCTATTCCAGTCGTTAAGAGTCGTCAACAGGCTCATCACAGCTATCTGCCCATTCCCACCACCCTTCTGAGTAATACCCCTCCCCACCTTCTCACTATATAGAAGGGTCTGGAAACTTCTGTTTCAGTGTATCTGAAGAAGTATGCATGCACACGAAAGCTCATACCAAGAACTGACTTAGTTGGTCTTTAAGGTGCTACTTAAGAACCAACTTATCAGATCAAAAGGTGGGCTGGAGAGAAAATGTAGCACTGTGAACACTTGATAGCGAATCAATTACTCTTCAAACGTGTTTACATAGAAGAATGCTAGCAGGCAAGCTAGTCCTATCTCATCTGATTGAAATCAGAAAAGAATTTTCCAATTTCAAGAGCTCTCACAGGAATCCAGTGCTTAACTAACCTAGACAGCTACGCAAAACAAGTCTGTAAACTACCTAAGGCAAAAGTCTATTACAAAGAGACAGCATGTTCCAAGAATGTTCAGATATTTCACAGATAACATTCACCTTTACAATAAACGCTTTAGCAAGTTCTGATTTTTAAGGACTCCCTCTTCTGTCCCCGCTTGTGGATTGTTTCCCTACCCACCTCCTCTCTTTCCTACACATTATGGTAAGCACAGGATTTAAGCAGTCTACTTTCTGCCAGAAAAAGCAGCCAACCTGGATCAAGGCTAAGGTTGGGGGAGGGGAGGTTTAACCCTTTCCTCCCTGCAATACTGCCCCATCAAGGGTATACCAGCAATACACAGCACCATTGGGGCAATTATCAGCACCTCCCCCCCCCTCTCTCTCTCTCTCTCTGTGTGTGTGTGTGTGTGTGTGTGTGTGTGTGTTGGAGGTGGGATGATTTTCAGTGGGACAATAGTGCAGAGGGTTAGGTGCCCCCAATGCTGCAGTCATTATCTGGATAGTGATGCTCCATAGATGCTTTCTGCAAAAGCACGTAGCTTGAGTTTCTGAAAACAAGTAGAAATCTTCCTTTAGAACTGTTACGATGTTTTACTAAAGAATGAAAATATTTATGCAAATACCTGGGGAAAAATAAGCAGGCATCAAGATGAAATTATACGTACCTTGGAACCAGGTGGGGCAGTCAAGCCTAAAAAGGCATATACCGCATTATTCTCTCTAGCTTCGAAGAAATCGTCATAGTTCTTTCAGATTAAAAAAAAGCAGAAAGAGAATCAACATTCCAGCAATAACAATCCAGTTAGAATGGCTCATCCAAGGGTCACCAACATGGCACCCTTGGGCACAGTAGAGCCCATTGAAGTCTTCCCCTCGCACTTGCAAAAACCATTCTCACTCAATGCCCCCTTGGTTGTGAAGACAGTTATCTTCCTCTCCATTGAAAAGTTTAAGAAGTTGGAAATGTGACACTCCTTCCCACTTCCTTTTTCAACTCTACATCCTTTTCAAGACTCAGATTAATTCTACTGGTTCCAATGTTTACACTTTGGAAAAGCAAAATGTTTGTTCTCTCCCCCCTCCCAACTCTCTCAGGGAGGGGCTGATCTGGGGAGTAACCAGAAGGCGCTCACCCCAAAATCTAAAAAGGCTGGTGAACCCTGGGCTAGTCTTTCAGATATGGTAGGTGGGAGCTCATGCAGGGAGAAGTGTTCTCTAAGATAACTAGGCCCCAAGTTATGAAGGACACAGTATCTTGTTCTTCATTAGCTGCATTTGCAGGTGGGGTTGATTGAGTTGCTTCCCCCCTTCCTTCAAGAAAGAACACTCTACTCCCACTGCCAGTTGCCCTAGGACCACAAAACAAAAATGAGGCATACTCTGGCCTGTGCCATCAGCCAAGGCCCCAAAGGCTGCTGGGAGCTGCACTCCATGCCTCCTGGAAAAAGCATCATGTTAAACAAGAGACCAACTAGTTCTTACTGGTCAATAAAGGAGAAGCTGCTAGCTTTCCTTTTCCCACCTCATTCCTTTTTCTTTCTTCCTTTTTTATCATGCCTTCAAGAGGCTGTCTTATCTTTTAATATATGTGCAGTGCTTAGAACATTTTGGTGCTTTTAATATTTCCCCTCTAAATTTCTTCCTTGGAACTCAAGGCAACATATATGGACTCTCAAGTCAGTCTCCCAATTTGGACACTGACTAGATCCCAACCCACTCAGTTTCAGCAAGTTATATCAACTAACTTTTTTGACCACACCCTGAGATCTTGTAAGAACAGACCAAAGGCCTAACTAGTTCAGCTTTCTGTTCTCATCACAGCCAGATGCCTCCAGGAAGTTTGTTGGAACCTACCTGCCTATTAACATCATTTTCATAGACTTAATTCCATGCTCCCCCAATACAGGAAGCAATGCCACCCATTGCTCAAATGAGGGCCTTTGGGGTGATGGCCCCATAGTGGTTGAATGCTCTCCCCTTAGGCAACTTAGTTATATACGTCTGGCATTCAGAAATTGGTACAAAACTCACATGTCTGGAAAGGCTTTAGAATCATAGGAGCCAACAGGGGCCAAGGGATCTTCAACCCCCGCCCCAAATAAAATATTTGAGTGGGCTCCCCCCCCCCCCAGTTGATGGGCATTGCCAATTAAATGGCACCCATGCACTGCGTCATGTGATTGATTATACGGGGCGAGCTTACCAAGAGACCACCTCCCATATTTTATTCAAGTTGGTACCCCCGTTTGGAGTGACAATGAGTTGGATTTATTGATGTATTTATTGATGTATTTCAACATCACAGGATTGCTAGTTTCAATTAGCCTCAGGAGAAAGTTATATTTGTATACCTCAGGTTACATACGCTTCAGGTTACATACACTTCAGGTTACAGACTTTGCTAACCCATAAACAGTACCTAAGGTTAAGAACTTTGCTTCAGGATGAGAACAGAAATCTTGCTCCAGTGGCGCGGCAACAGCAGCAGCAGGAGGCTGCATTAGCTAAAGTGGTGCTTCAGGTTAAGAACAGTTTCAGGTTAAGAACGGACCTCCAGAACGAATTAAGTACTTAACCCAAGGTACCACTGTACTGCCTATGCAAATGTAACCTAGCCAAGATTTTTTAAAAAACTTGGGGTGTGGTTTTTTGGGATGTGATTGAACAGTTTTTTATTGTAACATATACACTACTCTTTTATTATTGGTGCTGTTATGAAATCATTCTCACAATTGCTGATTTTATGATGTATTGCTGTTTTCATTGATAAACGCTACACACCGCTATTGTAAGCATAATTTTTTTGTGGAAAGACATCATACAAATAAAGTGAAGATGATATCTTACTGTTTTTTATGATCCCCCCACCTTTTTAATTGCTAAGTTGCATTTTTATAAACCACTTTGAGCGTATAAAAAAGCAGGACAGTTTTTAAAGTGTGTGTGTGTGTGTAATAGTAATTATATTCTATTTCTTACCCACCCTTCATAAGAAGAGCTTCCTTGAAAAGTTGTCGTATCTAGTGCGGGCTGGGAATTAGAATGCCTGGCAATCGTCTAGCTCCCAAATACAGCATTAAGCTCCAAAATTTCTAACATTAACAATGTATAGCTTGAACATGGGGCCAAGACAGTAGGTCTCAGTATCCATGGCAACAGCAATACATGCATCTTTAAACTCCTACTCTGTTTCTTCCTCCTCCAGGTTCTAAAAGGACTGGATAATTGCCCGCTAGGCCAAGAGGCACAACATCTGATACTTGCAGAAGACACAGGTGTGTCCCCCCCCCCCCCCGCCCAACTGACACCCTGGAAGATGCCAACAGTGAGCATCTCATTTCTTGCTATCAAGTTGTACTACAGAAATGAGAGGCCATGCATCTTTCTGTAACTTGTCTGCACTTGTAATGAATCAGTCTTTTAGTGTAGCACGCTCCCCTATTCTCTGGGTAGCCACCTTCACTGTACTGTTTTCAACATCTTCTGAAATCTACCCAATAATTGTTTTTAAAACTGCCAGTTTTTAAAACTGTAAACCAGTTAGAGGATTTGTATTTTTTTAAAAAATTAGGTGGTGTATAAATCATTAAAAAAAACCAAACCCAAACCATCAAATCACTATCTTATCTTTTGAAGCAGTACTCTTTAATAATCAGCATCCTATTTAAAAATGAAAAATTTGAATAAGAACATGGGAGGAGATTGATGCTGCAATCCTGTACAGATTTGCCTGGAGTGAATGGAAATTATTTCTGAGCAGGCATTGCACAGGATGACACCGGTAAATCCCAAAGCTTTCTGTGTCTTGAATGATGGAAATCTAAGTTAACTCAAACAGGAAGCCAAAGGCAAAAGGGGAAGCTACACATTTCCACATTTTAGTGGGACTGGATCCAATTTGCACCAGGGAAAGTTCAAGCGTGTTCACTGCTTAAGCAAATACAGTATAATGTATTTTGGTAAGGCAGAGTTGCTGTTTTTAAGTGACAGCTGGTGCTCTGACCCCTGGAAGGGAAAGGATAATGAAAAATAGACCACCCAGATACACCATTTCCTTTCAATTATTATTATTAATTAACCATCATCAGTGACACAGAACAGATTGCTGGATTCAGTCAGGTTGACTCTATACTGCCAAGTGTGACAGAGGAAACCAGTAATTTTGCAACTGCAGTTGAGAAAATACTAGTGTTTAACGGAGCCAGCAGGAGGTGTTTCAATTCCCCCTGTGATGTAATCAGCCTAGCTCTTTAATGCAAAGCCTCTCCCACCAAAGGTCACAGATCTCGGGCAGGTCACATGGGAGAACCAAAGTGAAGTTAGCCAAGGAGCTGCCATTGAGGGCAAAACATTTTGCATGTCTTTAAGTCATAAAGGCCAGGCACCTAAAGCAGAGTCTCGTCTTATGAGTATCAAGGGAATAACACAGAAAGCTCCAGATCAGCCACAATAAAACAGGAGAAAGGGGTTAGAATATGAGCATACTGCATGGTTTTTACACACTGGGCAACTTATTACATGGTTTTAACTCCTCAAAAGGTTCCAACTCCTCAAAAGATTCCATCAATAGTGTCTCTGAAAATTTTTACATATCATTTGGGAAGACAGGCAAACTAATGCCAGTGTACTGGATGAAGCAAAGATCACCAGTGTCAAATCAATGATTCTTCAATATCAACTTCGTTGGACTGGTCATGTTGTTCAGATGCCTGATTATCATCTTCCAAAGCAACTACTCTATCCCAACTTAAGAATGGAAAGCGAAATACCGGTGGATAACACAAGAGGTTTAAAGACTTTCTCAAGGCAAATCTTTAAAAATGTGCTATTAAAAAAAAAGGTAAAGGGACCCCTGACCATTAGGTCCAGTCGTGGCCGACTCTGGGGTTGTGGTACTCATCTCACTTTATTGGCCGAGGGAGCCGGCATACAGCTTCCGGGTCAGGTGGCCAGCATGACTAAGCCACTTCTGGCGAACCAGAGCAGTGCACAGAAACGCCATTTACCTTCCCGCCAGTGCGGTACCTATTTATCTAGTTGCACTTTGATGTGCTTTCGAACTGCTAGGTTGACAGAAGCAGGGACCAAGCAATGGGAGCTCACCCTGTCGCGGGGATTCGAACTGCTGACCTTCTGATCGGCAAGTCATAGGCTCTGTGGTTTAACCCACAGCGCCACCTGCGTCCCACTAAAAAATGTGCTATAAACACCAACAATTGAGAAAACACTGGACTGCCAGCGCTCCAAATGGAGAACAGCCTTTAACAAAGGTGTTTGAAGACGCTCAAACTCAGGACAAAAGGGAGAAATGTGTTAAGAGGAAGGCACGCTTGGCAAATCCTCACCGTGATCAACTCCTGCCCGGAAACCTATGGCCCCACTGTGGAAGGACGTGTGGATCCAGAATTGTCCTCCACAGTCACTTAGGGACTCACTGTTAAGACCGTGTTCATGGAAGACATGGAAGAATCTTACTTGGCTACAAGTGATCGCCAAAGAAGAAGACATGATTTTAAATTTAATCAAAAAACCTTTGCCGGTCTAGGGAGATTGGCAGGCTTTTAAACCTGTTTGTAAGTGTTATATTTGTAACCATTTATATATGAAGCTATGGGACGTGGGTGGCGCTGTGGGTTAAACCACAGAGCCTAGGACATGCTGATCAGAAGGTTGGTGGTTCAAATCCCCGTGACGGGGTGAGCTCCTGTTGCTCAGTCCCTGCTCCTGCCAACCTAGCAGTTTGAAAGCACGTCAAAGTGCAAGTAGATAAATAGGTACCGCTCTGGCGGGAAGGTAAACAGCGTTTCCGTGCACTGCTCTGGTTCGCCAGAAGCGGCTTAGTCATGCTGTCCACATGATCCGGAAGCTGTACGCCAGCTCCCTCAGCCAATAAAGCAAGATGAGCGCCACAACCCCAGAGTCGGTCACGACTGGACCTAATGGTCAGGGGCCCCTTTACCTTTACCTTATATATGAAGCTGTTTTATGCTGAGTCAGATCATTGGTCTATGTAGCTCAGCATTGTTTACACTGACTACTAGAGACGCCAGGGAGTGAACCTGGGGCTTTCTGTGTGCAAAGCAGATCCTCTACGACAGAGCTACAGCCCTTCGCCAAACTTTTAATACAAAGTACAAAAAAGGGAGGACAAGAAAAAGAAACTGCTGCCCCCTGTCACAATATCCCCCCACCCCAAACCGAAATTTGGCTCCTGAAAATTGGATGTTCACTTTTGGACTAGGATGGAGGATTTCTTCTCAGCCCTAATTTCAAGGCTTGCACAGGAGAATTTCCCACTGTATCCTTCCAAAAGGCAGGTAAGAGAGGCCTGGTTCTCACCCCAAGGTACCGGCCATCATTGAAGATTCGTGGAGGCAAAGGATTCCCACTGGTCGGCCGGCAGTTTTCGGGGATGTTCTCCCGCATCCATTTGCGGTTCTCTTCATTGGCCGCGATGTCCTTCTCCTCATACTCTATCTTGTTGACTTCCAAAAAGCCACACACGTCCTGCTGTTGCTTTTTAATCTGGAACAATATATATATATATATAGGAATCAGGTGGGAATAGAAATTTAGTAATAACAGGATCAAATCTCATGGATCAGGGTAAGCCGGGGGGGGGGGGGAGAGAGGTATGTCTTTACAAGACATTCTGAAGCAACTGATGGATGATGTTTCATGTGCAACGGAAGGAAGTGCCTCACAATGCAGGGGCAATGGTAGGAAATGCCCATTTTTGGTTTACCGCCCTGTAATACTCTGTAGTGTTTACCATAAGTAAAATCTCTCCAGGCAATCTAAGTGATTTTGCAAGTCTATACAGAAGGAAAGGCAGTCTTTCAGATAACCTGGTCTCAAGTCGTTCAGGGCTTTATATATTAGTAACAATATACTGAACATGTCCCTGTAACTGATTGTCAGGCAGTGAAGTTCCCTCAGCGCAGGTGCAATAATGTACATGACTGGGTGCTACAATCAACATCATGGCCACAAGGTTCTCACCAGCTACACCTTATGGACCAGACTCAAGGGAAGCCCCCCCCCCCAAAGAAGGCATTACAGCAGTCCAATTGTGAAGTTATCAGTGCATGAATCCCAGTGGCCAAGCTCTCCCTGTCCAGGAAAGGGCATATTTGGCATACCAAGCTAAGCTGGTGACCAGCAACCAAATTGCTGTTATGGGTGGGACTACAAAGAGGTTCTCCAAGGCCAATCATAATGCACAGGCAGGTTTCTACTAATAAACAAAGTGAACTACTCCTGGCCTACGGGAGCATCTAACCATGGTTACTACCATTTCTCACCCAAATGTAACCTACATTATTTATTCACTCGTGGCTGGATAATATCCTGGGTTGTTGGCATCCATCTGTCTTGAGAGACAATGGAGGACACACTCCTTTACAGAAAGGGCCAAAAGCTCAGTAGTTGAACATCTACTCTGCATGCAAAAGATCCCAGATTCAGTCTCTGGAATCTCCAGGTAGGGACAGGAGAGCTGCTGCCCGTCAGTGTAAACAATACTGGGCTAGATGGACCAGTGGCCTTACTCAGTATAAAGACAGATTCCTATGTTGGTATAATGAAACTGTAGGATTCAGGCAGCACATCTGTCCATCTCCAGATAACTACTGTCACTAGAAAATAAGCTTAAAAAGAGGCTGGCTTTAAGCTAATGAGACTACTGTTAAGAAAAGCAGCACTACAAACACTGTGTTACTTCCGATTCAGGCCAGATGCTGGACTCTTCAAACAGCTTTCCCATATTTGGACAAGTAAAAACACCCAAATCCTCCACTGAGCAGATGTGAGGTCAGAAGATAGGCAGACAAGCTCCAAATATGGTAGCTAAGCTCCTTGGCATGCTGCAGTATAGAGGCTGAAAGGGGAAGCAAGAGGGAGAAATACAAGTTGATTCTCACGTCTGAAGCTTCTGGTAGGATGCTCATTCAGCTACGTACACTGCAGTGACATGAAGGATGAAGGCAGAGGCATGGTCTACACATGCAGCAGAACAGGATGGGGAAATGGACTAGACTAATTGAGACTGCAAGTCTGAATGTTGCCTTGGCATTACAGCTCCTTCCTTGCAAATAGAAAACCAGCACAACAGGCAAAGGGCTTGGCTAGAATGACCTCTCTGAGGTCCTAGTTTTCTCTCTGCTAGGAGGTATTTGTTGACAGGGCTACAGCCATTCTACCACCTCATTCTGCTGCATGTGCAGAGCAAGCCCAACAGACAATATTCTCTAAGCCAACCTTCACCAGCCTCCTAACATGCCTGCACACAATTCCTTGTCACCTATGGCTATCAAGGTGGTGCTATACTGCAAGGCTGCCTTAACTAATCCTCATAGTTGTTGTTTTTTTAGGGTTTTTTGCTGAAAGGAAATACGAATGTACAGGGTCATGCAAGCAAGGGGATGTAACTTGTACTGTCAAAGAACAGACATAGAGGAGAAAATTGAAACAGACTTTTAAAGAGAAAACAGAAACGAAAACCACACCTTTTGACAAGGGTCTGTGTGGATGGCCAGTCACACCGTGGATACTTTCAAAATTAATTAAACAATCCAGAAATGATTCTGCTCTCTGGAATAAGCTTGCCTCAAGCCAGGAACTGCTCTGTGTTTTACAGAAACACTGTGTAGTCAGTACTCTAGCTCACACTCTTCTCTAATTAATAAAGCAGCAAGCCAGCGGTACAGAGCCGAAAATTTTCTGAATTATTTTCCAGGGCTTTCTGTATCCTAAGCTCATTAGTAACAACAAATAGATGGCAATTACAAATAAAATATTTGGAATGCTTGACTATTTCAAAGGTTGGTTTTTTTAAAGCTTTGCTTACTAAACGTAAGAGTAATAAACATGCTAAAATGAGATCACTCTCTAGAGAATGGGGAAAACCCACACAACAACCTAGTTCAACTTGCTGTCTGCCTTTTTAAAATATGTATTTGGCAAAATGTCCTTCCAGTGGAGTGGGGGAGGGGAGGGCTTTAAGTCTCCACAGGATCGCTTCTAGAGTGCCAATCAGCTATAGAGCAGGCACAAGACAGAATGATTCTTGAACACTGTCAGACCAACAGCAAGACAGAATGGAAAAAGAAATTTATGTCACACAGTGAACTCGGGAATAATGGTGGGTAAAGGTAAAGGGACCGCTGACCATTAGGTCCAGTTGTGGATGACTCTGGGGTTGTGGTGCTCATCTCGCTTTATTGGCCGAGGGAGCCAGTGTACAGCTTCCGGGTCATGTGGCCAGCATGACTAAGCAGCTTCTGGTGAACCAGAGCAGCTCACGGAAACGCCATTTACCTTCCCGCCAGAGCGGTACCTATTTATCTACTTGCACTTTGATGTGCTTTCGAACTGCTAGGTTGGCAGGAGCAGGGACCGAGCAACGGGAGCACACCCCGTCGCGGGGATTCGAACCGCCAACCTTCTGTTCGGCAAGTCCTAGGCTCTGTGGTTTAACCCACAGTGCCACCTGCGTGCCACAGCGCCAGGTAGGGCAAAAGGCAAGGAGCCCGGCAGTAGGGGGAGTCTCCATGCTCCTACCTACTGAGGGTGACACTGAGGATAAGGGGGAATAATAAGCTGGCAGCCAGTACTGTCTCTTGGACTGGATATAAGACGGCAGGCTGGCACCCCATCTGCCCTAAAAGGATGTGCTCATAGCTCAGGTAAAAGTCACAGAAGTGTGCAGTAACAAAAGGGTCTGAAAAGCCAGGAAGCACAATTAAGCTATTTTGGGTAGGCCTATCAGCAGCCCTGTTTCCTGAGGAACGCTTAGGAGAGCTGCAGACTGAAAAGCCAGAACAAATAAATTCGCCCCAGCTTTGCCCTCATTTCAGATCAGCGGGGCAGGGTTCAGGATCAAGTGCAGCCAGGTCTCTGCTGGGCCTACTCTGCCTAGGGCTAGCTCAACCTGTCCCAGCTACAAGTTATCCTTTGTTCTGCTTGCTTTACCTAAATACCACAAACAAACAAAGTATCTTGGCGCTAATCATCACACATGCATAAAAACAAGACAAAAGTCATTTAACCTCTGGGCAGCGATTCACAAATAACTGACAGACTGAGCAAGACACATCAGAAGCAGGCATTTGAAACAAATTGCTGGCTTGATATTGTATTAATTAGGCAACATATTCCCCAACCAAGGCACAGATGCACTAAACATCCTGTTTCTTGCAGGAGCAAGGCACCCTCAATAGTGCCTCTCTGGCTGAAGACAAAGATTGGCTAGGGATACATGGTGCAAGGTAAGCTGGTCCCAGACTGTGTATTAAGATGAAGAATTTGACTTTGTAGCCTATAGACAGCTAGTACAGATCCTTTGTGTGTTACTCAAAGGAGAATGTCTTCCTGACCCCAACCATCTCACATCCTGCAGCAAAAGAAAACCCACACTTTGGAAACAAATATATGGGTTCATTACCCAACTGACGGTAAGCCCCCTCAGCACCCTCACAGAACTACAATTCCCAAGGTTTCCGTGGAGAGGGTTAGTTTTCAATATGAGCGGTACCAAAAGGTGTATTTTTTAAAAACAACAACCACCAGGAATGACACTCATTGTTTCTGGCATGCCACTAAGTTGTACAGGGCATCCTTGGTGCCAGCCCACAGGATCTGTCCATTCAAATTGCCTGAACTGCTGTTGATAAAACTCAGAAGAAGAGAGCCGCTTTTCAGTGGAGCGATAACAAGGGAGAGATGGGCTGCTGCCAAGTCAAATTAATTTATCCACAGGGAACTAAGCCAATCTGGAGGTCCTAACTGCATGTCGTTTTGACATTCCAGAGAACACCAGGAATGCGCATACCATTCCAATTTGAAAGAGCACCCTGTGAAAGTACCCAGCTGAGAACAACAGTTGTGCTTTCAGAGTCTAAAAGGAACACAAAACCAGCCAAGAAGTTAACCTGCATGCCACAAACAAACAAAGCCAAGAACTTTTATTTCTAAAGGGCACAGAATTTCCTAGCATTACTGTAAACAAAATAAAAGGAAACTCTGAAGCAACTGGAATTTGATGTGGCTGCTTGAGTCTAGCTGGGCTTTTCGGCTTTTCACTTTTTGAAAAGGCAACTTTTTTTCACTTTCTGGAAAAGTCGGGAACCTTTATCAAGCCAAGGCTCCATTCATTTCTGGGAAATCTTCTGGGGGCCACGTGCTTATAGTGTGCAGGGCCAGAGACAGAAGTGAACAGAGTAACACATGCAAATTTTAGCTTTGTATGGGAGGCTTGGCTTCCTACAGTAGCCTATAAACACTCACAAACCCATCTCTCTCCAGGGAAGCAAGAGGCAGTTCCAGAGTTCAAAGACCCATCCTGCCTGGCAAAGGCACACAAGAAGGATGCAAAGCAGGGCGAGTGAGAGTGTGACCCAGAGAAAGGAGGGGTGGCTGGGGACCTGGTAAGAATCCCAAAGGCCAGGAAGAGAGACCTAGAGGGCTGAGCTTTTGGAAAATTTTGCTGGCCCGGGTACATGCCTGCTCCTCCTTTCCTATCAGCTTGTATATTTGTAAATCAAATGAGATAAACATAGCACAAATCTCCAAAACTTCCTCCTTACAAAGAAACTGATCCTGTAAAAATGATATGGGGCACACAAACAAATCCTCCAGAAGACTAGATATGTTACCCTATTGAACCAAAAAAAAAGATCAACCAAGGTATTCCAAGCCTACAAAGTCATTCAACTGAGACAGTTGCTTCCTTTTGTCCTCAATGAAACATAAAGGGCTTGGGTTCAGACATAGCTTGTGGAGGACATGAATATACCCAATTTGCCCTTAGGGATTTTTTGGTAAAGCAACCAACCCTTCAGTTAAAGCTGTTGGAAGAGATGACTCAAACAAGGTAAATGCATAACCTGGTTATAGACAAGTCATTGTTTAGCTACACAGTGGCACCTTGGGTTACAGACGCTTCAGGTTACAGGTTACAGGTTAAAGACGCTTCAGGTTACAGGCTCCGCTAACCCAGAAATAGTACCTCGGGTTAAGAACTTTGCTTCAGGATGAGAACAGCAGGCAGCAGGAGGCCCCATTAGCTAAAGTGGTACCTCAGGTTAAGAACAGTTTCAGTTTAAGAATGGACCTCCAGAACGAATTAAGTTCTTAACCCAAGGTACCACTGTAGTGTGAACAAGATCATAAAGCAAGGGCTGGTGAAACTGAGCCCCTCTGAATGTTGCTTAACTAGAATTCACAACATCTCCTGTTACTGGTTATGCTGACTAGGGATTGTGGCAGTTGGAGTCCAACACTATTGGGGGGGGGTGTCAAAGGCTCCCCACTCCTGCCTGAAAGACTACCAGCTTTACTGCTACAGAAACTTTTGTTAGCTACAGACTACTTCACCAGTTGCATATTGTGATACATTAGTAAACAAGCTCATCTCACAAGAAGTTTGGCAACCTTTAAGTGCCAAACGGTGCCACAAGATTTAGAGTATTTAGATGTAGAGTTTCCTGAAGGCTACATAAACATAACACCCTGGAATCTTACAGCTCACTCTTCTTCCTTAAAAAGAACATTAATAAACACAAGCTGGTTTTTTCCTCTGCCACTGCCATTTCCAGATACTCAGGTTGCACAAACCTTGACAACATTCCACTGAGAGAAGCAAGAGGTAAACTTGCAATAAATCAAGAGACAGGACTCATTGATGGAAGCAAAATGCCATCTTGGCTTTGACTTTTTTCACTTTCTATTTCAGTAGCAAACCAGAGTCAGAAGTGATTCAAAAGCAGATCAAAGGTGCTCTTCAATTATCAACCCTACAGATTAACCTCCTCACCAAATCTATCAATCATTTAATGCTTTAGTTTATTAATCTGCCAAAGAAAACTATTTAAAAACTTGTGGCCAAGTTTTCTCTCTCTTGAATGTGCAGAATGAAAGACATAGAGCCAGTTCACACCTAATGCTAAACCAAACTATGTCTTCAGGAGAATGCACAAACAAGTACCATAGGTTCCTCAACAGATCATGGTCACCATGCTCCTCCCCCAATCCTCCCGCTGCTGCTGTGCTAAGCCATGATTTGGTTTAGCCTGTCATCTGAACTTGGGTTTATGGTTTGTCTTGCTCCACTAGCAGCAGCAACAGGGCTGAAGAGAAGCAAAGAGATGTCATTCTCTGCCCCAGGAGCCAGTGCTTTTGGGCTAAATCACAGCTTGGCTTAATGCTCCATTTGAACCAACTTACTATGGTTTGGAGCTCTGTGGAATAGTCTGTGAGAAGGAGCACACGTTGTTTGGAAAAGAAAAGCAGGCAAGAATTTCTAAACTGTGGTTTGTGTTGTACATTTGGAAGCTGAAACTACAGTCTGGGTTCTAAGTTATGATTATTGCAGTCCATGGTTTAGTGTGATGTCTAAATTGAGACAATGCCACTCAGTGGTGCAGAGGCAGGTAGGGATGAGGTTCTGTCAATTATTTAACAACAGGGCAACAAGGCCAGCTCCTGGGGTGCTATTTGCTAATCTTCTGCATGCCAAATAAATAAGCTTTATTATGAGAGAAACCCATCAAGGAAACTAGGCACAAAAAGAGGTAGATTGGCATGGCATGCATGGATAAAAGGGAGGGCGTGGAGAAGGATTTCCAAAGTCCCAAGCAAAATGACACAAAACAGTGAACAAGCTTTTGAGTCCACCAGTATTCTTCATCAGGCTAGATGTTAAGCAAAGCAGGATTTGAGCAGAAAATGCTCAAAATGTGCAAAAAAACTCTAGCTTGGTGTTAAAGCCATAGTATGCACTGGCCAAACAAAATTCATGAAGGGGCGTGGCTATGGTTGTCACAGAGTGCCAGCGTTTACTACCACACCACTGATGTCACCACTTTAAGAAAACGGCCATGTGGACCTCACTCCTCAGTCTACCAAAGACTTCTAGCAATCCTGTTAATAGGGTGCTGAGTACCCTCAGCTGGTGCTGACATCTCTTCAGACCATAGGGCATTCAGGCACCATCAGGACATTTGCAGCAAAGAGCTCCAAGCACTTTCCCTGTTGCTCTGCATTGCATGAGGTCTGATAAAACATGACTATTTTTAGAAGTGGGTAATTACTGCTGAACTCTTGCTGCTTCTGCTGTCTCAGGCACTGGGGCTTTTTTGAGCCAAGAATCATACATGAAGTCATGTCACCTGCAAAAGCTTGTGCAGCTAGCAACAAAACATTCTGGGCAACTGGTGGACAATCAAAAAAGCACATGCATACAGTATATGTGTTTGATGGTGGCTTTGAAATGCATATGCAATGCACCAAAATGTTCAGGCAGGAGTTGTGCTGAAAGAATAAGAAAATACCCCCCCCCAAAAAAAAATCTCAAAAAATTAACTAGAAAAGATGTAATGGTTTCAGATGGTGAACTTTTTTTAGT
This sequence comes from Podarcis erhardii, assembly GCF_964252035.2. Lineage (NCBI taxonomy): Eukaryota > Metazoa > Chordata > Lepidosauria > Squamata > Lacertidae > Podarcis > Podarcis erhardii. The sequence goes on from NC_138504.1 coordinate 22,145,661, forward strand.
GAAAACTAAACACACCTCACCAAGTGTGAATTGCTAAGACTAGATACATTTAGGACTGATGATATGGACTAGCTTCAAGGTCACCAAGCCATTTCCTTCATGTGTGTGCCTTGAAGGCACATACAGGTAATATCACAAATGGTAATGACACATTTAAGCTACATGAGAATCAGCCTCTGTAAAGTTCTCATCCCACCATAGATAGGATAGTACAGAACCGGGATCTGGGACCTTCTGTAACGAAGCCACTGCTAAGCTACAGTGCTTCCCTCAGACCCAGACGCTTGGAGAACTTCATCAAAAAAAGAAGCTTTGAACGTGCAGGAAACCCCAGTACACTTGAAGAACCATATTAAGCAGCCCAGCTCCCCCAGACATTTCACCTTGCACATTGGACAAGCCTGTACATTGCTTCAAAGGATCCAGAATATTTACCTTCACTCTCCCTCTCCTCATGAGCTAAGCCAGAGCAGGGTCCAGTGGGAGAACTGGTGGAGGATTATCTGCCAGGCTGCAAAAAGGCCAGAAGTCTAATCAAGGGGAGATGGCATCAGGTGCATCGTGCAGTCACCAGGTGATGGAACAGGCTCTACTTGCATAAAACTACTTGGGATGCTTCCAGACAGAGATTTATTGCAGAATCAGTGTTACTTTGGCACAGAAGTTTTTTTGCACTGTCCACATGACATAATTCTCAACAAAATGCCAGTGCGCATTTAAACATAATAATAATATGGGTTTCTGTTTTATCACAGAGAATCCGTCAATAAAAAAAAAAAAGTCTTCTATATCTGCAGTCACTGCTGGAGTGGAAGTTTGCTAGTGCATTTGGGGGAGAGGGGAGAGTCTCTGTCTTATCTGTTGTGGCATTTTGTGGGCAGTCTCTGTCACTTCGCCTCTACATCCATTTGCTCCTCACCTGAGCATTTGCTCCTCAACCAGCTATTTTGTTTCTGGTGATTTAAATTATATGGACATACCGGGTACCTATTTCCACATGCTGAGGCATGCTGGAATTTCAGCAGGCCAGTTTGGAGGAGCTATTCTCTGAAGATCTAAATACATGTGGGAAATTTCCATGGAGACGGCAGGTGGCATTCAACTAAGAACAGAGTCACAAAATTAATGAACTACCTTAATCATATTCATTAGTTTTAATAGGTCTACTTCCTATAAATCACAGCATATACATCGGTTCCCTGGGAAGAGAAGATTGCTTGTTAAAGCACCCTGGTAACTGTGGCTCTATCAGGGGAATTGGGGGTGGGTTGCCTTCTAACAACTCTCAGCACCCTTAACAAACTACCAAGAGCCTTCTTGGTGGGTGCTCCCGAACTTTGAACTCCCTCCCTAGAGAAGCTAGACTGACTCCCTCCTTGTTGTTCTTCCGCCGGCAGGTGAAGATTTTCTTGTTCCAACAGGTTTTTAGGAACTGACTGCTTTGAATTAAAGCACTGCTGCTGTGCTGGTTTTATTGTACAGGCAGTGACCATTTCACACAAGGGTTCCGTTCCTTGCCCCCATGCATATATAAGCATCCTCCATCCCGGTCCACCCCTCCCCACCCTGTTCTGCCTTCTTCTGGGTCCAAAAGGACCCACATGGCGGCAATAGCACGTCACAATTTGACAAGCCTAAAATGGTCTCCACCTGTACTTACTGGCATGTTTAAAACAAATTTTATATATAAATATAGTTTTAATTCTATCAATATTTAATTGTAATTTAATTACTGGTTTTTCTATGTTTTTAAAGATTCTTGTTTTTATCAATAAGCCGCCTTGAGTCACATCAGGAAAAAGGCTGGGTATAAATTAACAGCAGCAGCACCAGCAGCAAGACAAGAAAAATACAGTTCCAAGCATTCTTTGGGTGGAGCTATGGCTGTTTAAAGAAGTATCACAGTGCCTTTGTATTATATTGTATTCAGATGATCAAATTACAAATATAATAAGGATTAGAGAAGGCAGCCAGCAAGATGATAGATTTAGAGAAAAGTGGGACATATTTCATATCACTTGGAATGAAAGGATACAGGAAAGAGACAATAGATCCATATAAGCTATTGGGGAAGATAAAGACTTAAATATATCCAAGATCAAGTTGTCTACAAAATGTGCTTGGTTTGAGTAATTTCTTCTTAGTGCTGTGATTAGATTACAAATTAAATTGGAATGAATGAGCAGCTTGCATTGAATAATGCTGAATTTCTCTGAACAGTGTGCATTTAATATTTATAAAACATTTGTTTATCTGCAGATAGATGCATTCAGGCTTCAGTTTTGTATTCAATAATTATACTACTAAAATGTGCATATTTAAATTTTATTCTTAAGGAAAGCAAAGAAACTTTCACCTCAGGAAAACACATATTTTTGTGTTTTAAAAAACACAAACAAAAATATACACTACCTAACGTCAAAGAGTTAATTTGGTATGATACGGTAACAACCTCTTATTGTCTTAGAAAAAGAAAAGTGTGGGGGAAGAACAGCAGAGTTGTGTTCTGATGCAAAAACCTAGAAGATCACATTGCTTCCGATAACTTGACAAGAAAGTAAACTAAAAGCAGCTGGTTTTACTCCAGGGAGACAGAGATTGTCAGATGGGCCTCTCACTTGACACCATTTCAAGCTGCATATGTATTTAACATGAGGAAGCCAGTATTCCTTCGGGTAGGTAGGAGCCAACACAAGCTCTGCAAAATTAAACTGAGCATTTGTGCTGTCCAGATTTTATCCTAGCAAGCTTACTTAGTGCATGTAGTACAATAGACAGTGGAAAGGGCAAAATGGGAGGAATAATAATAATAATAATAATAATAATAATAATAATAATAATGAACTAGGAGAGCAGAATTAGGAGTTATTTTGAAGACTTCTGCAAGGTATTCAAAGGAATGGTGAAGGGTAGCTTTATTAATGTAAGTGAAAGTTGCCCTTTAGACAGGTATACTTAAAACTAATATTTATTCTGCGGCAATGGCCACAGTATGAAAGCTTGCTTGTGGGAATGTTTGTATGTTTTTAAAAAGCACTTCAAATGATCGTTCATTATACAACACAGCATAATGCATAGAGTCCTTTATAAAAGTTGATGTACAAGAACAAAATATTTCCTGATCAAATTAGATGTATTAACTGCCTCCAAACATACATTGTCCAAATATTCCAAAGTTTGTTAAAATTGTTCAGAAAGTCTTATGCATGTTCTTCAGCCTCAAGAAAGGACTAGTTTCACTAAAGAAACCAGCAGTCTACTGCACATTTTTTAAGAATTGTAAAAGAATTTTAACAATCTATTTGTCTTAGCAACAACCCTGTAAGGTAGACCACTGTTCCTTTTTTTTTTTTTTACACTAAAGATAATCAAAATGGACAGGCAACAATTTGTCCAAGACCACCCAGCAAAAAGCAAAAAACACAACAACCCCAAAACCCACACAGCTAAAAAAAGTCATGAATCCATGATTACTCTATCTGCTAAGTTGGTGGGGGGGGGGAGCAACTTACTTTCTCACAATATCTACTTTTAAATGAAATTTAACTTACAGGTCTTGTGCTGCTGATGTCTGGTGTCAGCTTCCTGGCAAAATTCACCTAGTTCAGAATTCTGTTTCTAAGGCATCCAGATAATTGCTTCTAGAATCAATTGCCCTCAGGCTCTCCTACCCAGAGGTTTACACAGAACAGCCTTCTGCAACCTGGTGCCCTCCAGATGTTAATGCAATAATGTAACATCCTTGTGGGCTCAGACTGGAGGCTCAGGTACTCTGGCATCACTGGTGGCCAAGCAGAGGCCTGTGGGAAATTAATGAGGGGGACCTCAGTGCAACAACACTCTTCCCCACTTGTAATTCTCAGCAACTGGTCTACAGAGGCATACCACCTCTGATACTGGAGCTAATATATAGAGGTCATGACTAGTAGTCACTGATAGTCCTTGTCCTCCACCAGGCATCCCCAAACTCGGCCCACCAACTGTTTTGGCACTACAACTCCCATCATCCCTAGCTAACAGGACCAGTGGTCAGGGATGATGGGAATTGTAGTCCCAAAACGGCTGGAGGGCAGCTTGTCCTCCATGAATATACTCCTTTTAAAGCCAACCAAGTTGGTGGCCCTTGCCAACCTGGGCCTGTGAAAGAAAATTCCACCATGTAACCCAGACAAATACGTTCTTCTGTCTGTCCTGACTTTCCCAACATTCAACTTTATTAGATGGCTCTAGTTGTGAGAGGGGCAAGAAAAACTTCTCTATCCACTTTCTCCAAACCATGCATAATTCTTTATTCTGTGTTTGCTTTAGTTGCTCTTGTCTGGACCTTATCCAGCTGCACAATATGCTTTCTGAGATGAAGCAAACCCAAACTGTATACAGTATTCCCAGCGTGTCCAACATTTGTTTAACAACGTTATGATACTGGCAGTTTTATTATCAATCCGTTTCCTAATTATTCCTTACCTGGGCTTCACCTTTTTCGCAGCTGCCACACACTGGGTCACAATCTTCATCAAGCTAACTATGAATCCAAGATCTTATTCCTAGTCTCTCACCACCAGTTCAGACTCCATAGGCGTATACATGGGTTTTATTTTCTGCAATAGTATGTGCCACTTTGCACTTGCTTTCATTGAATAACATTTGCTAATTTAATTACCATTCATGCAACTTGAAAAGATTCTTTCAGATCTCTCTGCAATGCCCTTCTGTTCGTACCTCCAGTACAACTGAGTGTCATCAGTAAACTTGGCTGCCAAGCAGCTCAACCCAAACTAATTTATGAACAACTTAAAAAGCACTGGTCCCAATATGAATCCTTGAGGGACCTCACTTCTTAAAAGCCTCCACTGTGAGAATTGCCTATTGATCCCTACTCTCTACTTTTTCTTAAACAAGTTAGTGGTTAAAATTACTGATGTATAAGAGGACCTGTTCTTCCCCACCAACCCACTCAATGACTGCTAAGCTTATCAAGTGTCTTTCAGGGTGGTGATTAATCAACAGTTTTTTCAAAGTTTAAATACACAGTGTTGACTGGATCACCTCTACTTATAAGTTTTTCAACACTCTCAAAAGAAGTGTTCAGTGTTTCTCAAACTTGAGTCTCCAGCTATTGTTATGACTACAATTCCCACCATCCCTGACCACTGGTCCAGCTAGCAACGGATGATGGAAGGTTATACCTGTACTCCAACAAAAGCTGGGAACCCAAGTTTGAGAAATACTTGTTAGACAGAACCTAGCCTTACAGCTGGAGCAGATTTAGGGTTTTTCAATGGTCCAAGGGCATGCCATCTCAAAGCAGGGTGAGCTAGGTGCTGGGCTATGGGTAGGAGGTGTGAGGCTCTGACAGGGTCCTTGAGTCCTTCTGCCTCTGTTCCAAAGCCTAGCTAGCACTTTCCCAGCTTGGGGAAGGAGATAGGAGGGCTCTAGGTCCCTGCCAGAGCCTTTGTGCCTCCTTCACAAAGCCAGGTACCTCCTTACCCACCTTTGGGAAAGCAGCGCAAGGACTGGGGTGGGGTGGAGGAATGCCAAATTTTGCTCTCGCGCAGGGCAACATAGTACCCAAGTCTGCCACTGCTTGCAGAAGCCACGCCAGTTCCTCTCTATGTGCTATAATTCTACCTTCAATAATGCTTTCTATCTGGTTAGGTGGGGCCAAGTGCCCTGCTTGGTCATCTTACCCATTTCCATTTCCATTCCCACCCCACCCCCCAATTTCAAGCTGAATTGCTAACTTTATGCCTGACTTTGAAATCAGAAGATCTAGAAAACCTGATTAATCTTTTGTGTGTGTGTGTGTGTGGATGTGGATGTGCCTTTTGAGTTTGCATGTTGCCGCTGCAGAACCCAGTATCAGACATGCCATTGTTCCTCTCCTTAAAACATATGCTTGGAAACAAAGCACTTTAAAAAAGAAGAAGAAATAAAACAAGCATACGCTTGGGTCAAAACAACTAACTTCCAACTAACTTCCGTCTGCAATGCAGTGTGGCAAAACGTTATCAGGTTTCAAAAAGATGCCTTCCAGCAACCTCCTGCTTCTTTTTAAAGCACTGAGCACCTCCCAAATCATCATAGCCATAACCCCAATTACTGCTTTTCAATGTGAAGAGTCTGCCCTTTGGCAGTCTCTGAAATTCAGCCAAACCATGTTTGACTTTTACATGCTTGGAAATGGCTTTTTGCCTAGTCCAAAATAAACACTACATAAAACCTCAACAATTGCTGGAGGGCATTCACTGAACATGATGGGTTATCCATCCACTACTTTAAAAGTTCAGCAAAGGAATATGAACACAGCTGTAAGTTTGTCTTCACATTGTCTACTACATCCCCATTGTGTTCTGGGATTTTGGCTTGGCCCAGGCCATTTGGTTATCACATTTTTAAAAAGTCCCGGCATCCACCTAGAGCAGGGGTTGGCAAGGTTTACCTCGCCTGGGCCAGTTCACTCCAGTGGAGATCTCTCCGTGGGCCGGATTCCATGTGCGATTTCTGGCACCGCAGAAGTGAGTCCCCACGCCGCGCTGGTTTAGCGCAGCGGGCGGGGACTTGCTGAGCAGGCGACTCGATTTGGGGGCAGCTCGTGGGCTGGTTAAACAACCCCCATGGGCCGCTTGTGGCCCATGGGCCTTATGTTGCCAACCCCTGACCTAGAGCCTTAACATTTAAAAATGAAGGTCAGAGCTTTCCCAAAGGAGCAACTGGTAATGCAGAACTTTGACTGTTGGGGACCTAGGTGTAACCCTCACACAAGGCAACTTATGGAAAGTGTGATTAGACTATGAACCCTTGATTTAACCTTTCCCCTCTAGGCAGGCCTGTGGAACTTGTGGCACTCCAGATGTTGCTAGGGGACAACTCCCATCAACTGCCATCATTGGCCACCTTAGCTGATGCTGATGGGAGCTTAAATCCAACAACATCTGGAGGGCCACAGGTTTCCACATTTGTAGCCTACTTGCTACTGGGATTTTCCAGTGAACCCGGGGAACTTTAGAATGAGGGCTGGGTGTATATGCAATGGGAGAGAGACGGTTATCATGTAGTAAAAATTCCTTGAGGGTTGTATATTTTTTTTAAGAGTCCCAGAACCTGTTAAGATGATTGAAATTAAAATAGTGTTTCTTAATAGTTTTGTGGAAGCACATATATCCATTTCCACACTGTCCTGAGTAGTGTTGTACAACTGTTGTTACACAGAAATCAAGATCTCGCAACAACAGATATAGTAAATGGCATTTTAAGGGATCTAAAAGCTGGGATTTTAACTCAGCTGTTTGCTTAGGTCTGCCAGGAAACTTGTCAGAGACATTAAAATAACTGTGTTTCCCTAAAGGCTGGTTGCTGTGCATTTCTGTGCTGTCACTGGAACAATGAATGCCTTTCAGAAAAAAAATATACTGACCTAACCCACATTTATAGATATTGTTCAGGCACAGCTGCATCTCAGTAATAGGTAGTAATGCTACCCAGTATTACCAAAATTTCATGATTAGCCCACCTTTCCTGAGCTTTCTTTAAGAAAATGCATAAGGCAGATTTAAACAATGCATGTACATTTTCATTAAATGGTAGCTCTTGAAGCTTAAATGATAGCACCCAAATTCAAACTAAACAGCAGCAGTAGAATGGAAGAAATAAGTAGCAATGTCAAGAACCTCTAATATCTAACCACAACATCAGAGGTGGAGATCTAAAAAGTCTCACATTTACAACACAGTGATATCACTATAATGGTAACAGCTTCCCCCAAAGAATCCAGGGAAATGTAGTTTTGTAAGGGTGCCTAGAGTTGTAGAAGTCTCTTATTCCCCTCACAGAGCTGCCATTTCCAGAGTTCCAGGCAAAGAGGGACTAAATGTTAAAAAGATATTGCAGTGCTTTAAATGTATGTGCAGATGTGGCCCAAATTTCAGAACCAAAAGGTCCTTAATTCTTGTCATGAAAGGATTTCAGAACCAAAACACAACAGAAGAGGCTCGTCTGTACTGTATTTGCAGATCTAGGGTGAATGCATCTGTGGCCCGCCATGGTTCAGCTCTGCCCAGACCTCAAACATGATGTGGAGCAAGATCTGCCCAGAAGACTCTGCCAATAACTCTGAAACCATGGGATCTGGGTTTCCCTACCCCAGGAATGGAGGTCCCCACACCATCTACCTGGGCTTCTAGCTGACTCTTGTACTGCCTCTACAAACACATTCTAGCCGACAAAAACACTCGGGGTGCAAATCAGGGCCAGTGAGTGGTGTAGTCTGGGGACAGTCCCAAGGGCCAGGCCTGGAGGGCCAAATCTGGCTCCCGGACAAGAGATTCCCCATCCCAGTCCTAGGGCCATAGCAGGAGCAGAGAAGACAATGGGCCAGGCAGATCAAGGGCTGATTGAGGCAGGAAGGGGCACCAGCCTTCTGGACCTGAGGAAACAGACATCGCCCTTCACACCAAGCCTTGAGCCAGGTCTCGGCCATTCTGCAAGGTTCCCAGCATCTGCTGCTTTAGCACAATACTGCTATGTGCCACCTCAATCTCCAAGCGGTGCGAGATTCCAAGGGTTGCAGGTATGCCTTAACCCAGAGTCTATGTTCACTTTTGGACAAGGGGACAGAGTCTTTATGATGCCTTTATGATATATGGTTTGTTTACACACATTTACAACCATAGCCTTCTGTGGGAGGGTTCCAAGCACCTCGTCCCAAGCAGCGCCAGCTTCTTCCAAAGGCAGCAGCATCCCTGCCTTGCAGCTTGCCTCCCTAACGCCAGCCCAGCCCAAGAAAAGCCACATCTCACCTGTGCTCACCTTGCTATCCTAAGCCCTGATTTTAGGAGAGGGGCCCTGGTCATCTGTATTCTCACACCTAGTTATTTGATGCTTTGTTGTGTTCAGACCCCCAGGCTCTCACCTCAAATGAAATTAGGCTGACTCCATTACCTTTGGACCCATGTTGATTTCACAGAATTAAGGATGTCCTCCAGCACACAGGGTCTGACTTAATTAGCCACCACACATGCTAATTAAAGGATTGGCAGGGACTATCACACAGTTTAAACAAATCTATGACAAAACAATAGCTTCATTGTTTAGCCATTGTTAACATTGCCCTGCTTGCCATCAACAAAGTTATTTACCAAGTGGGAATTTACCTTGGTATGCCTGGAACTACCTGGAACAACTATTTCTGTCTCTCTATCTCTCCGCTTCACCCACTCCAGTTTGGTCATTTGCATTATCCTGCTAATGACCAGGAATATATATACAGTATATGTATCAAGTGAAGTAGGGGAGGGAGCTGTTCCTATCGTTGGGCAGAGTGAGGAAGCCAGTGCAGCTGGCGGTTTTGAGTACCATGAAAGGGCAACAAAAGGTTACTGATTTAAATATTTGCTTGCAATGAGAGGAACCTGTGGGATTTCTCAGGTTCAAATTCCCACTCAGCCACAAAGCTCACTAGCTGGCCTTGGGTCAGCTGCTATTACTGGCTCAAGGTACCTTGCAGGGTTGTTGCAATGATAAAAAATATTTGGGGAAAAGGGGTTGTATTTGCTGCTTTGAATTCCTTAATTGAAAAGGTGGGGTGCATAGAAATAAATAACTTGACCAGTCCTGAGTACTGTACTGTGATCCTTGACCAGGGGGAGGCGAAGGGGAGGTTGCTTCTCCAGAAAGGAAATGTCTCTAAGTTGCCTTTATCATCCTTAATCTTCCCTGGAAACACAATGTGGTGCACAGTCTCACCTGCTGCACATGGGAAACAGAACTCTGAATGTTGTGGCATTAGCCCTTAAGCCTGAGTGAGTTTGTCAAATGAGATTTAGTACCAGACTGATCACATTATATTGCCCCTCTGCATCTCAGGAACAATAAAGATTATGGGTTTAAGTCTGTAAATATTTATTGGTGTGTGTTTATGTGTGTGTGTTTTAAAATGGCTCTTCTGGACCCTAATAACCTGTGGGAACTTTACAAGGAGACTGTACCCTGCAGGATTAAGCCATGCCTTGAAAAGGACTGAGGAAACATGGGAGACCACACCCAACAGAAGGCAGGGGAAGGAACAGAAATCATACTTAAAAGGTGTGACTGGCAGATTGCCTCCCAGAAGGAAAACTGGAATCTGTGCCAAATGCCTTAGCTAATCATTTCTTAGGGTTTTTATTTTTTGTTAAGTCATTGTTCTGCTGGGTCATTTCACTGGGCAAAACATTCATCCAGTCAGAATATCAGGACTACTTCCAGAGAATATTTTTAAAGTACAGTGGTACCTCGGGTTACAGACGCTTCAGGTTACAGATGCTTCAGGTTACTGACGCTTCAGGTTACAGACGCTTCAGGTTACAGACTCTGCTAACCCAGAAATAGTACCTTGGGCTAAGAACCTTGCTTCAGGATGAGAACAGAAATCGTGCTCCGGCGGCGTGGTGGCAGCGAGAGCCCCATTAGCTAAAGTGGTGCTTCAGGTTAAGAACAGTTTCAGGTTAAGAATGGACCTCCAGAACGAATTAAGTTCTTAACCTGAGGTACCACTGTATGGGGGCAGGGGGAGAGATCATCACCAATAGTAAATACCATGTTCAAAGGAGCAGAAACTACACTAGAGGCTGCTAACTGAGGGGAAATGTTGCTGCTGGTACTTTTGTGAAACCCTGAAAGGTCTATATCCCCTCTAAATCCACAGGGCACAAGAATCAGTGCTTTGTACTGCCTCAGCCTGTCCTACATTGAACACATCTCCTTAAAAATGCCCATGTGGCACTTGGTGCCAAGACTGAGTGCCTACCCTCCCTATCCTGAGCAGAGGTGCAAAGAACTTCGCTCTGTGAGTGACTGCACTGGTGACCTTTTATTCCTATTGATGGGACAGCTGTGTCATGGCTGCACCATTTTGTGCTTAGATTTCCCCACTATTTTAGATGCAGCAATCATTCTGCATTATGCCAAAATCCAATAGCGGCCATTTCTTTGTTTTGTCACACCCATACAGTGCTCAATACCACCACCCTTCCCATGACAGTCATTATGTGACTGCTGTCCACGGAATGTTCTCAAATTTCCAAATGTGTCCACAGGCACAAAAAGGCAGGTCATGCCTGAACTAGACAATAACTACCCCCACCCCCAAAATGTGCTCATTTATCCTCAATTGCGTCACATTTGTTTATTTGGTTTACACCATGCCTCCCTATTCGGAAAAAGTATTCTTTGTGTGTTGTCCAGTCGTTAGAGGTGGCATTTTGTTTGTACTGAAAGACTAATGTTCGTCATTACAAACAAACATCATCAGCTGCATGCAGTTGATTAGAGGCACCTGGCTTTGTAGTATGCAATGGGACTCACATATGAAAGGTTGCCCAGGCTATAGATTCCTATATAAAGATAAAAGGACCCCTGACTGTTAGGTCCAGTTGTGGATGACTCAGGGGTTGCGGCACTCATCTCGCTTTACTGGCCGAGGGAGCCGGCGTACAGCTTCCGGGTCATGTGGCCAGCATGACTAAGCTGCTTCTGGCAAACCAGAGCAGCGCACAGATATATACCCTACGTCATATCCTTTATGATTATTACAAATAAGCACCACCAATTGCCCATGGCAGAGTCCATGCACATGGATGCTAGCACACACTTGCTATAGCACTCAAAGCAACTGTCAGTGTCTTGAGCTGTTAAAAGTAAGTACTCTCTGCTGTGGAATCCCTTTTGTTGTGTGAAGTCTACCCCCCTGAGGAGGGGGTAACATTATAGCCTATATAAAAGCCCAAGCTGCATGACCTATATATGAAGTGCATTATCAGCAGGCTGCATAAGAGGAAAGGTTTTTTAAAACAACAACAACAACAACAACAACAACAACAACAACAACAACAACAACAACAACAAACACATGCTGTTCCCATGCTCTTTTTATACCATAAACTCTATTCAAGTGGCCCATCTTGCTTATTCAAAATGTGTACAAGTTTTCCTTCCAAATTCAAAAGAGAATTGGGTCCAGGAGCCCATAAAGTTTGATATACCTTGATAGTCACTCATTATTTATGGAACCAACCCCTCCATTAAGGTCCTTTGACGAGCACACAGGGCAGAGTCTTTGCTCTCATTTCTTGATGGGTTTTAGACAAAGAAAGCAAAAGCAGGAATCCATCCAAATTTGCACTTTGTGTTGGGAGAGATCTCAGAAGCAATGACAGAGACTCACACAACTTATCCAAATTCCAGCATTAACTAGGCAAAAAGAGCCTCCCCACTCCAGAGACCTCTGCATATAGCATAGAATTTGGGAGAGGGATGGGCTTCTCTTTCCCTTTAAACTGGGCTCTTGGAAAAAGCAAAAGCAGTTCCAATTCAGGAGTGAAGTACCTTTGGGCCTCCAGGTGTTGCTGAACTACAACTGCCATCCCCTAGCAAGCATGGCTAATGGTCAGGGATGATGGAAGATGCAGTTTAGCAACATCTGGAAGGTCAAAGTTCCCCACACTGGCCACAGGCCACTGCAAATATAATACAATGTCTTATTAACACATACACGCAACATGAATATACACACTGTTTAAAATGCAATGAAAATTAAACTAAACATTGAAACTTCCTGGGGTTACTCTTACATTTAGCTTGTTCAATTAATAAGGAACCTTTACAAACCACTGACATTGGGTTCAGAATCAGCTCAATTCTCCCAATTCGCAAAAATGGCAAAATCAACAAATTCCTCTGTACTGTACTTTGCACAGAGGAAAACTTTACATTAGCGATCTGAGGCAGGAGCAGTCACCGTGGGGAACTGAATTTATGAGGCTCTCCATAAGGAAAGACCCCGATCTTAGGCTGCCACCCAAGATCAAAATTTGACTGATTCACCAAGCATTTCCAAATGGCAATGGAAGGAGCCATTTTCTTTGGATTTGTTTTTCAATTCATTTTATTATTGGTGTCATCCACATGCAACCACAAACATGGTTGGTGTTGTAGACCAGGAATAAGGAACCTGTGGCCCTGAAGATATTTCTGGATTACAACACTCATCTAGGGAGGGGAGAATCTGACACCTCTGTTTCTCTTCCGTTTCTTGTTTTCCCATTCTTAAGTTCAGTTCTCTGCATTTCTACATCAACTGTTAATTAAAAAAAAAAAGTTCTCATGAAAAGTTCTCATTTTAGTATAAATTTCTCCCAATATACACATTTTTGCAATCACATTTCCTTAATACAACACAGTTTTCACCAATTCACCAATATAGGCACGCTTATGCACTTTACCACAGTATATGGACTTTTTAATGCATTACGTGGCTGGAGAACTGCATTGCAAAACTCATTTTTTTTTGCAAAGTTTCAAAGATTGCTTTGATCACATCCATTTTAAGACATTCTTGCACCAAGATGTCAACATTTTAGTGTGAATTTTCCCTAACAAAACTAATTTCTGCTATGATTTTTGAGATCAAGTGTCAGCAACAATTGTCACCCTAAGAAAAATACCTACACTGTAAGCTCCTTCTTGCTAAAAGCAGTATTTTAGCAATCACACTTATAGCCATGCACAGGGCCAGCAAACCCGCGAGGCAAAGTGAGGCGACTGACTTAAGGGGCACAAGTGCAGCAGATCCTGATGTAGATCTATATTCAGGGCCGGCCCACCCATGAGACAAGGTGAGGCAACTGACTCAGGCAGAAGGATTCACCAGGCAGCATATCCTGATGTCAAAATCCCACCCCCTTGCTCCTGATGTAGATCTTCCCTCACTTCTTTTTCCATGGCGAGGAGAGAGGTGCCATTTTGTGGTTCACCTTAGGTGCCAAAATGTCTTAGGCCGGTCCTGTGTCAACCAGATGTCAATAGGAAGACCACAAACAGGATCTGAGTGCAAAATCACTCTGCCATGGGAGCATATTCACCCAGTGCTTTTCCAGCTGCACTGGCTCCCGGTGGAGTACAGGGTGAAGGTGCTGCTTTTGACCTTTAAAGCCCTTCACGGCCTAGGACCCTCATACCTACGGGACCGCCTCTCCCGGTATGCCCCACGGAGAGCCCCAAGGTCCATAAATAACAACACCCTAGTGGTCCCGGGCCCTAAGGAAGTTAGATTGGCTTCGACCAGAGCCAGGGCCTTTTCAACTCTGGCTCCGGCCTGGTGGAACGCTCTGCCTCATGAGACCAGGGCCCTGCAGGATCTGATTTCTTTCCGCAGGGCCTGAAAGACAGAGTTGTTCCGCCTGGCCTTTGGCTTGGAGCCAATTTGATTCCCTCCCCCTCTTTCTTTTTTCTTTCTCCTCCTGTGATGAGCCTGCATTTTAACATTTTAATGTTTCAATATTTTAATTGTTGTATTTTAATCTTGTTTTTAAGTTGTATTCATTCAACTTGTTTTTATTATTGCTTGTTAGCCGCCCTGAGCCCGGCCTTGGCTGGGGAGGGCGGGGTATAAATAAATATTATTATTATTATTATTATTATTATTATTATTATTATTATTATTATTAAATCATTCCCCCCACTGGCATTTCACAGCAGCTGGTATTCAGAGTCATCATAGCTAGTAGCCACTGACAACCTTATCTTCTTACGAATTTGTCCAATCGTCTTTCAAATCCATCCATCTTGGTGGCCATCCCAACATCATGTGGGAGCAAATCCCATAGTTAAACTGGGTGCTGTGAGAAGTAGTTTCTTTTGCTTGTCCTGAATTTTCCAACATCAAGCTTTACTTTATGTCTCCATGTATTATTAGGCAGGTGGCAAAGTTCACAAACTGGAACACCGACTTCTGGGTTTGCAGCGTTTTATTTCCAAGTTGTTTATAAACTAAGCTGTTCTAAAAGCAAGGTACCACTTTATTCCTTTTCCCCCGTTAACTAAAAAGCACCAAATCTTGTAACATCCCTACATTTCCATTTCTGCACCTTTTCCAGTCACGATATAGGCACCAAATGCTTCCTTAAACCAAGGTTTACAATTGCCAAAACGTAATGTCTAGTTGACATTTTGGAGTAAGACAGCTCTGAAGTCTTATTTTTCAAATAATGAACTAACTGTTATTGATTATCAGTTAAACATCTGGCTAGTTCAGATGACAACCTTGAGCTAGCTTAAGAACATTGAGAACTTAGAAAGTCCCTTGATCCAGGGACAGTCCACACACATATTGGCCTATTCTGGACTGCTCCTGCTCTAACTGCACAGAAAAAGCAGTTCGGTTCCAGAAATTCATTCTGATTGTTCAGATAAAATATAACTGATAGAATTCTAAAGGATGTGTTGCTAGTGTGTGAAAACATTCCAGATCCAATGACCTCCTGATGATGGAAACTGTGGCACTCAGACATCTTCACTTGGTTGCAAATGGTCAATAGCCAAGTACAAAATGCGCCTGGCGTCTCGCTATTTTCTAACACTGTTTCCAGTCTACAATATTATTTTTTAAGTGGTGCAATCAGAATTGTGCATAGTATGGCAAGTGTGGTCACAACATGTAGGAAGGAGCTGACTGAGTGGTCTTTCACATCAAAACTCAGCGGGGTGGGAGCAGGCAGTAAGAAGAACTGCATTACCAGCGTTTAAATGTTCTAACCATTTAGGCAGGAGTTGATCAGAGACTCAGCTGTTCCAACACAGCTGGGTGGGTGGTCTCCAAGTCACTCTGCTGATGGGTTTCTTTAGATTTAGAAGAAGGTGGATCCTGCTGCTTGGTAAACATCTGAAGCCACAATGCAAGAATAAAGAAACAATCCAAATCCACCTCAGAAGTGCTGTAAAAACTGGTGCAACTATCTCACCACTTCCTTATGAGTGTTTGCCACATGCACAGGCTCCCCCCTCCCATATAACTGTACAGTCATTTTGTCAGTTATTCTGCAATATTATCCACAAGAAACTGAACTGCCTGAAGTTCCAGTGTATACTGGATTCTGTCTTGCTGCATAAAGGCTGCACCTTAATTTTTGCAAGGTCTGGCTCACACATCACATTAAACTTAACTACCAGTACAGTGGTACCTCGGGTTACATACACTTCAGGTTACACACTCCGCTAAGAACAGAACTCAACTTAGCTAAAGTTGGTGCTTCAGGTTAAGAACAGTTTCAGGTTAAGAACGGACCTCCGGAACGAATTAAGTACTTAACCCGAGGTACCACTGTACTGTGGTTCAAAGGTGAGTTTCCCCTACATCCCTGGTGAGAGTTAAGCCACTGTTTGGCTTGCATTAAGTCCAAACCCAGGCTCTTTTATTATTTTTCTCCAAGAGGATGATGAGCTGTAACCAAGGTTTGCTCTGGGCTTACGGATCATGGCTTGTTTGTGGGAAAGAACCCATCAGTCAGGTTTCAGATGCAATGACAAACCAGACCATGGATTACCTCAGCTGCACAGCACTCTCAAATGTTGTTGGTTCCATGATGCAAATGCTAGTAAACTCTGGATTCCAAAATCAGCACTCTTGAGTTCAAATCTCTGTGGATCTGCATTGATTAGGCCATTGTCCAGTGACGGCACAAAATTCAGTCCACAGCTTCTATTGTTTAAAAGGTCAGTGGAAAATAATATGGGAAGCACCTTAATTGCTGTCTATCACAGAAGTTGACGCTACTGGGCAAGATGAACCAACAGTCTGACTTTTTTTTTTTACAAAGCAGCTCCTAGGATGCACTTTAAGAAAGCCTTCACTGGCATACAAAATGGTGCTTTGTGGTTAGAATGGGCCACTCACATGGCAGATCTGCCACAAGTACATTTCAAGTTGGGAATTTCTTTCTTTTTGAAAGCCAGCTTGTCCTGGAGCCCGAGAGTTATAATCATACACTAACAATGTTCTAAATTTTCCAAGCGCTGGGACCTTATGCACCCAAAATAGCAGAATCCATGCATTAGTGGGAGGTTATAAGCAGGTTCAGGGAACCCCAAGGTTTGAGCTAGTACAAAAATCTTCAGTAAACAGAGAAAGGATGAAATGGAACATCCTAATCAGACTCATTCCACACTGCAACATTTTGTTGCAGGCTTTATTTTATCATAGTTATATTCAGGTTTTTTGTCATATTATTTGCATTCCAACCTTCCTTCAAAGAGTGGGAGTAGGGAGATATATGGGATTTCCCCACTTTATCCTCCTAACAACCCTGTGAGGTAGGCAGAGACTGGTACTGTACAAAGCTACCCATTGAACTTAATGGCCAAGCAGAGCTTAGAACCAAGGTACCGTATATACTCAAGTATAAGCCGACCCGAATATAAGCCAAGGCACCTAATTTTAGCACAAAAAACTGGAAAACTTATTGATTCAAGTATAAGACGGTTCACCACACCACAAACCTGGTGGTGGCGGCTTCGGCGGAGAAAGAAGACTTACAGCCGGAAATGACAGCGGCGGCGGAGGAGGAAGGAGCAGCCCAAAAGGGCTCCTTTTGGGCCGCTGCCGCCCACTTCACTCGAGTATAAGCCGAGGGGGGCTTTTTCAACATAAAAAATGTGCTGGAAAAGTCGGCTTATACTCAAGTATATACAGTATATTGTGTTCTAAATTATATTGGTACCAAATTTACTTCTTAAAGGACCCTCCAATTCCTTATCCAAATGAAGCCACAGGGGCTACACCTGATTTACACACCTGACAATCAAGCACCTGATTTAGCTCTATTTCTGAAGTTACACAAGCCATGTCTGGAGAATAACAAGATTTACACATGCACACACACACCCTTTGAAGGGAGGTCTTATAGAAATGTAATAAAAACAAGAGCATCCAAGACTGTGGAACTGGACACTGAAAAGGGAAGAAACGAAACAGGAAAGGAACATGGGGCAGGTTAATGCTTAATTTCTATACCAGAGGGGGAAATCTGAGCCTTTGTATTCTGAACAGCAGGACAAGCCTGAAGAGTGGCGTTAAGTGGATTAAACGGATGCTTACCTCCTGGATAATCTCCATGAAATAAAAGTGCTTTTGCCAAAAAGGGGAAAGAATGAGAACTGAAACCCATTCCTTCCCTAGGTATAGTTTCGCCTAACCCCAGGAACATCGAAGTTGGTGGTTGCTACTCGAATGTAAGGGAAAGGCACTCTGTACATGCTAAGATGCACTCACATTATGCCTTCATGCATTCCAGCTAAACAGTTTTGTAGGCAGAAGGTGTGAAGGTGCAGATTAAGCCCTTCCTAGGTAAGCAAAAGATGACTTGCTGCTGCGACCCATGAATCACCAAATGCAGCAGAAGTCGACCCTGTTTACTCCACTTTTAAGCTTTTCCTAAAGTTATTAGTGAAAAACTTGCTAGGTTGCAAACAAGTTATCTCGGACAAGTATAGTACTTACATGGTTACGTGCTTATACATATATCTGTGACAAATCAATACAATAAAAAAAAATTAAAAGTTGGGGACTGGAAGGACCACCCTAAGCAAGCAGAAGCAATCTTGAATACAGTACTAGGATTCAGTACTGGAGCATGCAAAGTAATCAGTACAGATTAGAGTACTCCTTCCTCAAGGGTATTTGCAAAGAACTTTAAAGACTAAAGAGCACTATCCAAGTATGCTTCACTGGAAGCAAATCCTATTAAAGTCAATGGGGATTAAATTCCAGAAGAGGATCCATGTGTTGCTTTGGCAGCTGTAGACAGCAGCTGCATACCCATTTACCTGGGAGCAAGACAAAATGAAATTAATGGAACTTACTTCTGAGATGTCTATAAACATGTACATAATGATTGCACTGTCCAGAGTTTTGTGGCAACTGAAGAGAAAAACAATCCTACTGCATGTTTTCTCATGAATCAATCCAGTTGTTTTCAGTGGGAAATTACCCACCAGGTAATCAAGCACAGAGATAGTTGCCTTACTGTGGCATCAGCTTTCATAGTCTCAGCTTCTCATACTATGAAAGCTGATGCCACAGTAAGGGCAGGAAGTTGCACTGAGCACAACGGAGCTTGCCTCCGAGTAAGATTGCTTAGGATCATACTCATGTCAGCCTTGAAGATGCCGATAATACATAGGGTTGCCCCACCCCCCACCCCATCATAAAATGGCAGATAAAATAAAGCCTGCTAAAGATTGTCCCAAATTGCTTGCTACAATTTGCAAAAGCCACCCAGCCCATATTTTTTGTAAGCGAGCAGAGGAAATAAAAAAAATAAGGAAGGAAAATGGGGAAATGCCCTGAATGTAAGAGATCGCAGTACTGTAGGGAGAAACGGGAGAGAGGGAAGGGAAGGAGCCTGCTGCTGCAACTTTCCTTCAGTACAAAGGGGTGGGGGAAAGTTAGGAAGGAGAACAGCTTCTGGGCGAGGGAGGGGAGCAGGAGCCGCTGGCTTCTCCTTACCGCTGTGGAACCTGATGAAGAAGCGATGCAGACTACGATCACCATCCTGAAGAAGGGCGCAGGCGCTTTTTTGCGATGGCAGAACGAGCGCAGGAGGCCAGGAACAGTGTCTCAGCCAAAAGCGAGCGCAGGAGGATGGGGAGAGAGAGAAAGCGCGCAGGCGAAGAGGCGCAGCGCCGTGCAGTGTGGAAACACGGAATGCCCCGCCTCCTGCTACGAGCGGCAGCTGCTGCTATTGCTACGCATGGGACCCGCTCGCTGAACATCCAAACCCCGGAAGAAGCTGAGAGGGAGAGCATGTTTGTATCGCAGAATCGAAAGGAAGTAGGGGAAATTGCAGGGGTGATACAATCCGAAGCAGAACTGCGAAGGCTCGCTTATTTCCCGCGCCGGATCTGCTGGGCCTGGGCCATTCATGGAGGGGCGGGGAACGCGTTGCTGTTGATTTAGGGGTAAAGCTCTTTTTTCCGGAACGGGGAAACTATTTTGTTCACTTTCTGCCACAAGCCCCAGAACCTTCAAAGCCGCTCCGAGGCATTTGTTAAAATGAAATGGCTTGCGTTCAAAAATCGCACCGATCAACGTGAAACCGCCTTAACGCAAGAGATGCCCCTGCTTCGGGGCGCTTACAATCGGGAAAGTTCGCATTATTAGGTCTAAGGCAGCCTTTTTCAATCTTGGGTTCCCATATGTCGTTAGACTACAACTCCCATCATCCCTAGCTAGCAGGGCCAGCAGTCAGCGATGATGGGAGTTGTAGTCCAACAACATCTGGGGAACCAAGGTTGAGAAAGGCTGGTCTAAGGCAATAATGCTTGGCTCTTGGTTTCAAATGCTTTGTTTAAATATACGTAGTTTTAAAATGCCTGAATAAAGGGCACACCTGCAAGACAGTGTGCAAGAAATGTACTGTATAACAAAACATTCCGATTTATAAAATAACAGTATTAAACCTCATTTTAAAAGAGCTGTATTATTATTATTATTATTATTATTATTAAATTTGTACAGACTTTTCATCCAAAGAACACAGGGCAGTGCTCTACATAACAATACAAAATGAGAACGCAAAAAAAGACAGTCAAACAAGCGTTTTCTAGTTTGTATCAAAAAATTTAAAAGGCTTAAGAGCATGGCTTAACTACAATGTGGCCATGTGCATTTCCTGTGGGAGGGAATTAAACAAATGTTGAGCCATCACCAAGAAGGCTCTGTTCCTGGTACCTTCTTTCTTCTTTGGTGATCACTCGTAGCCAAGTAAGATTGTCTTCCATAAACACAGTTTTAACAGTGAGTCCATAAGTGACTGTGGAGGCCATTGCAACTCAAGTCTACTCCTGATAGGCCAGAGAGCAGCACTCAAGAAACTGATCAAAAAGCCCTTACAATGGCCCAGAAAACTGGGTGAGTATTATTACTGCCGTGAGGCAAAAGAGGAGCTGAAGCAGAGAGAAAGTGTCCCATGGCAGATTTAAATCAGGGTCTTGGTGTTTTATAGCACAGACTCTTCACCCCCCATTATCCCTATTGGATGTATCTGACATAAGAGATACGGTTGGCCAAGGGCACAATGAGCTGTGATGAGGCTGAAAGGCTGTAACAGATCATTGTTCATAATAGGTGCTGCAATGATGTGACATTGGGCATCTCGCTTTCCAATATCAGCCTCTTCTTCTTCTTTTTCCTCTTCCTCCTCTTCTTCTTCTTCTTATTCCATTTCCAGTAGGCTCTCCTAACGTTCTCAGAGTGGCTTAAGATAAAACAGATGAAAACAATCACAATCAGAAAATGTGAAACAATGTACAATACAAAATATCTAAAAATGCCTCATTCAATAACACAATTCACTTAATTTAATTTAATTTCATAAACTGCATATACTGCTTTATGGTTTGTTTGTTTTTAACCTTCAAATCAGTTTACAAAAGTAATAGAGCAGTAAAATTATTGGTAAAAAGCTGTTAAAAACAACAATTGAAATCGTCCAAAAAGTTACGAATAAACTTAAAACAAGTTAAAACACACACAGCAACATTTTAGATATCCAAGTAGGCTTGAGATAGGTCATTAGTCCATGTAAGGTAAAAGGTAAAGGAGCCCTGGACGGTTAAGTCTAGTCAAAGGCGACTGGGGTGCAGCGCTCATCTCTACTTTCAAGCCAAGGGAGCTGGCGTTTGTCCACAGACAGTTTTCTGGGTCATGAGGCCAGCATGACTAAACCGTTTCTGGCAGATGGAGGACTGTGATGGAAACCAGAGCGCACAGAAATGCAATTTAACTTCCCGCTGCAGCGGTACCTATTTATCTACTCCCGTTGGTATGCTTTCGAACTGCTAGGTTGGCAGAAGCTGGGGCAGAGCAATGGGAGCTCACTCCATTGCGGGGATTCAAACCGCTGACCTTCCAGTCCAGGGATTCACTTCTGCAGCACTGGAAACTGCGTCGACACAAGACGCTGGAAATCGCGGTCACGCACTCTCATGCACACCCGCGATCCGGCCCATGGAGGGGGCTCCGCGGCAGTGAACCAGCCGAGGTAAGGTAAGCCTTGCTGACCCCTCTCGGCAAGCCCAAGAGGCTCAGTGGTTTAGACCACAGCATCACCCACATCCCTTTTTACCTTAGTCCATTTAGCTCAGTCTTGCTTACACTGACAGGCAGAAACTTTCCAGGATTTGAGGCAGGGTTTTCTCCCAGCCCAACCTGGAGATGCTGAGCCTTGAACCTGGGATCTGGATGCATCAGCAGTGGGTCCTCCCCAGGTACTGGGGCTACAGCAGCTGCCCAAAGATGCCACATGTTGACACAGGGCTGGTCATGCACATTTTGGAACAGGTGGGTTCTGTCTTAAGGTCACTGTGCTCCAGATTTGCAAAGCTAGTAATCAGAACCTTGCAGTGCAGCTGCTCTTTTGGCCTAGCATAGATAAAATTTCTATTTGTACAACCACCCAAACCTCCTCCATAGAGGTCTTCTCACCTCCCTAATCGGGATAACTTGCAAAGAGATTAAAGAATTGGCAATCTCTGAAGTTAAAGACTTGGTACATTTGACTCTGGGATAAAGTTTGTATTGAATAATATGAGTGAAGGAGAAAAGGAAAGGAGCAGAACAGAAACAAAACAAAAGGGAAAGGGAAGAAATCCAAAACCTCTGGCCAACACCTACATTATGTGCTGCAGAACTTAACGTATATCAGTTTAGGGGAACAATTGTGTAATTAAGGATTTCAGTCTCCAAACAGGACACCAAAAAGACTCAAATTCCCAAAACTTTCCTGAAGCAAGGATTAGTTGTTAGTGGGCGGAACATCGTTTCTTCATGATGAGGAAAGGAAGTTTCCATGCTGTTTAGTTGACAAAGTCTTACTCAGAGTTTACACAATAAATCACCACGTGTTATGTTTATAATGCTTGACCTCAAACGTTACATTTTTTTGCCTTGGTTCATTTTTTTTTTAACATGGAAAAGCACACTAATGATGTAGCTGGCAGAGGGCCATAGATTCAATTGCAGACTTTCTTACGCTTGTATTGCATCTTTTTGTGAATATAAATCAGGTTTAATGGGGGCACTTAATACAACTGAAATTCTAAAACCCAGTTTAAATTTAAAACCTCCAATTTATGTTGCTACTATTTTTTAGATAATTCAGTTCTTAAAAACTAAGCCCAGCCTTGTTTAGCACAATGCATTCGTTGTCCAGTGGCAAGCATTGCTGCCATTAACCTAAATATCATAAACTTTCAGGGTATTATTAGACCTGATGATATTTAGGATAGCCCTGGCTTGTCTAGTTCAGCATCCTGCTTCCCACAATGGACCAACCAGAAGAAGATTGGAAGTGCATAAACATGATGTGAAGCCAGCTGCCCTCATCCTGCCTCTGATCCTTGATGGTGCTTCTAATCCTTGATGCAGCAAATAAATAGCCACCATGACTAGCAGATTTTTGACAGCCTAATAATAATAATAATAATAATAATAATTTTTATTTATACCCCACCCTCCCCAACCAAGGCTGGGCTCAGGGCAGCTTACAAGCAATAATAAAAACAAGCTGAATGAATACAACTTAAAAACAAGATTAAAATACAATTAAAATATTGAAACATTAAAATATTAAAATATAGCCTCATCGCAGGAGGAGAAGGAAAGGAAAAAAGAAAGAGAGGGAGGGAATCAAATTGGCTCCAAGCCAAAGGCCAGGCGGAACAACTCTGTCTTACAGGCCCTGCGGAAAGAAATCAGATCCTGTAGGGCCCTGGTCTCATGAGGCAGAGCGTTCCACCAGGCCGGAGCCAGAGTTGAAAAGGCCCTGGCTCTGGTTGAGGCTAATCTAACTTCCTTAGGGCCAGGGACCTCTACGGTGTTGCTATTTATGGACCTTCAGGTCCTCCGTGGGGCATACCGGGAGAGGCGGTCCCGTAGGTTCGAGGGTCCTAGTCCGTGAATCTGTCTAAACTCCCTTTCAATTCATTTTAAGTCAGTGGCCATCACACACCTTGCGGTAACAAATGTCAGAGTTTAACTATGTGCTGTATGAAGTATTTCCTTTTGCCTGACCTAGATCTCCCACAATTCAACTTCATTGGCACAGGGTTCTAATATTATGAGGGAGGAAAATTTCTCCCCTTCCCACTTTCTCTGTACCATGCGTCATTGTATCACCTCTGTCATGCCTCCCTGCTTATCACCCCCCCCCCGCAAACTAGCCCCAACTAGCCCCTTTCATAGCAGTTACGCCAGCCCTTGATCATTTTGGCTATGCCCCCTTTTCCACCTTTCCCAGCTCTACAATATCTCTACAATATTGAGATGTGGTGCCCAAGAAATGTACACAGTATTTCAAGTGATGATATGTTTGCATAAAAGTGCTATGATATTGGCAGCTTAATCACTTCCCTAATTACCCCTCACATGCAATTCATCTTTCTCATGGATGACCTATCGCTAATAATTATGGCAATGCTGTGCTTTTTATTATTATTAGCATTTGGATGCTTCTTGTGATATATTCATTATATATAAAATATTCTTGAATGGAAAGTAAAGTTACTCATTGGGTTAAAAAAAGATGGAAACAAGTAATAAATGTGTTGATTATAGACTGAAATGGCTTCCAAGCGGAAAGCAGATGCCTTATCTAAAGAGAAATTCTTAGGGAGGATTGAGGGGTGCTGCCAGATAGTTGCTATTTTTGAGTGGAATTAACTCTTATACTGGCAAATTCAAGTTGTACAGTTACAGTTGATTAGAAAATCTTGTGCAAAATAAGTCCTCTTCCCTGAAAGATCAGAAGCTTTACAATAAGGAAAGTGGTAGGAAAACACACTGAAAGGTGTGAGATGACACTTGCTTTGATGGAACACTGCCTAATCTCCACACAAATACATCAGAATAAATTAAATGGCTAATGTTGTCCAGACTCCTGCAAACATACCAGGTTATCTCGAAGTGTCCTTGAACACTTTTATTGATGAAGCGTACAAATCTACCAAAGAATATCTAGTTAAAAGCATGTTTCAGTACAATCAAATCAAATAATTTTATCTGCTGTTGAATGTGCAGAACAAATAGCTAATGCCCAAGATGGAAATTATGGAAGTTAATCATTGACATTAAGAAAGCCTTCCACTTCTACAAAACATCAGAAATACACAATGTAGCTGTGCAGAGGATCGGATATGGAGTTGGCCTGCGTGCTACAGCTGCCATCACCACTGCTGCCTTTATGGATGCTGGGTTGATCACTGAAGAAGACCAGAGACTTGTCGCTGATCACAATAAAGTCAAGAGGGCCCAATAAAAAGTTATGATATCTCTGGATTGGGAATTTGATGGTCTTTTTCAGAAGGCTGATATTGACTGCATCTTCTTTGACGGCTGTGAGGATACAACTAAATTTATGCTGAAAGCAGACAATTCAGATAAGCAGCTCTGCATCACCATCACAGGGAAGCATTATTCTGTGTGCAGTGTGCCAGGTGGAAGGTATCTTTACCATTTCACTCCAGAAAAAGGCTCAAAGAAAGACAAACCAGCCAAAGTTATTGCTATTCAATTTGCAGATTTCCTAAAGAAGGGCATTGATAAAAGCCTGCAGGCCATTGGAAGTGATTCTACAAATGTTAATGCTGGCTTGGAGCGTGATACCATGCATTGGGTACAGGTCAGGCTTGGTTGTAAGCTGATGTGGTTGGTTTGTGCCCTCCACACCAAAACACTCTTCAACATTTTAGTGCAATTTTTTTCTATTAAACACATTTTTGTATGCAGTTATGACTATTGTACATATTTTTGCAAGCAATTTGTCCTAATTTAATGCAGTTTTGTCTGTTACTTTCACCGTGTTTATTTTTATACCAAATTTTCCCCAATCCATGCATTTTTGCAGACATTGTTTGGCTGAGCATCACAGAATTCAAAGAAGTGAGAATTTTCAAGGAAGACTGTATTTTAGTTCTCATGTTGTTTTGGAAAATGAGAATATGAGAGATTCATCCTTAAATGTGCACAGAATCTAATTTTATTGGAGTTTTGCAACTTTGACCTGTTGCAGGACCTTAGCCAGACCTTAGCAGAGCATATGCAGAGTTCAAGAAAGCAATCAGCTGCAGGCAGGATGGACGAAGCAGGAAGCAGACGCTGCTACCAGTAACTTGTTTACTTAGAGGTGTTTATTATTTACAGCAAACTCTACAAATTACTATATACAAAAACAGAAAACGAATCCAAACGACTCTCAGACTCCACACTGACCAACAACCTTTCTAGTCAGTTAGGTCATAAGTCATCATGCCTGTGTGAGACCTCAACCAATGGTAGAGCTGTACCTAAGGCCTCATATCTCTAGGCAGAATTACTCCTTTCTGCTCAGTCATGCTTGGCTTTCGGCCAACTCTTAATTGACTTCGTGTGAAGCTGCACGTAGAAGAAAAATCCCAACAAATTTCTCCTCCATTCCTAGCAACAACTAGCAGCTGTTCTTCAGAGTTTTTGTTGCAAGCAATGCTAAAGCAGTGTGCAGCATGTGGCCAGCTCACACTGTCTCTCCCACCCTCTATTGTGTAAGCCTTAAATGCATTGGTGGTATGGACCTGTTGGCTTTCACAACTCCTTCTTTAGTTACAGTGGTACCTCAGGCTACATACGCTTCAGGTTACATACACTTCAAGTTACAGACTCCGCTAACCCAGAAATAGTGCTTCAGGTTAAGAACTTTGCTTCAGGATGAGAACAGAAATCGTGCTCCGGCGGCGCGGTGGCAGCAGGAGGCCCCATTAGCTAAAGTGGTGCTTCAGGTTAAGAACAGTTTCAGGTTAAGAACGGACCTCCGGTTTACATCGTTAAAAGGTTTTTCCAAGCAAATTATCAACTTGTTTACGATCTTATATCCACTCATTTAAATATAATCTAGCAATTCTCCAAAAGGTTTATGTTTTCTTTAATCTCACTTATCATCAAATTCAAATCTAATTTAGTGGTGGCCAATTTTTTATAATCTAGCATCCTTCTTAACATTCAACCAAATTACAATGTTTTTGTAGATACGTCTTAAATTTCTTCCAGTCTTCCTCAATCCTCTCTTCTCCCAGGTCTCGGATTCTGCCAGTCATCTCGGCCAGTTGCATATAGTCCATCAGCTGCATCTGCCACTCTTCCAGTGTGGGTAGATCTTGAGTTTTCCAGTTCTTAGCGATGAGTATCCTTGCTGCCGTTGTTGCATACATAAAAAATGTTCGGTCCTTCTTTAGCACCTTCTGACCGACAATACCCAGAAGGAAGGCCTCTGGTTTCTTAGTGAAGGTATACTTTTAACGATGTAAATGGGAGCGGGAGACGTGAGGGAGTCCAAAGAAGTGATGAAACCACGTTATGATATAAGTAAGGTTGTTTATTATTTGTGCATTTGTATCCAAAAATTTTTTAATAAATATTTATATATATATATATATATAAAAAAAGAACGGACCTCCGGAACGAATTAAGTACTTAACCCGAGGTACCACTGTACTACATTTATATACCAGCTTTCCTTCAATGAATTCAGAGTGATATATATACAGGTCTCCACCTCTCCATTTTATCCTGACAATTACCTTGTGAGGTAGGTTAGGCATGCCCAGACAGAAGGGGGGAGCATATGGGCCACTTGGCCCAGGCCTCCGATTCCAAAGGGGGCCTCGGTCAGCATATTCACAATCACAGGGAATGCATTGGGGCAAACGCAGAGGTGCAAAGGCGGCTGCGGCTGTGGGCGGATTCCCTGGGGCCATGGCTGGCAGCGAGAGAGAAAAGCTTCCCCAGCATCTGGGGCAGGGCCTGCAATTGGCTCCGCAGAGGAGCGCGGAATGGGCACTGGGTGGGTGGAGGCGACCAAAGTTCCAGCAGCCAGTGTGCCACAAACGTGATGGTGGACCATGTTTTTCATGCTGTTAATAGTTGGTGAGTTTTTGTTTGAAATCTTGTTTGTCAAAAATTAAAACCACACGTACCTTTAAGATAAGTGTTTTGGCTTTCTTATCGCTATTTTTTTTTTTAAATGATGGAAAATTGATGAAGATGTGGCCATTTGTTTAAAATTTTGTTGACTAAGCCAGGAATATTACTTACAACCAAGGAGTACATATAGCTCAATGAGGATAAAATTTGGTGGAAACCATGTTTTTTAAAGAAATAGTGGCTTATGAGCAATAGTGGCTTTCTTACAAGCATACATCTTTTTTAAGAGTAGAATAAGAAGACGGAGAAGTTTTAATTATAATTTAATTATAATTAATAGTCAAATTTGTCTACTTAAAAATATATTTTTAAATACATTATTGAACTATTAAAAATTGTATAACACATTTTAAAATGAATAATGTATTTATTGTAAAATGTGTTTAAAATTATAAGACATTATTAAAAAATTACGTTACATAAATATTTTTACAGATCAGTTCCATACAGTGTAGACATGAGTACCACAGGGAGGAAGTTTGAAAGTGGTGCATCAAAGAGAAAATGCGCTTAAACAACAAGATTAAGCTGTAAAACAATCAAAATCTATTACTGCATTCGTAGTCAGAAGTCCACAACAAGTCAACCCTGTTAATCATCTTGCTGAATCAGGACCTTCCGTTATAGAGGTTAATGCTATTAAAGAAACTAGCGATCAATCAACAGAGCGAGCCGTGGAGCTACAAGTGCCTCCTCAACAATCTGAAGATTAATAAGAGGAATAGAAATGATACTGAGAGACTTTTAAAACTTCAGGACTTTGAGGTACCAATGAATGTTCCGAGTGATAAGGACAATAATTCATTTCCAAGTCGTCTTTTTACTGTAATAATGAAAAATGGCGAAAAACATAAACGAGACTGGTTGTGTTGGAGCCAAGTTAAGCAATCTCTTTATTGTGAACCTTGTTTTTTGGGGGGGAGTTACGACTAATGTGAGTGCATTAACAGATCACCCAGGATGGAGTACAGAGAAAGGATGGAGAAAATTAAAGGATCACATTCCTAGCCATGAAAATTCTAACTTACATAAAGAAAACTATATTGCGTGGAAAATGTCAAGTAGAGCTGCTCTGTGTGGTTCTGCAGTTGACAATTACAGTATGTTTTTGACCAGCTCAAGGCTGGAAGAAAATACTTCAACGCATCCTCAACATTATCCTGTTTTTATCAGAGAGAGGTCTCCCTTTCCTTGGTTCTTCTGAACGACTTGGTGATAGTCATAATGGTAACTTTTTGGGTTTAGTTGAGCTGCTCAGTAAATACGATTCATTATTAGCAGAACATGTTGCAGAAGTACGAAATGCACAGGAGAATGGTGTAAGACTCCAAGTAAACTACCTATCAAGTATTCAAAATGAGTTTATTGAAATTTGTGGATCATTCATCCAGAGGCGTATCATTCAATAAATACAAGAAGCTAAGCATTTTGTGATTGCTGTTGATGCAATCCCTGATTGCTCTCATCAAGAACAGTTATCGTTCATCATCAGATATGTGAGGAGGGAAGCTAAAAGTTTTGTAACTGAAGAGTGCTTTCTTGGTTTTCATGAATTTTCCATAAAGACTGGAGAAGAAATTGCCACTGAAATATTAGACGTCTTAGAGAGGCTCAATTTGAACTTTCAAGACTGTGGGTCAAGCATATGACAATGGGTCTAACATGGCTGGAAAGTACACAGGTGTACAGGCTATCCTAAATGGAAAGAATGAGAACTGTATTTTCTCTAGTTGTGCCAATCACACTCTGATAGTGTAAAACAAATTGCAAACCATTTTGATGGTATTCGAACTGCAGTATCTGAGATCAGTGAATTAAAAAATTTAACTGCAGAATGTAAAGCTGATCTTTGGGGAATAAAAAAAACTTGAACACTTTTGAAAATAATAATAATAATAATAATAATAATAATAATAATAATAATAATAATAAATGTTATTTATATCCCGCCCTCCCCAGCCGAAGCCGGGCTCAGAGCGGCTAACATCAAATGTATAACACATTAATATAAAATCAGACAATTAATTAAAATACATCCTCAAATCAGATCAGGATCAGAATAAAATCCAGTCAGATGGCAACCCGCAGATTAGGGTTGGGGACCTTAAATGCTCACCAGCCCCAACTGTTTGTGCTGAACTTATATGGGCCTGTGAGAAAAATTGGGAGGCCACTTTCATACAAGTTCTTATGAAAGGGGAGAGGGAGTCAGACTGAAACCCGACCAAAGGCCTGGCAGAACAGTTCCGTCTTGCAGGCCCTGCGGAAAGATATCAAGTCCCGCAGGGCCCTAGTCTCTTGTGACAGAGCGTTGTACAATATGTTGTAATGCCAAGTATTTGAAGCAAACTTCTTACAATGATACATGAGATAAACTAGGTAATAGAATCACGCAATGCCACATTGGATGTTGAAAGGGACAACATAGATCAACTGCGTACAGACATTTTGAATTTTAGAGAGAAATGGAATAACATACTTCAAGAATGTCAAAATAGGTGTTTCAGATACTTTTATTACTCGCAGGGGATGTCTAACTCAAAAGGATGCTGAAAAGACTTCAGAGTGAATGTATTCTTCAAAATAATTGACTTTGTTATTGTTGGACTGACATGGCAATTTTCTGCTGTTAGGGAAATATGTGAACTTTTCAATTTTTTGTGGAAGTTACAATACTTCAATAATGACGAACTGATACAAAAATGCACTTGGTTTCACTTGTGATACTCGAACCATGTTTCCGTGATGAAATTCAGAGTCAAGTGCTCCTCCTTAAGCAAACTTTCGATACGAATTTCAAACTTAATTCTCCGTCACCGAAAGAAATTGCCGATCAAATACTAAACTTGAATTTGGAAAACATTTTTCCAAATCTTCTAATTGCATTATGCATTTTCTTATCATTACCAGCTACAGTGGCCTGTAGAGAAGTTTCAATATATTAAAATGAATTAAGTCTTTCTTTCGATCAACAATGGCTCAAGAACACCTAAATCGTTTAGCAATGATAAACATAAACCACAATAAGGTGAAGTTGCTTGATTTTTCCTGCGTAATTCAAGAATTTGCAGAAAAGAAAGCTAGGAAAGCATTTTCAAATGTAATTACTTAAAACAATCCTTTTCCCTATGTATTTTTAAAAAGCACTATTGTATATCTTTATTTTCCATTTTGTCTTTATATGCAGATAAGGTTCAAGCCTTGAAATAAAATTATTTGTCAGCATAACTTTTGTGAAAATTATTTATATACTTATTTAATTATAAGACTTCAGTTATCCCCATGGTAAAAAAAAAAGGGGGGGCACATTATCTACCTGGCCCGGGCCTCTGCCTAGCTCTGCAAGGCCCTGAGGTTAGGCAAGGAGTGAGTAACTAGCTCATCACCCAGTGAGTTTCATGGCTCAGCAGGGATTTGAACCCTGGTCTTCTGCATGCAGGACATCATATGTGTAATTACTATTTGAGCCATTTGAGCAATCTGTTTTTGTTGTTGTTTAGTCATTTAGCCATGTCCGACTCTTCGTGACCCCATGGACCAGAGCACGCCACTGCTGCTCACAGTTTGGTCAAACTCCTGCTGGTAGCTTCGAGAACACTGTCCAACCATCTCGTCCTCTGTCGTCCCCTTCTCCTTGTGCCCTCCATCTTTCCCAACATCAGGGTCTTTTCCAGGGAGTCTTCTCTTCTCATGAGGTGGCCAAAGTATTGGAGCCTCGGCTTCTCGATCTGTCCTTCCAGGGAGCACTCGGGGCTGATTTCCTTAAGAATGGATAGGTTTGATCTTCTTGCAGTCCCTGGGACTCTCAAGAGTCTCCTCCAGCACCAGAATTCAAAAGCATCAATTCTTCGGCGATCAGCCTTCTTTATGGTCCAGCTCTCACTTCCATACATCGCTACCGGGAAAACCATAGCTTTAACTATACGGAGCAATCTGTCTGCTGCAAAAATGGGAGAGATTTCACAAATTGTACTCACTAGAATTTACTGCATTCTGTTTCTTGGGAAAGCAGAT
Organism: Podarcis erhardii; assembly: GCF_964252035.2. Lineage (NCBI taxonomy): Eukaryota > Metazoa > Chordata > Lepidosauria > Squamata > Lacertidae > Podarcis > Podarcis erhardii. The sequence goes on from NC_138504.1 coordinate 22,177,495, forward strand.
AGAAGCCTTGTGTGTTCGTGTACTTGACTGCCTTATATGCTGTGATGAAGCAACCCTTTAGATTTCAAAGCCATTCAGACCCTTTGGACAGGTATATTTTTCAGCTCACTTTCATTGCATGAATATTTGCACTATAGGTGGGTGATTTTTGTTGGAGCAGGGGCGCGGGCTGTCACTGCAGCTCATGTGCATGCAGTTGTAGAAAAGAATTATCTTGTGATCCTGATGATCAATAGAAGAAACAGTGTGTTGGCTATTTAGATAGTGAAAGAAGGCCTGGAAATGATGTTGCACAAGTATTTATTTTTTAAAAAAACACAGTATCAAATATCTGAAGGGGTTGAAAGGAACACGTATTTGTGACTTTGCATGTGCATGAAGCATTCATTATTCTGCAACTAAACAGAGACACCTGCTGGAGCAACCACAGAACTTCAGTGATGTCTGTCCAAGGAAGAGAAATATAAGGGCTAATTATTAGTTTAAATGAAAACAGAAAACTTCGTAGCAGCTTAGCAATTGGATAGTTTTTTTGAATAAGGCACATTCTCTCCCGACTATCCTCTCTTTTGTCTCCTTCATCGTTCTCGAGAGATCTTTGCCGCAGGGACACCCAGCTTCTTATCCCCGCACGCACCCTTTCTCCCCAGCCCCCGACCGCCACTCTTTGCAGAATAAAGGTGTCTGGGCAGCCAGGCTGCTGTTCTTCTGCTAACAACCTCGCAAGTTCACGCGCATACAGCCAGCCCGCTCTCGCTGGGTAACTTTCAGGGAACTTATTCCAACTTCTTGTCTTATTGTACCAGATGGTTGTGCAGTGGTGATTGGGAGCCATTAGGCGGCGCGGTTTCTGGGCAGAAAGGCGCTTAAAACATCAGTAGCTAGTTGTTAAGCCGCTTGTATTTTGATTCATTTGTGCAATTAGGTATATCATAGATGTCAACGTTTTCCTTTTTTTAAGGGAAATTCCCTTATTCCAAATAGGATTCCTCGCAAGAAAAGGGAAAAGTTGACAGCTATAGATACTGTACAGAGCTGTGAGCGGGGTGGCTTATAGTTTGCAGGAGACTGTCACTCAGGCGATGCTTTGCCTGCATATGTAAAACATAAAAGCGCCAGTTTTGCAAACATGTTTGTGCCTCTCTCGAGCTTGTCTCTGCTGCGTCAAGCGCGAGATAACGCTGAATGTGCCCTTGCAAAAAGCTCGCCACAACCTTCTTGCAGGTAATTTGGCGGGAATTCTCCTATTTTAAAAGAAGAATAAAAGGCTGGGACGCATTTGACGTAATGACGTCAGAAAGAAAAATCTGCTTCCTGGTGCATTGTGGGAACTGTAGTCCCGGATTTTGAGATGATCTGAGAATAGGGAAGACCTGACCTGCATCAGAAATGCAGTTGCGAGTGTAAGCAGCAGATCTGTTTTATTGATTTCGTTCGTGCAGTATCTAATAAGGACAGGAATTGTTGTTGTTGTTGCTTCTGCCGCCCACGCTCGCAGGAAGGGATAGAGAAGTCTAGCCTGCCTGACTAAATGGCAGAATAAGTGGGGTGGGTTGTATCTGTGATCAGATTTGCCACAAGTCTGATTGATTCTGGTCTTGTGTCTGCTTTTTTCTATTCTTTCATACTGTGTGCAGACTAAATTGGAGCTGGCATGGCTTGTTACTTTTGGACTAAACACTCAAAGACAGGCTATCAGCTCCATGTCTAAGAGGTCATTATAGTTTGGAGAATATGACTAGTCCCAAAGTCTTCTGCTTTTTATTAAAATGAAATGAAAACAAGTGCTTGTTTTTGAAAATAGCTCAGTACAGAAGACTAGGCAATGCAGGTATGTTTTTTTAATACCATATGGTTATAAAAAATTCACACCCTCTTATTTTATATCTGAGCCTCTTCTCAAGGGCCTCTTCCAAAAGCTTGAGACACAGATTTCCCCTTTTTAGTTTTATATAGGTGATACACAGGAGTGGGGTTGATGTGGGACTAGACTTTCACACCAATTTCCCCTGTAATATTTAGCAGCCATGGAGTCTGGAGTGGGCGCTACTCCACAAGGGGGAGCTACCTGTGAAAGCCCACTGCTGTAGTCCGTTGCTGCCTTTTCTCAGCCCTTTTCACTGCTCTTCAGCAAAATAGAAATAGAAATGGAGAATTAGGCTAGAGCAGGGGTCACCAAACTTTTTCAGCAGGGGGCCGGTCCACTGTCCCTCAGACCTTGTGGGGGGCCGGACTATATTTTTAAAAATATAAATACTCTGAAAGCCGGTCCCACAGCTGCCTCTGGACCTGGAAGAGGAACACACTCTGCACATGCTCAGGAGCGTGTCTCGGAGCTGCCCGCTCACTGGTGTTGTTGACGAGCAGCAGCCCGTCCCCGCGGAGCTCCCAGGCAGCGTGACCACACGCTGTGGCCCATCGTCCAGGTCAGCGGGCAGGCTGCACATGCAGAGCGCCAGAAAGGCGATGCGCAGCTTGCCCTCCAGCTGCTCCAGCACAGCTGTCCAGTGCACCAGCAGCAGCAAGCCAGGCACGGGGCCAGCAGGCACACCAAGCTCCGGCTGAAGCCCTGTGATGTGCCCATCACAATGCTCACGGTGCGGCCCAGACCCGCCGCCTGCCCACCAGCCTCGGCGTCCATGGCCACACCAGCTTTATCTCAGTGCGCGGGCGGCGAGGCTTCGGATTGGCTGCAAAAGCTGCCTGCAGCCAGTGTGAACCGTGCAGTGTTGTGGAAGTCAGTCCCCAAGTGGTGAAGAGTCCACGGTTTATTTTCAAGGAAACGCCGCACAAGTTTAGCTCAGCAGGGACTGACTGAGCGGGTGGCAGTGTCCACGGGCCGGATTCATGAGCTTGCTGGGCTGCATCCAGCCCCCAGACCATAGTTGGCCGACCCCTGGGCTAGAGCGACATCTACCATGCCATTGTGCATGGTTATTGGAATATGTTGCAGAGTGTAAATACAGGATAATTCATTCATTCCCAAACTATAGTTTAAACACTGAGCTCAGATGTCACAAAGAATTGTGGTTAGTTTTAAATCAAAATCAGTTACTACTCACAGATGTAGGGGACAGAAGAATGTCTATATGTGTAGGCCCGAAGCTTGATGCAGCTTATTCTCATTCTGGGAAATCACTGCTTCCCATTGATTACATCTGCACCAGGTAAATGATTTATTTCTCGTATAGCAGTCTCAGTCCAGTAAACTATGTGTAATTGGACTGAGATTTAGCACTGTATCCATGTGCTCTTTCTTTCACAACTGTAACATAAAAATTACGAGGTTCGTTAAGTTTCCTGGTTTCATGACCTGATTTGTAGTCGGAGATTAAACCACAGTTTTCTGATTCATGCATATTGGAAAACAGGTTTTGCATTATGGCATACAAAAAGGGGATCTTCATTCAGCAAACCATAGTACATTCGACTAAAATAATTATATGTGAACCAGTCCACAGACTCAGCATGCAGTTAGTGCTATATTGTAACCTTTGCCCTCTGCACTATAGTAAAGCCCAAACCTATGGAAGCTTTAATTTTCTATATTATATTTCTATGAAAGTTTTTTTTTAGCAAATTATTTTCTTTTCTGCAGCCACTAAGACGATCGATGAGAATAGTTGCTGTGAGTAGCTCTCCCTTTTTCTTTTATTCCACTGCATATTTCCACAATGTTAATGCTGATATGACCAGAGAGCATCCAACCTACTAAGAAATGGCATCTACAAAGCAAAGAGCCATTCCTCGTAGGGTGTCTCATGAGAGCAAATGCAAAGTATGGTTAAGAATATAAGCTGTGAACTTGCAGTTCTTTTGCTTCAAAACTCACCTCAGCCAACTCAACAGGTGTCCCTCAGTCAGAAACATGCTTCATAAAGGATACAGGGCTGATATCACTCCCTTCACAATGTTCACTTCAGCTGATGTCACTGTGCTGTGTGCTTCCTGACACCCTCTAGTGGCGCCAGGGAGACAGAACCACAGCAGGAAAATGTACAGTTGGATAGCAGATTGCATTCATTTAATTTGCACAACCACAGCTTTGTGCGCTTGGCCACGAGCCAGCTGATATCACAAATTAAACACACACAAGGTGGAGAACTTAAAAGCTTATAGACTTGCTTTCTGGGCTCTGGGAAGGTCTTGCACTGTCTCTGGAGCCCTTTGCGAGTCTGGATTCCAAGCTTTATATTACACATGCAAAATTGAATGTTGCTTGTCTTAAACAATTTATTCTGCTTCTGCTAGTTAAAGGAGGGGCAAAAAATGGTTTGTGGCCACTGATAAGAAAAATATTCCTAAACCCATCACTGGCTTCTGTGATTTTACTAGACACCACCCACGTGAAATCATACATTAGAAACCAAGGAGGTTGAAACTTGGTTGTTGTTGTTGTTTTGGAAGTGAAAGCCACAGGCGTTTTGAGCCTGTTACAATAACCTGAAAAACTAGGACAACTGTGTTCCTTTCATGCTGTTTCTTACCCATGTCTGTTCTTCCCTTGCAGAAAGTGGCTGCCAGAGCAAAACAAGAGGCCGAGCCGCAACTGGCAGCAGCCCCTAAGGTAAATGCTATAAAAAGTTTTGTGTGTTTTATTTTTATTTTTTTCAAAATATTTATTAATTTTTACAAAATTAAAAAACACACTAACAAATAAACAGACAAACATAAATCATATCCTTATTAAAACTGATCTTCTTAACATTGTTAAGTGACTTCCTCGTATCCCCCTAGTTGAATTTCAATGGATATCATTTTAACAGTTTTCCAAATCAAAGTTCTTAAAATTTTAGGGGACTTCCAGGTTGGCGCCATCGCCGAATGGCGGACTCCCTCCGAGCTCCGGAGGGAGCCTGCTCGGCAGGGGCTGGGTTCTACCGCGTCGGCGTCGCGGGGACCCTCAAAAACCATGGGCGCTGAAACCCATGGGCATGGTGACTCGGCGGGCACCGTTTGCGCCCCCCCGACCCGCGAAGGAGCCTTTTTAAAGGCTACGGAGTGGGTACCGGGGGGGTGTGGTGCTATGAGTCCTCCGCTTCCCCTGCCGAGCGAAGCCGCATGCCATTTGGCGGAGAGCGCTGACTTCTTCCATTGAAAATTCGGATTAAAAAGAACAACCCGTGAGTAATTGGAAACTGGACTTAAAAAGGGGGAAAAAATTAAATTCGGAGCGAGCGGGGGAGGTGCAAAAAGGAAGTCAGTCTCCCCCCTGTCATAGAGGATTTAAAGCAAAGGATTTAACAACTAAGATCGAGTGCTACCTTATTTTGATAAAGTCACTAATTTCACGATGGAAAATTATAAGACTGGGCTGGAGGAGAAAAGTAGAACGTGAGCTAAAATGCAACCCCCCCCCCGGGAACCGGGAGCAATCCACGAGAGCGCCGGGAGAGGAGAAACAGAGGCTTTGACAGCTGTCAAAGGAGCTGTCAAAGCTGAAGAATAAAAAGAGAACTTTGTTATGAGGACTTTGCTGGTTACATTTGTTACAAATTAGATATAAATTGTTTAAAACAAGGAATAACAAGTTACTTTGACTGTTGGGTGCGATCTGGAAGGAAACTGAGTTACTATAATCCCTCTAGAGGGGCTGTGGGACACTACAAGTATTGCTGGCATGGAATTTGAATTGGACTTTTTATCTCCTGGGAAACTGCAGAAATGGAACACTATTTTGTCTACAGAGGTCTCTACACTAAAGGAGACAATAGATTTATCTATTGAAGAATGGAAGGGACTTGACGTAAAGTTTTGTTCCTGAATAACAAAGCCTCTGTAGGGGATTTAGAAGCTTTTGGAATTGGAACATTTTTGCAGGAGAGCAGGAAAAGAAACTAGAGGAAAGTGAGGAGAGAGAATAATAAGAACAACATGAACAACAAGAATTGGACAAAGCTGGAAGTGGGAACATTTGGGACATCCAGATTTGAAAGGTCTAAAGAAACAAAATTGGAGTTTTTACTCTTAAATACAGAGATCTGGATGGAAAAAATGGACCTTTTTGAGATAGAGCTTTTCCAAGATTGGACGCTTGAAACTAAAGATGATCAAAAAGACGGCAAAGACTATTAAAAAGACGGCAAAGTGGACTTGTGAAGGATTTCGGCCTAGATGTGGGATCTCCAGGATGACAACAGGCATTGATGGACATTGGGGAACGCAACCGGGAAAGGGGGGAGGGAAATTTGGAATCCAAAGGGTGTTAAATTATATTTTATTCTTTGTTCCATTTTCTTTTATTTTAATCTGTTCTGCACATTAAAGAGGGGAATTCGTGGAAGGGAGCGGGGTCGATTTTAGGGGATGGAAAAACATTCTTAACATTGGGTTAACTATAATAAGTTTAAAATTTGGGGTAAGAACTTGCTGAATCTATTTGAAGGAATTGGAATACAAGAGGGGGTGGGGTGGGGAAGTCCTGGCAAGATGCTAATGAAAATAAGGTTATAAAATTAATGTTTTCTTTTTTTCTTTTTTCTTTTTTCTGTTATATTTTTTCTGTTATATTTGAAAATGTTCAATAAATATTAATAAAAAACAACAACAAAGTTCTTAAAATTTTAACTTAATCACTTAACGTCAGTCTTTCTTCCCAATTTAGCCTTAAACATAATAATTCCTCGTATTACTTATTACTTATTTAAATTAAATCCTAAGCCTAACTGGTAATTGCAAGCTTTTCCCAATTAATTTAACTTGATGTATTTAACTAAGTAGTCATTAAATTTCGTCCATTCTTCCTGATACTCCTCCTCATTCTGATCACGGACTCTTCCGGTCAGGTCGGCTACCTCCCAAAAGTCCATCATCTTCATCTGCCATTCTTCCACAGTTGGTAGTTCTTGCGTTTTCCACTTCTTAGCTAGTAGTATTCAAGCAGCAGTTGTGGCATACAAAAATAATTTGACATCTTTCTTGGGCAATTCCAAACCTGTTATTCCAAGAAGAAAGGCCTCTGGTTTCTTTATAAATGTATATTTCAACATTTTTTTCAGGTCCACCACATGTGATAAAAGGTTCCTTCTTTTTCTTTACATTTCCAAAGTAAGTTATCATAGTTATGATAAATCTTTGCTAGTTTAACAGGGGTCAAATACCATCTATACATCATTTTCATTATATTCTCCTTTAACATTGTACATGCAGTGAACTTAACCCCTTTCTTTCACAATCTTTCCCAATCCTCAAACATTATGTTATGTCCTACATCTCTTGCCTAATCTATCATTACTGATTTAACTTGTTCATCCTTTGTATGCCACTCCAACAGTAACTTATACATTTTAGACAGATTTTTAGCTTTAGAATCCAACAGCTCCATCTCCAACTTAGATTTTTCAGAAGCAAAACCATTTTTCTTATCTAATTTATACAATTCATTAATCTGGTGGTAGTGTAACCAATTTAGAAAAGACCGGAACCTACTCTGTCCCTTGTCCTTATTTGCCTACCTGCAATTCCTGGTTGCTTGTGGCAACCGAGCGGTACTTGAATACAGGTCTGGCTCAAACTGATCTTTGGATAGTTCAGCTATGCTGGAACCTGCCATTGTGGGCATAATCTGCTCAGCTCCCACCCACCCACTTTAATGGTTATGAATGCACAGTAGTCTTTGGGGTGGCTTTAATCCGGAACTTGGCTCCTCTGTTTTGTGGAAAAGAGGGCAGAAGAGGACAACTGCAAGTCTCCTTTTACTATACCTATTAGACTTCCAAGTTAAATTTAGTGTTTAGTTTTTAAAAATTAGGCCATGGATTGTCACAGTGTTCACTAGATGCCCAGTTTTTAAATATACCCTCAAATTTAAGGTGCTGCTTTTGACCTTTAAAGCCCTTCACGGCCTAGGACCCTCGTACCTATGGGACTGCCTCTCCTGGTATGCCCCACGGAGAGCCTCAAGGTCCATAAATGTTCAATAAATATTATTAAAATAAATAAATAAATAAATAGCAACATCCTAGTGGTCCCGGGCCCTAAGGAAATCAGATTAGCCTCAACCAGAGCCAGGGCCTTTTCAACTCTGGCTCCAGCCTGGTGGAACACTCTGTCTCTTGAGACCAGGGCCCTGCGGGATCTAATCTCTTTCCGTAGGGCCTGTAAGACAGAGTTGTTCCACCTGGCCTTTGACACAGAATCAGTTTGATTCCCTCCCCCCTTTTTCTTTTTCTTTTACCTTTCTCCTCCTGTGATGAGGTTGCTCCCTAATTGTTTTAATATTGTATCTTAATCTTTTAAATTTTAAAGTACCAGCTCAGCAAGGAATAGCAATAGATTGGCATGCTTGGTTCTGATTTTCCAGAGTGCTATAGTGAAAAATTGCTGTCTTGCAGATCACATACTGATCCAAATGGGTCAGTAAACAACAAATCTTGACAGCCTGTTAACACCGTGATACTGAATAAGGCCTGCAGAAAACTTTGTAGGACTTCTACACAAAGGGCAAAATAGGATTCTGAAGCATTTAGTTCTGAAATGACTTTTGAATTCATATAGACATCTATTTATTAGGTTTTGTTACATATGCTGATGACAAAAACATGACTTTCCCTGCTGGGCAGCATGTAAACCTGTTTTTCAACTACTGTATGATAGACTTTTGCACAAGAAAACTTATAAATAATCCTACCCACAGTATGAAGTGGTACAGTCTATTTTCCACATCAGAATTCTACCACTTACTTTTGCTGCATCTTCATTTCAGTTACTGTGGCTTGAACCAACAGAAAAACAAATAAGATCATTGTTTTTGTGATTGTCATAATTTAATGCCACCTGGAAAGAATCATTGTGATGGGCAGCTATTGACTTTTCTTCCAATATAATCCTTTGTTTTGTAGATGATGCAAGATTTTGAATTTTTAACCTTGTTATGTGCTATGCAAAAGCCTTTGACTGTGTCGATCACAGCAAACTATGGCAAGTTCTTAAAGAAATGGGAGTGCCTGATTACCTCATCTGTCTCCTGAGAAATCTCTATGTGGGACAAGAAGCTACAGTTAGAACTGGATATGGAACAACTGACTGGTTCAAAATTGGGAAAGGAGTACGGCAAGGCTGTATATTGTCTCCCTGCTTATTTAACTTATATGCAGAATTCATCATGCGAAAGGCTGGGCTGGATGAATCCCAAGCCGGAATTAAGATCGCTGGAAGAAATATCAACAACCTCAGATATGCAGATGACACAACCTTGATGGCAGAAAGTGAGGAGGAATTAAAGAACCTTTTAATGAAGGTGAAAGAGGAGAGCGCAAAATATGGTCATAGAATCATAGAATCATAGAGTTGGAAGAGACCACAAGGGCCATCGAGTCCAACCCCCTGCAAAGCAGGAAACACCATCAGAGCACTCCTGACATATGGTTGTCAAGCCTCTGCTTAAAGACCTCCAAAGAAGGAGACTCCACCACACTCCTTGACAGCAAATTCCACTGTCGAACAGCTCTTACTGTCAGGAAGTTCTTCCTAATGTTTAGGTGGAATCTTCTTTCTTGTAGTTTGGAACCATTGCTCCGTGTCCGCTTCTCTGGAGCAGCAGAAAACAACCTTTTCCCCTCCTCTATGTGACATCCTTTTATATATTTGAACATGGCTATCATATCACCCCTTAACCTCCTCTTCTCCAGGCTAAACATGCCCAGCTCCCTTAGCCGTTCTTCATAAGGCATCGTTTCCAGGCCTTTGACCATTTTGGTTGCCCTCCTCTGGACACGTTCCAGTTTGTCAGTGTCCTTCTTGAACTGTGGTGCCCAGAACTGGACACAGTACTCCAGGTAAGGTCTGACCAGAGCAGAATACAGTGGCACTATTACTTCCCTTGATCTAGATGCAATACTCCTATTGATGCAGCCCAGAATTGCATTGGCTTTTTTAGCTGCCGCGTCACACTGTTGGCTCATGTCAAGTTTGTGGTCAACCAAGACTCGTAGATCCTTTTCACATGTACTGCTCTCAAGCCAGGTGCCACCCATCTTGTATTTGTGCCTCTCATTTTTTTTGCCCAAGTGCAATACTTTACATTTCTCCCTATTAAAATTCATCTTGTTTGTTTTGGCCCAGTTCTCTAATCTGTCAAGGTCGTTTTGAAGTGTGATCCTGTCCTCTGGGGTGTTAGCCACCCCTCCCAGTTTGGTGTCATCTGCAAATTTGATCAGGATGCCCTTGAGTCCATCATCCAAGTCGTTGATAAAGATGTTGAATAAGACCGGGCCCAAGACAGAACCCTGTGGCACCCCACTAGTCACTCTTCTCCAGGATGAAGAGGAACCATTGATGAGCACCCTTTGGGTTCGGTCAGTCAGCCAGTTACAAATCCACTGAGTGGTAGCATAGTCAAGACCACATTTTACCAGCTTCTTTACAAGAATATCATGGGGCACCTTGTCAAATGCCTTGCTGAAATCAAGGTAGGCTACATCCACTGCGTTCCCTTCATCTACCAGGCTTGTAATTCTGTCAAAAAACGAGATCAGGTTAGTCTGACATGACTTATTTTTCAGAAATCCATGCTGACTATTGGTGATCACAGCATTCCTTTCTAGGTGCTCACAGACTGTTTGCTTAATGATCTGCTCCAGAATCTTCCCTGGTATTGATGTCAGACTGACTGGGCGGTAATTATTTGGGTCCTCTCTTTTCCCCTTTTTGAAAATAGGGACAACATTTGCCCTCCTCCAGTCTGCCGGGACTTCGCCTGTTCTCCAGGAATTCTCAAAGATGACTGCCAGTGGTTCTGAGATCACATCTGCCAGTTCTTTTAATACTCTTGGATGCAGTTCATCTGGCCCTGGAGACTTGAATACATCTAAACTAGCCAAGTATTCTTGTACTATCTCCTTAGTTATTCTGGGCTGTGTTTCCTCTGCTGAATCATTTGCTCCAAATTCTTCAGGTCGGGCATTTTTTTCTTTATCGGAGAAGACTGAGGCAAAGAAGGCATTGAGGAGTTCAGCCCTTTCTGTGTCCCCTGTTTGCATTTCACCATCTTCTCCTCTGAGTGACCCCACTGTTTCTTTGTTCTTCCTTTTGCTACGAACATACCCATAAAAGCCTTTTTTGTTGCTTTTAACCTCTCTAGCAAGCCTGAGTTCATTCTGTGCTTTAGCTTTTCTGACTTTGTGTCTACACGTGCTGGCTATTTGTTTGAATTCCTCTTTGGTGGTTTCACCCCCTTTCCATTTTTTGTACACATCCTTTTTTAATCTTAACTCAGTTAAAAGTTCTTTAGATAGCCACCCCGGCTTCTTTAGGCACCTTCCATGTTTCCGTCTCATTGGTATTGCCTGAAGTTGTGCTTTTACTATCTCTCTCTTAACAAACTCCCAGCCATCATGAACTCCCTTTCCTTTTAATATTACTGTCCATGGGATCTCACCCAGCACTTCCCTAAGTTTTATGAAGTCGGCTTTCCTAAAGTCAAGAAATTGAGTCCTAGTATGCTTGGCTGCTCCTTTCCGCTGTATAGTAAACTTCAGAAGAGCATGATCACTCGCGCCTAATGATCCTTCCACTTCTACACCACTAACCTCTACACTAACTTCTACACCAGGTCATCAACATTGGTTAGGACCAGATCTAAAATGGCTGTTCCTCTTGTTGCTTCTCCCACTTTCTGGACAGCGAAGTTGTCTGCAAGGCCAGTGAGGAATCTGTTTGACCTTATGCTCTTGGCTGAGTTTGACATCCAGCAAATATCCGGGTAATTGAAGTCCCCCATTACTACTATCTCCCTTCCTTTTGCATGCTTGGCCATCTGTTCCAGGAAGGCATCATATATGTCCTCCGTTTGGCTTGGGGATCTATAGTAAACTTCCACAACGAGGTCCCTGTTATTCATCTCTCCCTTAATTTTGACCCAAATGCTCTCACTTTGGCTTTGAGGTTCTAAATCTTGGATCTCTTCACAGGTATACACATCCCTGACATATAACGCCACTCCTCCTCCTTTCTTGTCTGGTCTGTTTCTCTGAAATAGATTGTAACCCTCCATTATTACATTCCAGTCGTGGGACTTATTCCACCAGGTTTCAGTGATACCTATTATGTCATATTTAGTTTGCTCCATTTGGTCTATGACATTTGGATGATCATCTTCATCAATTGATAGACTCCTACCTTCAGGAGCACTGTTTGAAGCTTAACATCAAAAAAACGAAGATCATGGCCACTGGGCCCATCACCTCCTGGCAAATAGAAGGGGAAGAAATGGAGGCAGTGAGAGATTTTACTTTCTTGGGCTCCATGATCACTGCAGATGGTGACAGCAGTCACAAAATTAAAAGACGCCTTCTCCTTGGGAGAAAGGCGATGGCAAACCTAGACAACATCTTAAAAAGCAGAGACATCACCTTGCCAACAAAGGTCCGTATAGTTAAAGCCATGGTTTTCCCGGTAGTGATGTATGGAAGTGAGAGCTGGACCGTAAAGAAGGCTGATCGCCGAAGAATTGATGCTTTTGAATTATGGTGCTGGAGGAGACTCTTGAGAGTCCCATGGACTGCAAGAAGATCAAATGCATCCATTCTTAAGGAAATTAGCCCTGAGTGCTCACTGGAAGGACAGATCCTGAAGCTGAGGCTCCAATACTTTGGTCACCTCATGAGAAGAGAAGACTCCCAGGAAAAGACCCTGATGTTGGGAAAGATTGAGGGCACAAGGAGAAAGGGATGACAGAGGATGAGATGGTTGGACAGTGATCTTGAAGCTACAAACATGAATCTGACCAAACTGCGGGAGGCAGTGGAAGACAGGAGTGCCTGGCGTGCTCTGGTCCATGGGGTCACGAAGAGTTGGACACGACTAAACGACTAAACAACAACAAATGTGCTAAATGGTTTTTTTATGCGGGGAAGTCTGAAATAATGGTGATAATAGTATCGTAAAACAAATGCGTCAGACATTCCTGAGGTTTGTGGGTTGCTTTAGTAAAAGAGCTGAGATATTTTCATGAAAAATTCTAGGAAGCTTGAAATCTTGTAACCCAAATGTATATCTATTTTGGCACATTTCAGATAATTATTATTATTATTATTATTATTATTTAATCATTTTTAAATGCAATACAAAAAACACCTTTTTCAAAAAATAAAAAATAAAAAGGAACCTGATTAACTGAATATACTCATTGTTTGAAATTTTGCTAAATTTACCTTAATAAAAAAGAAAAGAACCATTGAAAAATTCATTGTGGCTTGTTAATGTTGGAACAGCATATTTCTGCAGATACTGTACTTATCTGCTCTTCTGTCAATTGGGAAGGTGCATAGTATGCCCAGTGCAGCTGAGCACCTGGGTTTTTTTGGGAACGTGACAAGATTGGGCCTGAGACCATGTTCCCTCACCCATCATCTTCTATATGAAGGGAAAGAGGCCTGGGATCGTATCATCCTGTTATGCTTCTCTTCTTTCACACCCACTTTAGGCACTGCCCACTGCTCACACGACATGTGTCAACTTGCAGCATCTCGGTCCTGGTTCTGAATTCATGAAGTGTATTGCACGAATTCAGCTAAACATGGCATAACTAAATAACACTTTTCTCTAAAATTGGGCACAGGGAGGGAGGGGAACATAGTTATGCTTTGGGGGATGGGAAAATGGGAATTTTAATTCTGTTAGTGGTCAACTACATTTTGAGGGAAAGAGTGCTTCAAAGGTAAGAGCAACTGTACAAAATAAATCCTATCGCCAAAATAAATTGAAATAAATAAGTGCAACTATAGTGATATTGGAAGGGGCATGTAGTTGAGGCAGCAGTTGACTCCGGTATCAAGAAAACAAATGATGAAGGTGTGGCTATAGTGGAGGCTTGGGGCAGGTTGTGTAGAGACTAAATAAATTACAGGAACTTTTAAAGGTCCACACCGCTCTGAACACCTATCAGCTCCTCTGTCGCCGCCAGTGGCCGCCAATCACACTCCCGCTTTCTGCGACAAGGGCAGCTGTCTATTGGTCGCCGCAGTGGCAAGCAAGAGGGCTAATGGCGGTGATCAGGCAGCTGAGACGCAAGCGGTTTTATGCTGCGTTCTGGCAGGTGAGCGATTTTCGGGATCCCCCCCCCCCCAACAATCAAGGAGCCGATGCCAAAAATCGCTCACCAGCCGGAACGAAGCGCAAGCCCGAGTTTTTAAGCAGCAATTGGCCGCTTGATTGTTGGGGGAGGGGGAGAGATGTCGGAAATCGCTCACCCGTCGGAACGAAGTGCGAGCCCGAGACTGTAAGCGGCAGTTGTAAGCGACGTGAGTGGTTGTGTGCTGCATTCCGGCAGGTGAGTGATTTTCGGCATCCCCCCCCCGCCCCCCAACAATCAAGCGGCCAGTCACCACTTACAATATCAGGCTCGCGCCAAAAAACCATTCATGCGTCCCCCCTCAGCACTACCCGTGTATAAGACGAGCCTAAATTCTGAACCTCATTTTTGGGTCAGAAAAGCTCATCTTATACACGGAAAAATACAGTAACCCTGATTTTAAAATCAAGTCCAGGGAAAAGGTCCTGTGTGAGGGTCTGGAGGTGGTTGGAGTGTGTATGGCAGCTAACAGATTGAGGTTGGGGGACAGAGGGCGGGCTGGTGTGGAGGACTCCCTGGTCCTGAATGGGGTAATTGTGCCCATGAAGGACCAGGTGCGCAGCCTGGGAGTCATTCTGGACTCAGCTGTCCATGGAGGCGAAGGTCAATTCTGTGTCCAAGGTGACTGTTTATCAGCTCCATCTGAAACCCTACCTGCCTGCGGACTGTCTCACCAGAGTGGTGCATGCTCTAGTTATCTCCCGCTTGGACTACTGCAATGCACTCTACTTGAGGCTACCTTTGAAGGTGACCCGGAAACTACAACGAATCCAGAATGTGGCAGCTAGACTGGTGACTGGGAGCGGCTGCCGAGACCATATAACACCGGTCTTGAAAGACCTACACTGGCTCCCAGTACATTTCCGAGCACAATTCAAAGTGTTGGTGCTGACCTTTAAAGCTCTAAACGGCCTCGGTCCAGTATACTTGAAGGAGCGTCTCCACCTCCATCATTCTGGCGGTTCCCTCGCTACGAGAAGCCAAGTTACAGGGAACCAGGCAGAGGGCCTTTTCGGTAGTGGCACCTGCCCTGTGGAATGCCCTCCCACCAGATGTCAAAGAGAAAAATAACTACCAAACCTTTAGAAGACATCTGAAGGCAGCCCTGTTTAGGGAAGCTTTTAATGTTTGATGTATTACAGTATTTTAATATTCTGTTGAAAGCCGCCCAGAGTGGCTGGGGAAACCCAGCCAGATGGGCGGGGTATAAATAATAAATTATTATTATTATTATTAGTAGTAGTAGTAGTAGTATCATTAAAGGAGCAGGGCAGCCTACTAATGTAACATTTTCAACAATCATCACCATCATTTGCTGATGGTGTATGAGAACCTTCTTCTTAAGAAACATGTTGCCTTATAACTAGACCTAAGAGTGCTGCCCCACCCCATAACAAAACAGATGTTGCACCTTTGCACGGGTTTTAATTCTATGTCACTTTAGGAAAATAACATTTTTTTATCAAATTGAAGAACTCTGAAAGTGCAAGGGCTTTATGATTTAATAAAAATGGAAAGAGCAGAGGAAACGATGAGGACAGAAATGAAAATAGATATGGTGCTGAACAAAAGACAAATAACGGAGAAAGGGATAGCAGGGATGTTATATAAACTGATGATAAGCGACAAAGAAAGAATGATAAGGATAATTCAGATTAAATGGGAGCAGGAAGGTATGATCCATTCCAACACGGCCCAAGAACTGATGAAGAATATAAACAATATTAAAATAGAAAAGTATAAAGAATTAAGTAGAAATTTTTTATTAAAATGGTATAGAACTCCGGCACAAATGGCATATATAGTGAAAGGGTTTAGTCCCAAATGCTGGCATTGTGGTCAGGAAAAAGGACTATATTCACACATGTGGTGGGAATGTAATCTGGTTAAGGAATATTGGCAAAAGATTATAAAGGTAATTTCTGGATTATTTCAAATAAACATAGAAGTTAATAGGGATTTGTTATTTTCGGGAATACTGGGAAATAACAAAGTAAAAAGTAATAAGCAGGAGTTGTACAAGATTATGATTCTAGCTGGAATGGCAGTTATTGCTTTGAGATGGAAAGAAAAGCCCAAATAATATGGAAAAATGGAATGATCATGTTTTTGAATACGTACAATCAGAAATATTTGCACAGATAGTGGCAGAGGATAGATAGGAAAACAAATGCCAAAGAATCACAAATAAATGGGCTTTTTACAGGGACTGGATAGAAAGAGGGGAAGCCAACCCTAACATACAAGCTCGAATGAACAGACTGTGTACATGGATAAAGATATGAAGAAGGAAGGCCTGACCAAGGGGGGGGGGATTGGAGTGGGGAGGGAGGGGAAAAACAAGGTAAAACAGATGGTATTTTGAATGGATTTATGTAAGCCCTTTTTCAGAAACCATATATATTAATGCTATATAGGTATGCATTGTAGTATGAATGAATTGTGTTTTGTATTCTTTGTTTATAGAATATATATAATAATGTTACGTTACTAAGCAAATTTAATAAAACAGTTAAAAAAAATTTGAAGAACTTATATGTGTTGGGCTATGTTATTCTCTTTCATATTACATTTCTGAAATGAAGCTATAACAGCTGATCTTTGCATTTACAGTTTCCAAATGTATGCATATTCACATAAACAAGCCTGCAGATTAATGCAGGAAGAGTGACTTTTGGTATCAACACCATGCAAAAAGCAGACACAACCTCAAATCTGCTTTACTCTGAGAAGGCAAGATCAGGCTTGTTCAGATCATTCCAACCATCTGTTTCTGAGCAGACAGCTGCTGCCCCTGTGAAGATAATCTACGAAGACTCCTATCATTTATTCATCCCAGCGCCCTCAGAAACATCAGCACATCTGATGACCATATGACTAGCAATAACATTTTACATGTCACTAAGTATAAGGCAAGCTGAATAGATGCAAAAGGTTACCAGGGAAGACAATAGTTACTATGCTTAGATTTGAAAAACAAAGAGCAGTAGTGTTCAGAAGCCAAAACTTTATTAATTGTACCAGGCATTTGTATGGTTTTTGGTGCATGTGATAGTGAAATTGAAAAGGAATCATTTTTCTAGAGCCTGTATCACACCTAGTGCATTTTCAGCAAGCCATTGCTTGAAATGAAATGTTGTCGTTCACAATTTGTATAGTGCTTTTTGTACAACAAGGCCAGGGCTATCAAGTTTACCCAGTCATCAAAACCAAACTGAACTTTATGTTTACTGTTTTTATGTGAATTCCTCTAGGTTTATTCTACAGTGGAGGGGAAAATGTTAAATCAGAAGCTATCCTTATGTACCAAAGATTCCCAAGAACTGCAGAATCATGTGTTCTTACATATTAAAAAACAACAACCCAAGAATAGCTTGCACATCTAGAAGAAGCCAAGTAAACTAGCATGTCAGGAACCCTTCCTAACACACTACTTTCCTGTGTGCAAAGGAAGGATCACAGTGGCATAAGCCAGATAGTAATGTAATTGTGGAACTCAGTACGTTCCAAATAAAGGAAATGCAGAGCCATGACAATACCTTAAGATGGGCAAACAGAACTATTAGGATAATTAATGCCAGGGATAGCAGTAGGACCTTCTATGGCTTAACATACAGTGGTACCTTGGGTTACAAACGCTTCAGGTTACATACGCTTCAGGTTACAGAATCCGCTAACCCAGAAATAGTACTTCGGGTTAAGAACTTTGCTTCAGGATGAGAACAGAAATCGCGCGGTGGCGGTGCAGCAGCAGCTGGAGGCCCCAATAGCTAAAGTGGTGCTTCAGGTGAAGAACAGTTTCAGATTAAGAATGGACCTCCGGAACGAATTAAATACGTAACCAGAGGTACCTCTGTAATTGTTTCTTGGCGTTTTGAAGTGATTTTGAGTTATCATATGGCACTGCATTTAATAATGGTTTCATTTACTGCTGTTATATTAGTGTTACTTACCGTATTTTTCGCCCTATAGGACGCACCGTCCCATAAGGCGCACCTAGTTTTTTTGGGGGGGAAATAAAGGGGGGGAAATTATTTCCCCCCCAGGCGCGGGGCTGGGGTGGGGGAGGCCCGAGCTTCCCCCAACCCCAGTCCCCAAACAGGCAGCTCTCTGCAAGCCGTGGGAGCCCAGGGCTGGCTCCCGCCGCTTGCGGAGAGGTCCGCGAAGCCTGGACGTGCTGAGCTCAGCGCGCGCAGGCTTCGGCATGCAGGCACCTCTCCGCAAGCAGCGGGAGCGCTCTGCTGCTTGCGGAGAGGTCCGCGAAGCCTGGAGAGCGAGAGGGGTCTGTGCGCACCAACCCCTCTCGCTCTCCAGGCTTCAGCGAAAGCCTGCATTCGCCCCATAAGACGCACACACATTTTCCCTTCATTTTTTGAGGGGAAAAAGTGCGTCCTATAGGGCGAAAAATACGGTAATACTATTGGTCATTTTTCTGTTTAATTAAGTCCTTGTAAGCCCTTGAGCCTGGTTCAGAAGCTCCAGCTGGTGCAGAATGTGGTGGCCAGACTGCTGGCATTCAGACAATTGCTGAAACAGCTGCATGGGTTGCCCAGTTACTACCCAGCCAGGTTCAAGGTTCTTGTATTAATTTACAAAGCCCTGAACAACATAGGCTCAGTAATTGCCTCAAACCTTATATCCCAGCTTGATCACTGAGAGTGTCGTTGGTCATCCCCCAGGTTGTCGAGGCTTAACTGGTAACATGAAACCGAGTCATTAGTGTCATTGGCCCAGTCCCCTGCAACACTACCTTCTATGCCAATTTTTAAACACCTGCTGAAATCTTTAATATTCTGCCAGGCCTATGCAGCCAATTAACAATATATTGTTACACAATGGTTAATTTATGCCTGTTTTTAAAAAAACTTTTAATGGTTTTCATTGTACGGTTTGATGTGTGTGGGTTGTTAGGGATGGGGTGGTACCTCTGCTGGGGGATGCATCGTGCTCCTACTGAAATAGTTTGTCTACCTTTGGCCCCCAGTTTGCACTTAGCTCTCACTTGTGGCTCCTAGAAGCTGTCAGTTTGCAATAGCGACTATATCCCAGGAACAGCTTCAACTGGCCGGCTAAACCAGGTGAGGGTAGCTAGTGGGTCTTAA
This sequence comes from Podarcis erhardii, assembly GCF_964252035.2. Classification (NCBI taxonomy): domain Eukaryota; kingdom Metazoa; phylum Chordata; class Lepidosauria; order Squamata; family Lacertidae; genus Podarcis; species Podarcis erhardii. The sequence goes on from NC_138504.1 coordinate 22,196,668, forward strand.
ATCCTTGGTGAGTTAGGGAGATGGTTTGAGATCCACTGGCTAGGTGAGGGTAGCCAGTGGGAACCACCTAACTGTGAACCACTGTGTTAGACTGTTGTGTTGCCTCAGTAATGGACTAGAGAAGAGCCAACAAACTGAATCCAAATCCAGATAAAATTGAGGTTCCCTAGGCCAGATGGATGGGAGGTTGCCTGTTCTTGATGGGGTCACACTTCCTCTGAAGATGCAGATATGTAGCTTGGGGGTACTTTTGCTGTGGCCTTGGTGGCACAGAGTGCCTTCCGTCAGCTTTGACAGCTGGCCCAGCTGTACCAAATGGATAGCCTAGCTTCTGTTGATTATGCTCTGGTAACCTCTAGGTTAGATTACTACAATGTGTTATACATAGGGCTGCGTCTGAAGACAGCTGGGAAACTTCTGCTGGTGCAGATTTCAGTGGCCATGTAGCTCACTAGGGCAAAACAGTTTGAGTATATAATGCCAATCCTGGCTCAACTGGCTGCACTGGCTGCCACTTACATTCTGGGCCCAATACAAAGTGACCTATAAGGCCTTAAACAGCTGAGGACTGCAGTACCTCAAGAACCTATCTTGGACCCTGTGGCCATCATCTGAGGCCCTTCTTCATGTTCTGGGTGGCAACATGAGATGGGCCTTTTCTGTGGTGGCTGTTTGTGGAATGATCTTCCCAGGGAGGCTCACTTGGTACCTTCATTGCATATCTTTAGGCACCTGTCAAAAACATGCCGCTTCTCCCAGACCTTTGGCTGATTAAACAATCTATGGCCTTTTAAACTGTGTTTGTGAGAGAGGGGATGGGGGTATTATTGTTATTGTTTTTTTTTTTTCCCAATAGATTTTTATTGAAATTTTAAAGGTTACAAAAAGAAAAAATAAAGAACATATTTAAACAGAAAAAAGAAAATAAAAATACAGAACAATACAAAAACAAAGGGAAAAAAACAGGAAAAAATGCAGATAATTAAAGGGGGAAAAAACAAATCAATCCTTTACGTAACTTTCTTTCCTTTGCTTATTTCCTTGACCTCCTCACACCTCCCTTTTTTGTATTCTAATTCAATTAGATATTTCAGCAAATCCTTTCCATCTTTATTTCTATCCTGATGATTTATCTTAATATACTATAATTTTACATTCTGTTCTTTCACCAATTAACAATCCATTTTTACTTAATCCTTTATATCATTTCTGCTAAAACCACATTGCTTCATTCCAACATCCTTCTAACATTCCTTAATTTTACAATGTTTCTGTAGATAAACTTTAAATTTCTTCCAATCTTCTTCCACCAGCTCTTCTCCCTGGTCTCGGATTCTGCCAGTCATTTCTGCCAGTTCCATATAGTCCATCATCTTCATCTGCCATTCTTCCCGGGTGGGTAAATCTTGTGTCTTTCTATTGTTATTGTTTGTTACTACTTTATATATTTTTGTGTTTTTATATTGTAAACAGCCCATTGATCCTTGGATAAAGGGGTGGTATAGAAAGTAAGCAAGCAAGCAAATAAATAAATCCTAATTATTGGCTAAATGAAATTAAACATTTCAAGTAAATAGAGCAGAACAAGGAACTACGTGAGGCTAGATATGCACTGAAAGGACAGGTTAAAAGCACTGTATTTGCATAAACAGCTTTGGGGTGTGACAGTATACGTACTACTGCACATCCAATTCTCCTGCTGGAATGAATAATAGGAAAAGGCCTAGCAGGTTGCACAGCTCTCTCATAACAACATTTCAGTTCCTTGTTTCAACCCGTTTTATTTTCACCTTAAGATCAGCATTGCACTGTATCAAGCTTGAATCCATTTTGTCCCATCTCTTTGCACCAGAAACCTTAAGAGTTTCATCAGAGTCTTGGCTGAGCTTAGGATCTAGGGTTTTCATTCATTATTATAGCATTGGCTGACAAAGAGCCCATTACATCACCCATTTGGAACAGAAAGCCTTTGCAGCTGCTTGTACGGTGAGATGGGGATTTGGGGTAGTATCATAATTATTTTTAAATAAAACATTTTTTTGTTTCATTCTTCCAGGGCAATTTTCTCTGTAAATTGTTAAGAACTGTATGCTAAAGAGCTTCTAGAGGAGGGCAAAGGGAAGGAACAGAATAAAGCAGTTTTATCCTTTCTTTCTTGATTTCCCGTAAAAAAGACCTAAGGGGAAGAAATAGCCCCATTACCCTGCATATCTTCTAGTTACTGTAGTGAAGCATGAAAAGCAAAGCACACTGTCATAGTAATGGCAGATGGTATTAAAAAAAGAATGACATGGGTCAGGCTCAGAAATGTTTGTTCCATTTCTGACCTCAGAATGAGCGTGGTCCTAATTAGTCCAAAAGAAGTGTGCAATTAAACTGATGGTAAGAGAAATGAGTGCTTTTCCTCTACTAGCTGATTTAGAGTACCAGCAATTTATTTATTTGCAGACAAATGGGATGGAGTGCTTGTGGCTTGCATCCTGTTCCCCCTGGTTGAGTATCTGGGGCTATATATAATACGAATATTTCACATATTTCACATTTAGTGAAGAAGAGATTTCTGCCTTCAACCCCCAGCATGTCTGATAGTGCCAGTACCTTGAAATAACACTTCCATTTTGAGTAGTCTAATCAAAACTCTAGCATTCACAGGGGAAATGACCGACAGCTGTACATTTTACCAGCTTGGGTTTTATTTTGTGCAGAACAGAAAATAGAGGCACAAGGCTGGATTAAATGAGAAGCATGTGGAAAGGAAATGGGTTTCAGGGGGCGCCTGAATTCTAAAGTTAGGGTTTTTTATTTTTTAAAAAACACAATTGCATCTCATTTGGCACTGTTATAATATTTAACTTCATTAGACTTCTGCTTACTGTTAACTTTCAGCCTTTGTGCCAAGTTCATTCCATCCACTGTCAAGTTCTGTGAGGAGGTTTACACTTCAAATCCTTCCCTCTGCCATTTTTAATAGGAACAAGAATCATTTATAAGAATGGATTTGGAAGGAATGAAAGCTGAAGGTGATCTGCCAAAGAAATAGCACAAGACGCATTCTCAGAAGCCAAATAGGACTGTGTCACACAAGAGATAATGTGTATGTGTTCTAGGCTGCCACAAACAGTGCCAATTAAATATCATTTAGCTTGAAACCCATCCCCACCCCTCAAAAGGGAAATAGGGGTGGAGTGGGGAGATTGAAAACGCAGCCAACCAGTGGACTGCCCCATCTATCCTAGTCAAGTATATGGAGAGGAGGAAAGCTCCATAGGATACCAGTAGTTTTCCGCATCCCTGAGGGAGGCTCCCATTCACATCTATTTAAAGCTTTTAGAGGGGGCTGTGTTGGCTCCTGGTAATTTAAGGTACAGTATCAGGACTTGCCGATCAGAAGGTTGGCGGTTCGAATCCCCGCAACGGGGTGAGATCCCGTTGCTCGGTCCCTGCTCCTGCCAACCTAGCAGTTCGAAAGCACGTCAAAGTGCAAGTAGATAAATAGGTAGCACTCTGGCGGGAAGGTAAACGGCATTTCCGTGCGCTGCTCTGGTTCGCCAGAAGCGGCTTGGTCATGCTGGCCACATGACCCGGAAGCTGTACGCCGGCTCCCTCGGCCAGTAAAGCAAGATGAACGCCGCAACCCCAGAGTCGGTCACGACTGGACCTTACTTTTACCTTTTTATCAGGACGATGTGCATCCCCAAAACACCCCATATTTTTTACACCTGCCAAAGTTATAAGCAACAGTTTGGCTAATCAAGCTGAACTGGGGGGGGTGGGAGAGGAAGCCCTGATGTGGAGGTGGCACGGTTTCAGCTGTACTACACTGGATCCTTGTCAGCCGTGAGAGCCCACTTCAGTCAGCAGTCTGCCTGTGGCATATTGCTTTTTGATCTGTTCATCTTGGGCCAAAAGCTGAATCCTCAGTGCCATCACTACAACTGACAGGAATACATGAGTGGTGTCCACTGCTAGCCCTACTCGCATAGTGTGCCCACTGAATTTAACCGACTTGGCTGACTTAGATTCATCACCAAAAAGAATGACAGAAGACTTTTTCACATAAAGTTTGCATCTGCTAATGCATACGTATAGATTCCAGTTAAGAAATATTTACTTATAATTTAAATAAACATGCATACTGTGGTCTAAACCACTGAGTCTCTTGGGCTTGCCAATCAGGTCGGTGGTTCGAATCCCCGCGACGGGGTGAGCTCCCATTGCTCTGTCCCAGCTCCTGCCAACCTAGCATTTTGAAAGCATGCCAGTGCAAGTAGATAAATAGGTATCACTGAGGCGGGAAGATAAACGACATTTCCATGCACTCTGGTTTCCATCACAGTGTTCTGTTGTGCCAGACGTGGTTTAGTCATGCTGGCCACATGACCCGGAAAGCTGTCTGTGGACAAACGCCGGCTCCCTCAGCCTGAAAGCGAGATGAGCGCCGCAACCACATAGTCGCCTTTGACTGGACTTAACCATCCAGGGGTCCTTTGTCTTTTTTTACCTTTTACATTTCACCATAGTAGGGAAGACTGGGCTCAGTGACCTTGACCACCTGACCAGTCTCCTTCTCCAGCTTGATGGGCCACTTTATCTTTTTTTATCTTCAAGGCCCCTCCTGCTCTTATAGTTCTTTATCTTTAAACCGGATTTAGACCGGATAGCCTTTCAAACAGAGGTCTGTCCTCCACAAAGTAGTATGACTGTATAGTAAACATGGACTAATCACAACTAGGAAAAATGACACTTACCACTGCAGTATTGATGTGCTTCAATTTTCTATTTAAGTATGACAAAACTTAGGATAAAATGAGAGCTCTTCACAAGTAATGAGAATATGAATTTAGAAGAATACAGCAGATGGAAGAGTGGTGTGTGGGCAAGTTTCTGGTTTCTGCAGCACAGTCTACATCTGCTCCTGATGATGTTAATAGGCTGATTTATTTCAGTTGCTAAAGTAAAGAACCCTAGTAAATTAAGTCAGATGAGTAGGTTCTTTCTTTTCCAGCTAAAAAGGCAGAATCCAGCAGCTGACCAGTGATGAAGAGGTGAATGTAAAAGGGACCTGGAAGGAGGAATGAAAAGGAGCAAGGCATAATGAGTTGAGTATGAAAGGAGAATGGGAGAAGGAATTACAAGAGATGGGTAAAAATATTTATGAGAGGCATGTGGAGGTTGGAATGGAAAAATATAAAAGAAAAAGCTTTCTGCACTTATGCCTCCAGATCAGCAAATTCTATCTACAATGCAGAGACTGAATCATGATAGTTTCAGAGCAAACAATTATGTCGAGTTGTTCATATAAATCAACCCTGAGAGCGGTGTGCTCTGGTAATTGGTTTCATTATTGAACTTCTCTTTCCATTAAGAGACTGCTTCTGAAGTTCCACTGAAATCTACCTAACTCAAGCCCATTAGAACTAATCCTGTGGAAGCAAAGGACAAGCCATTTCCCTCTTATAATCAAGGGCCCTTCAATTATTTGATGAATGCCATCGTGACCCCACTCAGTTTTCCATTCTCCAAGCTACATGTTTGTTGTTGCTTCAACCTTTTCCTGCAGTTCATGAACTGACAGCTCAACAGATGCAGCTGCAGCATCCTAACAACATTTTCTGTGGCAAAGTTAGAGAATATGCTGTCATGAACTCAAAACAAAGCACTGTGTCTGTGTGTGCACACACTCACGCTTTCTTTAAAAATTTCTTCAGATTTTTAAAAATTAAAGCAAAAAATAAAGCAACAGTAAAGCAACCTAAAACAACTGGAGGAAACAACTCCAGTTCCTTAATGCCTATTGCAGTCATGCCCTCCACCGACAGCAGAACAAATTGGTGATGTTAAAGACTGGAGGAATTCTGTGGCAAGGGTGGCTTGGGCACACATACGGGTTCTCACAATGAATGCCTTGAAGGGCCATAGGTTGCCTATCTTTATCACACATTAGAATGGGTGGCAAAAATAAAGAAAGAAAGAAAAGCACAGTTTCATCAGTACAGATGTCCACACAAAATCAGTGGCACAAAACTTACCTGACTGCCTAATTTGGAGATGGATCTATCTCTGAACTAGTGAGGCTTTATTTTATTTATTAAATTTGTATACTGACCTTCATCTGTAGATCTCAGGGTGGTTCACAGCATAAAATGACTAGATAAAAAACTAAAATACATAATAAAAACAAGAGCAAAACAAATCAATAACCTCTCCCCCCCCACACACTATCCCACAAAGACATTTAAAAGGATATAGGATGTTAGTTAGCCAAAGGCTTGGTTGAAGAGTTCCACCACCAAAAGCAGCAAGCCACCTATTTTCTCTTAAGAGGAGAAAATAAAACACATACTTCAAGCTTCCCTTTCATCACGCCTAAACTGTACATAAATCAGACACTGAAGCAAATTCAGGTCTTTACACCAGGAAGACAAACTGTAAAAAAGATCACAGAGTACAGCGATTGTAATATCCTTCCCTGTTTATTAGCAGCTGCAGTCATGCTTTGAGTCTCAATATAGAAATACATTCCTGTCCCAGAAAACCATCTGAAATATAGTCAATCATTGGGGAACAATTTTTTTGTTGCATTGACACCTGCAGTTGTTCTAACCTAATTTCGACATGCTGATCTGAAGTTGGTTTTGTTCTGTAAGCTCTAGGGTTTTTTGCAATTTTTGTTTTTCACTTTTCACCATAATCTTTGTTTTTTACAATGCAAGAATTCAATTTTTTTTTAACACATGGCCAAAGTAGTGTAATATGAGTATAAATGTAAGTGACTTATATAGCATTGAGCATGACATGTATAGCATTGAAAATGACATGTATATCTATGTACAGTTGGAGGTACTGTATGCAAAAAAAATGTAATCCCTTGGGATACACAGTATACTGGGGAACATTTTTTTCCATTTTCTTTTGCATGAGATTTTTCAACTGTTCTTATATGTTCTTTCAATGCTGATCTCAAATCTGAAATTGATTTTCGTGTACATGCTATAGTTATATTGCAATTTCCGACTTTTGCCGGTATGTCATATTTACACTGGGGATAAGTGGACACTGACATGTTGATCTACCCTAACCACATGGTAATTATTGTTTTGCAAACTTTAACTTTCTTTATTTTTACAGTTTTGTAATCTAAATATTTGTATTTTTCAGAATGGACCATGGCTCCTTCAAGTAGACAAAAATGTGTAAACAAGCCTGATGCCATTTGTTATGCTATTATTGCTTGGTCAATACAAAGGGTATTGGCAAGAAAAACCAACATGCTGTCGCCTATCCCAGTATTCCTTCAGCAATTAGACCTATCCCACACTCTGAGGAACTCCCAATTCCAGTTTTTAAGGGGTTTGTCTCTTCTAAAGATGAAGGAAGTGAACCTGGTGAGGAGCACAACTGGATCATCTGTGTGGATCTCAAAATGGTCAGCAGAAAGGCTTTACCAAGTACCTGAATAACAATTGTAGATACCACTGGGAAACAAAAATAGAAGTCACTTGTATGACCCTTGGGTTCTCGCCAAACCATGGGAACCCCAAAAGGCATACTCTTCCATTTTCCTTTTGTTCAGTCTCTAAGTATTTCCTCACAATTGTGACAAACAATATGCAGAGCCCATTTCTTGTCTTGGTCGCCATGGGGAATTTCAAAATAGCTTTTATAAGCACGCCTCATAAACATTGTTATATTGCATCTTTGACGAGGAAGTGTGTAGCAGCCACATACATAACAAGGTATCAGGCTTGTTTATACATTTTTGTCTACTTGAAGAAGCCATGGTCCATTCTGAAAAATACAGATATTTAGGTTACAAAACTATAAAAATAAATAAAAACTAAGTTTGCAAAACAATAATTACCATGTGGTTAGGGTAGATCAACGTGTCAGTGTCCACTTATCCCCAGTGTAAATATGACATATTGGCAAAAGTCGGAAATTGCAAGATAACTACAGCACGTACACGAAAATCAATTTCAGATTTGAAATCAGCATTGAGAGAACATATAAGAACAGTTGAAAAATCTCATGCAACAGAAAATGAAAAAAAAAAATGTTCCTCAGTGATAAGCTATCACATTAATATGAATGGTTGCATCACATCAACATAATGCATACTTCTTCCCATTACCTGACTGCCTCCATAAAGATGTAAAACACCACACTGAACTTAATTTTAAGCATTACCCCAAGAACATGATGATATTAGCACAGAGAAGTTTCTTTTTAATAGTTAAGATGTTTTATTTTAATAGCTTTAAATAGAAAGCTTGTTTAAATTAAACCTGACGAAGTACTCAAAAACAGTTGATTACTCTATGCTAAAAACACCTAAGAGTAGAGATGGAAAAGAATGTTGATTTTTAAGTGAACCAACTAGCACAGAGATTTCCAAACTGTGTATCGTGACACATTAGTGTGTCCGTTGCAGTGTGTAGGTGTATTGTGTGAATGCTCCCCACACTCCTCCTGGGGCTGGAAAGGGGTTAGTTTAACCTCCATTTTGCTAGTAAAACTGAATTACCATGTTGCAAAATGATGCATGTCTAAAAAAGTGTGTCACCGACATGAAAAGTTGGGAAAGTACTGGACTAGCAGATAGTGCAAAGCCCAAGTAGCTTGAACAGCTGTGAGCCTACAGTCCTTGAGGTGTCTTGTTTTCCCGTGGCCAAGATGTGGGACAAACATGACCTCTCTGAAGTTGAGAAGTTCGAAAAGAGTAAGCTGAAGAAAACCAACAGCTCAATTCCTAATCTAAATGGGGGAGGGGAAAAAATACCTCTTGCAAGAGACTACATGTGGGGTGTATGGATGATAATTTTATGTATGGAAAATACATGTTGCATGAAAGAAGGTAGGTTTGAATAACAGTTAAACCAGGGTTCAGGGCCAGATCACTAACCTGGAGAAGTAGTCTAATTTATTGACAGCTGCATGAATTATTATAGCTAGGAAGGGGCAAGCAGAATATAAAATGGAAGAATGGTATAAAGAGATGCAGGATATAGCTATTAATGATAAATTAACATGTGTCATTAAGGTAAGAAGGGGAATATGTAGGAGAAATGATTTTGAGGAGATATGGAGGGTGATTTGTAGAATTTGTTCTGTTAAAACGGAAAGTAGTCAAGAGGTGTTGAAATTATGGGAGGTTGGGTAGTTACAATGGAATGGTCTCGGGGGTGGGGTTCTAAAAAAAGGTTTAAAAAAGTGAAGAATTCTAAAGAAAAAAAGAAAAGACAGTATCCATTTCTACATCACTGAATCACCATTACCTTTTACATTATTTTTCCATGTTTTATCCGTACTTAGTCACATATTATATAATATGTATCATTCATAAAACACATACAATTACAGTTGATAGAGAATTGTCTGATTTATAAGAATCAAATATATTGCAGCTATAAAGTGTGTACCATCCTGTAGAACACCAGGACATAGAACATAACAGCTGCCTAGCAGCTATGAGATTATAAATCAGTCCACAGCAGAACAGATTATACTGTGCCTTATATGAAATTGTTTCCCCACCAATCATATGAACAGCTTTTATAATTTACAGTAATAAATCTGTACTTTATGGACTCCCCAGCATTTGTTTCTGCATAAGCAGACTGAATTGGAAACAGAACAGATAGTATAAAGAAGAAAGACCTCTTTGAATAAGCAGTCTTTTGAATTCAGCCTTGCGCTATACCGTAGTACTAAAAGCAATTGTTGGTTATGGAGCTCCATCTAGGGGAAGTATTTATATAAAGCAGGATGGTAATGAATTGGCATCAGATTTTAAACAAAGCAAATAGCTGCGGTGGGAAAGAGAAACCCCAGGACAAGAATTTAGGAGATGGTAACGGCAGTTACATCACTGAGCATTGTGTAGCTCTGGGATAATGGAAGAGGAAGAATATGAAGCTAAAGGAGAAATGGACAGAAGACGGGGCTAAGACTCTGGTCACAATGTTGCTGGGTTGTTGTTGTTGTTGTTTAGTTGTGTCCGACTCTTCGTGACCCCATGCACCAGAGCACACCAGGCACTCCTGTCTTCCACTGCCTCCTGCAGTTTGGTCAAACTCATGTTGGTAGCTTCGAGAACACTGTCCAACCATCTCATCCTCTGTCGTCCCCTTCTCCTTGTGCCCTCCATCTTTCCCAACATCAGGGTCTTTTCCAGGGAGTCTTCTCTTCTCATGAGGTGGCCAAAGTATTGGAGCCTCAGCTTCACGATCTGTCCTTCTAGTGAGCACTCAGTGCTGATTTCCTTAAGAATGGATAGGTTTGATCTTCTTGCAGTCCATGGGACTCTCAAGAGTCTCCTCCAGCACCACAATTCAAAAGCATCAATTCTTCGGCGATCAGTTTTCTTTATGGTCCAGCTCTCACTTCCATACATCACTACTGGGAAAACCATAGCTTTAACTATGTGGACCTTTGTTGCTGGGTTAGCCGTTTGTTAATCTAGTGCCCTCCAGATGTTTTGGACAACAACTCTCATGAGTCCTAGCCTGCACATGCAGATGGGAATTGTAGTCCAAAACTTCCAAAGAGCACCAGTTTCACAAAGTTTCCATGTTGCCTTCTGAAACATGGAGACGATAACACTGACTTACCTGTTTTGCATGGCTGTTTAAGAATTACAAGAGGTGGTTGGTTGTCATCCATCTGTCTCAGGAGACAATGGAGGAGTGTGGCTTTGGGGATGAGAGCAAACTGCTGGAAGGTTGCTTGCTGTTGCTGTAGAGACTGATATAGGAGAGACATGTTTTGTTGCAGCTGGTGCAGATAGGCATCCAGTTGTGCTGCTGCAGATGCACCACAGCATTTCTTCTTTCTGTGCTCCTCCCAGGGGTCATTCCTCCTCTGGTCACTGCTATGAATACACATATAAAGTACTTTTACAAAGCACAAAATTAAGAACTAAGGGAAGACCAGGACAGCATGGAGGGAGAGCAAGTCTGCTCACTGTATCCCTTACCCAATATGCGCCCATCTAGGCCAGGCAGACCTTCTTAAATGGCACTCACTTTCTACATCTGCCCTCACCCCTGGCTAAACAACCAGTGTGACATGACATTTGCACCCACCATCACCCATTTGTTAATTTCCATCTCTCCTACTCCACTTCTCCCTCATTGAGTGCAAGGAACTCACAGGCTGATAAAAACAAATCAATAGTTATCTAGAATCATAAACTTCATATAGAAGATGGGAAGTCAAAGGTGAGAGATGGGGTGAGATCTGAACCAGGGAAGCTCCTGGTTCACAAGCTCGGTCTCTTTGTCAGCATGTTATGTTATCTTATTGCTTATTGCTATTATTATAGTAGGGCATATAAAGGTAAAGGTAAAGGGACCCCTGACCATTAGGTCCCGTCGCGGATGACTCTAGGGTTGCAGCGCTCATCTCGCTTTATTGGCCGAGGGAGCCGGCGTACAGCTTCCGGGTCATGTGGCCAGCATGTCAAAGCCGCTTCTGGCGAACCAGAGCAGCGCACGGAAACGCTGTTTACCTTCCTTAATGGAGAGAATTTCACGCAGCCTTTAGCTCTGAAAGTGCCAGTCAGCTGGCATGTGCCCACACATGATGTAGTGACTGTACATCAGGGGTAGGCAAACTAAGGCCCATGGGCCAGATGCGGCCCAATCGCCTTCTCAATCTGGCCCGCAGACGGTCCGGGAATCAGCATGTTTTTACATGAGTAGCATGTGTCCTTTTATTTAAAATGCATCTCTGGGTTATTTGTGGGGCATAGGAATTCGTTCATCCCCCCCCCCCAATATAGTCTGGCCCACCACATGGTCTGAGAGATGGTGGACCGGCCCACGACTAAAAAAGGTTGCTGACCCCTGCTGTACATCATACTGAATCTTGGCCAGGGATGGGGCCACATGGAAGTGATAGGCAATCCAGAGGCAAAAATGGGTGGAACGGCAAATGTGACTCTTACCTTTCTATAATAGGTTCAATATGGGATATAAGAATATTCGTTTATTAACGATATAGATTTATATCCTGCCCTTCATCCCTTTTGTGATCCTAGAGTTATACCCTCCACAATTCCGCCGATGAAAATAGGGACATTTTCATCAGAGGAATGTTGGAGGGTATGAACACACAGAGTCATTTTTAAGAGTGACAGAATTACGATGCATTCTCTCTCCCGACCCCCCGGAGTGCACATGGTGGGGTTTGCCACGACTTCCCGCTTCAGAGAGCAGCTGCCTCTTAGCACAGCCATGGTGATACTCTACATGACATACACTGTCCTAGACTCAATGGGCCAATGGCTGAACTCTGTATATAAGCAGCTTCATAATATTACTCTACTAAAAGGTAAAGGTAAAGGTATCCCTGCCCGTACGGGCCAGTCGTGTCCGACTCTAGGGTTGTGCGCTCATCTCACTCTAGAGGCCGGGAGCCAGCGCCGTCCGAAGACACTTCCGGGTCACATGGCCAGTGTGACGAAGCTGCTCCGGCGAACCGGCACCAGCGCAGCACACGGAACACCGTTTACCTTCCCGCTATAAAGCAGTCCCTATTTATCTACTTGCACCCGGGGGTGCTTTCGAACTGCTAGGTGGGCAGGAGCTGGGACCGAATGACGGGAGCGCATCCCGCCGCGGGGATTCGAACCGCCGACCATGCGATCGGCAAGTCCTAGGCGCTGAGGTTTTACCTACAGCGCCACCCGTGTCCACTGATTACTCTACTAGCAGTAATTACTGAATTGTGTTTTACATGTGTTGGATGGCCTCCTGCCATGTAAGATTTAGTTTACCTTCCTGCATCGCAGGTTGGACTAGATGACCCTCGAGATCCCTTGCAATTCTATGATTTACAACTATACCATAAAAATAGCTACTTTAAAAACAGCACAAAACATTACAAAAACAATTTTTAAACAATACAAAATGAACAAATGAGGAAGAGATCTGTTTTCATCCAGCCAGTAAAGCTTGTTGGAAGAAAAAAGAAGTCCCACTGTTTCCATTAAGTACAAAGAGTGGCTGGCCACCATATATCAAGAGCAATACTTTTTCCCACAAAACAGGAACCTCCCTGAAAGCTCTGCTCCAAATTATTCTGGAGCAGGCTACTGATATAATTGTAGAATTGGAAGAGATCCTGAGGGTTATGTACTCCAACTACTTGCAATGCAGAAATCTCATCAAATGCATCCATGACAAATGGCCATCCAACCTCTGCTTAAAAACCTCCAAGGAAATAAGAGTGCACCATCAAGGGAACAGCTCTTACTGCCAGAAAGTTATTTCTGATGTTTGGTGGAAGTCTCCTTTCTTCTCATGGATGAATGCCTTCCCCCTCCAGAACAGGAGAAAACAAACTGGCTCCATTTTCCATGTGACAGATATTTGAAGCAGTGTTAGAAACTCAGATATATAAACTAAGCACCAAATGGCTCCTTATACCAAGATTACAGTCACCGAAAAGGAATGTCTGGTTGCCATTTTGGGGCAAGACAGCTGTGAAGTCTTATTTTTGCAAAGGATTGACTGATTGTGATTGATTATCAGTTAAACATCTGGCTAGTTCAGATGACAACCTTGAGCTACGTTAAGAACTTTTGAGAACTTAAAGAAGGAAAGTCACTTTATCCAGGAACAGTCCTTACCTCTTTTTCTTAATGGTGACACAAACCATTCATAACGTAAGAATATTCTTCACAACTGTGAGCAGGGCAGTGGAGTGTGGTAAGTGAAGACAAGCTACAACAATTAATTATAACGTTTTTCACCGCTGTATGGTACTGCCCAGGCATCTTCACTTGCCTGGGACCCAGCTAATTTCAAACACTAATTTGAAGATGGCTATCCTATCTCCTCTCAGTCTCCTCTTTTCCAGACTAAACATACCAAATTCCCTCAATCGTTCCTCATAAGGTTGGGTTTCCAGATCCTTGATCATCTTGGTTGCCCTCCTCTGCACACGTTCCAGCTTGTCAACATCCTTCTTATATTGTGGTGCCCAGAATTGGACACAGTATTCCAGGTGTGGTCTGACCAGGGCAGAATAGAGTGGGACTATTACTTCCTGTGATCTGGACACTATACTTCTGTTGATGCAGCCTAGAACAGCGTTTTTTGTTTTTTTGCTGCTGCATCACATTGTTGACTCAGGTTCAGCTTGTGGTCTACTAAGACCTCTAGATCAGTGGTTCCCAATTAGCTAATTACTGAGGACCCCTTATTTTTCAGAAGTCAAGCCGCAGATCCCCTACTTTTGAAAAATTTGATAACTCCATGGTAGTTACCTCTGCAAAGCAATTTTTTGAACAAAATGTGGGTTAGCTCTTAATAACCAAAGGATTTTAGGTACACTAAAAAACAGACCAGAGCTGAGAGATACCTGGTTTTCAACATCGTGATATATCAGCAATTAAACATCACAATATTTCAATATGTCACAATGTCTGAAATTGGAGATCAGGCGTGGGGATGAGGGAAGAAGCTGCAGAGATTGGATGGGTGGAGGGAGGAAAGGAAGCAGAGTCACCTCCACTGCATGGGTTGAGTAGGAAGGGATTGGGATGGGGGGTATGCATCAGTGGGGCAGCCACTGAAGATGTACCTCCACTGTGGCTGCTTCTGCTTTCCTGCTGGATGAGAAAAGCTGCTCCACCTCAGTGCCAGGGGAAGATAGTACCATGGTGCCTTGAACTGAAGGCGATCAGCTGCCCTGTTTATCATCCTATTGGTGGTGCCTTGAAATCAACTGTCCTCCCTTGCATGAGGAGTGATATATTCCTGCATACTGCAGGGTCAAAATTGTTATTGCAGTGTGATTTCGAAACTAATTTTGGCCAGTATATTGTTGTTTTAGACCATAAAATTTGTGATATTACCATGCAAAAATGACAAAAATTTTGTTGGGGGGAGGCAAGGGATGGGGCCGTGGACCCCCTGGGTGCATTCCAAGGGCTCCTGGACCTCTAATTGGGAACCACTGCTCTAGATCCTTTTAACGTGTACTTCTTTTAAGCCAGGTATCTCTCACCTTAATGTTTGTTTAGTTGGTTCTTCCTGCCTAAGTGTAGAACCTTACATTTGTACCTATTATAATTCCATTTTCGCGTATATGCAGCTCTGTGTGTATGAAGCTCTGCTCACTACTCCTCTATAATTTAGTGTAGGAATATTTCTTATATATTTTGTGCTTTAAAAACCACACATTTAAAAATATGTACTAAAAATATTGAGCCACACTAATATAAGTGAGATGCCAAATTTGCATGTTCTTATTACTAAATTTGCATGTTTATCCTCCAGGAAACTCAAAAGTAATGTACATGGATTCCAACCCACTTCCTCTCATATTATTTTATTTTATTAATTATGCAATATATTTCTATCCTGCCAAATTGGGATTCAATGCGGCTTATAACATTTCAAAAATCAGTTATAAAATAAAGAACAACAAAAACAAGCTGGTTAAAATCAATACTTAAAATACATCACAATATATCTAAACCCAGCAATTGTAATTTGCACTGACAGCAGCCCAATCATCAACATAATCTGCATCTTAATTTCCAAATGCATATATTCTATATATATATGCCTGTTAAGCTGAAAGAGGGAAGGCATCTCAAAGTCACCTTTCTGCAGGAGCTGAAAGAGGGAGCAGGGCCAGGGCCAAAAAGATCAGCAGCCCAATTCTGTATGCTTTTACTGCAAAGATTCTTGAGATCAATGGTTTACTCTCATGTGAGCATGCAAAAGATTCGGAATGCAGCCCTGAAGCCCAGTCCTGCACATTTGCCTGGGAGCAAAACCTTAACTCCAGTTAAGGTTGCTTACTTCAAAGTAAATTTGCAAATATGACTGGGGATGGGCTTCAACAGGCAGGCAGAAAAACAAAAAATAGCTGCAAATTGTCCGCACACCTCCCCCCAACAGCAGGCACTGAACTAGAGCACCCCAAAACTCAACTGGCAAGCACATCCACCCTTGCTCCATCCATGAATGGCTCAGGTAGCCAAATGGGGGGATTATTTTTGGAGGGCTGGATTTGCAAGAGGATTTTGGTCTCCCCTCCCCCATCCCCTTTTAGTTTCTGGAGCGGAAAACAAAGAACAAGCCGCAAGCTCTTTACATTGAGCGATATGATCGTGGTGGACAAATAACAATAAAATAAAATAAACATCAATTTGCTTAAGCCTGTGTGTGTGTGTGTGTGTGTGTGCGCGCGCGCGCGCGCGCGCAAGACAAGCGCTCTTGGGAACCGGTGATGGTGATGGAGGAGACACAGTAAGAATCCCCGATGGAGTCAAAGAAAAAGAAAGAAGCGGTACCGTTGGAGGGGTCGTATTGGAAAGAAGTCACTGAGGATGCCGCTTCCTGGAGATTTCCTATGGCGAGGGTGCCTTTCCAAGCCAGAAACGGAAGGGATGGCAGAGATCCCGATGATCCTTCTATGGAAGCGTAAACTGAGATAGGATGGACTTGCCTGGCTTCAGGCAGCAGGGTCCTAGAGTCCCACCCGTCTTCATTACAAAGCTTAGGAACCACTAACTCGGGTTTCGGAAGGAGCTCCCACGTCTCCTTCCCAATGCAGCTGCCGCAGCCGGAAAAAAAAACCAGAACGCCTGAACCCCGGGGCACTTGTACAAAAAGAGGGGCTGCCACACAAAACGGGGCTATGAGGGGCCCTGGGGGCGGTCTGTAGAGTAGGTATCAGTTAAAAAAAGCATGCCATGCAACCTATTGAGTATAAAATGCACAACTTGTACAGCTAGAGCAGGGTTGGCCACCTCCCAAGAGACTGTGATCTACTCAGTTAAAAACTAGCAGTGATCTATCCCCTTTTTGGGGGTTCAGGTCAGAGCATTTTTTAGGGGAGCCACAGTTGTTCAGCTTCTTTGGGGGGAGCCGATGATCTACCAGTGATCTACCGCAGACGTCCAGTGATCTACCGGTAGATCACGATCTGCCTGTTGGGCATGCCTGAGCTAGAGCATCAAACCTAGCTCCTGGGGATATGGCTGATATTTTGAAATTACTGAATGTCTTAGAATAAGCAATTTGCTATTAGCGTCGTCTTCAGAAACAACTGCTTCACAGCACTTCTGTATTATTGGTCCCAAGATTTATGTGTGTGTGTGGGGGGGGGGATTTTACATGAAACCTTAATAATCAGAACAATGCTATAAGTAAACTGGAAATATAATGAAAAACCAACATAATAACAGATACTAGCTAATTTGTTAGTGTATGAAGCATGAAAAAGGGAGAAATAATAGTCATAACATGCCTTCCAACATTTCTCTGATGAAAATAGGGGCGCCCCGTTCCATAATATTTCTACTATGTATACCCCACATATCTTATTGGATTGCCCCATCACTCTGGGCAGCTTCCAACACATTTAAAAACATAATAAAACATCAAACATTAAAAAACTATACAAGAGTGCCTTCAGGCAGCTCGGGGCTTGGATAACTCCATACCCTCCAACATTTCTCTCTTGAAAAGAGGGACATCTATCATACCCTCCAACATTTCTCCAATGATAATACAGTACAGACATCCTAAGGAGAAGCGGGACATTCCAGGATCAAATCAGAAACTAGGACAGCTTCTCTAAATCAGGAACGTCCCTGGAAAACAGGGACCCTTGGAGGGTCTGACATATTTAGCAATATGATAACCTTTCACAGGAAGTATGTGGCAAACCAACTGAAGAAATATTCTAGATTATGAGAAGGAATTGGGGGGGTATATATATATATATATATATATATATATATATATATATATATATATATATAAAATGTAATCCTTTGAATGAATACTCCCTTACTTTAACTTCCTTCTTTCTAAACCCACTTCCTTCTCCTTTTGGTATTTCTTGATACCTCCTTTCCTACTATTCCACATTCACCACAAATCAGCTTTGTTGTTACTTTGCAAATGAAAAATATTCAGCTGTTAACTTGATGGGATGGTGCATATTTTGATGTGCCACCAGGTAGAGAAGTAGTGTCTACCTTTCAACAGTGGACAAAAAAAATGGGGGTGGCACCCTGAGGAGCAAAGTGGATGCTGCCATATTTGACATGAATCAGAACAACGTCATATTTTTGCTGGAAATTTGCTGGAAGTTTTCAAATTTAAAGAAGGAAAGTTAAAAAGAAGCGAAAGAAGAAAATATTCAAAATAAAGGAATGGGTGGGGAGAATTAGAAGCAAAGAACAAATAAGAAGGTCCTGCTTCTCCCATAGCTGCAACCTTGGCTTCAAACTGACCTCAGCCATGGCTCTGACTCTCCTTCTCCAACTTGTTGTGTTTTACAGACTCCCACTTTACCTCTCAGCCCAACCCCCCTACTCAGCTCACATAATGCAAAAATTCCAGGCACAATGCTTAAAACTCTACTTCAAAATTCTCTTTTGTCTTCCAAATGAACTCTGGGTTGAGGGATGGACCCCTCCCATTTGTTTTTCTTAATGGCCCCTTATCTTCCCCTTGTCTTTATTACTGGCTGATCTCCCAGTTGATTATCAGGCTGGCCTGGCTGATCCAGGAATTAGGAGTGCCCAGGTATTCAGACTAACACCCCACCCCATGGGCATAACCAAGAAGGGGCAGCTGCCCCACAAATCAATCAATATCAATAAAAATTAATACAAATTTGAGGTTCTGCTCCCCAACGAAAGCCTGCCCCTCTAACAAAAATCCCTGCTATGCCCATGCCCCCCCAATTTGCAAGACTATACTTCAATCAAGGCAGCACCTCTAATCCTCGTTTTGCTCTTAAACTAATATAATAGCAACTACTACACTAAAAATATTTCTGGAAATGGAATGCTAAGAAACCCTGCTTCAGAATTTTTGCCATGAAGAAACAGCCGTGTTCTCTGAATATTAATAACAGACTGCTCAAAACGCAACAAAACCACCCTTCTGCTTGAAATTAGAACATTTCTTAAGTGAGGGGTCTAACTGCCAACCCAATGTTAGTCATATCATTTATTTGTGCATCAGCAGGCACACATACAAACCCAATGCACACACAGGAACCAGTATTTCCCAAAATAAAGCCCACTCATATCTCAATAATGCAATGCCTGTAGTGTAAAAGGGGGTGTATGGGGTGGGTTGGTACCTCTGGTGGGGACACATTGTGTTCCTTCTTGGATAGTTTGCCCACCTTTGGCCCCCAATGTGTACTCAGCTTTCACCTGTGGCTCCTAGATGCTGTCAGTATGCAACAGTGACTACACCCCATGAAACTGCTTTGACTGCTGGTTAAGGCAGGTGAGGGTAGCCAATAGCTCTCAAACCCTAGTTTAGGGACTTCCCCTGCATGTGAAGACAGGCTCTGGTGGATTGAGTGGACTGTCAACAAGGTGGTTTCTACATGTGCTGTAGTGGCAAGTGAGTGATGGATGGGGCCTGTCAACCTGGGAAGGTAGCCCATCTAGGCATGGGCATAGGGGGGGCGGGGGGCTGCTCCCCAAATCGATAAATACAAATCATTACAAATCTGAGGTTATGCCCCCGTAACAAAAATCCTGGCTACGCCCATGCATCTTGGAGAAGGAAAACTCTGATCCTAAACCTCTGCTGCCTCGTGGGACATCTTTGGGAGAAAAAGCTAAGGAGTAAGCCCTACACGTGCGTGGAGTTCCTAAGGCTCCTGCAGCTAAACTGGTGCCAAACATACTGGTCTTTCCTTTGAACCACATTAGAGAGGCCGAGGGTGTGCGTCTTGTCATCTGGGACCATCGGCTGGGTGAGGACTGCAGGGCCTGCTCCCTTCCAGGGCCTTTCCCAACTGGCCCAGGGGGCGTGGCCCAGGCCCTTATTTGGAACAAACTTTTGGGGAAGTGTGGGAAGTGTTCTGCCATTGCAGACTTCCGGTCAGCGCCAGCGTTTAATGGCGGTCCTTGCTTCGAGCTCCGAAGGAGGACTGCTCCGCGAGTTCGGGTCTGACCCGCTACGGCGAGCGGGGGACCCCTAAAATCACAGGCGCGGAAGCCTGTGAGCAAGGAGACTCGGTGGGCACCTTTTGCGCTCCCCGGTACTGTGAAAGAGCCTTTTTAAAGGCTCTGGAGCGGCATCGGGAGTGAGCGCGGTGCTGAGAGTCGCAACCCAGCCCGTGGAGTGAAGCCGCGTCGCCATGAACGGAGAGCGCCGATTCCCTTCCTGAAACAGAAATCTGACCGTAACACCCGTGAGTAAGATCGAGGGATTGAATGGGACATAGAAATTTAAATTTTTGAACTTTGGCTGAAAACGGGAAAGGCATAAATTAAGGAAGTCTGCCTCCCCGAACTGCATGACAAGTAAAGCAACGAAAAATCAAAGCTGCATTTAAAAGAAAACAACCTTTTAAACTGACTAACTGACATCAAACTTTAACTTCCCCCAATAAACGGGGAAAAGGGGGAAGAAAAATTGGACACTGCTATCCTGCTCGAATTTAACAAATCCCCTGGCTGAACTGCCTGAGCAAGGCACCGGGAAAGTGAGCTGTCAGTGGAGACTGGATACAAAGTTGGGGTTTTGTCTGAGACAAAGTTACTGGGCTCTATTTGGAATTACTTTGCTGAACTTTTGGGGAAAAGAAAGTTTTATTGTGGACTTTTGAACTCTTGACTCATAGCTCTATGTTTCTTCTTTGTTCTTTTCACTTGGATACAATTGAATGCTCCCTCTAGAGGGTTTAAAGAGAAACTGTTATAGTCAAAAAGAAACAGTGGGATTTTCCACTTGCAAGCTTTTCCTGTGAGAAACGACCTTGAGGATATGAGCGGCCCAGCAGAAGAGATAGTAACTAGATCTAAAGTAAAACAAACACAAAAGAAAAGGGGCTCAATAACAGGTACAATACCAGCTGCACAGGAAAAAATACCAACAGCATCTATGGAATCAATGACACAGGCACTGCTTAAAATAAACCAATCTCTGGAAGCATTGACAAAGCAGTCCACGGAAAATTCTAAAAAATTGACAGAACTGACAGCAAGACTGGACTTGAACACAGCAAGTGTGGCATCTAATACAGATTCTATTAATAAGCTGATTCAAGAGAATTCTGAAACACGAAAGATAGCCGAAAGCGCTAAAAATACAGCTGAGGAGACAAGGGAAAAGCTTGCACCGATTACAAAAAAAGTGAATGAACATGATGCAGCCCTGTCTTTGCTGGAGCTACAGAGGAAGGAGAAAAATCTGAAATTGAGATTGGTTCCTGAAAACGAGGGTGATAGCCTTGTGGACTTCCTTACACAGAACTTTTCGGAATTTTGGTTAGAAGATTTGGAGGAAGATGAATTTGAAATAACAGCAGCCTTTCGGCTGGGCAGGAGGCAAGGAAAGAAGCCAAGGGATTGTTTAATCACATTGAGATCCAAGGAAGAAAGAGACAAATTACTGAACTTGCATTACCAAAAGGCCTTGGAGATCCAAAATTGTCAAGTACAAATTTTTAAAGATATCCCTAAATATATTTTGGAGGTGAGGACCCTCTACAAAGATTTGGTCTTTCTGCTGAAGAAAAATCTCATACCTTTTAGGTGGGAGTTTCCACAAGGACTGTCTTTTAAATTTAAAGGAAGGAAAATTAAAATAAAAACAGTTCAGGACAAAGAACAGTTTTTGGAGAGATATTTGGAGGACCTGCAGAAAGGAACAGTAGAAACAACAACAGAAGAAAGAGGATCGACAGATATCGCAAACTGATCTTTTGGACTTATACCACCATCAGAAGAGGAACAAAAGTTAGGAGCAGTTGGAGGAACAGGTACCTAACAACAAAATGTCTCTGCAACTTCTTAGCTGGAACTGTAATGGCTTGAACCTTCCCCGAAAAAGATGCCAAGTTTTCCATATATTGAAGAAAGAACAATTAGATTTAATATGTCTACAAGAAACCCATGTGACCAGGGTTCATAGAAAATTGTTGGTAAATAAGAGACTTGGACAAGAATTTATTTCATCAGATAAAGTGAAGAAAAGAGGTGTGGTGATTTATGCAAAAGAAAAATTGATCCCAAAGATGATATTTAAAGATGAACAAGGAAGATACCTGGCAATTGAAATACAAGTTCAAGGAGAAAAAATTTTGATAGTTGGAATTTATGCACCAAATGAAGGGAAGGCTGAATTCTTTAAGAAGTTGCATGAGATCTTAATGGACTATTTAGACCATAAAGTAGTATTGATGGGAGATATGAATGGAGTTGTCTCCACAAACATGGATAAGGCACAGAGACAAGTAATTTCCAAGGAAGGGAGACTACCAAAGACTTTCTTTGAGATGACTGAAACTATGGACTTAATTGATATTTGGAGAACAAGGAACCCTCTTGAGAGAGGGAACTTTTTTCTCTGAAGCAAAAATGACATGGACAAGAATTGACCAAATTTGGGTAACTAGTAGTATGGCGCCAAGGATAAAAAAAGTAGAAATCTGCCCAAAGACTTGCTCCGACCATAACGCGGTGAAGATGGAGATGAAACTAACATCAACTGGATCCTTTAGATGGAGAATGAATGACACCCTATTCAGAGATGAAGAGATCTATAAGAAGGCCGAAAAAACACTGAAAGATTACTTTGAGATAAATTTAAGAACAGAAACGGAAAAAAGAATAATTTGGGACGCAAGCAAGGCCGTGATGCGAGGTTTCCTAATACAACAGAATTCTATAAAGAGGAAAAAACAGAATGAGAGGAAAGAATTTTTTTTGGAAAAGATGAAAGAAGGTGAAAAGAAATTGAGGTCTAAACCAAAGTCTCATGAGATTTTGAGAGAAATAAAGTATTATCAGAAGCAATACATGGAACTGATGAATCAAGAGATAGAATGGAAAATAAAGCAAATGAGACAAAAGACATTTGAATCGGCGGATAAATGTGGGAAACTTCTATCATGGCAACTGAAAAAGAGGCAAAAAATGAACACTGTGACAAGTTTAGAAGTGGACGGAAAAATCATCTCCAAACCAAACGAGATAAGTAATTGTTTTCAAAGTTTTTTTAGGAAATTATATGCACAAGGGCCAATTAACGAACAAGAAATAGAAGAATTTATTAAGAAGCATGGACTGCCAAAAATTTCAGAGCAAAGTAAAACGATCTTGAATGAGAAAATAACAGGACAAGAGATAGAGGGTGCCATCCAGAATATGCAATTGGGAAAATCTCCAGGACCAGATGGTTTGACCGCCAGATATTATAAAGCGCTGAAGGAATGGTTAATACAACCATTGAAAGAAGTTTGTAATGAAATTTTAGAGGGGAAAAAGGCACCCGAATCGTGGAAAGAAGCTTTCATCTCACTTATACCGAAAACTGAGAATGAAAAGAACCAGGTTAAAAACTACCGCCCCATATCATTACTTAATGTGGATTACAAAATTTTTGCAGACATTTTGGCAAAAAGATTAAAGAGAGTGTTGTTAGGGGAGATTCATAAAGACCAAGCTGGCTTTCTTCCGGGGAGACATATGTCAGATAATGTGAGGAACATTATAGATATTTTGGAAATGTTAGAAGTGGACATTAATAGGAAGGCTGTTTTAATTTTTGTGGACGCGGAGAAAGCTTTTGACAATATTTGCTGGAGTTTTATGAAGAAAAATCTCCAAGGAATGGGGGTAGGCCAAGGTTTCGAAAATGGTATAGGTGCGATATATTCTAAACAAAGAGCAAAGTTAATTGTAAATAATGTGGTTACAGAAGAAATATCTATAGAAAAAGGTACACGACAAGGATGCCCAATATCCCCTTTACTTTTTATATCAGTCCTGGAGGTTTTGTTAAATATGATTAGAGGGGACCAGCTGGTTAAAGGAGTTCAGGTCGGAGCTAGACATTACAAATTAAGGGCATTTGCAGATGACCTAGTATTGACTTTGCAACAGCCAGACACTAGTACCAAAAGAGTATTAGAATTAATTGAGATATTTGGTCAAGTGGCAGGATTTAAATTGAACAAACAGAAGACGAAAGTGTTGGAGAAAAATTTTACAATGGCTGAAAAAGAGAAGTTTCAGAGTGAAACAGGTTTAGTGATAACGAAAAAAGTGAAATACCTGGGGGTAAATCTAACATCTAAGAATGTGAATTTATTTAAGGACAATTATGATAAATGCTGGACAGAGGTAAAGAAAGATCTAGATATATGGTCAAGGCTGAGACTTTCCTTGTTAGGCCGAATTGCTGTTATTAAGATGAATGTGTTGCCTAGAATGTTATTTTTATTCCAAACGTTGCAGATTTTGGACAAGATGGACTGTTTCAAGAAGTGGCAGAAAGACATATCTAAATTTGTCTGGCAGGGCAAAAAGCCCAGAATAAAATATAAGATCTTAACTGATGCAAAAGAAAGAGGGGGGTTTGCCCTGCCGGACTTAAGACTCTATTATGAATCGGCAGCTTTTTGCTGGTTGAAACAATGGCTGCTTCTTGAGAATACAGACATTTTGGATTTGGAAGGGTTCGACATTAGATTTGGTTGGCATGCATATTTATGGTATGTCAAGGTAAAAGTACATAAGGGCTTTAAAAATCATATTGTTAGAAAAGCATTATACAATGTTTGGATGCGGTATAAAGATTTGTTAGAAAGTAAAACTCCCAGGTGGTTGTCACCAATGGAAGCTAAAGAGGTGAAAAAGCTTAATATGGAGTCTAAATGGCCAAAATATTGTGAAATTTTAGAACAAGATGGTGAAAAAGTTAAATTACAGAGTTATGAGAAATTAAAGTCTAAAGTACGAGATTGGTTGCATTATCATCAGATAAATGAGGTATTTAAACAGGACAGGAAAATAGGCTTCCAGAAGGAGAGGTCCAAACTAGAAACAGAATTGTTAGAACCCAATACTAAGAACTTGTCAAGAATGTATAATTTGCTGTTGAAATGGAATACACAGGATGAAACGGTGAAATCAGCTATGATTAAATGGGCACAAGACATCGGTCATGACATTATGTTTGCTGACTGGGAACAGTTATGGACCACCGGTGTTAAATTTACGGCATGTAATGCCTTAAAAGAAAACATAATGAAAATGATTTATAGGTGGTACATGACCCCAGCCAAGCTTGCAAAAATTTACCATTTGCCCAATAATAAATGCTGGAAGTGTAATGAGACTGAAGGTACTTTTTATCACCTTTGGTGGACCTGCCCGAGGATTAAGGCCTTTTGGGAAATGATCTATAATGAAATTAAGAAAGTCCTAAAGCGGACGTTTTCTAAGAAACCTGAGGCTTTTCTCCTGGGTATGGTCGGCCAGTTGGTGTTAAAGAAGGATAGGACGTTTTTTATGTATGCGACTACAGCAGCAAGAATTCTTCTCGCAAAGTATTGGAAGACACAAGAACTACCTACTCTGGAAGAATGGCAGACGAAGGTGATTGAATATATGGGACTGGCAGAGATGACCGGCAGAATTCGTGACCAGGGGAAAGAGACAGTGGAAGAAGACTGGAAGAAATTCAAGATATATCTTAAAAATTATTGTAAAATTGAGGAGTGCTAGATGTCAGGGAATAAGAAATAGAGAATTGCAGCTGTAACTAATAAGTTAAAGAAAAAGGATTGTAATGAAAGTGAATTAAATAATTAATTATTGAGAGTTGCTAAAGAAATGTAAAAAATAAGGATGCAGTAAAAGGGAGGTACGGGGAAGTCGGAGAAATAAGGTGTATGAAAACAAGATAACGGAATTATACATGTTTATATGTTTGTATGTTTTTTAGTTTGTTTATTGTTTGTTTTTAATTATGTGTTTGGAAAACAAATAAAAATTTATTTATTTATTTTTAAAAAAGGGAAGTGTTCTGCCATTGCTTCCCTGTTCCAGGTGGTGAATGTGCTTTAAAATGTCCTCAAGCAGTCGGTGGCAATTTAAATTTTTATTTCTTTTTTTCCTTTTTTCCTTTGTTGGGGGTGGGTGGGTGGGATGGATATTTGGTTGGGGATTAATTTTAGTATAATTGTTCTGTTCCTTTTTTGTTGTTGTTGTTTTATTGGTTCTGTATAGTTTGTGTTTTGTTTTAAGGGGCGGGATCAGGGCTGTCTGGGAGTGGGGCCCCAGCCAAAACGATGGCTGGGACGAGTTCCACAGGGGCGGAAGCACTGGGACATCCGATCTCGGTGATCATGGGCAGGAGGCGGAGTTACGCTAAGACCAGACCATGTCATTACCGAGGAGGCAGGTTTAGTTGTTGTTTGAAGACTATCCCTGCCTCCGGGTCTGGCCTTGACCGGATGGATACTGGAATCAACAGGGGAAACCCACATAACCTGAAGGTGTTGCTGTGTAATGCCAGGTCAATGATGAATAAAACCACTGCCATCCACGACCTGATTGTGGATGGATGATTTGATCTGGCATGTGTGACAGAGACCTGGTTGGAGGAAGCAGATGGGCCTGTCCTTGCCGCTGCTTGCCCACCAGGTTTCTCTTACACACAGCAACCCAGGTCATGTGGGCGGAGAGGGGGGGTTGCAGTGATTTTTAGGAAGTCACTAGCTTGCACCGGGTGTCCTACTGGGAAGATCCAGTTTTCCGAGTGCATGTTCTGGAAGTTGGGCAATAGGGGCAGTACAGGTTTCCTTTTGGTGTACCAACCTCCCCGCTGCACCAAGGATTCCCTGTCCGAGCTGCTTCAGGTTGTGGCGGATTTTCTCCTGGAGACACCTAGTTTGGTTGTCCTAGGGGATTTTAACATCCATGCCGACACGACCTTACAAGGGGCTGCTCGGGACTTCGTGGAAAGCATGGCCTCCATGGGGCTGTCCCTGAATAAGTTTGGCCCAACTCATAGTCATGGACATGCCTTAGACCTGGTGTTCACCTCTAGTGACGTGACACTAAGTAAAAGTGAAACAAAAGAAGTGCAATGGTCAGATCACTTCCTGGTGCAACTGGACTTCTCCGCGACCCTTCCCCTCTGCAGGGAGGTGGGACCAATTCGGATGGTCCGCCCCCGCCACTTAATGGATCCAAATGGTTTCCAGAGAGTGGTAGGGGATGCTTTATCCCATGTTGATGGCCTTTCAGCTGATTCCCTGGTGGCCCACTGGAATGCGGAGTTAACCAGGGCTATCGACTGTCTGGCTCCGAAGCGCCCTCTCCGATTGCATGGAGCCCGGACAGCCCTGTGGTTTTCTTCGGAGCTGAGGGCGATGAAACAATCGCTGAGACGGCTAGAGTGTCGGTGGCAGAAAACTCACTCCGAATCTGACCGGACACAGGTTAGAGCTCAACGTCGAGCCTACTAAGTAGCGATAGCGACGGCGAAGACTTTCTTCACCGCCTCTATTGCATCTGCAGAAAATAGTAGCAGGAGACTCTTTCAGGTGGTTCGCAATTTAACGGAACCACCTTTACCACTGGGGCCTTGTAAAGACCCCAAGATCTCCTGCAACGATTTTGCAAAGTTTTTTGCAGATAAAATCACTCATATTCGGAAGGAGCTAGATATCACCGTGGGAGCAGGGCTGGGGGGGGGGAGAGTGCTAGAGCTCTGTCTGGTCAAGTTGCATGGAATCAATTTCAATCCGTTACCCCCGAGGATGTGGACAGGCTGCTTGGACGCGTGAAACCAATCACCTGTCTCCTGGATCCTTGCCCATCCTGGCTAATAAAAGCAGGCTGGGAAGGGCTGGGCGATGGGCTCTGCGGGGTGGTGAATGCTTCCCTCTGTGAGGGAACATTCCCAGATCCGCTGAAAGAGGCGGTCATTAAACCGCTTCTTAAAAAACCATCTTTAGACCCGGCCAGTATGGCCAACTATCGCCCAGTCTCAAATCTTCCATTCTTGGGCAAGGTGATTGAGTGTGTGGTTGCTGAACAACTCCAGGCACGCCTGGAGGATGCGGACCATTTGGATCCCTTCCAATCGGGATTCAGGCCTCATCATGGGACTGAAACTGCCTTGGTTGCGCTGGTTGATGATCTCCGGCGAGCTAGGGACAAAGGTGAGAGTTGTTTCCTAGTTCTGCTGGATCTCTCAGCGGCCTTTGATACAATCGACCATAACATCCTTTTGGACTGTCTAGAGGGGCTGGGAGCTGGGGGCACTGTTATACAGTGGTTTCGCTCCTTCCTCCTGGGCCGTGTTCAGAAAGTGGTGGTGGGGGATGAGTGTTCAGACCCCTGGGCCCTCACTTGTGGGGTGCCTCAGGGTTCTGTTCTCTCCCCCATGCTTTTTAACATCTATATGAAGCCGCTGGGAGAGATCATCAGGGGGTTTGGACTGGGTGTCCATCAATATGCAGATGATACCCAGCTCTACCTCTCTTTCAAATCAGAACCAGTAAAGGCGGTGAAGGTCCTGTGTGAGTGCCTGGAGGCGGTTGGAGGATGGATGGCGGCTAATGGATTCAAGTTGAACTTCTTCAAGACAGAAGTACTGTTTTTGGGGGACAGAGGGCGGGCTGGTGTGGAGGACTCCCTGGTCCTGAATAGGGTAACTGTGCCCCTGAAGGACCAGGTGCGCAGCCTGGGAGTCATTTTGGACTCACAGCTGTCCATGGAGGCGCAGGTCAATTCTGTATCCAGGGCAGCTGTCTACCAACTCCACCTGGTACGCAGGCTGAGACCCTACCTGCCCGCGGGCTGTCTCGCCAGAGTGGTGCATGCTCTAGTTATCTCCCACTTGGACTACTGCAATGCGCTCTACGTGGGGCTACCTTTGAAGGTGACTCGGAAACTACAACTAATCCAGAATGCGGCAGCTAGACTGGTGACTGGGGGCGGCCGCCGAGACCACATAACACCAGTCTTGAAAGATGTACACTGGCTCCCAGTACGTTTCCGAGCACAATTCAAAGTGCTGGTGTTGACCTTTAAAGCCCTAAACGGCCTCGGCCCAGTATACCTGAAGAAGCATCTCCACCCCCATCGTTCTGCCCAGACGCTGAGGTCCAGCGCCGAGGGCCTTCTGGCAGTTCCCTCATTGCGAGAAGCAAAGCTACAGGAAACCAGGCAGAGGGCCTTCTCGGTAGTGGCACCCGCCCAGTGGAACGCCCTCCTGTCAGATGTCAAAATGATAAATAACTACCTGACATTCAGAAGACATGTTAAGGCAGCCCTGTTCAGGGAAGTTTTTAATCTGTGATATTTTAGTGTATTTTTGGTTTCTATGGAAGCCGCCCAGAGTGGCTGGGGAAACCCAGCCAGATGGGCGGGGTACAAATAATAAATTATTATTATTATTACTATTATTACTATTATTATTATTATTATTATCATTATTATTATTATTATCTGGGCAGCTCAGGACTTCCACACACACTGGCCAGGCTTGCGCCCTGAAAAGGTTGCTTCACTGCAACTAACACAACAGTTTGATTTCACTCCCATTGTCTCTAAAGATAGGTGGATGCCAACAACATACAGTGGATGCTCGGGCTGTGAACGTGATCCGTGTGGGAGGCACGTTCGCAACCTGCAGCGCTGCGTCTGTGCATGTGAGGGTTGCGATTTAGTGCTTCTCCGCATGCGCGACCGCCGAAACCCAGAAGTAATCCGTTCCAGTACATCCGGGTTTTGGTGCGTTCGTAACCCGAAAAAACACAACCTGGAGTCTGTAACCCGAGGTATGACTAGTCTGTTGGCACTGTGGTCTAAACCACTGAGCCTCTTGGGCTTGCCGACTGGCACGCTGGCAGTTCGAATCCCCGCGACGGGGTGAGCTCCCATTGCTCTGTCCCAGCTCCTGCCACTAGCAGTTTGAAAGCATGCCAATGCAAGTAGATAGGTACCACTGTAGTGGGAAGGTAAGCAGTGTTTCCATGCGCTCTGGTTTCTGTCATGGTGTTCTGTTGTTTAGTCATGCTGGCCACATGACCCAGAAAGCTGTCTGTGGACAAATGGCAGCTCCCTCAGCCTGAAAGTGAGATGAGCACTGTAACCCGTCACCTTTGACTGGACTGAACCATCCATGGGTCCTTTTACCTTTACACCTACTGTGTTAATAATAATGTGTGCTTTTTGAACTCCCTTGCACGAAATGTTGACAGCTCTGACAAGTGATCGTCACATCTCCATACATGCCCTGCCAAGACCGAATTTGGGGGGGGGGTGTCCAAGTTCAAATCCCCCCATTCCACCACGACGCTCACTGGGCTAGGGAGGCTTTCTTTCAGCCTAACCTACCTCAAGAGGCTGCTGCGTGAGGATAATTGTGGGGCAGGAGGATCTGGAGCTCGGAAACGCATCCCTGCACTCCTGAAAGCAACAACAACAATGGATGGGGTTTTAAATAATAATCTTTTATACTATTTTGCATATGGATAAAATCAACAAATTAAACGCAGCAAGCGAGCAGCCGACATTTCTGAAACTGACAGCCGACGACCATGGCCACCTCTTCCCAATCTGAGGCAAAAACCAAGCCGCAGAAGCCGAGGGGCGTAATCGGGGGCAGCCCAAGGCCCTCGGGGTGTGCAGGCCTCAGGCTCCGCTAGGCCCAAGCCCCCTTCCCCTTTTCCGCCTTCCCTGCCTCTTCCGACCGCCGCCTCGGCCGCCTCCCACAGGCCACCCCGTACCACCGCCCCCATGCGGCCGGAGGCTCCCTCGGCTACTGAACAGCCTTCCTGCCTGCTTCCCTTCTCTCTCTCTCTCTCTCTCTCTCTCTCTCTCTCTCTCTCCCTCCCCCCCCCCCGTAATTACGGAGCCGCCGCTGTCTCTCCCCTCTCTCCGTCCTCCTCCATTCCCCTTCAGGCGAGCAGCCAGTCTGAGGGCCGGCACGGGCTCGGTCCCTCCTCCGCGGCGGGGGCTATATGGAGCCGGCGAGGCGCTAATGAGGCGGCGTGCGGCAGCGGCAGCATATATACCCTGCCGCTGGGGCTGTTCCGGGCGGTCGTAACAGGAGCCGCTCCTCAGGCAGGCAGCTCGCCCGCCCTTTCCTGGGACAGGGACCATCCCCAACAGCGGCAGCGACGGCGGCGCCCCCGGCGCCTTTCCCTTCTCCCCCGGTGCTCCTTCCTGACGGGCCTTCTTCTGAGGAAAGAGGAGGGATGGCGGCGGCCGCCCCGACTCAGCTGGAAGCCGGTGAGTCTCGGGTGCCGCGGGGGCTGAGGCGGAGGCTGCCTCCTTGGGCTTCCCTCGCTCTGCTTTAACCTGGCTTCTTCTCCTTCTTCTCCTCCTCAGAGCTGTACTACCTAATTGCCCGCTTTCTCCAGTCCGGACCGTGCAAGCAATCTGCCCAGGTGTGAAGGGTTTGTGGGCAAAAGCTAGCGTGGTTGTGGTGGTGGTGGTCGGTCGGGGGGCGGCGGCGGTCTTGTTCTAGAATAGAGCTGGGTTGTTGTTTTTTTTAAGTCGGGGTTGTGGGGAAGGGACCTCTATTGCCTCCCCTCACGCTCTTTGTGTGTGTATCTGTATGTCTTTTCCATCAGGTGCTGGTGGAGGAGCTGGAAGAACACCAGGTAATGTCCCAGCATGTGGTCTGAGTGGGCTTTTTTGGGGGGGTGGGTGTGTGAGGGATTGATTAATGCCGAATTAATATATGCCTCCTTTTCAGCCCTTGACCCCAATCCTCGCTTCAGTAGCCGTGCAAATGCCCTCCTGGTTCGTAACCCCTTCCCACAAATCTTGCTATCCGTGAAGAACTTGTTGGGATAGGTATTAATTGCACACCTTTGCAACGAAGCCTCCGTCTCCACCCCCTCTTATTTTGTTTTTAAATTATATTTATTCACCGAGCAGCTTTCTCAATTTAAAGAAACCGTGCTTTGCTTTTGGTGACCTTTCATTTGGCTCTTAAAAAGATAAAGAAAGAGGGAGGTGTTGCTACTATCAGTCCTGGTTTCTTCCTCCACCCTTCCCCCACCCCACCCCAAATGTGACAACACAGGACATGCAGTTTTTATCTGCTCAGGAAAGGAGCATTATTTCCCCCGTAGTGCTTGCTTGTGGGACGCCCTGGGGTGACAAATGAGTGAGAGAGTGGGTATATTTTGGTCAAGGAGCTAGTAGAGGCTTTGTGGAACGGCCAGATAGGCTTTCTTTTCTGAAGAACTGTTCCAGGCCAACAAAGGAGAAGCTGCATGAAATGTAAAGGGCTCTCTCCCACACTAAGTAGGACAGCTTTTACATGTAAACCTATTTTCCTTTATCTTCAGAAGTTTTTTTCTTTACACCCATCTGGTGAGTGTAAGTGACATGGCATGCAGCTGTAAGAATCAGTGGGGGAGTTGTTGGGAGATAAGGGA
The DNA here is from genome assembly GCF_964252035.2 of Podarcis erhardii. NCBI lineage: Eukaryota > Metazoa > Chordata > Lepidosauria > Squamata > Lacertidae > Podarcis > Podarcis erhardii. Next base: position 22,228,873 of record NC_138504.1, read on the forward strand.
ATCATTTGTTTTCTCCATTTCGCACACGCTTTTAATTGCAAGACCTGTATCTCTTCCTTGCACCTCCTCCCCCGCCCCACTCAGTTGATCCCAAGGCGCCTGGATTGGCAAGGCAAAGAGCATCGAAGAAGTTTTGAGGATTTGGTGAGTGAAGGCTGGCTTTTAAACTTGCAGGTGGGGTCAGGGTTGCTTCAGCTATGGAAGATAAGGCAGAGTTGCTGCCTTTCTCCTTCTTTTCTACTCCAGCCGAGGGAGAAAGGAAAAGTAATGTTAATATTAGTCACTTGGGAAGGGGTTCCTGGTTTATTTTTTGTGTGAATCGGGGAACGGGGAGGGTTATCTGAGGGCACGTACAAAGCTCAGGCCAATGATTCTGCACCTACCAAGCTGGAGTTCCGTTTTTGCAAATGAGAGTTGCCTGCTGATTGGTTGCAGCTTTAAAGATAGGAACTGAACAGAAGGGTTTTTTTTTTTTTTTGCAGCATTCAAAAGAAAAATACTACACTCTCACTTCATAGCCATATTATGTGGAAACAGAGCATTTGCTGATAGATATTTATTTTACACTTTAGATCAAAATGTAAAATGTAAACAAATTATAGAGTGAGTCATATGTTAAGTTTTGCTTATGAATGGTGAAGATCAGTATGGAAGTACATTGCTTTAAACATAGGAAACATTCATATTTGCTTGAGAAATAAAGGAATTGTAATTCTTGCTGACCAAAAGGGGAATGTAAATAGGGAGAAGGTCTGAAAGTTTATTGGAAGGCAATCCTTGAGCAATCCTTGGATTCATTTCATTTTTACAATTTGTTCTGGTGAGATGATAATGTGGCACATCAAGTTATGAGTTGTGAGAAGTGTATTAGTGCGAACTGATTTACTGAATATAAAATATTACATATTTTTAGAATACATTTCTGGTTTTGATTCTAAAATGGGCTATGTCATCAAATGCTGGAGTATGCCAGTTGCTGTGTGTGGCGATCATTATATGGAATATGATGTTAAAGTCAACATTGTATGGTTGCTTCTGATGGTACTGTAGCAGTTAGTGTAGTTGCTCACTACTTTTTTGAATTATAAACTCCTATCTCTTATGTCTGGTACTCCTGTTTAATTTAGAGGCGCCTGAGGAAAGGAAGACTATTGTTACACCTCTGATCTAAACACTCATGATGTGTTTTCTGTCCACCTTGATTCCATAGGTTTATGTTTTTTTGCAGAATACAAGTTCTGAAAATTTTGCTCCTTTCCGTTTTAGCCTTGTACTAATGCACTGTGCTAGATGCTGTATGATGTTGTTATTTTTTATTGCTTTTTTGTTTCTTATAGATTGTATTTTATTATAATTTACATTCCATAGAATTCATGTTGTAATACAATAAAATATCAGGAAAAGGAAGCAATAAAATATGCATATTTAATGTGGCCATATTGTGGACTAGCTGAATGAATCTCATTGACCACTGTCTACCTATGACATTTTGAGGACCCCTGATATTGGCCACTGGGCATGTTCAACTGTTTAGTGGGTACTTCACTTCAGATTGTAATATATTATAAATGATGATCTGAAGCTGCTCACTGGGGCTAATTCCATCCCTTAGTTCATGTATGGGGAACGGTCCACTAGCATGGCCAGTGATCAGGAATAATGGGAGTTTTATTCTAACAACACCTGGGGTGATACGGGTTCCTCATCCTTAGTTCTTAACCTATACCTAATATTTTATTTTTTGGAAGCTAATAAGGATGGGCCGCTGGTCTTTAGCAACATATTTCATCTCACGGGGTAATATAAACATACCTCCATATTCCCAGGTTGCTGAGCGTGGCTTTTGAAATTAGATATGAGAGGAAAAACTCGTGTAAGCAGGGAAGAATATGATTTAGTTTGTTTGAGTGGACCCTTCTGTCCTTGCCCAGTTTAATTTTTCCACCATTTGAGGTCAAGCTTCTCTCCCCCGACCCGCTGTCTTTTTAACGCCAGCAGGAAAATTAAACCAGCAGAGGCAAAACAGAAACAAGCCAGTACAATTAGAATATGAAAAACAACTGATGGAAAACCATGTAAAGAATTGTGTGGCAAGATTTGTACTTTCTTATAAGCAAGAAGTTGCATTTCTTCCTTCTTTTTTTGCTGATCTTATGACTGGGAATAAAGTGAATGTAAAGAGATCAGATTAATTAATTTCTCTTAAGTCTTCACTGACTTTTCAAGGTACTTAAATATTTCTGACATTCATTTCAGGAAACCTTCCTTTAATTGTGAGTCAATGATCAAGCTTTATAGGTATGAAATATTACTTAGATAGGAGTATGGTTGTTAATACTTGGCTGGTATATTTACACAAGCAAATACTATAGTAATTGCTACTAGTACTTGTGACACCTATTTTACACGGCAGAATCTTTCTGTAAGGAAAGGTGCTCCTATTCTATTGCTGCAAGTGAACAATATACTCAACCAATACTGGTGGTTATAATTAGAAATGATCATGCACTCAGCACATTTGTACATTCTATAGTGGAAGGAAAATGGTTGTGAATATGAGTTGCTAGATGTTGACAGATCTAGTTGTTGGATCTCTAATTTCACAGAGCCATGCCTAGTTTTAATTTATGTGACTATAGTAATAGACCAATTCAAGGTGTTCAAGGAGGGATGAAACTAGGCTGTTTTTCACCTAGGTCAAAGATCCCGTTTGGCACATCCATGCACATTTGCGTTCACACACACAGGCAATGAGCCTCAATGGTGCCTGTCTGGAGGCTTCACCTGGGGCAAAAAACCATGCTAGTCCCCCCGCCCCCCCCTCCCGTAGCTAAGGCACTCTCTTTAAGTTATATTTTCCTTAAATGGAGGCAATATCTTTTAAACAACCTTTTTTACCCCATAAGGTTGTATTTTTGTTTTTGTTTTCCTTGCCCAGGTAATCCTGAGAGCTGCAATCCGAAGGTACTGAGAACTGCCTATCCTATAAAGTTATTAAGTTTCTTGCGTCCATATATAGATGTGCTTTAAACTTACCGAGAAAAAGCTGGATGATAATTTATTGGAGATGTGTTAGACTTGGAGTTGACCATTTGCCTGGATGAGTAGATTATCAGACCTGAGTCTCCTTGCTCTGGCGTGTTTGTGTGCTTGTCTTTGTGGACTTATATACAAAGCTAGTACGGGATTCCCTGCACACTGGCAGGCCTTTTGACTAGATATGATTCTTCTAAATCTGCAGTTCTACTTAAAAGGCATCTACCAAACTACTCCTGACCCATTCTGAAGATGCAAAGGATAGTGTCAGAACTGGCCTTGAGCCTTAGGGTAAATAGTGTTATTTTGACAAACAAGCACAACATCAGCATAGTCATTTTCATACTTGGGATCCTAGTTAGCTGCTTTATACCCTTAGACAATTGATCCATCATGCTCAGTATTGTCTACAATGACTGTTGGTGACTCTCCAGGATTTCAGACAGGGAACATCAGCTCTGCCTGGAGATGCAACGATTGAACAAGAGACCTTCTGCAGGCAAGCAGATGCTTTTCACTGAGCTACTATTACTTTTTTGTAACTATCTAAACTGGAGCAGATGCTCTTGCTTTAGATAAAGCCCCCTAATACATTGCCATTTGGGAATTAAACTAGTTTGCTACTAGTGTAGTCTGGAGTATATATGCAAAGAAGCACAATAACAATACGATGTGCAATGCACTGTGCAGATATGTTCTAATAAGTCTCAACTGCTTTTCAGACTGAAGTCCCTCCCCAAGTAGTGTTCGAAATTTAAAATATGTAGTAAAAGGCAATTTTGTAAATAAAATCAAAACAGCAAGATAAAATATAATTCTCACAGACCAGCAGAAGACAAACAAGGCTGAAATAATTAACTTGCCCTGAAAAGAGACCAAAGGTATCTCTGGAGGAAGACTGCAGAGCAAGTGCAGATAGGATCATGGATTAAATATTTTTGTAGCACATTTTCAGTGTAAAAAATGTTTTACATGCATACATTGTCTCAGTTGCTTTTGCAGGCACCAGGTAAGGGAGGTTGATATTATTTCCTTCATAATGCAAATAAAGAGTATATGTGTCTTAATATGTAAATTATAGCAAAAAGTCTAGATGGTCATGATGTCATATAATTCATTAGCTACAAGTGCCAGAAAGGCCGGACAGTGGTAAAGTCCAGCTATGTGAGCCCTGCTCAGAGTAGACTTACTAAAATTAATGAACATGACAAGCTTAGGTCCTCTAATTTCAGTGGGTGTACTCTGAGTAAAAATTGCATGGTTTCAGCTTTTCCTCTAGCTCAGAAGACTAGAGGTAAGGCTGCCCCAAAGCTATTAGTGGTGATGGGGTTCTGCCATAGGAGCCAATTCCTAGCCACCCCATACAAAATATTGATAGGCATTGTCATTCAGATGGTGTCCATGCACTGCATCATTTGATTATGTGGGGGCAAGGCTTACTTGGGATCCCCAATATTTTATTCAAGGTAGGACCCCTGGGTTCTGCTTATGAACTATAGTGTAATCAGAGTAGCCCTCTTGCTAAAGGGGTTGGACCACCAACTGCATAACAACAAATCCTGTTTAAGAAGCATGAATATTCTCCCCATTCTCTTTACTGGCAGCTGTTTTTACAAAACAAAGCAGCTTCATTGTTTTGTTTCTTCCTTATCTTGACATACCCAGGACTCCAAATGTCTGTCCAATCATACCTGTTTGCTAGAATCAAGTGGCTTTTTATTTACAGATTAATTGGCCTCTGGTCTACCCTTTCAGGGCTTCATACCAAGGGTGAAAACAAATTGCGCTATTTAGTTGTTCACTTTGCAAATGGTTAAGGTAACTATTGATTTGCAGCACTGCATTAAATGTACTGAGCCACCAGAACCCAGCTATCTTTTGTTCTGACCTTGGTTAATTTGGTTTTTATTCTCCTGCCTGTCCCATTCTGCCTCTGGTCAGCTAGGCAGTTATCTATGACAATTTCATCAGGACAAAAGAATAATAATAAAAAGAGGGATCACTTGTATAGGTTACACTGATGTAATTAATTTATGGGATTCCCTGTCATAATATATGATTATGGCCACTATCTTAAATTATCTTTAAAAGGGCTTTGATCGCTTTTTGACAGATAGATTAATAGTTTGTAGCCAGCACAGATGAAACAAACTTGGAGCTTCAGAAGCAGTATTATTCTGAATACCAGTTGATTGAATTGGCTGTGTGTGTCACATTTGCTTCATTCTCCAATTTGTGAGCTCCCTAGATGGGTCAGGTTGACCAGTGTACCAAGCAGTGTGGTGGACTTGATGGACCTTTGGCCTGATAAGAAGAGCAATGATGGATCAGGCCATAGCCAAGAACTTCTTGTTCTTATAGTGGACAACTAAATTCCTGTTGGAACAGTACTTTCCCTGATGCAGCAGGGTTCATCTTAAGTCCTTGTTTGTGAAGTTGGGAGCACTGAACTTTCTGAGGGGAGTAACTTGTATGCCTGGTGCATAGACATGTGATACTTAACTAGACAAACAATCTTATTGACTAGTAGAATACAGGTATTCTTTTGGCACTAGAACTCTACATCTCTCCTGCTTTTTAGAATGTTGGGGGTAGGATTATCTACTGCTCATCTACTGGTGGTCAACATGGTGACTTCCAGATGTTTTGGACTTATAATGCCCATGATGCCTAACCATCAGCCATGATGGCTTGGGCTAATGGTTTTTAATCCAAAATGTCCGGAAAGTACCATGTCGGCTATCCCTGATCTAACTTAACTTGGGGGGGGGGGGGCGGAGAGAGCATACTAGGCTTCCCGTCTTTCTTTTTAGAAAAACGCCCAAAGAGCCGCAACTGTATAGTGCACACACTCTCTCTTTCACACAAACTAGCCCACGTTTCCTCCCCTTTACCTGCAGGAAATGGTGGGAACCATTGGGCAGGAGTGCTCACACCTTGTGGCTGGGCAGGCAGACTTTGGAAGGGATGCCTGGGAAAGGCATGCCAGGTGCTGGCACTGTGGTCGCAGCAAGAGCCCGCTGCGCTTAGGACACTGCACCATTGCCACATGCCGATGCACCGCTGCTACCTAGCACTCCACCCGTATCTCGGAGAAGCTGTTCTCTGACAGGGGGGCCATGCATGGCCAAGTAAGGGAGGCAGTGGTCAGCACCAACAGCAGTGGCATCATGGGCAGCTGGAGCCCTTGCTTTGCGCCCCACAAAAAAGCCATGGAAAAATATTCCCCCTAGATGCCATTTTAGGCATCTGATTTCCATACATGTTTGGAATTTTATTCTATACCTTTGAGTTATTTTATGCTATACCTTTGAAGTTTATATTGTTTTTCAGGCCAGATATTGAAAAATCAAAAAAGTTATTTCTATGCCAGATAATTTTATTTGTTCAGCTATCAGTGTTCTATCTGTGTAGATGGTTCTTTAAAAAGAGGAACAGAGACTTAAACATGAGATTTTTTGCAAATTATTTCTCCTTGTGAATATGTCAGTTCAGATATGCCAATAAAAAAAATCAACAAGATATAAGAAATACCTTGGGTAAGGAATCTGTCAGCTTTAGTGCTCTGGGGATTTATTGTTGTTGTTTTTAACAACTGGAAATCATTTTACCTGCATAAAAATCTTTCTTTGAAAACTGTGCTACTATGTAGTATTTTCCCAACCTTTGATTTAAATGTGTTTCGCTGTGGCAGTGTTACTTATCAAGCAGCATTTATTCAAAAAAATTCTTGCCATGAGCCACAAATTTACATTATAACTTTAAAAGTTAAAGAAATCCTTGGGAACTCACTGTTTTTAAGGAAAGGGCTAGTGCTCTGATGTTTTTTATTATAATGATTTTATGTGTACCTCTGGTGGGGAACACTTTGTGCTTCTTGGAGGGTAGTTTGTCTTCTTTGGTCTCCACCCTGCACTCAGCTCTCACCTGTGGTTCCTAGAAGCTGTCAGCATGCAAAACTGGCTACACCTGGGAAACTGCTTCGACTGACTAGCTAAACCAGGTGAGGGTAGCCAATGGTTCTCTCAAACCTTTGGTGAGTTAGAGACTTCCCTTGTATTCAAAGACAGGCTGTGGCGGATTGAGCGGAGGGGACCAATAGTAAGTCCAACGATCAAGAAGGTGGTTTCTGCACATGCTGTAGACAGAAGTGTGGGGCAGATGGGGCTTGTCAATCTGGGAAAGTACCGTATTTTTCGCCCCATAGGGTGCACCTAGTTTTTTGGGGGGGAAATAAAGGGGAAAAAAATATTTCCCCCCCAGGCGCGGGGCTGGGGCTGGGGTAGCCCGAGCTTCCCCCGACCCTAGCCCCCAGAACAGGCTGCTATCTGCTATCCGCAAGCCTAGGGAGCCCGGTGGGAAGTCGCGCCAGTCTCCCCAGGCTTGCGGATATCTGCCCGAAGCTCAGCGCGCCCCAGGCTTCAGGATGCAGGCAGCTCTCCGCAAGCCGTGGGAGCCCGGCGGGAACTCCCGTGGGCTCCCAAGGCTTGCGGATAGCTTCCTGAAGCCTGGAGAGCGAGAGGGGTCCGCCCCCTCTCGCTCTCCAGGCTTCAGCGAAAGCCTGCATTCGCACCATAGGACGCACACACATTTCCCCTTCATTTTTGGAGGGGAAAAAGTGTGTCCTATATGATAGCCCATCTAGGAGAAGGAAAATCTGAACCTAAACTTCTTTGGGAGAAGAAAAGCAGTAAATCCTGCACAAATATGGTTGGATGGCGCCTTATAACCTCCTTCTGGCAACTCCTGCAGCCAAGCTGGTACCAAACGTAGTGCTCTGCTTTCTTTTGGACCACATCAGTGAGGCAGAGAATGGGGTCTTGTCATCTGGGCACAAGAAAGGGGCTGTGAGCAGCTGTCCACTGCTTGCTATTACAGTGGTGCCTTTCAAGACGAAATTAATTCGTTCTTTGGTGAATTAACAATAAATAGTAAGAGACTTCACTGCTAAATTATATAATCATGTGAGAATTATGAGAATCCTCATTTTATATGAATTTTAAAGAGCTATAAATGTTAGAATTTGGGATAACATTAAAATGCAAAATTTGATTACGCAACATATTTTAATTTGTGTGAAGAGAGTAGCCAAATGTTCCTAATACAGTTGTACCTTGGAAGTCAAATGGAATCCGTTCTGGAAGTCTGTTTGACTTCCAAAATGTTTGGAAACCAAAGCGCGGCTTCTGTTTGGCTGCAGGAAGCTCCTGCAGCCAGTCAGCTTAGGTTTATTTTAAATTCTGCATATCATGGTAATATTTTCTACTGGTTTTTGTGTGCTCAAAGTAGTTCAGGACTCCAGCCTTGTATACAGACAATCCATGTTTTGCATGGAGCCCTGCTTATGCTGGCAGGGCCCGTGTAAAGCGTTCTACCCCAACCCATTGATTTCCCTGTTCCGCTTTGTTCCGCTCTTTTAGTGACATTTTAGGGTCACATTGGGTTTGGCACCGTGCACTCGTGTGGGATCATGTGCATAAATCGGCCGTTGCCTGTCCTTGAAGGAGCGTCTCCATCCCCATCATTCAGCCTAGACACTGAGTTCCAGCTCCAAGGGCCTTCTGTCAGTCTGTTCACTGTGAGAAGTGAAACTACAGGAAAACTTTCAGTTGTCACACCTGCCCTGTGGAATGTCCTCAGCAGATTTCAAAGAGTTAAAGAACTATATAATTTTTGGTAGACATGTGAAAGCAGCTCTGTTTTAGGAAGCTTTTAATGTTTGGTGTTCTTGCCGTTGTTGTTTTTCCTGGTGACTGGGGCAACAGAGTCAGATGGGCAGGGTATAAGAAATACATTATTATTATTGCATTATTATTGTTGTTGTTTAGTCATTTAGTCGTGTCCGACTCTTCGTGACCCCATGGACCAGAGCACGCCAGGCACTATATGCCTGTTGTATTTGTTCATGGAGTTTTCTTGGCAGGGATACTGGAGTGGCTTGCCGGTTCCTGCTCCAGGTGGACCACATTTGGTCGAAACTCTCCACTATGATCTGTCCATCTTGGGTGGCCCTGCACGGCATAGCTCATAGCTTCTCTGAGTTATTCAAGCCCCTTCGCCACGGCAAGGCAGTGATCCATGAAGCGGACATTATTATTACATTATAATTAGTAGTATGTTGGTTGCATATTTGCTCTATGACTCTTACAACAAGCCTGTTTCATTGTGCTTGTGTGATTACCCTTATTGTTGCATTTCTTGGAGTTTCCAAAATCATGAATATTTCAGCAGAGTACATTTTCCCACATAATTCCCTACCTGAGGAAGGATCACATAGAGGCAAAAGCAACCATTTTTATGTGAAATAGCTATAAGTAAGAATTAACTCCCTTTTCTATTTTGTCTACACAGAGAAGAATTATATGTGTAACTCAATGTTTAGTTCACCGTCATAAAAAAAATCTGTTCAGTAGTAGAGATTGACTTCCTCCATGTTGTGTCTACTCAGGGTATCCTCACAGGGGAATTGAGGGCTGTAAAGTTTATAATTATTGGCAGACACTATATATACTGTCTTTCCACACTTCATTTACTTTACAGCTTGAACAGAAATGCTACTTACTGGTGTTAGGTATGGTAAAAAAAAAAGTTTTTTAAACAGTTGAAATTATATGCAGATACCACCTTCAAAACCTGTCTCAAGCCCTGGTTAGTATTAACAGTGACATTTAAATGCAGTTTAGTTTGGTGTGTGCAGTGGAAGAGGGGAACACTTGTAATCTTTTAAATATGGTTCAGATATTCTCAACTAGCTGGTTCCTTGATATAAATTTATGTAATATCAAATTGTGTTTTGGTTTAATTATTGTTTGACTTGATACCATAGTTATGAACATTGTTACATCTTCTGAGTTGATCATACCATAGAAATGGGACTTCTGAGCAGATTAAAAGTGAAAGTTTGGTGACATGTACTTTGAATTTAACGAGCTTCTGGGTTCAGTCTCTGTCATCTCTGGTTAAAAAGAAGCTCATGTAGCAGAGCTGGGAAAGGATTTCTGCCCAAGAAGAAATAGTCACTGCTATTCAGAAGCTTAGTTCACACATAATGATAAGCCATGGCCAATGGCTTTGCAGGATTGAGCATTACTGCTCGTGCCTGCTGCCAGTGTACTCCCACTTGGCTTCTCCACTGACACAGACAGAAGGAACAAGCCATGAAGCCTTGACTTGTAGTTACAGCTGAACCAGGATTGTGGTTTCTTTCTCCCCAAGAAACTATGATCAGCAAGCCAAGAACAAACCATGGCTTTATGATCACCAGGGGAGGAGTGAAGCAGGAGCAACCAGGCAGTATGTTCTGACGCGGTTTTGACCTTGATAATCATGGCTTTTTAAGTGTGCACAAGGCCGCAGGGTTAGATGGACAAATGGTCTGATCTGGTGTGAGGCAGATTTCTATGAAAGCAGATAAGCAGCTGCCAAATTCCTATTTGCCTATTCATTTGGAAGCACAAGTTGCAGTTTGGTGCAATGCCTGAATCAAGACATAGTCAGAGACTTGTTGGGGGAGGAGGGTTGAAGCTTTATTGTGAGTTGCTGCACATTCATAGAATCTTGTATAGTAATTCAACTTATTTGCTTGTATTTCGCAGATCATGCCTAAAGCCAGAATCGTGTATAGTTGGGTTCAGTGGGGGCTGGGATTGCCAATGCCATTTTCCCTAGCACCCTGCCCCTTTCTGCCTCCTTTCTAATTTTTAATCTTTTTTGCCATGTGTGTAAACCTGAATGTACACAAGTTTAATGTGCATAAGTTGCAGGCTTACTGTATTAGCTCAATTACTGTGTTGTGTCCTAGGCAGTGGTACCAGCTGTGGAATTGGGTTCTTGCGCAAGTGTGGCCTTCGTGCTTGGCACAGAGTCTAGGAACAACAGGTCACATACTGCCAGCACTGGTTCTAAAACTAGGAAGCAAAGTCAGGTCAAGGAAAGGTTGGTGGACACACAAGCAGAGGGTCAGTCAATTTAAGTAAGAATAGGCAAAGCAGGGATCAAAATTCAAAAGGCAACAAGCAAGTTGGGCAGTTCTGAGTGGCGGTTGGACAGGGCAGGCTTGAATGTTGCTCCAACAAGCAAAAAACCCAGTCAGCCTTAAAGAGGATTGCAGCTTCCTCTGAGCAGCATTCCTTGCTCCATGAACAGAGGCTCAACTCTTAAAAGGCATGAGGGAGGCCAAAGTTCTAGGTGGCCTCCAAATTAGATTCCTTGAAGTCTGAGGAATGTAAGTAGAGAGGCACTGGCATCACAGGCTTCTCTGATACTGGAACTCCCAAAGAGATAGGGATATTTGAGACCGATTCTGAGAGCAAACCCTCCTTCTGTTCCATGATGTCCTCTGTGTCTGCAGCTTCTTCACCTGAGAATGGTGTGGTTGAGAGCACTAGTTCAAAGGAGACTGCTATTCACAGCAGTTTACGAACTGGGCACAGTTTTGGGTTTGTTTGTTTTTGCTTTTCAGCTTTCTAGCTTATTTTTTTAATGAAAAAATTAAAAAATTCCTAACAGTGAAGACAGGAGTGCCTGGCGTGCTCTTGTCCATGGGGTCACAAAGAGTTCGACACGACTAAATGACTAAACAACAACAACAATAATTCCTAACAGTCTTGGGAAGTTAAGCACTTTGGGAAAAAGTGCCTCCCCAATTGTAGTGAATATAAAGGCTGTACCTGCACCACTGCTGGTGCAGATGTGCTGCTTCCTTTCATCTTTTACTGCATTGTATTTTGAGGTACTCTCTGTGCTAGGCGTGGGATAGAGGACATTTCCCTCCACTTTGTAATCAGATAAATACAAAACAGGAGCTTGGCACTCAATAAACTGAAAAATGCTGATATGTTGGGGAAATAGAAGAAAAGCTCTTACATTAATTATCTTTTAAAAAAATAATTTAGGTGGCAGCCAATGCTCACATCCCTCCAAACTATCTTCTCAAAATCTGTGAACGCATTGGACCTTTATTGGATAAGGAGATCCCACAGAGTGTGCTTGGGGTGCAGACTTTGCTGGGAGTGGGACGGCAGTCATTACTAAGGGCAGCCAAAGGTAAGATATGTGGCATTTTTCCTTTGTCATATTTTAAAACCTCTAGTACCATTTTACAGAGGCCCTGAAAGTGGCTTAACTTTATATTAAAAAAACTTACCATACATAAAGCAAGCAGCGAAAATAACATGTTATTCTGTGTTTTTTACATAAATTGCACTTCTGGTTAACATTGAAAATAAATGGGCAAATAGGCAGAAAGTAAGTAATTAGTTGAAATGAAATGTTGAAACAGGCAACATTGCGTCTCATGAAAGCTTTTTTCTGAATAAGTACAAGCATTTCCCAGAAATAGCTTTGCAGAGAAGGGAGGAATGAGAACGAGCTCAGAGAAGTCACGGCTTTCATAGTTCTGGCAAAACAAAGCAGTATTGGTTGTAGAACTCAAGCATTCAGCTCAAGTTTTTTACCAGCTTTGAATCTTATTCACACAGATGAATTTGCTGAACAAATTTTTAAATGGAATACAAAAAAGGGAGGTGTGAGGAAGTCATGAAAATAAGTAAATGAGTGGTAAGATATTAGAAAGAGGGATTTTTATGTTTTCTTTTTTCCTTTTACGTTTAATTTTGGGTTTTTGTAATTTTTTTGTATTTTTCTTTTACTGTTTTGTAACCTTTTTCTTGTTAAAAATTCAATAAATATTATTTTAAAAAAATGAATCTTATTCACACAGATTGTAGGCACACAGCTTGGAAAGTATCAGCATTTGCAGCTCTCCACAGAGGAAGGCCCCCTGAAGTACCTTCAAACTATTCAAAACCACCAAATGTGGGTAAGGAATAACTTACAGTGTTTAAGTGCATGTTTATTATTTATGGAGTGGCTTCTTATATTGGAAAATTTTCTTTAGCCCAAAAGTTAACTTAGATTTATGGCATCATAGAAAGAGCATTAATATAATGGGGCAGGTGATTTTTTTCCAGCCAGAACATTATTAGTATCATCAGCAATTCCTGCCATGGTACATGTAGAATGCATTAAAATATGCACTTACTTTTCCTGTAAGAAAAAGTTGTATTATAAAAAAATGGAAAGGACAAAAATACATCTATCTAGTCTCTTGCTGTAAAGGCAGGACTATTCATCCCGTAGACATGTTTGTCTGGGGGAATTTGTTTAATTTGTAGATGCTGAATTATGGCAGTAAATGAAATCCTGATTGTGAGCAAACAGCATCCACTGACTCACCATCTAGATGACCTCTTTTAAAGATATTATGGTGGGAGTAGATAACTTAATGATTCTACTGAGCAAAAATAAAAATAAAACCTGAAACGTTAGTAAAAATAAATAATTTTAAATTTTGTTTATAAACAGAAAAAAATCTCAAAACCCAACTTTCAATATGTATGTGTATAACAGTGACAGAATGTGAAGCTTGGCTCAAAAATAAAAGTGCTTATTTAAAACACCAGAAACTTTGAAAGGAACAGCTTTAAATGACAGTAACAGGAGGCTTAACAAAATAAGCAAGAGCAGAAAAAAGAGGCAATGTTCAAAATGGCATTAAATACGTTTAATAAAATACAGTGGTACCTCGGGTTACATACGCTTCAGGTTACATATGCTTCAGGTTACACACTCCACTAATCCAGAACTATTACCTCGGGTTAAGAACGTTGCTTCAGGATGAGAACAGAAATCATGTGGCGGCGCAGCAGCAGCAGGAGGCCCCATTAGCTAAAGTGGTGCTTCAGGTTAAGAACAGTTTCAGGTTAAGAACGGACCTCCAGAACGAATTAAGTACTTAACCTGAGGTACCACTGTAGTGAAATACTCAGCATGTTTTGGTGAAATCACCTTTGAGCGCAAGAATATAGAGGACCATACACAGGGCCCTGCAGACCATAAATCTGGCACTGCCAGGCCTGTACTACTGATGCCAACACATTGTAACAGCCCTTATACTGTGTAGGGGCTTTTCAGTGGGAGGGTGGCGCTTCTGTAGTCCCCTTGCACCCACCATGACTTCTTCCGAGATGGCCTTACATGTTTTCAACTAATATTAGCCACAAGTAGGCCAGACCTGTTGTTACACTTGATACTGCTCTAATGGTTGCCATGTGAACCTTTGTTTTATTGGTGGATAAGTAGATTTACAGCAGTTTAAGTCATTGGGATAACTGTGTTTTTCCCTTCTCCCTCGCTTTTAGTAAATATAATCTGTGCCAGGCAAACAACTGGATATGGGCGCTTCAGCCATTTGTTCCCCTCGTCCTTCTACCAGCACATCAAGATGCACAAGAGAATTCTTGGGCATCTGTCCTCTGTGTATTGTGTAGCCTTTGATCGCACTGGGCGGCGAATTTTCACAGTGAGTTGAAGAAAACTGAAATATTTCAAAACATTGCTTGACTTTGTTTGTTTGTTTGTTTTGCTCTCTCAAAATACCGTTTTCAGACCTAGGAACCACCTTTAAATCAAGCACATCTGAGGCTTCATTTCTTATTTACCCCTCATATATTTTAGCATATATCTGTATAGTGGTAGGTAATGCTTCTGTTGTGATCTACCTTAGATCTGGACATGGGGAACTGGAGCTGACCAGGGGGCTGGATCTTTATCTCCACACACACTTGTGGGTCAAGCTTGGCAGTTGGATGGGACAGCCCAGTTGTAAAGCCGTAAATCACTTGGTGGCCCATTTTTGCCTATGTGGTTTGAAATAAAACTTCTGCAAAAATGCCTGTACTGTGCTTCCCAAGCACCAACAGCCCTGTGCAGGGGGCTTTGCAGGTGCCCTTTCATCCAAGTCCTGCAGTTACCTGCCCACACCTGCTGTCATATCTATATGATATTGGGTATTTGGCTGAAATGGTCTTTAGGACAAATGATGAGACCTGACGCCCCAATTAAACTCATGTTCGGAGGTTCCATACCTCTGTGGCAGTGGCTCCCAATCAACCAGTTGAAGACTATGTGATCTTTACTTTAAAAAAAAGGAAAAGAAAGAATGCATGTGTCCTTTAAAAAGAAAATGAAAAGGTTTTATATTTTGCTTATAGTCAATCATCTAGAAACCCCACTTTTTCCAAGAGGAATGTTATGTAATGTCCTTGGTTTCGTGTTTGCTACTTTTCTTTTATAGCTCAAAAACAACTTATGGGAATGTTACAGAAGCTGCTAGTTCTTCATACAACTGTAGCATTTTCTTTGCAGGACAGCATGAAGCCCTCCAAGTTAGGATGGACCAGACTTGAGATCCATCTAGCTATTTGTTTTGCTTCTCACAACAGTCAAAACATGACTCTGGGGCACTCTCAAACAGGGCATGAAAGCATTCTGTTGTAGTGGTTAGAGCAGTGTTTCCCAACCTTGGGCCTCCAGCTGTTTTTGGACTACAACTCCCATCATCCCTAGCTAGCAAGACCAGAGGTCAGGGATGATGGGAATTGTAGTTCAAAAACAGCTGGAGGCCCAAGGTTGGGAAACACTGGGTTAGAGTATTGGACTAAGTCATCAGAGAGATCTGAGTTCTAATCCCTAATCACTAGTAGACCTTGGGTCAATTTCATTCTCTCAGTCCAACATCACAGGGTGATCACAACATCACAGGCTGGTTTTTAAAAATATTTTTTATTGACTTCAAGAAAACAAAACAGCAGCTTTGAGTAAACATAACAGAACCCAGTTGCAGATTGCAGAATAATTACAGTTGCAGATTGAAGAATGCTCACAGCGCGAGGCCAGTCTTTTGTTTCCTGCTTGGCAGGGGGTTGGACTCGATGGCCCTTGTGGTCTCTTCCAACTCTATGATTCTAGTATAGACTCAGACACTCAGTGTGACCTTATGACCTTCGACAGCTTCACCCTTGTCCTTTTAATTATCCCAGTGATTTTAAATGCCAATGAAGGTATTTAATATTTATTTATTTATGACTCAGAATAGATAACAGAAAATGAATTAATTACCTTAAAAGAATCATTACGTTTTATGTTATTATTATGCTTCGGTATAGTCCATCCACCCTCTTGAACCAGTCTTTCTTCACTGCAACACTCATCACTTGTCTGTGTTGTGTACGACATTAAGACAGGGCTATATCCCAGACATTATTGAATGCTATCTCTAAATAGCATTATACATGATTTCCATTGTTGAGCAATAACCATATGAGCCATAAGCAATATAATTATGCTTAATTGTTGGATTAAGGTCATTTTCCAGTGGCAGCAGTGCTAAGAAATGATCAAGCAACGGGGGTTGACCCAAGACCAAAACACATTCACTATTGTGATCACAGGACTGTTGTGAGGATAAAGGGTGGGTGGGTGCAGGAAATTGTTTACGCTTTTTTGCACTCCTTGGAGGAAGGCCAAGGATATACTACTACTACTACCAAACCTAATGGCACTCAGACAGTTAGCAAAAAGAAGGGATACATACATCTCTAGGGTCATAGTGAAAACAGTGTCACTTCTGCATGTTATACTTTGGATATTTTTTTGTGTGTGAAACATTAGGGTTCGGATGATTGCTTGGTGAAAATTTGGGCTACAGATGACGGACGTTTGCTCTCAACACTCCGAGGACATTCGGCTGAAATTTCTGACATGGGTGTTAATTATGAAAACACCCTCCTTGCTGCAGGCAGCTGTGACAAAGTAGTCAGAGTCTGGTGTCTTCGAACCTGTGCACCAGTTGCAGTGCTGCTTGGCCACACAGCTTCAATAACCTCTATACAGGTAAAGTAGATGAACACTGTTGTTTTTTTCTTTGCTTTTGTTTAGCACTGAGTTACAAGACTACATTTGCTTGGCCAAATGCATGTTAAATCCACCTCAAATTTGAAATTTCCATCCATCAAACAATTTTGTGATGGGCCTATTTTATTGATTAGCCTTATTATTTTTTGCTTACTTTCTCATGGTCAAAAGCAGTCCAGAACAATTTTTATTCAGTGAGTATGTTTCATATGCCCAGTAAAATAGTTTTGTTTTTGTTTTTTTAAGCTGGAAGAATGAGGGAAAATCCTAAAACCAATTTACAATATCTTTTTCTAAAATCTTTAGTTTTCTCCATCAAGAAAAGGAACAACTCGATACCTCACTTCTACAGGTGCTGATGGAACTATCTGTTTCTGGCAATGGCATTCAGATACAATGAAATTTAAGTACGTATATTTCATTAGATTTATTATTTTAGCTCAGTTTTCTGCTTTTGGACACATCAGTGTTTTCTTAGGTCAGCTTGGTGGTGTGCCACAATATGACTTAGCTTCTGCTGTGCTATAAACTTCACCATATGTACCTTGGGTCACTGTAGAGCATTGTAGGGTTTAAACCAGGGCTGTCCAAGTTTTCTATCAAGGGGGCTGCAAGAGTAATTCAACACGGGCAGCACACTATTGTTCCACTGGGGGGAAGTGAGCCCAAAAATCTGTCACCCCTCCAGCCCTTGCGTTGCTTTTCCAAAGCTGGCTAAGCTAGGTGCAAGGTTTGGGTGGGTTCCTAGAGCCCTCCCACCTCCTTCTCAAAGCTGGAAGAGTGCTAACTAGGCTTTGGGAAGGAGGCAGGAGGACTCTAGGATCCTGTCAGAACCCTCACACCTCCTTCCCCAAGCCCACTGCAGTGGGGGGCGTGGCATCAGATGTTGTGAAAGGCCACAAAAAAGGCCTCAGTGGCACATTACTTTTGAGTCTTGATGGTTTGGATGGAGAATTCAGAACTATGGCAATCCTGTATTTCCTAGAAGCTCCTTTTCATTGAGCTGAACCGTTGTTCTATTTTGTTCAACATGGTCTAAATGAGGGATGTGCAACCTTAGACCCAGGGGACAGTTGCAGCTCTCTTGGCCTTTTTGTCTGGTCCTTAAGACTTTCTTGGGGTCACCAGCCATGCTCTGTGGCTTCCTTGAGTGCTTTTGCTTGACAAATATGAAATTGAGCTGTGATGATGCTTTTTGATTGCCTCAGTGGAGGTGCGTGTATGTAATACTTGTGACTTTTGCATGATGGGAATACAGACTGCTATACCATGCTAAGAGTCACGCCTGTTGCACTGCCCACTTCTGTCTTTGGACCTGTTCAATGCTGGCATGCTGTCCCTAGAAGGTTGTCCCTGAGGCAATGTGACCCTTGGGCTGGAAAAAGTTTCTATTCCAATGCTAAACTGAGTGGAAGCTGAGGCAGAGATATTTCCCAACCTAGAGATTTATTCTATTGATTGATTTGCCTAAATTTTTACACTCCTGCAAAGCAGGACTATCTAATGCCATCAGGGATTGCATCACCCCCTCCGAACTTTGGCATGGCTCTGTCCATGCTGTCTCTTCAGATTAAGCTCCCAAAACCTCCCCCTTTTTAGAATTTTATGTAAAAGAATGGAATTCTAGGCTGCAGTTTGATATGGCTGTGAAAAGAGATGAATTAATTTTTTGCTAAGTCAAATGTTTTAACAAAACTTTGTAGATTCTTACCATTGTGTATCCTCATTGAAATCTTCAGTCCTTTGGTAGAGCCTCTGAATCTCCCTACAAGCACAGTGAATAGGAAATTGCCCTCTTGAAGAGTATTCCTAACAGCGCAATTCTATACATTTCTACTAAAAAGTACTCTCATGAAATTGGGTAAAGGATTGCAACCTCAGTCTTCTGACTCAGCCAGGAGATTTTGTCCACAGCTGAGACATTTGTAGTTTCAGGTGAGGGTGCAGAGGTAGACTGTAATCTGATGGGTACTGTTAGCATAATTTGCTCACTGGTCTTTCCCTAAGCCAGTGGTGAGGAACCTTTTCCAGCCTGAAAGCTGCATTCTCTCCTGAGCAATGTTCTGGGGGCCCCACATGCCGGCGACGGGCAGCACCAGAGGAGGAAATGGGTGTGACCAGAGGCAAAGTGGGTGGAAGTACAGATGTAACTCTTTATGCAGTAGGCTACATCCCAGCCACAGGTCAGATGTTTCTACCCTCTCCATATGTAAAAGAACATTAAGAATAGCTCGATAGAGAGGGCTGGCAGACATTTAGCCTGCATTTCTGAGGTTCCCCTCCATTCAAACTTCTAGCACACCAATTTTTGTATTTAGTTGAATTGGGATTTTTAAAAATAGCTTTTTAAAAAGGGGCTTTTCTTTTTGTCGAGTGGCTCCAGTAGATTCATAGCCTTTGGGAAAAAGCAGAAGATCAACCCTTTCTAGGAAAACTATAACTTAACTGATTCTGTATATCTGTATTCACGAACTTTATGCAGGTTTGGTTTAGTTTTGACAGGCTGCAGACAAACACCTTACCAATTTTTATTTTGCAAACGTGTTAACATTGCGAGGATGTTACTTTCTCTGCATGTTAGTAACCGGGATCGTATTCTATGGACTGCTGCAGTTCTAGCAGCTCATATTGTACAAATATAAATTGTTTTCTTAACAGGTTTATATAATAACCTTTGCACCATGAAGTAATTAAAGTGCTTCATATTTACATTTCAGGGATCGTCCAATCAAATTTGCTGAGAGGTCAAGGCCTGGCGTTCAAATATCTTGTTCATCTTTCAGCTCTGGTATGTATATATATTTCAGGAACAGAAACCACGTAGGAAATGGTTTTCTGCAAAAAAAATTGTTGGTGCTTGTTTTTGAAACCGCTAACTAGTTCAGAAAACACAACTAATTTTTTTCAGGAAAATTCAGACTTCAGGAAGATTCTAACCAGAGCCAGTATTAATTGACAAAAATATCTAGGAAATGATTGGGATCTAGGACATTGGTTGCTCTTGGAAAATATAATTGATGGAACTTTCAGCTTCAGGCACAAGCATTAACTTTTCACAACACTATGTCATTAAATCTATATTGAGTTCTAGTACAGGTTGATTTTGCTAGCAGCTTTACTTTTTTTTTTTTTAAATATATTTATTTTGATTTTATATAATAAAACAAGTATCACAGTCAAACAAAACAGAAGAGCAAGACAATAAAGAACAACACAATCCAACAAAACTGAAATGCACATTAAGGAACATAAGAAAAAACAGAAAATAAAGAAAATTAGTTTTTTGATTGTTATCTTTATAACCCTCTTTCATGACTTCCTCACATCTCCCTTTTCTGTGTTCCCCTTTACACAATCAAATTCAGCAAATCCTTACCCTCTTTCCAATCTTATTCAAATATTATACATTTCAACCTATTATGCCTTCGATTTTCCCCTTCCTTTTAAATCCATTTTTACATGTTCTTTATAACTTAATCCCTTATATCATTTTATTTAATTTCGACATAATATTACTCTGGCCTTTACACCCTTTTCTTTTAAAACATTTTTGCATATTTCTTTTTACCATGTCACTGATGCCATATTATCTTTATATCCAACATCATATTGGCAGGGGGTTGGACTCGGTGGCCCTTGTGGTCTCTTCCAACTCTATGATTCTATGATCATTTTAACATTCAAACATTTTACAATGTTTTTGGAGATATTCTTTGAACTTCTTCCAGTCCTCTTCCACCAACTCTTCTCCCAGGTCTCGTATTCTGCCAGTCATTTCTGCCAATTCCATATAGTCTATCACTTGCATCTGCCATTCTTCCAGGGTGGGCAAATCTTGTGTCTTCCAATACTTTGCGATGAGTATTCTTGCTGCGGTTGTTGCATACATAAAGAATGTTCTATCTTTCTTTGGCACCAATTGGCCGACAATGCCCAGAAGGAAGGCCTCTGGTTTCTTAGGAAAAGTATATTTAAATACCTTCTTTAGTTCATTATATATCATTTCCCAGAAAGCCTTAACCTTTGGGCATGTCCACCAAAGGTGAAAGAATGTTCCCTCAGTTTCTTTACATTTCCAACATTTATTGTCAGGCAGGTGATAGATTTTTGCAAGCTTGACTGGGGTCATGTACCACCTATAAATCATTTTCATAACATTTTCTCTTAAGGCATTACATGCCGTAAACTTCATATCGGTGGTCCACAACTTTTCCCAGTCAGCAAACATAATGTTATGACCAATGTCCTGTGCCCATTTAATCATAGCTGATTTAACTGTTTCATCCTGTGTATTCCATTTTAGCAGCAAGTTGTACATTCTCGAAAGTATCTTAGTTTTAGGTTCTAGCAATTCTGTTTCTAATTTCGATTTTTCCACCTGGAAGCCTATTTTTTTATCCAAGTTAAAGGCCTCTCTTATTTGATAATAATGTAGCCAATCTCACACTTTATCTTTTAGTTTCTCAAAACTCTGCAATCTTAATGTGTCTCGATCTTGTTCTAGTATCTCCCAATATTTCGGCCACTTGGCCTCCATATTGAGTTTTTTCAGAGCTTTAGCCTCCATAGGTGATAGCCACCTTGGGGTCTTGTTTTGCAATAAGTCTTTATACAGTGGTGCCTCGCAAGACGAAATTAATTCGTTCCGCAAGTCTCTTCGTCTTGCGAGTTTTTCGTCTTGCGATGCACGGTTTTCCATAGGAATGCATTGAAAATCAATTAATGCGTTCCTATGGAAACCGCCTTCCCCCGACCTCTTCTGGCGGCATTTTAAAATCGCCCGGGACAGCGGAGGACTTCTCCGCTGTCCGGGCGATTTAAAAGCCCCTGGGAAGGCAAGCAGGGGGGACGAAGCCTGGGCGCTCCTTGCGGAGAGTTGCCAGCGCGCCCAGGCTTCGCGGCCCCGCCGCCGGCTTCGGGACATCGTTCCGATGCCAGGCGGCGGGGGGAGGCTTTCTCGCCCCGCCGCCCGGCATCGGGACGATGCCCCGAAGCCGGGCGGCGGCGGGGGCGTTCCTGCCCCGAAGCCGGGCGGCGGGGGGAGGCTTTCCCGCCCCGAAGCCGGGCGGCGGGGGGAGGCGTTCCCGCCCCGCCGCTCGGCTTCGGGACATCGTTCCGATGCCGGGCGGCGGGGGGAGACTTTCCCGCCTCGCCGCCCGGCATCGGAGCATCGTTCCGATGCCGGGCGGCAGGGGGAGACTTTCCCGCCCCGCCGCTCGGCTTCGGGACATCGTTCCGATGCCGGGCGGCGGGGGGAGGCGTTCCCGCCTCGCCGCCCGGCATCGGGGCATCCTTCCGAAGCCCGGCGGCGGGAGGAGGTGTCCCCGCCCCGCCGCCAGGCTTCGGAGGAGGTCCGAGGACAGCGGGGAAGACGAGCTGCGCTTCCCCGCTGTCCCGGAGATTTCCCTATGGGCTGTCGTCTTGCGAAGCAAGCCCATAGGGAAATTCGTCTTGCGAAGTGCCTCCAAAACGGAAAACCCTTTCGTCTAGCGGGTTTTCCGTCTTGCGAGGCGTTCGTCTTGCGGGGCAGCACTGTATCTTGTCCAGACATTGAACACAGCTTTCCTGACAATATGGTTTTTGAATGCTCTATTAGCTTTTACCTTGTCGTACCACAAATATGCATGCCACCCAAAAGCATTGTTGAACCCTTCCAAATCCAAAATGTCAGTGTTTTCAAGAAGTAGCCAGTCTTTCAACCAGCAGAATGCTGCTGATTCATAGTACAACTTCATGTCTGGCAGGGCAAATACCCCTCTTTCTTTAGCATCGGTCAATATTTTAAATTTTATTCTGGGCTTTTTGCCCTGCCAGACAAATTTAGAAATATCTCTTTGCCACCTCTTGAAACAGTCCATCTTGTCCACAATCTGTAGAGTTTGGAACAAAAACAACATTTTTGGCAATACATTCATCTTTATAGCAGCAATCCGACCCAACAAGGAAAGCTTCAATTTTGACCAAACTTCTAGATCTTTTTTGACTTCTATCCAACATTTCTCATAATTATCTTTAAATAAATTCAAATTTTTAGCCGTCATGTTAATCCCTAAGTATTTCACTTTCTTAACCACAGATAGGCCTGTCTCCTTCTGAAACCTTTCTTTTTCCATTATTGTCAAATTTTTCTCTAAAACCTTGGTTTTTTGCTTATTCAGTTTAAATCCTGCCACATGACCAAATTCTTGAATCAATTCTAACACCCTTTTCGTACTAGATTCTGGCTCCTGTAATGTCAAAACCAAGTCAACTGCAAAAGCTTTAAGTTTATATTGTTTAGCTCCGACCTTAATTCCCTGGATCAGCCGGTCCCTTCTGACCATGTTCAAAAGCACCCCCAGGACCGAAATAAATAGCAATGGAGAGATAGGGCAGCCCTGTCGTGTTCCTTTTTCTATTCTAATCTCTTCTGACACCACATTGTTAACTATCAATTTAGCTTTTTGTTCTGAATAAATTGCTTCTATGCCATTTTCAAACCCCCGTCCCACTCCCATTTCCTTAAGATTTTTCTTCATAAAATTCCAAGAAATATTGTCAAAGGCCTTCTCCGCATCAATAAAGATTAAAACTGCTTTTGTATTGATATTCGTTTGCAATAATTCCAAAATGTCAATAATGTTTCTTGTATTGTCAGAAAGATGTCTGCCTGGAAGAAAGCCTGCCTGGTCTTTATGTATCACTTCATTTAAAACTCTTTTTAATCTATTTGCTAAAATATCTGCAAAAAATTTGTAATCCACATTTAAAAGGGATATGGGACGGTAGTTCTTGAGTTGTGTCTTTTCAAATTCAGATTTTGGTATTAGTGTGATGAAAGCTTCTTTCCACGACTCCGGTGCCTTCTTTCCCTCCAGAATCTCATTGCACACCTCCTTTAATGGTTGAATTAAATAGTCTTTCAAAATGTTATAGTACTTGGAGGTTAATCCTAATTTGCCTAATTGCATGTTTTGAATGGCACCTTCAATCTCCTGTTCTGTTATTTTGTAGTTCAATATTGTCTTATTTTCTTGAGATATTTTTTGTAATCCATTAGTTCTTAAAAATTGGTCTATCTCAGTCTCGTTCTGTGGCCCCTGAGTATAAAGTTGTTTGAAGTATCTCTGGAAGCACTTTCTAATCTCCACAGGATTCTGAATGTTTTTTCCCTCCACCTCAAGATTTGTAACCACATTCAGCTTCTGTCTTTTTTTCAACTGCCACGCTAGCAGTTTCCCACATTTATTTGATGATTCAAAAGTCTTTTGTCTCATTTGTTTAATTTTCCACTCGATTTCCTGGTTGATCAGTTTCAAATATTGTACTTGATATAATTTAATTTCTCTCAGAATCTCCTGTGACTTTGGTTTTGATCTTAATTTTTTCTCTCCTTCCTTTATTTTCTCCAAAATTTTGTCTTTTTTCTCATTTTGGGTTCTCTTTCTTTATAGCATTCTGTTGTATCAGAAACCCCCTCATGACCGCTTTACGTGCATCCCAGATTACTCTTTTTTCAACTGTAGTTTTCAAATTCACTTCAAAGTAGTCTCTCAAAGTCTTTTGGGCCTTCTTAACAATCTCTTGGTCTCTTAATAAGGTGTCATTCATCTTCCATCTGAAGGAACCAGTTAATGTTAGTTTCATTTCCATCTTCACGGCATTATGGTCGGAGCAGGTTTTGGGGCAGATTTCCACCTTTCTAGTCTTTGGTGCCAGTCCTCTAGTTATCCATATTTGGTCAATTCTAGTCCAGGTCATTTTGGCTTCAGAGAAGAAAGTCCCTTCTCTCCCTAAGGGATTTTTTGTTCTCCAAATGTCAATCAAATCCATATTGTCAGTTAGGTGCTTTGTAGGCAGTTTGTCTTACTAGGATTTCCACCCTTGAGTATTTCTCTTGAAACCTGAAATAAAGTGAATTACTGTTACACATTCCTTGCTGTTTAGGTTCTTTATAAAAAGTACTTCAGCAAAGCACTTGAGGTTCTTAATGCCATTTTAGTAGACCTTTAGCATGATCTTGTATTGTGCCAAATTGAGGGGGCAGTGCAGAGTCTAGTCTGACATTCCATGGTGCAGTAATTCTGTGGTAATGTTTTGGATAATTGTGTGCATTTTATCTGTTTAGTTTGCCAAATATAGATGTCAGTGTTCTTTGAATAATAAAACACTTTCAGAATTCACAGCTCCTGAAGGAAAAATGCATCACATGGTTCACATTTTGCTCTCTTGAAATGTTACTTTTCAAATCTGGCAATACCATTTGAACAACAATCATGATTTGCTGAATGAAAAATGTAAGGTTTCTTGATTTTTTTTCTTCTTGTCTTTATCTCCTGCCCAACTCCTGCTTTTTAGGTGGTATGTTTGTTGTAACAGGGAGCACTGACCATGTGATAAGAATATATTACTTGGGTTCTGAGACTCCAGAGAAAACTGCTGTGTTAGAATCTCATACGGTAAGAATGAAGCAGGAAATCACACTTGCATTTTTTTTTTTAAAAAAAAACCCTGCTCAGAAGTTTAGGTTGTGCATTTTAACACAGGCTTACCCTGATAAAAGTTCTTGTCTGGAAAACATCTTTGTTATCTTCTGTGGAAGAGGCTGCTTCACGGCACATTCAAGAAAAATTGCTTCTCTTTTGAAACAAACAAGGGAGCCTTTGCAGCCTAGGGAGCATGGTGCTTTCCATGAAGTTTTGTGCGTGCAAAGACTGCTGTTTTGAGACTAACCTATGGTTGGGTAACAAAACTTTCATGCTAATTGACCAGGACCTTCTGCAATAAGCAGAAATGGTGTTAAGATTAATACAGTGCACTTATAATGGTGGAATTAGTTTTGGCAAAAATATTGCAGTGTGTAGTTTCTTTTTCTGTCAAATATATTTTGCTGTAAAGGAAAGTGATATGTGTCTGTTTGGTTTTTGACAGAAGCAGCAAGGCCATGGGATGCCATGACCAAAGTACATGGTGCTCTGAGCCAATGTCATGGTTATGTGGAGTGGTGGGTGATCAAAGCACCAGTGTTTTGGGATAGCAAATAGGAAGGTGCCCCTCCATGGAGTGCCAATACTTACTGGTATTAATTTGTGTATGCATGGTATCCAAATGAAACATGGTGGCTGAAAGTGGTATGCCAGTGGCCTCAGGGAGCAATAGGTACACAAGATACATTATGATCTTCAGGAACCGATGGGCAAAGGGCTGGCCGCCTTCTTGTTCAGTTAACACTGGCCTGTGACTTCATAGAATTCAGTACATGCTGCTGGCCATACACTGGGGCAAAAGACAGGTGAGTCAGATAAAGGGCTGATGCATGTTTTGTTGACACTTGCTGCTAAGATGTTTTGGACACTCTAGAAACATGTGGATGGAGGAGAGCAGGGTTGTACATAAGCTGACTGTAGAGAAAAGTATTGATGAAAACAATTATTTTCTATTTTTTTAAGGACAAAGTAGTTGCTGTTCAGTTCTGCAACAGTGGAGGCAGGTAAGCATTTCTTTTGTTCTTCTCCCATGATGTTATTGCTGTATTTGATTTTCCATAATATTTTTTTAATTTCTTACGCTATTTGTGAAATATAAACAGTCATTTACAAACGTCTTGTAAACTGCTTTACTACAGTCAAGCAGTATATGCATTTTCTAAATTAAAATAAGGGATTTATCTTAAACTGATCAATGGCAACTTTCTATCTGTTTGGACTTCTGATTCAAAGCAGAACTGAAAACGGCAGTCTAAATTGCGCTTCCAATTTTGGCTTGGATTGAACAGCGTACTATGGTTTGCTGCAACCAGTAAATAGTTAACTGGGGCATGTAATGGGTTGAAGAGGCAAAGCTGAAAAATGGCATGAGTAGCCAAACTGTGGTTAGGCTGTGACATCTCAGCTGGGACAAAGTGTTCTGAATTGCATCGTGAAGTGTGGTGGATAGCTGTTCAGTGTTACACTTTTTTAAACCTTTATATCCCACTTATATTCACTAAGTGACTTTAATTAAAGGAAATTAATGAAAATATTACCTGTTAATTAGCCACTATATAAAAACATCTGATAAGCAACTAGAAGCCAGTTCAGTTGAATTTTGTTCCAATGCTTACTAAATGTTTAATATCTGGTTGGTGAGCTTGTGAACTGATCACATGGTATAAAGCATTGCATTTTGAAGAGTTAGGAGAGTTCTAGGGTTGGCTTGTTCAGCCATGAAAGCTGTTTCTAGATGTTGCTGTCATTTAGAACGTGCATGTGAAGCTACCCTGAATCAAAGGCACATGCATACCTTGCCCCCTTGTGCTGCATTTTGTGTTAAGTGTGTTTGTGGGTACCAGTGCAGGGTCAATCACAAGATAGTGGCCCTTAAAAAAAATAAAGTGGAAATATTATTATGCAGGAGTTCAGGGTGCCGGTAGACCAAATTCTGAACTGGGTAGGGGAAAAGCAGGTTGGAGAGCAAAGCAGAGGGGCTTCAGTGCCCTACACATGTAACTTTTTTCCTTTTCCCTTTTACTCGAAAATACAGACTAAGATTTGTCAGTGGAAGCAGAGATGGAACAGCCAGAATCTGGCAATATCAGCAGCAAGAATGGAAGAGTATAGTGTTGGAGATGGCGACTAAGATGACTGGGTAAAAGGCAGAAAAATGTTTATAATTTAACCTCAATAGACAAAGGAATTCAAATGTTCAAAACACAGTAATATTTATTTCTGTGGTTGAAATCCAGAAATGTTCGTTTTCTTCACCTGTTTCAGCATCTCTCCCTTCTAGTCATTTTCCTGTTGTGGCTTTTGTGTAACTCAGGGTTTCTGGGGAAACCAAACCAACTTGTTACCTATGGAAAGTTTTGTCATGGTATTCAGAGTAGCATTAAGCTGCACCCGTCTGGTTGCTTCCCATCATCATGTTACGTGTGGCGCATGGGGCTTGCTGCTAAAAATTTGTAAAGCTACAGTACATCTTACTGGGCACATACATTTCTCTAGAGGGGAGCACTGGCCTACTTTCTGAACTAACTGTACCTGGTTGAGACACAGTGAGTTGCACTAGGAGCTCTTTTTTGCATTAGAATCAGACAGAGTTTCCGCAGAAAGGAACCTTGTAGTCTGTGTTGAGCATTAAACCAAACAGGATAATTATCAGGAATATAAAAGGCAGATCTTTTCAGAGAGCATTTGGTTATTTTATAAGCTACTTATGCTACATTTCTTGTTTCCTCTAAAGATTCAGCAAAATTTGAATGTGCAATGCTCACAGAACTTGCATTTTCTACATGTATTCTCTGGCGGTTGAAAAATGTTAGGTTTAAATAAATAAATTCCTTTATACTACTGTTTGCATGTACAGTTAAACCTCTGTTATTGAACGTAATCCATTCCGGAAGTCCATTTGGCTTCTGAAATGTTTGACAACTGAGGCACAGCTTTAGATTGGCTGCAACAGCTTCCTGCACTCAAGCAGGAGCCATGTCGGACTTTTGGCTTCTGAAAAACGCTAGAAAACCGAAGCATTTACTTCTGGGTTTTCGGCCTTCGGGAGCCAAAACGTTCCAAAATGGAGGCATTTGGGAGCCGTGGTTTGACTGTATTGTTTTGATCTGGCCAGCTTTTTACTGACAATGGTTTAGTGATGATAATCTGTTTCCGACATCTGGAAATTAAGGCCAAGTATGATGTATAACTGGAAGGGTTTGTTTGTTTAAAGAAAGGGGTGGAAAACAGGATGTAGCATGTGGGTCGAATCTTCAGCTCCTCACTCCCACCTGGCAGGCCACTTTGACAGGTGGGCGGGACTAGTAACCTTTTTGGAACCTGTAGTTTCTTCCTCTGGGGCAGCTGCACAAAAGGTGGATGGGGAGGGGTAAGTTCCTAGGATCACAGCCCAAATGTATCCCATGGCTGCTTTTAACATCTTCAGAAAACAATCTGATCAAAGATTTCCCAGTGTCGCATTTAGTTTGGCTCTAAGTTGGTACTTAAAAGTTTCATTTGACTAGATTCTTCTTTAACGTCTACATTTTCTCAGAAATAGCCAAGTGTCTGGGGAAGACAAGGTGTCCAAGTTGAAGGTGACTATGGTAGCTTGGGATCGTTATGATACTACTGTTATTACAGCAGTCAACAATTTCCTTTTGAAAGTGTGGAACTCTACTACTGGGCAGCTTCTTCACAACCTAACTGTAAGTTAGACCTTCAGTCGATTAGCTTTTTAAGAGGATCTGCATTTAGTGCTCTCTCTGTTGTGTGCCACTGAACTGGGGTCTGGCACTAAGCTTTGGCATCTTTAAGAATTAAGATTCTGATCATGCTTCTGAAGAACAGCTGAGAAACTTGCAAACAGCATCAGATGAGTCCAGGAGTGGTGCGGACCAAGGACTGGTGATCTTTTATCAGAAACACATCAAAACAATTATACAGAAAACAAAATAATTGATCAAATTAGTATCATTTTCCTAATGGGAGGAGAAAGCTGTTATCATTTTTCCTGCATTCTAACCGATTGATGGTTGGCTGGTTGGTTGGTTAATCAATCAGATAAGATTTTCCTGTTGTTTACTATCCATCTGCCTTCTAACTGATCAATTAACTAATGAAATTATAAATATATTTATATTTTTTACCAAAACTTCAATGAAGGAACCCTTCTGAGGCACTTCTGAGAAAATGTTAGCGTGTTTACAATTGAATGAATAAAAGATACCACTTATTGTTCAGGAGGGGATTACTTGTGTTTCATAATACAGTTAGAATTTTCATAATATAAGTGGGACTAAAACCCGCCCCCCCAATATTAAAGTTTCATATATATATATATATATATATATATATATATATATATATATATGTATATGTATATGTATATGTATGTATGTATATGTATATATCTCAGATCCTTCCAGATACCTGTTGTGTTCAAAAAATTCCCACAGGGTTGGAAAATGCTGTGACAGGCATGTATATTACTCTGTCTGATCCCAGGAAGAGCAGGGATAGGTGAATTCTTGCTTGGCCAAAAAAGCAAGCTGCTCTTGTGTTCAAGTATTCGCAGTAAGATTCTCCATTGTTAAGCTGAACAATAGAGCAGCCTGATTTGTTCCTGTGTGACTATTCCCAATAACAAAATCCTGACCTGTGGGAGTAGGGTGAACTGGGAGCTGTGGGCAGGCAAGTGGAACAATTGTCTTCTAGGTTGTATAGAGCAGGAACGTCCAACTCCTAAGAGACTGCGATCTACTCATAGGAAAAAAAGTGGCAGTGATCTACCCCATTTTGGGGAGGGGTTCAGGTTAAAGTTGTTGACTTTTTTTAGGGAGGACAGTTCCGTTTTTTGTGGGGGGGGGGGCGGTTCTGGCAAAAGTAAAGGGGAAAGGGGATTAGTTGCTCAACAAAAGATCGCTATGAAAACAATCTGCCTCTCAGTGAAAACTCCGTCTTCCTTTCCAGCGAAAATGGAGAGTGGGGTGAAGGGGCGGATGTTTTTAGGCAAAAGCAAAGGAAAAGGAGCCAATGATCGACCGTGATCAACCTGAAGCTCCGGGGATTGATCAATGGATCCCGATCGACCTGTTGGACACCCCTGGTGTAGAGCTATCACTTGCACTCAGGAGGCTGATGTGCCCTTCAGTCCCCAGCAGCAAATATCTGTGGAGCTTGTCCCCACTTCAAATTGGAACTGCTCCAATATGAGCAGAGTTGCTTGCATTTCCAGCTACCCACTTTTTAAAACAATTGCCTTGTCTTTAAACAGGAGGTCAGTGTGGATATGCCTCCATTCTCTCTCAATTCCAAAATATTAAAAAGTCCCTGAATATGGGCTTCTACCTGACATTGTAGTTTTCTGTGTAGGGTTCTGACATGCTAGTTTTGTGTCTATTAGGGGTGTTCATTTTTCCATTTATATACCAGTTTTCATAAAAATTGCAAAGTGGTTTACAAAGCACAATATAAAATACACAATTGCAAACAACTAATAAAAGATCAATACTATCATAAAAAAACCCAAACCAGGGATTAGTTCAGCAACAGCATAGTGGTGGACATGTAGGATTCTTTAAACTTCACAAGGATCTGATGGTCTGGGTGACACACCTTTTTGTAATGAAAGAATGTTCTGTCATCGAAGCCTTCAGTCTGAGGTGGTAGACCACAGAAACATGCAGACCACCTTCATAAGATTGAGGCGCTGGTCACCTGTGTGTATGTGACGAGCAGGGGAGGGTGGAATGTAACATGAAGCTTATATGGGACAGTAACTACTTCTTAAAATATTACTTTTTTTGCATTTGTTGCAGGGCCATGATGATGAAGTGTTTGTTTTGGAAGCTCACCCATTTGACCAAAGGATCATGCTTTCTGCAGGCCATGATGGGAATATTTTCATTTGGGACCTCGAGAAAGGAGCAAAAATGCGCAATTACTTTAACATGGTACCGTATGATGGGCAGAATGAGTGGTCAGATCTTAGAATCATAGACTTGTAGAGTTGGAAGGGACCCTAGGGTCATCTAGCCCAACCCCCTGCAGTACAGAAAACCTTTTGCCTAACATGGGGCTTGAGCTCATGACCCTATGATTAAGAGTCACAGATCTGAGAATTACTGTGTGTTTATCTGCGTTGGTGCAGGATCTTTATAAAGCACCTCATACCAAAGCAGAGAGAACCCACCCTTGCTGTCCTTGGTGAAAATACATCTTGCTGAAAATAGAAGTAAAGTTTCTATAAGCTTAATGGTAAAGGTAAAGGACCCCTGACAGTTAAGTCCAGTCGCAAACGACACTGGGGTTGCGGCTCTCATCTCGCTTTACAGGCCAAGGGAGCCGGCGTTTGTCCACAGACTGTTTTTCCGGGTCATGTGGCCAGCATGACTAAGCCGCTTCTGGTGCAACGGAACACCAAAACCAGAGCAGCTCACCGAAACGCTGTTTACTTTCCCGCCGGAGTGGTACCTATTTGTCTACTTGCACTTTTTGGCGTGCTTTCGAACTGCTAGGTTGGCAGGAGCTGGGACCGAGGAACGGGAGCTCACCCCGTCCCAGGGATTCAGACCGCTGACCTTCTGATCGGCAAGCCCAAGAGGCTGAGTGGTTTAGACCACAGTGCCACCCGCGTCCCTTAAGCTTACAATATAACAAAACCATGCAGGGTGAGAAGGGGGTGGGGGAGAACTCCGTTGTGATTAACAGGTCTAATTTGTAATCAGAGGGAAATGTTTTGCCAGGTGCTGGCAAAAACCAAATGCTTTGTGGGAGGGATGTTGTTAAGAGTTCTGGTGGCACACTCAGAGCAAAGGGGTATTTTTTAACCTAAGTTTAGCCCAGTCCTTCCCTTTCCCCGCCCTTTACTTTCAGATCCTAGTTCTTTTTCTTTCCCGTTGATACAAATTTGCTCCTGATTACATTGACTACTGTGCTTGCTCACCTGTTCCTTTTAGTCAGTGGACCCTCCCCTCCCCCTCAGTTCTGGTCTGTTTCTTTGAGTTAAGTGGTCTGTTTGTCTCAAGTGATTTTATTGTCAGTCTTACATTCTTCGGGTCCCTTTGTGGGTGCTTTTGCATGTACTTATTGTATGTCAAGTGATTCTTATTTATTTCCAGCCAAGCCATAGTATGCCTT
The DNA here is from genome assembly GCF_964252035.2 of Podarcis erhardii. Taxonomy (NCBI): domain Eukaryota; kingdom Metazoa; phylum Chordata; class Lepidosauria; order Squamata; family Lacertidae; genus Podarcis; species Podarcis erhardii. The sequence goes on from NC_138504.1 coordinate 22,261,251, forward strand.
TAGTTGTTGTCATAGTAATTGCTAGCATCATCTTCATTATTTCTTTTTTACCCTCCCTCAAACTTTGAATGCTATTCTTGTAGGAACTGTTGCAGCTAACCTCTTGAGATTTGGCAAGAGGTGCTCTGCTTACAAATTTCATCAATTTTCTGCCAAAAATTGTGAATGAAATCTGCAGGCAATGTAATTGAATGGAAGATGACAAAGCCCTTTTTTTTTACTTCAAAGTGAACTTGAACCTGGGCAGAACTGGGCAGTGTCTGGAACGCTTTGAGCTGAGAATGATTGTTTTTTTGAAGTGCTGAATCAGGGTCAGAACCAAATCTTGTTGTCCGTACACACCCCTAAAAGAAAGGAAAATTCAGCTTATAAATTTGTCCAGAAAAGTTAAGCAGATCCAAATGGGTGTTGTGTGTGTTTTACAGATTGAGGGCCAAGGCCATGGTGCAGTGTTTGACTGTAAATTTTCCCCTGATGGTCAGCACTTTGCCTGTACAGATTCCCATGGGCACCTACTATTGTTTGGATTCGGATGCAATAAGAGTTATGAAAAGGTGAGTTGGTGGACTCTTAATGTCCTTCTGTGTTTAGCAGTATTTGACATCATCCAGCCAGAATGAATCACTTTTAAAGTCCTGTGAATTGCAAGGAAAATGTAAGAATGTGCTTAAATCTCTCTTAAAGTTAATGGGATGTTAAAAGTGCCTAGCTTTGCAAATGGATTGTGTGTGCTGTTCTTCTGTGGGAGACATTCAGACTGGAACTAATTACTCTAGAGTAATCCTACTCTGTGGGGTTTATTGTATAGCTGCTGGTTTGAGGACTGATTAACTGATAATGTCTGGAGGAACTGAGTCCTTGATTTATAAACTGCTAATAATGGTGTGAAAAGGATACAGATGTTTTTAAAGGCTAAGAAAATGAGAAGTGTGTGTGCACATGCTCATGCTTTGTCTTAAGCAGCAGCTTCTTTGCACTCACAATAAAGAAGAAAATATAGAAAAAATAAAGAAAAAATATAATTATAAAACCAGCTAGTGACTCCTAGTATGTTTACAAGCACAGTTCAGAGTGTTGGTACTGACCTTTGAAGCTGCAAACGGCTTTGGCCATGTATACCTGAAGGAGCATCTCCACCCCCATCGTTCACTGAGGTTCCATCGCCAATGGTCTTCTGGTGGTTCCCTCACAGCGAGAAGTGAAGTACCAGGTAGAGGGCCATCTCGGCAGTGGCACCCACCTTGTGGAACACCCTCCCATTAGATGTCATGGAGATAAAGAACTACACAACGTTTAGAAGACATCTAAAAGCAACCCCTGTATCAGAATGTTTTTAATGTGTGACATTTTATTATTTTCTTAAATTTTGCTGGAAGTCGCCCAGAGTGGCTGAGGAAACCCAGCTAGATGGGTGGGGTATAAATAATAAGATTATTAATAATAATATTACTCACAATGATTAAGAAAGCAAGTTTTGGCCAAGGGTGTTCCTCCTGGGCAGTGTATTTCACAGGTTAGGGGCACTATTTAAAAAAACTGCTCTGCCCACTAGGAAGTTTAACCTACCCATTTATGGTGGAAATTTTGAGCAGGACTGCCCTAAAAATATTTAAGGATGTGAAAGTGTGTTAGCGAGATGTGCACTCCATAAAAGTTCTGAGTCAAAACCAGAACCTTGAGTTGAATTTGGAAGAAAACTGGAAAATTACACAGTTTGCAGTGAATTGGTTATAAAAAGAAGTTTGTTAAACTCCTTCTCCTGAAGTTGACCTCTTAGGACCTCATATCTGTGGTTTCTGAAGGATACCACCTTCATGTTTCATTAAAGCTTTTCTTTGTAGTCCTAAGGGTGAGAACTGTGCTCGCTTTTTTTTTTTTTTTAAATGAAAACCACATAGAAAAGACACTTAATTCTAAGCTTTTGTGGTGCATAGAAATAGTTCACATGCAGGTTTGCTCCTCTAAAGTAGTCTGAATAGTCCGATGGGACCAAGGTGAGAATTACCATTTGACAGATAATTTCTAGCCAGAAAGACAGTTAACAGAGTATGCGTTGTATGAGAAGAATTAAGAAATGTTTGTGCATTTGTACTGATTTCTAAGTTTGTGTCCAATGTAGATCCCGGACCAGATGTTCTTCCACACAGATTACCGCCCTCTGATCCGTGATGCGAATAACTATGTCCTAGATGAACAAACTCAACAGGCGCCGCATCTCATGCCTCCCCCGTTCTTAGTTGATGTGGATGGAAACCCTCACCCCACAAAATACCAGCGACTGGTGCCAGGGCGGGAAAATTGTAACGATGAGCAACTCATTCCTCAGCTGGGATATGTGGCAAACGGTACACCATATTTAAATCACAGAATCTGAAATGAAGAGGTGTTTCTTGCCTATTATGAAGTTTCTTAGAATGTAGTATGCCTATTAAGAAGTTTCTGTTTTTGGGTATGGCAGTCTTCATCCTGCTGGCCTTCAGATGGTTTGGATTATCAATATATGCTGGCTGGAACAGATGGGAATTGCAATCCAAAACATCTTGATGGCATCAGGTTGGGGTAAGGCTGGGATATAGGTTAACTCAAGAAAGAAGGGTCCCTCTCTGTCTTGCATGGGGGAAAACCATACATTAAAAATAATCTATTAAAATATTAGTAATAACATAGGTCTCCTGATGAGGCAGACCAGCAGTCTTTCCTCTGAATTTAATGTCAAAGGTGTTTTGTTTTTTTGTTTACTAATAAGTAAAGATGCAGTCTTAAACCCACTTATGTACAAGCCAGCCCCTTTAAATTCAGTAAGATTTACTTCCTTGTAGACATGGTTGGGCTTGCCACTGTAAATCTTTCTGAATGCAATTTTGGGCTTACTTTAAGTGAAGACTTTTTGGTGAGTAACACCTTATTTCATCAGATATTATAAGTTTTTTTTCTTCTGATTTTATGGTTTACTTTATCAGATTTTGTCTCTAATGCATTCTTTTTGTGACCTTATTGTTCATCATTTAGAAACCATGTTAAGCAACAAAAAAAATTGTCAAAATAAAGTTGTAGCTGTAGCTATTTTTTGAAACCTTCCAAACAATACAGATGAGGGGAATGCATTTAGACAAGCTAGCATAAAAGCTCTGTGATGCAATGGAGTTTCTAAATTGGAAAAGTAATTAAGTATTACTGCATGGTTGGGCTGCAGTCCTAAGTAAGCAGGTGAACATACAAAAGGCTGGGAGGGGTGGAGTTTTTAGATTTCATGATCTAGCATTCTCAGCTTGATGAGAGAGAAGATTTGTGAGCCATCCAATAGAAGAAGGGAATCTATTGCAATCCCTATTTGCCTGTGTTTGAGGGTAATATCAGAAAACAATGTAGAATTATGTGTGTCTCTCAATAAAGAAGTTAGTAAGTATTCCGGGTCTGTATTGAAATGAATTTTTAGCCAGTATTTGAAAGTCATAATTCAGCCCCTGGATTCTAGGAGATGCTGGCCTAACTTTGAACATATAGCCAGATAGGAGACACATTTTGGAGCTCCTAGAATTTGTCGGAAGAAGAATGCCTCTACACCCTCGACTTGGTTGTTAAAGTCAGTTATCCATAAGGAAATCCCATAAAGGAGTTGCAATACAGTTTTTTCTCTATATGGCTAACCGCCGCAGGCACATTCTGTTTACCATCAAGAAAATAGAATTGTTTAGTTTGTGCTGCAGAGCACAAATGGTCACCCATTTTAGATTGTAAAAGGTGATCCCTAAGTATTTAAAGCTTTTAACTTGTTCGATTTCTTGATTACCAATACACAATTTAGATGGATGCCAACTCTTTGGCAATAATCAATCGATAGGTGATTTCCTTGGCAGTAATGAAAGTACGCTTTTAGAACTTTTAGAACTCTGGTGCAGGAGAGGTTAAAAAAAATAGAGGGAGTAAAGGACCCCTGGATGGTTAAGGCCAGTCAAAGGCATCTGTGGGGTGCGGCGCTCATCTTTCTTCAGGCCAAGGGAGCTGGTGTTTGTTCACAGACAGCTTTCCGGGTAATATGGCCAGATGCTTCTGGTGCAACGGAACACCGTGATGGAAACCAGAGCACATGGAAATGCTGTTTACCTTCCTGCCGCAGTGGTACCGATTTATCTACTTACACTGGCATAGTTTCAAACTGCTAGGTTGGCAGGAGCTGGGACAAGCAACGGGCGCTCACCCTGTCGTGAGGATTTGAACTGCCGATTTTCTGATCGGCAAGCCCAAGAGGCTCAGTGGTTTGGACCACAACGCCACCTGCAGGAGAGGAGGACAGTGTCATTGCATATAAATGTACAGTGGTACCTCGGGTTACGAGCTTAATTCGTTCTGGAAAGTTCATTCTTAACCTGAAGTGTTCTTAACCCGAGGCGCACATTCCCTACATAGGCCTCCTGTGGCCCCGGAAGCGGATTGCGTTCGTATCCCGGGGCAAAGTTCGCAACCCGGGACACCTACTTCTGGGTTTGTGGAGTTTGTAACCTGATGTGTTCGTAAGCAGGACTGTTTGTACCACTGTACCACTGTATAGGAACTGCCTTAGATCCTAACCTTGGAGGGTTGCGATTCACAACGAGTAGATGTTGTTTCATATCATTCAAAAATAGATTAAATAAATGTGGGGCAAGAATACATATAAATTTCCCCTTTCGGATTTCATATACTTATCGGCTAGAAAGGCAAGTGAGAGACAGTGATCAATAGTTGATTTCTATTTTGTAAATCTGATTTACAAATGTTAAGGACCAATAATTCTATTCCTTTTAATCCAATCCAACAGATAGCGCTCTAAATGTTTAGAGTTTACTTATAGTGGACAGGAGACCAATAGGGTGATAATTACACGGCTGTTCAGGATCACCTTTTTTATAAATTGGGATGATTACAGAAGTTAACCACGATTATGGTATAATTCCATATTCATCTTTAAGAGTTAAAAGGTTAGCAAGTGGTGATGTCCACCGATGTGCATACTTTTTTCAAAACCTCAGCAGAAATCCCATCAGAGCCAGGGTCTTTACGGAGTTTTAGCTCTGCAATAAGTTCCATAATTTTGTCTGAGCTTACTGGGGGCAAGTTTGGTATAGTAAAGAGGTCAGGCTCATCAGCATTTGGAAGAAAGCAGGGTGAGATTTTGAGTATTTTAAAATAGTAGTCCACCCAGGTTTGGGAGGTAATGGTAGGTACAATTAAAAAATAGTATTCTGGTAGCCAGAGGTTATTTGCCAGAAGGTTTTATGATCATTCACTTTTACTGCATTTATTAAGTGTGTCCATTTATTCTGATGGTATATTTTCTTCTTCTTAGCAATAAGTTCATTATATAACTTCCTACGAGTAAAATAGGTTTTTTTGGTTTTATCGTCACCCTTCTTGCAAAGGTCTCTGAACGATATTCTGAGCAATCTTTTCTCTGTATAGCATTCCTGGTCAAACCAAGGGGAGGGATTAGAGAGGGTAACAGATGCAGGCTTAGCTATTGTACCACAGTTGTCTATTACTTGGGAGTAAGCTGTTATTACTACCTTAATAGAATGTGAGTTACTAAGGGTTGTTCTCAAGTGTAACATTTTGTCTTGAGTCCAGGAATTTGGTCCCTTCGAATTGTGGGGACTATCTAATCCTTTTCAAAATACTATCAGAGGCCTGATCAGAGTTACCAGGCTTCAAGATCTTACTTACTGGGTCGCATGTAGACAGAAGTAAGGGGGCGTGGTCACTTTCCATACGGACTCCAATAGAAATGAAGTTAACACCAGAGTGTAGATTTAGAGAACTGATACAATACAGATACAATTAGAATTATTTGTGATAAATCTGTATTGCATTACCCCATCCATGGTGACCCACAACATCTAACTACCAGCTATTGAAAAGGAATAAAAATAAATAAATATGGGAAAGTGTGTGTAGAAGTGTGTTTTAAAAAAGTAATTTTGAAAAATATTCTGGTCTTGTTTATCTGATAGATATGCTTGCAAAGATTAGCAGTGGGGAAGAAATGTGTCATGCACACTCCTTGTATTTGGGAGTAAGCCAATGCAGTGGAGCTTCTGTGAATGAATGTGCAAAGATGTTCAGGATTCAGCTGAGTGTTTCCCAAAGAAAAGGCTCTCATGAGACAGGATCCTGATCCGTTTACATGCATCTACACTCGGGGGCGTCCTCTACTATGAAACTAATTAAGCTTAAGCTTCAGGGCCCCTAGTCTTAGAGGGGCCCTAATACTGACTTTAGCCCATATTGCTTAAAATAGACCCAATTTGAGTCACACAACTCAAATTGATTAATTTTTTGTTATATATATTTCAACAATCCTGAAGTTAGAGAGTCAGTAGTTCAGATGTTATAAAGGTGGAGTGTTAAGGTAGCTTGGAAACTAAAAGGCAAAGGAAATTTTTATTCACACCAGTGACTTGTACATGTGAGATAATTCAGTACAGCAATTTAAATCAATATCTGAGATGTAGTAGTTAATTTTTTTTTAATTGATCAGTTGTGGAAAAACCCTATTGAGGAAGTGGTTTGTTGCTGGTTGCGAAGGGCCCCCACAACATTTCAAGCCTCAGGGCCCCCAAAATTTAGCTCCACCACTGGCTACACTCCTGTTCCTGTGATTCAGATTAGAACAGCCTGTAGGTGCTTCCTTATACAGGGCTCAAGTGCAGTCCAATCCCTCCCCCCAAGAAGTCAGAATAATATTTTCCTCTCCCCACAACTCTTATTGGGTGATCTGATGAAGGTCTTTTCCCCTTTCTCGTTCACCACTCTCTTGACTGGTCAGAGAATAGCTGTCACTGTCATCATACCTGCCCAGTCAGGCAGTCAGGCCTGGAAGACTGCAAGGCCTAGTGCTCCATGAAAGCACCTCTGCTCAAGCTGGTGGGAAGCAGTGAAAAGCAGAAAGAGAGGTGGCAGTGGCGGCAGGATCTGCTGCTTGGTGAAAGAGACCCACACATTCAGTAAGGAGGGCAGGAAACTCATCATGGACTAGCAGCTGATGGCCCATGGACTGGCAGTAGTCCAGGGACTACCACTTTGAGTAGCACTGTCCTAGGACAAGTGTGACAATAATACCTTTAGGAACAAATTCCAGAGTGGGAGCTGTGTTAGTCTGTTTCAGAATAAAATAAAGAAAAATGAAAAACAGTGTCTAGTGGCACCTTAAAGACCTACAGACTTATTGTATCATATTTGTTGGTCAGATACCATTTCATCAGGTGCATTACGTTTTAACCTTTATAGATAGGTTTAATCACCTGCAAAAACGTTTTAGCAGAGTGAGGCCAGAAAATTACACAATACAAGGGAGACTTGGAAAAATCAACAAATACACAACACAAATGAGATCTGGTCAAAGGTATAAAAGATTGAATCCATAGGGGTGATTGCTTCCAGTTGGTGCTGATCCAGGCTGGAGCTGCAGTCATGGTTTCTAACTATGGAATGGAATGGTGGCATACAAATAAGATGATGACAGTGATGATATGTTAACCCAGTACAGGTTCAGAGAAGACTTATAATCACTGTCAGTTGCTCTGCTAGGTCATTGTTTGCAGCAGGATCACCTTCCTCCCCCCAAGTAGTCCCTTCCACGTAGACTTGCAGCAATAGAACTGTCTGTGAGCCAAATAGGTGCTCCTCTGGCCCCTTGGACTTCCTGTCAGGTCTGTTGCTGCATTTGCTCTTGAGACCTGGGGGTGGGTGGGAATCAGGAACTGAAAGAAGGGTTTGATGGATTATGGGGGGACGAGTGAGTTGTCCCTGAGATGGGGTTCTTCAGGTTGTTTTCAAACTACTGTGAGATTCTTCCAGTCCAGATGGAGTAAGGTTTATCTGCAGGATCACAAGCCTTGACCTCCAAAGAGACCTCCAGGCTCTGCGTTGGATAGGATCCTAAACCTGCAGGCAAGATGAATATTGTGCATACATAAACACCTAGCCAGACGACAGTTCTTTTTTTTAAATGAGCAAGCGGTTCCTACGTTTAATTCTTACTTTAAATGGAGAATGCAGTCTTCTGAGTTGCACGGGGCTCTTCTTTCACCTGTGTGTCAAGGAAAAATAGTTCAGTTCAGTACTAGCATGCGGGCTCACTGGCTAGCACAAGGTTCTTGATGGGCACATGGTAACCTGCTTCGGGGTCTCCCATGGCACACCTTTTGGCATTCACTCTAATAAAGTATTGTTGTACATCTCGGAATGCTCACTTGATGCTCTTTTTCTTGCAAAGGTGATGGTGAAGTTGTGGAGCAGGTGATTGGGCAGCAAACTAATGACCAAGAAGAAAGCATCCTTGATGGAATGATCAGGGAGCTACAACGAGAGCAAGATCAGAGAAGACTTAATGGAAGTGAAGCTACTCCAAATCTTCTGCAAATCAGATTGCAGCCTGCTAATAGTAAGAGTCATCTCCTGTTATTCTAATAATAATAATAATAATAATAATAATAATAATAATAATAATAATAATAATATTTTTATTTATACCCCGCCCTCCCCAGCCAAGGCCGGACTCAGAGCGGCTTGCAAGCAATAATAAAAACAAGATGGATGATTACAAACTTAAAAACAAAAATAAAATACAACATTAAAATAATGGAACATTAAAATATTAAAATGTAGCCTCATCGCAGGAGGAGAAGGAAAAAGAGAGGGGTGGGGGAGAGGGAGGGAATCAAATTGGCTCCAAGCCAAAGGCCAGGCGGAACAACTCTGTCTTACAGGCCCTGCGGAAGGAAATCAGATCCTGCAGGGCCCTGGTCTCATGAGGCAGAGCGTTCCACCAGGCCGGAGCCAGAGTTGAAAAGGCCCTGGCTCTGGTCGAAGCCAATCTAACTTCCTTAGGGCCCGGGACCACTAGGGTGTTGTTATTTATGGACCTTGAGGCTCTCCGTGGGGCATACCAGGAGAGGCGGTCCCGTAGGTACGAGGGTCCTAGGCCGTGAAGGGCTTTAAAGGTCAAAAGCAGCACCTTAAATCTGACCCTGTACTCCACCGGGAGCCAGTGCAGCTTGAAAAGCACTGGGTGAATATGCTCCCATGGCAGAGACCCCGTGAGGAGCCTCGCTACAGCATTCTGCACCCGCTGGAGTTTCTGGGACAGCTTCAAGGGCAGCCCCGCGTAGAGCGAATTACAGTAGTCAAGCCTGGAGATGACCGTCACATGGATCACTGTGGCCAAGTCAGGGCGGGAAAGGTAAGGGACCAACTGCTTGATGTGGCGAAGGTGGAAAAATGTCGCCTTGGCTGTTGCTGTAACCTGCGCCTCCATGGAAAGGGAGGCGTCAAGGATTACACCCAAACTCTTAACGGAAGGCAATGGCACTAATTGGGCCCCGGCCAGAGAAGGGAGTTGGTCCCTCATCCCCATGCCATCCCGACCTAGCCATAGGACCTCTGGCTTCGAAGGATTTCGTTTCAGTCGGCTCCCACGAAACCATCCAGCCACAGCTTCCAAGCATCTGGTCAGTGTGTTCGGGGTCGAGTCGGTGTGGCCATCCATCAGCAGATAGAGCTGAGTGTCATCAGCATATTGGTGACAGCCCAGCCCAAAGCTCCGTATAATCTGGGCAAGGGGGCGCATAAAGATGTTAAAAAGCATCGGGGAGAGAATTGCGCCCTGCGGCACTCCACACACCAAGGAGTGGCGCAACGACATTTCCCTCCCTAGTGCCACCCTCTGTCCCCGACCAGAGATAAAAGAGCACAACCAGTTACGGGCTATGCCCTGTATCCCCACATCTGCGAGGCGGTGGTCCAGAAGAACATGATCGACCATGTCAAAGGCAGCTGACAAATCTAAAAGGATCAGCAGTCCTGACCCGCCTTGATCCAGTTGTCTACTGAGATCATCTGTTAGGGCAACCAGAGCCGTCTCTGTCCCAAAACCAGGACGGAAACCGGACTGAAATGGATCTAATGCCGATGTTTCCTCCAGAAACCTACCAAGCTGTTCAGCAACCGCTCTCTCAATTACCTTACCCAGGTATGGAAGATTTGAAACTGGGCGGTAATTGTATAGGTCTAAGGGATTTAATGAAGTTTTTTTTAAGACTGGACACACCACTGCTTCCTTCATTTCCCCTGGGAATGTCCCTGTGTCAAGGGACAAATTGATAATTTCAACCAGGGGGGTCTGTGCAACATCTGGACACTCCCTAATCAGCCAAGACGGGCACGGATCAAGGAGGCAGGTGGTGGGCCTACCAACTTGGAGGAATCTATCCACATCAGTAGGGAGTATCCGATCGAAATGGTCCAACACTGGACCTGAAGTCAGTCGAGGGGCCTCCAGTTCAGTCACTGTATCTAAATTGGCAGGGAGGTCGCGGCGGAGCAATAGGACTTTCTCCGCAAAAAAACTCGCGAATGCCTCACAGCTGTGGGTCGAATTTGTGCTTAAATTTGGTTGTCCTCCTAAGGACGTTATTGACCTAATTATTCTAAAAAGTTGTGCCGGGCGAGAGCTAGCGGATGCAATGGAAGCTGCAAAGTAAGATTTCTTAGCAGCTTTCATAGCCATCTCATAGGCTTTCATAAGCGTCCTATAAGATGTTCTTGAGGCTCCGTCACGAGTCCGTTGCCATACTCGCTCTAGCCGTCTGAGATCCCGCTTCATTTTCCGGAGCTCCTCAGTAAACCAAGGGGCCCGGTTTCAACGGGGTCGCAGAGGGCGCTTAGGTGCGATCTCATCAATTGCTGCCAAGAGCCAATTATTCCAGTCCTCAACAAGGTCATCTAATGAGTCGCCAGGAGGAGCAGGCTTCCGCAAGGCTTGTCAGAATCTATCAGGATCCATCAGTTTTCGCGGACGAGCCCAAACAAGTGTAGAAGGATTCAGTGTTCATTGGTCTTCTTTTGATACAACAAACACGGTGGGGGAAGTTGATTAGTCTTCTGGTTTGTTTTGGTAGCTTTGAGAAGTCCAAGTTTGGATATAGCTTCCCCCCCAAATGTTGGGCTCAGACGGAGTGGTCAGATTGAAGGTGTTCGGCAGATGCACCACAACGCTCCTAGAAGTCAGATGGCCACGGAGAGGGATCTCATGGCATGGAGTAGGAGAGTGGTGGTGAACGAGCTGCATCCTGGGATTAGCAGGTAAAAACAATGTTTAGAATTATTTCAGGTTTTGTCTTTATGCATGTGTGTGCCATGATCTTCCTGTAATCGTTTTAAGGAACTCACCCATGTTACAGATCAGCAGAGTATGTTTGTTTGTTTGTTTGTTTGCTGTCACACCAACTCCCTTCTTTAGCTTTTCTAAACCTAAGCCAAAGTAGGAGGTTTAACTGATGGATATACCTGTAGGTCATCATCTTGGAAACCCTTAGCCAGTCATGGCAGGGGAGAGAAACAGCCAATCAGGAGTGTATGGGTCTGGTAAAGAAATTTGAAAGTTTACATGGCAGATAGAGCCTGACTACAAAAGTAGCTAGCTGTGGAGGAAATAGACTGAGAAAGAGGATAGAGATACTTTAGGAAGAGGGAAAGCAAATAGTAATTGTAGAAGGAGATACTTTTAATAGAAACAGTTCTGTTGTAGAGAATTATAAGTGAAGTTTAAACCTAAAACGGCATTTCAGAGAGAAAATAAATACTGTGCCTTTAATAGTGAAACCTTCAAGCATTATCCTTTTTGAATGTATGTTAATAGAAACAGTTTTTGTCTCCATTGTGCCTCAGCTTTGATTTCTGCCTAGTTTGGGGAATAGGTTTTCACTGCACTCCCCAGCATCAAGAGGCCTTGCTGCAGGTTTATATTATACACTACCACATGCAGAGAATATCTGAATTCTTGGTTGTTTTAGAAAGGGAGTGACCAAGCTTTAATTATTCCATCTTCACTGAGGGAGTATGTCACAACAGCCTAGGTAACAAATGCATAGGTCAAGGCTGGTTCTTCACCAGTTCATACTTGAAATTGACAGACATAGGCAGCAGAGAGATGTGGTTTGGTGGGTTAAGCAACAAGGCCCCAAGTATAGTGTTTACATAGCTGTGTTGCTTTTCTCTAGTGTTCCCTTGCTTTTGCTGGACTTGGAACATGAATACACCAGTTGCAGCACCACAGAAACACAGCACTCTATACACCTTTGTTCCAGTCCTTGTAGAATTGCAAGGGGCATTGTTTGATAAATTACCCCTTCCTAGAGACACTGCTGTAAGGATCCCTCTAATCTGGAAATGAAGAACCTCTAGCCCACAGGCCTGATTAGACCTAGTACAAGTCCCTGTTTGGCCCACAAAGCCATTTTCCAAGACCACACCCACTTGCCCCACACCTGACGTCATTTGTGATGTAGCTGCCAGTGAACAATTTGGAGCCTTAAAGTGCACTCCTGCTTATTCTTTCGCAAGGGAGACTTGCTGCCGCTGCAGATCAGCTGTTTGAGAGTAACAGCAAACTGGTTGGAATCAGCCAAAAGCCAGGCTTGAACAGTGCCTTATCAGCTTACCAGTGGTAACTTTGGATTGGATTTTTCCTTGCAGCACAGCTTGAGCTCAGTTTGTGCTACAAAGGAAAAAATTGACTGCTTGGTGTCATGCTGATGGCAGGTGATTGATAGGTGGGCAGTCCTCCTCACCTGTCAAAGTGGCCTTCCCCGGGTGGGGGAGCTCAGGATCCAGCTCACCAATTGGGAAAGGTTTCCCACAACTGCTCTAATCAAAGACCATTTGATTTGCTCAAAAAGTCCTAAAAGCATAATATTTTTCTCTTATCCCATTAAATTTGCAGTTTTGAGAAATGGTAGCTTTGCGCATGAAATCTTATACATGTGAACTTAGGAATAAACTCTGCTGTGCTCACTGTGGCCTGCCACAGGAAATTGCACAGGATTACATTTTTAGCCACCCTGCACTGACGCCTGTTCTTTAAATGCAAAATAAAGACCACACTTATCCACCAACTATCCTGGCTGAGCAAGCTCCAGTTTGTGCATCAAATTTTCTCATCCAGAACAGTTTCCCCGTTCAATTAAGTGGTGGCTGTTGCGTCTTTCTTTTGTGCATGCAGATCTAATCTCTCTGTTGAAATGAACACATAGAAGGAGTGCATATAGAATTCTAGATTGAAGTACACTAGCTTCAATAGATGGGGAAAATTCTGAACCCCCCCAGCAAAAAAAAAAAGCTTGGAAGCCAGGGTGATGAAAATCTAAGAACATGTTTAAAGGTTCAAAGATTAACCCAAACTTACCATCTTCTTAAGAGTTCAAGAAGAATGCCGAGCTGCAAAAGGCGAATTAGAAATTCATCTGTATACTCTTGAAAAGAAGAGAAAGCCTTCCCATACTTTACAAAGGGTGAGAAATTTTGCTTGTTTTCAGAAATCCTGTGTATTCCATGCTAAGAGCTAGCTAGCCAAGCACAGATATAGGATCTTAATGCTTTGGTGGGCAGTGCTATTGGGAAGAAGGGCTGAAATACCACAGGCATCCAGGATTTTTTAGGGAGTATCCAAGCTTGTGCAAAAGAGCAAAGTTCCACATAAATTGCAGGGGAATGAGGCTGGTGGTGCATAATATGATGAATAAGCTTTGCGTAGCTTTAAACTTGACTTCTAAGTAGAGAGCCAGGGAACTGGAGGGTATCTCATTTGGGCCTCCTCATCTTAGGAAGAATGATGCAAGTGGGTTCATGTCCTCAGACTACACAGATAAATGGATAAACTCCATGTATATTCATATACATTAATAAATTGGGAGTAAGAGTAAGGGATTGGAGACGTGGGTGGTGCTGTGGTCTAAACAACTGAGCCTAGGGCTTCCTGATCAGAAGGTTGGCAGTTTGAATCCCTGCGACGGGGTGAGGTCCCGTTGCTCAGTCCCAGCTCCTGCCAACCTAGCAGTTCAAAAGCACATCAAAGTGCAAGTGGATAAATAGGTACCGCTCTGGCGGGAAGGTAAATGGCGTTTCCGTGTGCTGCTCTGGTTTTGCCAGAAGTGGCTTAGTCATGCTGGCCACATGATCTGCAGACAAATGTCGGCTCCCTTGGCCAGAAAAGCGAGATGAGCACCGCAACCCCAGAGTCGTTCACGACTGGACTTAACTGTCAGGGGTCCTTTACCTTTTTGAGAGTAAGGGATTAGGTAGGGAGAGCAAGGAGGCTCCAATTATAGTGGTTGCAGGTAGTGGGAGGTATAGTGTAAGGCATGAGACAGGGCAGATACAGAGGGTGTTGAATGCTTAATTGTTGATTGCTGCATGCTGGCTCTTCCTCCTCCAACTGGGGAACCAGTGTCCTGTCAGCCAGCTCTCAAGCCTGAAGATACTGCTGTTAAACATCAGACCAGTTTTAAATATAATCTCATTCACCCACAGTTTGGGCCAGTAGGGGCAGAGTTGTGTCCCCCCCCCCAATCTTTGCCTGTCTAAGTGTTCAGGGCAACATCAGACCAGATTTCCCTCCCATGTACAGTGGTATCTTGGTTCTCGAATTTAATCTGTTCCAGGAGTCCATTTGACTCCCGAAACGGTTCAAAAACCAAGGCTCGGCTTGGTTCAAAAACTAAGGCAAGTTTCCTGCACTCAATCGGAAGCTGCTCATTTTCCGAAAAATGTTCGCAAACCAGAACACTCGCTTCCAGGTTTGCGGCGTTCAGGAGCCGATTTGTTCAGGACCCAAGCTGTTCGACTACCAAGGTGCCACTGTATAGTTTATAAGAATTCAGTCTCTCTCCCCCAAGTTTCTTGTTCCCCACCCCACCCCCGCCTAAGTACAGATCTAAAGTGTTTGTAACTTGTGTTGAACACATGAGGCAGGTTAAGGATTCTGATGGTGTCCTGTTCACTGTGCTACTCACGGCCTCCCTGCCAATAAATATCCCATCACCTCTGGCCTCTGATGGGAGTTGGAGTCTGACATTTGGAGGGCCACAGGTTCCCTACTTCTGCTTTTAGCTCAGTTGTTTAATTTGCATTGGTTGTGGGTTTATTATAGCTTATACTGCAGTATGCTCCCGAAACACTTGGGGGTTTGGGTACAGTGAGGAAAAGAACTTTATCTACACAATGAATATTTAAGGCTGGAATAATGAAACAGACCCTTTTACTGGCTAAAATGGATGTTTCAAATACTTCAACCAAGGTTTTGAATAAAAATGCTCACCTGTTAGAGAGCCATAGTTCAGCATTACAGGCATGAGCCAGCCCTACATTATTGCATAGATTTGGTCGATCTTGATGTTCGATGCTGCAAACTTTCCTCTGTAATCTCAAATTCTGTGTTCTGTTCTTCCCTGGTACTGTGAAAGTGTGATTATCAACCCGGCAGTGGGCGATCTTTGCGAAGAAACCAACGCAAACGTCAGCATGCTTACCAAACACGCTCCACCTTTGATCATCATTCACAAGGTGTACGAAGAAGCTCACATACTCAGGAAGACTCTGAAAGCTCTTCTGAGGTCAGGTGTCTGGTTATTATATTAAATTGTGTTAGTGGGGGAAAGCATTAAAATAAAAAGTGGACTTTAAACCATTACCAAATATGATCAAAATGTTGGAGTTAGAGTTTTGTCACAATTAGCAGAAGTAAGACTGGTAAATGAGTTCAAGACAAATTCAGTTGGACAATTAGGAGCTGGCAGTGATCTGTGAACAGGTTGGTTTTGCCAGTACGAAAACCCCTACCAGCTATTTAGATCACCCTCAAATTGTTATGGTTGGGAGTTTGTGTAGCGTAGTGGCTAAGATGCTATGAAACAGGAACCCCCAATTCAAATCTTGCCTTTATCATGAACTTACTGGGTGGCTTTATGCAAAGCATGCTTGTCTGAGAATATGGGTGATAGTATGACCTCATAGGGTTGCTGTAAGAATTACAGCTCTTCTCTTGCATTATCTAATTGTAATCCTTATAACACATCTATAAGATGCTTACAGATGCTAAGTATAATTATTAATTCAGCTATCTCCCCTTACTGCTATTTGAGTCCAATCTGCAGGTCTGCAAACATTCTGGAGGGAGAAATGCTCGCTGTTTGCCCTTAACAGGACTGCTGTTATGAGTCTGGCACTTTGCTAGTTCTGGAATGCTGTAATGGCAGCTTTGATGTTCATGGAAGATGTTTTCCCTTGCAGTTTTCTGTTCGCCCGCTGTATCTAATGTCAAGAGCAGTTACTAAACCTTTGCTTAATGCTCAGCTTTGGATTTTACAGTTTGTGACAAAAGACGGACACAGGTGCTTTCTTTGCACTCCTTTGAGTCAGTTTGAGAAGATAAGAAGCTGCTGTATACTAAGTGAGACCATCGGTCCATCTAGCTCAGTGTTGCCTACACTGACTGGCAACAGCAGCTCTCCAGGATTTCAGACAGGAGTCTCTCTCAGCCCTACCTGAAGATGTTGGGACTTTCTGCATTCAAAACAATGCTTTACCACTGAGCTGCAGCCCTTCCCCGTTTAGTTATTGACAGTGTCTTTTAGACCTACACGTAACAGGAGGTGTGCAATATGAGAGGGAACTCATCTTTCTGCTAGCAAATTTGTGACTGTAGCAAAGTGATAGAGCAAATGGACAAAGCTTTCTCTTTTCTTCCCCTCTCAGGAAGATGACACAGGTGGCACAAGTGATGCGTCTGTGGATGACAATGTCACTGCATGGCAAAGTGAAAGCAGCTCTAGGTAATTTCTCTTACTCTGTTTTAAAGGGGAATATTTCACAATGAATGTGCTGCTTGATACAAGGCCACCTAATGTGGGGAGGGCACGATGTGCACAGCTCTACATAGGAACATTTTGCTGCTCAACACAAGAATTTTGTACAAGTAACAGAAATTAGTGCAGATTTTAGCTGCTAAACTGATAGCAAATAAACTTGTGAGTGCTAACTTCTTCCTTTCAGTTTACCTGCTTCCCCTTGTTAGTCTCATCCTCTGCAGAGTCTGAACAAGATAATCACAGCAGATCAACAGCCAAGCTGTAAAAAATGTAAAGGAAAAAAGTAAATAACTTATAAATTCATATAACATATTTGATGGCCCCCAGAATTAAACACATGTGCGTCTAGAGTGACACGTCTCTATAGTAAAGCCTCAACTGCACATTTTAAACCATGTTTTTAATTACAATAGTTTCTCCCAATTCTCCCCACCCCCACCTCGGCTCTAATGAGTCAAGTATGCTTTGTCATATTGTATGAATGTAAAGTGTGGTTTATGTGTTTCATGCAAACTAAGCAGTAAGCCAGAAACAAACCAGTAATAAACCTTGGCTTATTTCTGGCTTACAACTTGTAAAGCATAGCCCAGGTTCAAATAGGACAAGACACAGTATGCTTGCTTGAACCAAGGGGGAGAAGTTACTCAGGTACTTATGTAGGGCCAGGTGATATCTGGTTTTCAACATCATGATATATCACCAGCTAAACATTGTGATTTAGTGATATATCACAGTGTCTGAAACATGGAACTATGCAGGGTGGGTGAAGGCTCAGTCTTTGGAGATAGCTGCTGGTGGGGGGAGTGAAGATTGGGCATGCGGCTGGGCAAAAGAGCATGGAAATTGGGTGGGTGGGGAGTGTAAAGATTGGATGTGTGGTAAGTCAGACACACACACACACACACACACAGGAGCAAGGGAGGAAAGAGGTGTGAACGACATAGGCCAATATGCTTGGTTTTTTTCTTTTGCGACATCTGGGAGGGAAGTCAGTGACTCAGCATTGGCAGTGGCTTCATGAAACTGAGCTTTCTGCCAACTGCTACCAGGCAAACACATGTTATGTCTGTGCATGCGCTCGTGTGTGTGTGTGCGCGGACACACACACACACACACACACACACATTGATTTGCCATGTATTGTCAATTATTTTTAAATGGTCATTGCATTGTGGTCTGGAAACTGGTATTGGACAATATTATCAATATATCTCCTAGCCCTATGCAAAGCAGAGACAAAGGCACAGAGCAGACTCACATAAACAAATCCCAAAATCCCTTGCAGAAACCCAGAATTTTATACTCCCCCCCCCCACAGGGTAGGTGGGCTTACCTGGCTAGATGCCTCCCATCTTGCTACAGCTGGCGGTGGGGCAAGGGTTGGTAAAGGGCTTTTTGGTCCAGCTTCACTGCTTTTGGTCTTTGTTAGGTAAGTGTTCCTTACCTAACTTTGGGGCTGGGACGTGACCTGCTGGGCATCCTGCGGATGTCGGGGCCTGGCTCTGGCCATTTGTGGAGTCATTAGAGAGCTCCTGCGGCTGGAGGCTGATTGTGGAGCTTCCGTAGGTCCCTCAGATGTTGGGGCCTGGCTCGTGGAGCCCCCGTAGGCCCTGCGGATGTCCGGGCTTGGCTCCAGGCAGCGGCGAGGCTTCAGAGAGCTCAGAACACTCACTTCTGGGTTAAAAACGTTCATAACCCCCCAAAAATAACTCAAACCACTGAGCCTCTTGAGCTTGCCGATCAGAAGGTCGGCGGTTTGAATCCCCACGATGGGGTGAGCTCCTGTTGTTCGGTCCCAGCTCCTGCCAACCTAGCAGTTCGAAAGTACGCCTAAAAGTGCAAGTAGATAAATAGGTACTGCTCCAGCGGGAAGGTAAACAGTATTTCTGTGCACTGCTCTGGTTCCGGTGTTCTGATGCACAAGAAGTGGCTTAGTCATGCTGACCACTTGACCCGGAAAAACACTGCGGAGCGGACAAATGCCAGCTCCCTTGGCCTGTAAAGCAAGATGAGCACCACAACCCCAGAGTCGTTTGTGACTTTAGTTAACTGTCAGGGGTCCTTTAAAAAGGTAAATGTACCCCTGCCCGTCAGGGCCAGTCGTGACCGACTCTAGGGTTGCGCGCTCATCTCGCTCAAGAGGCCGGGAGCCGGCGCTGTCCGAAGACACTTCCGGGTTACGTGGCCAGCGTGACGAAGCTTCATCTGGCGAGCCAGCACCAGCGCCGCACACAGAAACGCCGTTTACCTTCCCGCTAGAAAGCGGTCCCTATTTATCTACTTGCACTTAGGGGTGCTTTTGAACTGCTAGGTGGGCAGGAGCTGGGACCGAACGACGGGAGCTCACCCCGGAGCGGGGATTCGAACCGCAACCTTTCGATCAGCAAGTCCTAGGCTCTGTGGTTTAACCTACAGCACCACCCGCGTCCCTCCAGGGGTCCTTTACCTTT
Organism: Podarcis erhardii; assembly: GCF_964252035.2. NCBI lineage: Eukaryota > Metazoa > Chordata > Lepidosauria > Squamata > Lacertidae > Podarcis > Podarcis erhardii. The sequence goes on from NC_138504.1 coordinate 22,280,380, forward strand.
ACCTTATTAGACAAGCTGGTTTGCTGTAACATGCCTAAACAACCATAGCATAAATGACAGCAGAGCAGTGCCCTCACTGTCAAGCACATAGATCGCCTCAGTATTCCAGTGATTTGTGTGGGGTGAAATAGGAGGGGTAGAGACTACAGTACAGTTGATGTTTGATTTGGTGCAAACTTGACTAAACATGCGTGAGGAAGCACCATCATGCCTACCACGTAGCAGTGGTGGGAGCAAACAAAGCCTACTTGTTTGCCACCATTGCACCCTCAATTAGCTGTCTGGCAGAACTTTTCAGAATAGTGAATGGGATTTTATGATCTGGCCAATAACGGATGCTCTGACGCCTTCAGAGGTGTGCTATAACAACTTTGCAAAGATACTTCAGAGACAAAATTGTTCAGGTTCAGACAGACTTGGATGCCAAGTCCAATGGAAGTTTATAGAGCAACATCTGTTCCATCTATACTGGATTGGTTTAGATTATTGCATCCTGGGGATATGGACAAGCTGCTTAAAGAACTGCCACCAACCACTTGCCTCTTTGACACTTTCTCATATTGGCTTCTTAAAACTAGCTCTAGGAGATTGGATGGATCCCTGTAGTGATTAATGCTTCATTGGAGAGTAGGGAGGTGCCATCTGCCTTGAAGGAGGCAGTGGTGCACCCCTTCCTTAGGAAAACCTCCCTGCTGCTATCCTACGCAAGCTCCTACTTGTATAGGATGGCAGCAGAGATAGCTAGATAAATGTAGTCTTGGAAACATCTACCAGGTCAGAGATTGGTTTATTCCATGGGTTGATGCAGAACTTTGCATAGACCCTTCTGGATTAAGAGTACTACCTTTTCAAAACCTTAATAAGATGACAATTACAGGTCTAAATAATGCCTTTCTTAAAGCAACCATGCAGGTCCAGGGGAAGCTGGACAAAATCATTGGCATTTTACAGTTTTCCTTTAACACCTACCTATATTGGAGCATGAAAACTTTAAAAGATATAGAAATATACTATCAATTTGCCAGTAGGGGGAGCAAGAGTATAGAATATGCAATACGTATAAAAATAATAAACTACTGTACTAAGAAAAGAGGAACTGTATCAACTTTTGGATGATATCTGTCCTAATAGGTTTCAAATATTTTATTCTGTAAATGGCTTTGGTGTCTTATGATGAAGAGCCATATCTTTTGCTTTTGCTCAGCAGCAGTTTAGGTCTGAATTAGGGACTCATTCACATGGCCTGAAAATAACAGGGTTTACAGGGGGTCACTAATTCAGAAGTGGTGACATCTTGTATTTATAAGGCACTTCTTTTGGAATGGACTGGTAACATGTTATGTTTGAAAGGAGTGTCTGGGACTGACATGGGACTGGAGTTACAGGATGAAGTATAGAATTCTAAATGGGTTAGATTACCTTTTAAAACCATGTCTGCAGAATTCAAGAACCCACCTTCAAAACAATACATAGATGGCATTGGACCCCAGTTAAATTGAATAGAATCAATCTCCAGAATGTTGGATGGGTTGTGGTGAGAGTGTTGTTTTGTGCAAGATTTTTGGATCACTGTATTCGATAAAATATCTATTTATTACACTGGTCAACAACAAATTTGTTTTCTGCATTTTTTCAGTTGATTTAGGATGAATCTGATGCGCTGAATCCAAAAATCACATTGGTTTTGCTCAATCAGGTCAAGTTTTTGAGTTATGGCCACATGTCCTTTTTTACGTGTTTGTTCACATGTACACTTGTGTGGAGCATTTTAGAAGAAGTTGGTGGGGGTAAAATGCCATGTCGAATAATTGTTTTGATTGGAAATGATTATTTTAATGACAAGAAGTATTCAGGTCCGATAGTTCTGGGTGATTATGTCGAAAAGGGATCAGTTTGAAGTCATAAAACCTCGAAATCTTCCATAAATTGGTGCGGCAAAGCATAAAGTTGGGGGATCAAAACTAAGTTAATGGGGCAGCCGCCCCACAAAGTATCCTGATCTTCAATCAGCACGTCATCCTGTAGCTCATTGTGATGAAATTCCAGTGCCTATCTTCAGAGAACTTCCTGACATTAGTGACGAAGATGCCTCCAGTGTTGAAGGACATGAAGAAGAAGAAGTGGTTCTTGAAGATGATGCTCCACATCCATTTTCCCAGCTTGTCAAAGGACTCTGCCAAACTGTTGGCATCCAGATTGAAGGAAAAAAACCTCCTCTCTGACAGTGCTCGCAACAGCTTCTTCCGCAACAGGCATCAAGAGTACCTCCGTTTTTTCTCGGAAGAGAAGGACTTGGTGTACTGTGCAGATATTGCGCAGCTTCTGCTCAAGCTTGCAGTGCCACAGTCCGAACCCAAAGATTGGAGACTGTTCATTGACAGCAGCAAGCGATCACTGAAATGTGTTCTGCTACACAACGGCAACCAGTTTGCCTCTATACCCCTGGCTCATTCGAGTACACTGAAGGAGAACTATGAAGCGGTGAAGTATGTGCTGGAGAAAATTGGTTATGATCAGCATAAGTGGTTTATTTGTGTTGACCTGAAGATGGTGAAAATTTTGTTGGGACAACAGTCTGGCTTCAGCAAGTACCCATGTTTTCTGTGCATGTGGGATAGTAGGGACCGTGCTCAGCATTACATGAAGAAGGACTGGCCTGTGCTGGAGGAATTGATGCCTTGCAAAAAAACGAACGTCATCAACGACCCTCTGGTGGACAGAGACAGAATACTCTTCCCACCGCTGCACATCAAGCTCGGCTTAATCAAGCAGTTCACCAAGGCTCTGGACAAGGATGGTGACTGCTTCACTTATTTGTGCCAGGCTTTTCCAGGATTGACCATGGAGAAGTTGAAAGCTGGCATCTTTGATGGTCCTCAGATCCATTAGCTCATCAGAGATCCAGAGTTCGGAAAGTCAATGAACGAAGTAGAACTGGAAGCATGGAAGGCATTTGTTCTGGTAGTGAAGAACTTTCTTGGCAACAATAAGGCCAGAAACTACGTAGAACTTGTCAACAACATGCTGACTGCTTTTAGAAACCTGGGCTGCAACAAGATGCACTACCTATTTTCACATATGGACCGGTTTCCTGAGAACCTGGGTTCAATGAGTGACGAGCAGGGGGAGAGATTCCATCAGGACATGAAAGAGATGGAGACCAGGTATCAGGGTCGCTGGGACGCAGTCATGATGGCTGACTCTTGTTGGACTCTGAAGAGAGACCTCCCTGCCGCTGAGCATTCCAGGAGTTCCAAGAAATGGAAGTTCAAGCCCTGAAGTTTGAAAAATGGTGAAGCAACATGCAATTTACGTGTACTTACCTTTATCAGTGCCCACCATTCAGTTTACAGTAAACCTGACCTGATGCAGAGAAATGGATGCCATTTCCTGATTCAGCAGTGCAAAAATACCCTAAATCAGTTGTAGAAATCTAGACAACATTCAAAAAGTAAAAAATTGTTGCCCAGTGTTATGAATATTATGAAACAGAAAACGCCTGACCCTTCTTTGGCCCTTTTTAATGATTCCACTTTCAAAAGGTCCTCATATATTACATCCAAAATTAATAACTCTATTACTAGCAGTGGCCAACTTAGAAATAGAGAGGCACTGGAAATCAAGAGGATTCACCATGAAGGGTTGGCTTGATAGAATATGGGGTGTAGCACTTTCAGAATATCTAGCATACCACAGCTGGGTGATTAAGGTCCTTTCAAAGGGGGGGGGGATTTGAAATAGTTTGGTGGCCATTTATAGCATATATTCACACCAATGAACACTTGTTATAACCCCCATTGGGTCAGGTAACATGGAATACTTACATTTAATAAATTTAAGAAATAAATAACACTCTATACTATAAATAACTATTGAAAACTATACTATAAATAAGTATAGTTCTATACTATAAATAACATAATTTAACAAATAAATAAAACAACCAAATAACATTCACCACACTGTCTCAGAATAAATGTACTTACTATTAATCAGTGGCACAGTTGTAATCTCCTTCCTTTTATGCTGTAATGGTAAATCTTATCTTCATTTCCAAACTGACAACTTCTCCATCATATACTCAACATAGCTGTAAACATTATCTATATTGTGCCTTGTCAATATTGTTGTTGTTTTGGTTGTAGTATGAAAATACAGTAAAAAGTAAATGGAGGGTGGGGGGTAGACCTCACAGGACCTAGAAGTGTTAAACAGTTTTCACCCAGTGACAAATATCCCCTTACTTGGCAAGGTGCTTCAGAAGGTGGTTGCAGTCCAGCTTTAGGCATGCTTGAAGGAAGCTAATTACTTGGATGCATTCAGACATGGTCATCGTATGGACTCGGTCATCCTTCTTGATAACATTTATCGGAGATGTGGGGAGTGCAATCCTGCTCGTTTTCTTTGCACTCTCAGCAGCATTCGATACTGTTGTTTTCCAGAGTGGACTGGAGCACATTCAGTTAATAAGATGGTTCCTCCCACTCACCTGGATATGCAGGGACCTTCAAGTCTTCTGCCTCCTCTTCCTGGAGGGAGGAGCCATCCTGCTCCCCAGATCTTCCCAGTTTGGGTCGGCTGAGTCCTCTGTTCTAAACAGAACTATATTACCTTTTGTTCACTCCACAAAGTGGTTTCCCTAATTTCTCTCTGCTCTGGTTTGTCTACCTTGTTGATCTGAACAACAACAGCAACTTTTAAAATACCTTAAAGGAGGGGAATCTATTTAACTTTGTTTTCCCTTAGGTCTTTAAACCTACAGTTTTCATTTATGGCAGCCCATTCACTTCCTCTCTGCCTGTAACACAAAGAGGACCCTACTATGTGCCAACTGACACTCACTCTGTGGCTTTTGAATAGCTTAACATTTTTGACCCCCACTGTCCATACCATGCAGGCTCTTGCCTTGACTGATATAAATTGTTGCCCACAAGTACCGACGGCAAAAAACTTATGTGCTTGGCCACCATAGCAACAGAGCAAAAAACAAAAAGGAGGTGGCAATAACCAACAGGTGTTGTTTATCTCCTCTTTCTATCTTGATGAAGCTCAAAGTCCTCATGGGCAGTAGCGCTGCTAGGTAGAGGTGGATTTGCTGTCCTCCCCATTTCTCTTCTCAGTGCTACATGGCACAGACAGAGTTGAGGGTCTTCCATGGTTTGGGAGAAGGAAGAGTGGCAGCACTCATTAAACACTACTTTTTCTCTTATTGAGAAATTGAATAGGCCTCAATATCAGTAGATCTGCCAGGTAGAGATGTGTAAATGTATTCATGATACCGAGTTCCTGATAAAACCACTTTTGATATTAGTCATGAATGAAAGATTTTATGTTTGTTTTCGTATGGAGCTCATCATTTACAAATGATTTCATATACCCTAGAGCCACATCGATTTCTTCCTTTTATATTTTGGTGGTTATAAAAATAGGTATATATTAATTTGAAAGGTATTTGTGAAATATAGTATTAGTTTATATATATTCTAAACCCTAACTTGGCTGTTGCTGGGTTTTTATTTCCTTTTGCTTTTCATCCAGTATAATCAGTAATTCCCCCTCCCCACCCCCAACCAGCAAGCTCTGGTCTTCCCTTTGTGGCCCTGAAAATATGTCCCACTGGGAACAAAATGGGTTTTCTAAGAATTTTGTTATGTGAATCTTTCAGCGATTCATCCAGTGAATATTCTGACTGGACTGCAGATGCCGGAATAAACCTTCAACCTCCGAAAAGACAAACAAGACAGGCAACTCGCAAAATGTGTAGCAGTTCTGAAGATGAAAATATGAAAGATATGAAGGGACAGGAAGAAAAATGCAAAAAACCCAAACAGACAAGGAAAAAGGTCTTTAGGCTTTTCTGAGTAAAACTTTACCCCCCCCCCCTTTTGGGAAAGGTAAACCAGTTACCGTATTTTTCGCTCCATAAGACACACCTAGATTTAAGAGGAGGAAAGGGGGAAAGCCCCTTTTTGGGGGGGGGATCAGCTCAAAGTTGTGCAGCTTCTTTTGCAAAGGGGAAAAGCCCCTTTTTTTGAAGATCAGCTCAAAGTTATTGAGCTTACGTTGCAAAGGGGGAAAATCCTGTTTTTGTGGGGTTCAACTCACAGTTCAGCAGCTTCTTTAGGAAAGGAAAGGGAGCCATTTCTGGAGTTTCCAGACAGATAATCCAATCAGCCAGTCACATGTCACTGGGGAAAGAAACAGCCTCCATCTGCAGAACATTCAACAGTGGAGGCCTGGGCAAGGGGATGGGGCCAGAAAGGGAGCCAGCAATCAACCACACACTCGCTCCATAAGACGCACAGACACTTCCCCTTACTTTTTAGGAGGAAAAAAGTGTGTTTTATGGAGCGAAAAAATACGGTACTTGTGTTTAAACTCTGTAATGCTTTTGTTTTAAGAAACCTAGTGGACGGCTTTCAATGGATGGTGAGCCCACTGAAGAATGGTTTGCTCCACATTGGATACTGGATACCATACCGCGGCGTTCCCCCTTCGTTCCACAAATGGGGGATGAGGTAGCTATTTGTTTATTTAACTGGAATAGGGCATTTCATTTTAGGGGGTGAAACCTAATTTTTGCAAATTTCTGCAGTGAGGGGTCTTAAATACAGTGGTACCTCGGTTTTCAAATGCCTCCGTAGTCAAACGTTTTGGAACTCAAATGCTGAAAACCCAGAAGTAAATGCCTCGGTTTTTGAATGCGCCTTGGAAGTCGATCAGGAAACGCAGTTTCTGTTTTGAGTTTTCTGTATTGAGGCTTCCACTTTGATGATGATGATGATGATGATGATAAATTATTATTTATACCCTGCCCATCTGGCTGGGTTTGAGGCTTCCGCTTTCAGTTTTCGGTTTTTGAATGTTTTGGAACTCGAACGGACTTCCGGAATGGATTATGTTTGAAAACTGAGCTACCACTGTATAATTTGGGGTGTGAGGAATTAAAATCTGCTAATATTTTTTTGTGATTGGACAACATTTAGCTGGGTGAATCTACATTTGATTAAGTAGCACAGAAACTGCTTTTAGAAAAACAAACTTAATTTTAATTTTGCCTTCTGAAAATGTCAGGTAATGCTATAAAAACTTTAAATTCTCTGCATAAAACATATCCTACTAAGTGTACAACATAAAGCAACATTAGAAAAGAATGACATCAGTTTATAAGAAACTTAAACAAGTTTCATCAGGTCTTGCTTTGCTTCATTCTTGGACATCAACTGCCAACTTGCTTCTTGGCCTCTGATATAGCCCTGCTGCCTCTGTGACTTGTTGCACACACCTCTCCATAGACTGAGCATGACAGGGCCACAGTGGAACTTGAATGAGTTCGGCAATGAACTTCTTTATTTCAGCTGTAGTAAGTTGACGTGCAAAAGGAGCTTCATGAACCTCGTCAGACCAATCGATCAGCTCCCAACAAGGACGAAGCACTGGGGCTGATGGAAGGTGTCTTCCTCATACTTCTCTGCTTAGATTCAGCCAGCCATCTTGTTTTGTCTCATCTCCTTGCCACTTCGCTTTTTAACTTTTCTGTTACGCTCAGGCCTATATAAGATAACAGCAAGTACTTGGCAATCATTTTATGCAATTTATTTCATTTTATTATATATCTTGTAAAATAATTTTATTAGCCCCCCCCCCCACAAAATTCGACATTCAATTCACTTTCAGTATAATAATTTCTTACATTTTGACTTCCCATCCGTCCTTCCAAGATGTACCTGCTGTATTCCTTTATCTACTACCATTTATTTTCTATTGTATTATAACTTATATTGCAGTCGTTTATTTATTCTCCTTCCCTTGCCTATTATTCAAATCCTGCTTGTGATTTCATTTGGCTATAGTTTATTCTCATCTTTTTGATCTCTTGTATTTGCTGTCAACTTCGCCATCTCTACATAGTCCATTACTTTAAAATCCATTCTTCTTTCATTGGGACTTTTTCTTTCCATTTCTGCACATACAAGATTCTGGCTGTGGTAGGAGCATACATAAACATAAACAACATAACTATTTCCTTTGGAACCTCTGCCCCTATAATCCCCAGATTAAATGCTTCAGGCCTCTTGGGAATAATTATTTTAAAAATCTTTTAAAATTCATTATGTAGATTTTAATACAGTTTTATACACATTGTTTTAATAAGACAAGTTTAAAATTACTGGAAATTCCACATCAGGTTGGCAAAGTCTGCTCTGTCACGTAGCACAGAAGATTGTTTTAGCAATCCCCGAAGAATCAAAAGTCCTGTTTCTTGAAATACGTACATCGAACCTTAATACATTGATCTTTCTGCATCTTTGAGGTCTCTTCTTTTCCCTTGTGTCTCCTGGCATGCACAAATGATGCATGTTTAGGAACTAGCAAGCGGAGCATTATTTATTTACTTTGGGATATTTATTTCCAAATTAAGGATAAGTTCTGAAAGCTGAGGCTTGGTGTATTGTGAATCAGAGTGTCATTTAATTTTCTTCCTTTCAGGTAATCTATTTCAGGCAAGGGCATGAAGCTTATGTGCGTGCAGTTCGAAAGGCAAAGATCTACAGTGTAAACATGCAGAAACAACCATGGAATAAAATAGAACTCAGGGTAAGGGGAGCTTCAGAGTTATATTGTTTTTTATCACTGGGTTGAATAAACCCAGTGAACCTGCCTAATACAAAGTTAGACCATTGACTAATCTATTGCCTTACACAAATCAGCAGTAGCTCTCCAAGCTTTGGGGCAGGAATCATTCCCAACCTTACCTGGAGATGCCAGAGATTGAACCTGGGATCTCCCATGTGCAAATCATATACTCTACCTGTCTGAGTCACACATCCTGCCAACAACAGAGACTTAAGGAGACTTGAGGCAAAATAATCCTGTGCAGAAGCATCTATCTGATTAACTCACCTGGTGCAGATTACACTGTGTCACAAGCAGAGAGCAGATATCCAGGAGTGTGGAACTTGGCTTGAAGGTCACATTCAACTTCACATTATGTAGAGGCCATTATCAGAAACCACACATCTGCATTTGTGAACTTGAATTTCTCCCCTGCCATCATATTCTTGAGCTTCTCCCCTCCTCCCTCCAACTCCCGTGCAAAGTAGTAATAGGGAGTATGGATGTGTGGAGGCGATAGGTTATAAATATACATGTGAGAATGTGGACATGAATGTATGAGTTAATGCAGAATGAAAAATGGGTCAATGTAGATAGAATGAAAAGTGGCGGCGGGGGGGCACTTGTTTTTTATGGTCATGGGAATTCACACTTGTTTAAAACAACCCCCTTTATGTATGTGCTTCAAAGAAAATGTACATGCACAACTAAGCTTTGACCTCCAGTGCTGTTTTGACAAACAGGAACAAGAATTTGTGAAGATTGTGGGAATTAAGTATGAAGTTGGACCACCTACACTTTGCTGCTTGAAGCTTGCCTTTCTTTATCCAACCTCAGGCAAAATGACTGGTGAATCATTTTCCATTAAGTAAGTGGCTGGCTAAATGGGTGCTTGTCCATCACCAACTCACATTCTCCCCCCCCCCACCTAATTTAAAAACTTGTCTCCCTAATAATAATTAGGAAAAGAAGCATGCTCATTACATTCCTGTGCCATCAAGACGCGGGCAGTGTATCTGATCACATGGCAGGGAAGCACAGAACATGATTTAAATGTTATCAAAAAGGTGGAAAATGTGCGCCACCACCCTGCAGTATTTAGCCTGGCTTCTTTGATTGATTATTTAATTTCTGTACTGCTTAATATATTAAAAATATCTCTAAGCTATGTACAAAAAACTGAAGCAGCAACAAACAAAATGCTGCAAAAATACAGTTTCATATAAAAATGTTACATTAATACAAAGTTGCTAATACACATATGAATCAATATCATAATTACCTTCAAGCCATATCTGTGGTTGTACTACCTCCTTCTGAAGAGCTATTCCACTTCTGTTTCACAGGTACCATGATATGCCAGATGTTATTGATTTCCTTGTGCTGCATCAGTTTTACAATGAAGCCAAAGAAAGGAACTGGCAGATTGGTGAGTGCTAGCTTACCATTGGCTAGCTCCATATTGAACATATGAAATGTTTTCTGATTTTAGTTTTTGTTTGTTATTTGATGTAATCTTACACATTTTGTAAATGACTATGTTTTAAATGCAATGTATATGTTTTAATGAGAAAAACAGAAAAAAGAAACAACACTCTAAAAAAATGCACACCACTATTAGTATTTTTGTGCTTTTTCTGCATATATCACTTGGCTCATTCCAACTTTTTCTGTTGCAGGAGATAGATTCCGCAGTATAATAGATGATGCATGGTGGTTTGGAACGGTAGAGAGTCAACAACCATTCCAGTCCGATTATCCTGATAGTTCCTTCCAGTGCTACAGTGTTCAGTAAGAATGACTATGAGTGTGGCTGTGTGTACTTTGATGCATTTTTTTTAAGTCCACTGCAAGAAAAGCTGAGTTCTGTAGCCTGTATTTCTAAGTGAATTAAGCAAACACGCTCACTGATTGATACAATTATGTACATACAGTGTCTGTACCTGTCTCTTGAACCATAAGGATCCACAAGGCAGCTAACAAAATAAAATCATAACACACACTTAATAGCAACAAAACAAGACTAGACGTTTAAAACATTATATCTCAGCAGCAAAGAGCCAGCAGCATTATACTGCTTAGCAACTACTTAGCAGTCAGCTACAGTGCTTACGAAAAAGCAATAGGTTGTGTCCAGTTTACGCAGGGTGGGGCACCTACTTTTTCCTCATCTCTCCTACCTCCTACAGCCTTCCATATCACCAAAAAACCTGCTCTTAAGGGTTGGGAGACCTGGGAAAGTGTAAGATATGGCACAGGAGGTAGAGATGGGTTGACAAAATTGGGTTCCATTAACTCCATGAGCAGAAATAGTTTCCATTAGTGCAAAGAGTCACCTTGGGATAAACAGCCCAAAGCTTTTGCTTGCTGTGTATGCCAGTGAGGCAGAGGCTGCCTGCCTCTCCTCCTTCTCTGGTGCCTAAGCACTCTTCCCTATGAAAGCCATGGGTTGCTCTAGGTGGGATGATTTTGGCCAATCTGGGGCTGTCTGGCCCAGGTATAAGGCAACCTCTTACATCATTATGCTGTAACTATGTAGGGTGGTGGTAATTTATAATTTCTGGCCTTCTCCCCTCTTAACATGCTTAACCATTGTGATCTCATTTTCTCCAAGTGGCTTCTACTTTGTCAGTCACAGATGGGGCCTTTTTAGTGGTGGTTCCATTAACCTTAGGCTTTAGAGGCACCTATATAATCCACTTTTGGACTTCTTTATTTTGCAAGACATTTAATGACTGTCTTATGCTTCTGCTGTTGTGTGTGTGTATACTTAAAAGGGACGCGGGTGGTGCTGTGGTCTAAACCACTGAGCCTGGGGCTTGCCGATCAGAAGGTCGGCAGTTCGAATCCCTGTGACAGGGTGAGCTCCTGTTGTTCGGTCCCAGCTTCTGCCAACCTAGCAGTTCAAAAGCATGTCAAAGTGCAAGTACAGTGGTACCTTGGGTTACCTTCAGGTTATAGACTCCACTAACCCAGAAATAGTACCCCAGGTTAAGAACTTTGCTTCAGGATGAATACAGAAATCACGTGGCAGTGGGGTGGCGGCAGCGGGAGGCCCCATTAGCTAAAGTGGTACCTCAGATTAAGAACAGTTTCATGTTAAGAACAGACCTACAGAACGAATTAAGTTCTTAACCCGAGGTACCACTGTAGATAAATAGGTACCGCTCTGGCGGGAAGGTAAACTGTTTCCGTGCGCTGCTCTGGTTTCTCCAGAAGTGGCTTAGTCATGCTGGTCACATGACCTGGAAAAACTGTCTGCGGACAAACGTTGGCTCCCTCGGCCAGTAAAGCGAGATGAGCACCGCAACCCCAGAGCTGTTCGCGACAGGACTTAACTGTCAGGGGTCCTTTACCTTTTATATACAGTACTTAAAAAGAACTTTTTATTGATGTGGTCTGTATATGTGTATGAATTTAAAACTTTTAATGTTTTTTGTTGTTTCACTTGGCTTAGTATTCAGTTGCTTGTTTTTGTTAAAACTACTTGGAGACTTCTCAAGCAAAAAATCATTATATCAATGCTTTAAAATAAATAAAATGTAGACTATATCTTGTTGCGGCACTTGATAACACACCATGGTGTGATTGATTTAGAATTAAATTCTCTTTATGGCTGAATGATGCATGCAACACGTGGTTGGATGCAGCTTTCAGTCACTTCACAAGTAGTCACAGTGTGATAAATGTTGAAATAAATGCCTTAGCAGCTTCAGACTAGTTACTTGAATGATTGCTTCCACCCATATGAATATTTCTGGGCACTGAAATTGGTCTTGGAGACCCTGCTGTCTGGCCACTGCTACTGTTCTGCACTAGATCTGTGTATGTTTTAAGTCTTTAAATACATTTTTTGTTCTAACAGCTGGGACAATAATGAAAGAGAAAAGATGAGCCCCTGGGACATGGAGCCAATTCCAGAAGGAAGTAAATATGTTCCCCCATCCCCTTCATTGGGTATCAGTAATTTGTGAATAAGTACAGTGGCAGAGGCTCTAATGGGTATGTCTTTCTGTCTCTGTTTCCCTCCCCCCTGACCCTGGTTTTCTGTAGCTGCTTACCCGGAGGAGGTTGGGGCTGGTGTTCCTGTGACAACAGAGGAGCTGGCATCTTTGCTGTACAAACCACAGGAAGGTGAATGGGGATCACATTCCCGAGATGAAGAATGTGTGCGTGTTCTTCGCGGTATTGATCAACTTCTATCCTTAGGTATGTGGGCCTCAAAAGAAGACTTGGAGATGATGCCAGGGACCAACAAACACAGATGGCAACACCCTTAGCATATCTATTTACTTATTTTAAAGCATTCTTATCTCACTCTTCAGTTAAAGAATGTTCCTGCAGTGGCTTGCAGATGTCAATGATAAGACAGTTTTTGTCCTCACGCTTTCAAACTAAAAGACATATCACAAGAGGACAAGGTATTGGGAGCGGGGAAAAGCAAACCTGGGCACTATTCTTAGTTTCAGAACTCTTGTAATCACCAGCTGGAGTGGAAAAATTATGTCGATAAGTGATTCCTGGCATGTGGCTGATATGAAGCTAGGATTTGGGTAAACAGAAATCCAGAAGAAAGTATGTAAACATTTATTTGGTATTAAGGACCTTACAATAGACGCACACTACAGTGGTACCTCAGGTTACAGACGTTTCAGGTTACAGATGCTTCAGGTTACAGACTCCGCTAACCCAGAAATAGTACCTCGGGTTAGGAACTTTGCTTCAGGATGAGAACAGAAATTGTGTGGCAGCGGCACAGCAGCAGTGGGAGGCCCCATTAGCTAAAGTGGTACCTCAGGTTAAGAACAGTTTTAGGTTAAGAACAGACCTCCAGAACGAATTAAGTTCTTAACCAGAGGTACCACTGTAGTTTGACTGCTTTGCATACAGCTTTTAAGTGCAGCAACAGATATACTAGCAAACTGAACTTGTGTCTGAAGATCTCTCTTACCTGTTTAGTTCAAATTCATGTCCCCTTCGCAACCCCATGCACTTTGGCACCACTGCTTCTTTGTTTCCCAGGGCTCTCTTTAGGCAACCGCAATACTGTTTTTCAGGGCATTCTCTGTGGTGGCCCCTTTGCTGTATAAGAAGCCAGAGAAGTCTCGGGCTTCCTCACTGTACAGCTTTCAGTAAATGCTGAAGACACACTCCCCTAGCCTTTCACACCTAAGATGTGTGTTTTCAGAGCCCACCCTATTCCTGTGACTAATTAGTTTTAGCTATTTTTTAATAGTGGATTTTAAATTGTTGTGACCCACTGCGGGGCCTTCTGGTGAAGGGCAGATGGCGGTAACAACAACAATTATTAATAATAATTTATTTAATGCTCCATGCAGAGTTTTTCTTCTCTTCCCCCGCCAACATCAATTTTTGCTTCTTTGGTCTCTCTTTACCTTTAGCCTCTGCCCCATCTACCATGCTTCCCTGAGGTCCCTACTTTTCATTTCACTGCCCTAGCCGATTCTTTCTGTCCAACATGCATGTCTCTGTCTTTTCCCATGCTCACTCCCTTCCTAACCATGGACACTTCTTCCTAATTATATACAGTGGTACCTCGGTTTATGAACTTAATCTGTTATAGAAGTCCTTAAACCGAGGTACACTTTCCCTAATGAGGCCTCCCACTGCCAGTGCCCTTCGACCATTTGGATTCCGTTCTTAGACCAAGGTAAAGTTTGCAAACCGAGGCACTAGTTCCGGTTTTGCAGAGTTCGTAAACTGAATCGTTCATAAACAGGACTGTTCTTAAACTGAGGTACCACTGTATCATTGTAATCGGGCATCCATTACATGTTTCATCTCGTGCTCTTGCACACAGTTTGCTGTCAGTTTGTAAGGTGGTGAACTTTCCATGACATAGTTAGGGCGACAATAATTTTAAGTACTATACTGTTCATCATATTACCTTATTGGGCAGGTGTTTTTTTTTTAAAAGCATTAATTATAATATAATATAATATAATATACAATACAATACAATACTTCTAAGTTTCACCATTTGATTTCCGGCATAGCTTGTGGACTATAATCAGCTTTCTTTGCTACCTTTTTAAAGATATATCCAACCCTTTTGCTGTCCCAGTGGACCTTAGTGCCTATCCTCTATATTGCACTGTTGTTGCTTACCCAACTGACCTCACCACAATAAGGAGAAGACTTGAAAACAGATTTTACAGGTCAGATTGATTATTTCTTTCCACTGTCTATTTTTTAGTATCTCTTGTCTTTTTTTTAAAAAAGTTGCTAACTTTTGCTAAATTGTATCTGCTGTAGTATTAGTGAATTTTTCCCCAGCTCTGCTTAATCAGGAAAATGCTGCAAGAGAGTTGTAATTTACTTGCAGCATCTAAGATTCTCCCGTTAACTATATTTCTGATGTAGACCAGGATGTGTGGTTTTTGCCCTGTTTCCCAGTCACTCATGATTTCATTTCCTGGCTCTTAAGAATTGTTGATGTTTTCCCTACTTCTTGTATTTTGCTCTTCTGCCAGATTGAGACTTTATTGTTTATGAAAAGCACATGCAGGCTTTGTAAAAATGATTTTAGGTTACAGAATGAGCATGGCACATTTTTTTTTTTGTTTTTATTAATTTGTTTTTATTAATTTTATAAATTTGTTCTCTTCCTTTATCAGGAGAATATCAGCACTAATGTGGGAGGTACGATATATTGAACATAACGCTAGGACTTTCAATGAGCCCGATAGTCCTATAGTTAAAGCAGCCAAAATAGTAACGGATGTCTTACTTCACTACATTGGGTGAGCTGTCACTTTTCTTGCCAACTACCATTTCCACAGTTTCCAAATACTTTCCCTAAAACTTCTCTGATCAGCAACGTGTTTCCTGAACTATTGCAGTTGCATTGTGTGCATCTGTCTTGCACATCCCTTTCTTTATGCTACCAAATAATTTCTTCTCTCATCACCTCTTCCTTCACTTTTGTCCTGCCCACCATGGAGATATACTGTGGGAATTTTTCATGAAGAAGCCCTGCTTCCCACATGATCTGACCATCTGCTAATAAATTCAAAGTGGTGTTGCATAGTATCTGGCATGCGGGTTCAGCAATCATGATATGCCAATTACACACAAATCAGCCCTTAATTTGTAATCCATCTGGGAAAGGGTGATGTTCCTTTTACAGTCCCAGCAGTCTATGACTCTCTGTTGGCCCCAATGCTGATAATCATATTACCCTTTAGGGATCAGAGTTGCACAGATATTCTGGAGATGTATAACAAAGTGAAAGCCGAAGACCTGAGTAGCGCAAATGAAGAAGAGGTGACAGAAACATATGCTGATTCGGATGGTCCAGGAACCTCATCTGGGAAAAGAACTGTGAGTGCTGCTTAGTTACCTGTCAGGGACTGGCTGGCTGATGAGGAGTAATGGAGAACCTCCAAGGGTTCAGATCAGAGCCAGGGGACTATTCAGAACCTCCAAGGGTTCAGAAGGATCAGAGCCAGGGGACTATTGAAGTGATACCGAGGGGAGGTCAGAGGGAGAAGCCTGGGAGGAAAGGTTGAATGCTGAAGGGGCAACAGAGTTGAGCGAGCAGGAAGAACTGGTGACGGGGAGCGGTTCAGACTCTGAGGCTGAAGCGGGTGGTGGGGTCAAGGATCTGCTGAAAAAAATCAAAGGACTCTCCCTCTCCTTCTGTGACCAGCTCCCCTTCCCCTGGTCTGCAAGAATGTGCAGAATGAGGAGGGCAGAACAGATACCAGAAGTGGGCAGACATAGTTTGAGGCTGCTTGGGAAACATCTGGGAGAGGAGGAGCCATAGAAAGGGTGGAAGGCAGGGACCTTTAGTCCTGGCAACTGCTCTATAGGGGCAAGACCTGCTGGGAAATGTTGCTGAGAGGCATGTTCTTTTCCTTAAATGAAGAGTTAACTTCACTGACAATGGAGCTGTGTGTCTTTCGTACTGACCTGTGTCTGACAGCACCTTTCTTCAGCCAGTTTGTATAGAGCCAGTTATATGTAGAGTTTAAAACTATATATCTGTCAACACAGAATGAATCACTGAGTTACTTTTCACCTGCCTCTGTCAAATTGGAACCAAATCAGTATAAATTAAACAAGATGGAAGGAGAATTTTGTCATAAAATGTACATGTTGCTGTTGCTCCCCTTTTAAAAGGTTCAGATAAAGCAGCAGATAAAAAAGCAGCCTTCCAAGCCACGTGCTGATGCCTGGAAAGATAAGTGCAAACAGTTATTAAGCCTCATCTATGAACGTGAAGATTCTGAGCCATTCCGACAACCTGTTGATCTCTTCTCTTACCCTGTAAGTTGCTTACATTTCTTTAGTTTAGGAAGGAGGAGTAAAGAATTGTGTGACGCACTGAAACCCTACCTTCCATAATAGCACCACAATGTTCTCGGCATTCACAGAGTTTTCTTAGGCGTTACTCACATACTTCCAACTCTGTGATTGCTTGCTTTAAAAAACAAAAATGAAAAGAACCTGAGGTTCTTGGGATCTGAATTCTGTATTTCTTCTGGAAGCTGTGCTTGTACAGCTTGCACAGTAAAATAAACAGGCCTGCCCCTTCCTTAATTTGAAGTATGACTGTGTACTACAGAGCTTTCCAAACTGTGTGTCGTGACACGTTAGCGTGTTGGTTGCAGTGTGTAGGTATAATAACATGTGTGTCACCAGCATGAAAAGTTTGGAAAACTCTGATGTACTTGTGTTTGCTAATTCAATTTTGCCAGTTTTAGCACTAAAATCTCTAGTCTTTGTTGTTGTTGTTTTTTAAAATCAGTTCCTGTAATATCCCATAAGGACATTCCACATAGTAAAAAATATTTCCTTTCCCCTCCCCCATACAATATTTCTCTTTTCTCCCTTCCTGCTTGTAGAGCACTGAGAAATTTGGCAGGTGGACTAGCAGCAAATGCATTCACTCCATGATTATTTCTTTGCTTGTAGTATCTTCAGAATAGTTCCACCTTAGAAATCATCACACTGAGAATGCATGCCTTGAAGCAATCTGCCTTTTGAATGTGCATCCAGACCTTAAGTTTTATTGTCTGTGGAATGTTAAAAGTTTTATAGCTTGTTTTTGTGAAATAACTTTGGAAGCAGCCATTCTTCAATAAGTGCAATAACTAACCATATCGCTGTAATGTGGCAATGTTACTCATTTAACACATATAAATGTTGCTTGTAGGATTATCGTGATATAGTGGACACTCCAATGGACTTCAGCACTGTGAAAGAAACTTTGGAAGTAGGAAATTACATGAACCCCCTTGAGTTTTACAAAGATGTTCGTCTGATATTCTGCAACTCCAAAGCATACACTCCTAATAAGAAATCAAGGGTAAGATGTAGAGGTGGTGGTGCCTATGACTGCAAGCCTCCAGCCTGACACATGCAAATAAAGTATAATAGTCCCAAAATACAGGCCTTTACTAAAGACTGTTGCCCTGATAGGCTTCCTAATGCAGGTTACATGATAGTATGCACATGGTGAGAGTCCAAGCCTTTGGAGCAGGAGAAAACAGGCTTCCATGTCACAATCCTTTAGATATCTGAAGATGGCCATCATATCCTCTCAGTTTCCTCTTATCCAGGCTAAACATACCCAACTCCCTCAACCGGTATAGGAAATAATCAGCTAGTTTGACAAACAAGCTGACTTGGGTACCAGGCAACTTCCTTGGTCTTTCTTTTCTGGTGACTTGTGCATAATTTTGGGACCATCGGTAGCCCCATTAGTCCTCAGACAGCAGCCTGAGTAGACCCAGGGATGGTTTGGGTCATAATTCAGTGACAGAGCACATGCTTAGTATGCAGTCTATTCCAGGTTTAGTCTCCAACACACTTTGACGCAGTGAGGATATTGGACTGCAGGGCTGGGAAAGACTTCTCTGCCTGGGCCTAGGGAAGAGGGAATTGCCAGTTAGATGAACCAATAGCCTGATAGGCTACAAGGCAGCTTCCTATGTTTTTTCTCACAAAAGGCGAATAAAAGGTTAATGAATAGTTAAAATATTTGCTTTGTTTCTCTTTGCTTTGTCAGTTCATTTAGCTGTAACAGCATAATTTAACAAGGCGCATTGTCACTCTTCTTCATTTTATGTTTGATCTGTTCTTTGTTATTTTGCACAAAGCATTCTTATTGTAATAACCACATGTAATATGAATTTCTTATGCTTAGTTTTAAGTACATCCGCTGCTGGATTGCTGCTTTTTGATGGTCATCAGTTTTATGGGTTTTACGTTGTATTTGATATGTTGTATTTTAATGAAACATTGTGTACCTTGCTGAAACTTCAGATTAAAGGGCAGATTATAAATAATAGTAATATTTTTAATATATGTAAGATTACTAGAGGCCCTAGATTCAAGCTGTGTGTGTAATCGTGTGAATGTGTTTCATAGTAACTGTCCAATAAGCAGCTGCCTTTGAGCATGTATGCTCTCTGTGGAAAATAAGTTCCTACTTGTCCCCTGTACTGCCAGCGGATAGACTTGGCTGAATCTGCCAACCATTTTATAAATGCGCCATCGTGTCATATCCAATACACATTCATCTCCTTGGTTGGGAATCCCAAGGTTTATGCTGCAGAGTATGAAAGTTCTGAGCTTCTCCAACTGTCCTCAAACTTGTGAGAGCAGGGACTGGCTGGACAAGCAGCAGTGCTATTGGTACCCCTCACTTTTAGCTGCTGCACAGCCTGCCTCTCCAAACATCACTCTTCATTACATGTTGAATATTGAAGAATTGCTGACCCTCTATGTTAAAGAATTGCTCCTCTATGTTAAATTCACTGGGGTTTTGCTTAACTTTTTAAAATAGATGGCCACCTCTATAAAGCAACTGAGTGTTTAAACATTTCCATCCTCCAAGGAGGCTGGGGGTGCTATGAACTGTGACTCCCATTTTGACAGGTAGTGACTGGCCCAGAGACCCAGCAAGCTTTGTTACTGAGCAGGGATTTGAATCCAGGTCTCCTCAGCCTAAATCATGCACGTCTTCTGCACAGACATTCACTCTCAGGTGTGATCATTCTCCCCCTCTTTTCCTTCCCTACCAGATCTACAGTATGACACTCCGACTATCTGCCTTATTTGAAAATCATATTAAAACTATAATTTCTGAATACAAGTCAGCAGTGCAATATCAGAAGAGGCGAAGGCCACGGCTACGGTACCGGAAACAACTGCGGAGCAGCAGCAGTTCTTCCTCTAGCAGCAGGTCACCCAGGTAACAATTCGGATAATTACTAAATGTATGATCACATATTGATGTTCATTTAGTGAGAGCTTACTGGACTGTGTGTGGACTACTAGGCATACAGCTTTCTCAGTAGTAGCCCACACTTTTGGAACCTCCTCCCTGGGGAGATACATAAAGCCCCATCACCTTGGCCTTTAAAAGAAATAAACCCTCTGACGACACATTTATTCATGTCTGCACTTGGACGATCCATGCTGCACTCTGTAACATTTTTAACTGCTGTTCATGTCTTGTAATTATATTTTCATGCATTTTAAGAGTCGTGTAAGCTTCCTTGGGAGGGTGGTGGCATTTAGGTTACAAGAAAGGAATTTTGACTAAACACCAGGAAGAACTTTCTTGACAGTAACAGCTGTTCGACAGTGGAACATAAGTGGTGGGCTCTCCTTCCTTGGAGGGTTTTAAGCAGAGGTTGGATGGCCATCTGTTTTGTATGATCTAGTTGAGATTCCTGCATTGCAGAGGGTTGGACTAGATGACCCTAATGGTCCTTTCCATCTCTACAATTCTATTAAAAAATGTTTTAAATAAATAATAATTTAGTAGTACATTTGTTTTATGCCACTGCCATGTATTCCGCCTCAACATCCAGCCTCTGCAGCAATTTATGTACCACAACAAAATTGGTGAGAGCAGATTTTTGTGGGGGAAAAGCAGTATAATTATAAGCAGGCTGAGTTGCAATGAAAGACACAACGTAGACATAACTGACCTTTCAGACTTCACAGAGGTCATTGTTAAGAATAATGCATTGCTGTTTTTTGTCATGCTTATAGCCCCAAAGGAAAACAAAAGCAACCGATGCAGCCTAAAACAAACCTGAATACCTCACTGCCTTTAACTAGGACTAATTCTTCAGTTTCATCTCATGGTACGTGAACTTGGAAGCAATAACCTTTCATTGCCTTTTCCGCTTCTGCACTCCACTTTTCCACCTTGCTTTCACTACAAGGACCCTTTGCTTTTGCCTGTACTGGTTGAGCCCCAGGAGCCTAGGCAGACAGAGAGGATACACCATCCTACCCATACCCTATAATTGATCTCTATATCATCGAGGAAAGTGTTCTGCCCTTTATGTTCCTTTGATGCTAATATTCTCTCCCCCCCCCCCCCCATTATATTGCATACCTTGCCCTTTGCCACAGAGTGTCAGATCTCTTCTCCAGTCTGTTCTGCCCCCAGCATACTTGGGAATGTTCATAGTTTGCCTACATGCAAAAATGTGTAGATGAAACAGCACGTACCAAGTCACAGTATCTGTTACTGCCCATTTCTGTCCAACTGTCATCTTTGCTTCTTTCATTCCAAATGTATGTGATCCCCCCACTAAGGGATTTGGAAATTGTATATTTATGTTTGTAAATTCATGCATATGACCATTGGCCTTGCTGTCTAGGGGTGATGAGAGTCAAACACATTCTGAAGAGTCACGAGTTTCCTACCCCTACATAAGAGA
Organism: Podarcis erhardii; assembly: GCF_964252035.2. Taxonomy (NCBI): domain Eukaryota; kingdom Metazoa; phylum Chordata; class Lepidosauria; order Squamata; family Lacertidae; genus Podarcis; species Podarcis erhardii. Next base: position 22,301,709 of record NC_138504.1, read on the forward strand.
AATGTGTTAGTGTGTCAGAAGCCTCTCCTAAGTCAGTAATCGACTCCCACTAGGTAAAGGCCTGGCGTCTTAAGGAATCCGTCTTCTGTGACCTCCAATTATTTGTATGATAACATTGCACTAGCAGTGCAATCATAACTGAAAGAAATTTCATAAAGGATTTGAGGCCTACACACTCACATGCCACTAAAGCAAATGAATGCAATGCTTCTACTTTCAAATTCATTAACATTTTCCATCCATTGCGAGACTTGTGACATCATGTTTAAATTTTCAGATACTGCTGAGGAACCACCTGGCTCTGCTGTTGCTGCTGAAGAGATGGACAGTTATCCTTCTTCATCTGGCTCAAACACCCAAAATCATAGCGGAAATGATGCTGAACCAGGGAAAAATAGGCTAGTTAAAAATAAATCCACACCAGTTACACAAGGTGAGAAGTTGGAGGAATAAAGATTCCCTCTCTCTATATATTTCCCCCTCCCCCCCCTTTTGGGGGCATGTGTCTAGGTCAGAGGTTTTCAACCTTTTTGGGTCCACAGCTCCCTTGACCAGCTACATTATTTCTGTGGGGCCCAGTTATGTCACCCCTTGACTGCAGAGCTGGCAGCCCCTCACCCCTCCCTTGTGGAGGGTTCCCTCAGCCTCCTCTCTTCTCCCTTCTCCTTGGAACTCCTATGGGCGGTCATAGCTGCCGCCTCTTGTCTCTGAGCTTCCCAATCCCACTCCCAAGAGAGGTACCTCCTCCCACTGCCTCACAGGGGCCTAGGAAGGACCACCTGGCCAGCCCCAGAGGCACCATTCACCTGGGGAGCTTGTAGTTAGAGCTGCTGAGAAAAGCAGCTATGCAAACCTTTGAGAAGCAAAGATGTGAGAGGGCATCAGAAGAGGAAGGGAAGGGAAGAGGGACAGAGGCCAGTGTTGCCTGTGGCACCTCTGACAATCAAGTGACACAACCATGGCACACAGGTTGAAAACCACTGGTCAAGGGTTTTATTTGGTTACAGAGTGATTCTGATTCTTGTGTTTTGTGAAGCAAATGTACTGTTAGATTGTGCACCAGATCACCCTGTGTCTCTCCCTTCTCTAGTCACAGGGCAACAATGTGGCAGAGTTCTCTCTGGGAGGGAGCGCATTCCTAATGGGCCAGCTCCCAAAGTGTGGTATTTTTAACATAAATACAGTGGTGGTTGTGCTTAATGGGACTGCTTGGGTAGAAGGCAGGGAAGCCAGCAGCAGGTGGAGCCAGAGCCTATAACAAGTTGTCTCAGTTAATTATAGTTGTCCCCATCCTCCTCTCTGCTGAGTTCTACAAGACAATGCTGAGATAAAGGAGAAGGGGCTGACAGCCAGGGCCACCGTTGTCTGATGGTTGTAAAGTAGGCAGGCAGGCAGGTGGGGACTAGTTTAGGGTAGTGGGTCTGTTCCCTGCTCACTCTAATAAACCATTAGAAAGGTCCGTGGTGGTCTGTAACAGCTGTGCAATTTTGAACTTTTTTATTTTAATCCTCTCTCTGCAGAGATGTCATTTTCCTGGCTTCCACAAACTGATTAGCTAGCACACATGTTTAGGGGTGTGGTGAAGGGTGGGAAGCTTCTCACACCCACTTCACTGCCCAACAATAGCCCTGCAGTACTACTAGTAGTTGCTGCCACCACCCTTCCACTTACTTTGACAGTCCAGATGGGAGGGGATCTGGGATGCACTAAGGCAATTACCTTGCAGACTTTCCTTGTGAGTGGCTCTAAGTCTAAAGGCAGCCCCCACACTCTCGTGAGTCTCTCCCAGACCTCAGAAGAGTAGGCTGGTTACTTACAACTCCAATCCTAAACATCAGGTGGCATGAATTTCAAGAATCTAGGCACATGGGGATCCTGAAACCCTGAGGTTTGGCAATCACACACTTTGGGGGTCAAATTATAAAACTTTCTTATGAGTAAATGATAGAGGAAAAGCAAGCAGAAGGTAAAGCAAAATAGGCCAGAGTACCGTGGCTTTCAAACTAAACTAATCCTAGCCTAGCCACTACAATACAATGGTTCTAATTTACTTAAAAATCTATCTTCATAGCAAGTCCAGCCAAATCCCTGACAGTGGAAGGAACAAGCTGCAAGTGAAACAGCCTCATAAAGTCTCTGTCCCCTCTCCTGGGCAAGTGACACCTGACTCCTTCTGACCAATAAGCTTCAGAGTCAGTCAAGTACCCCTTTTGCATCTGAAGAGGACTGGCAGGAGATACCTGACAGACTGGCTTAGGGAAATGGTGGGCAGTTCCAGGGTCCATTGGATAGGTGTCATGTAGCAAACTTAATTTTGTAACCAATAACTAAACATAAGGCCTTCAGGAAATGTAGGCCAGGCATAATCAAGGATAAAAAGGAGGAGAAGCAGGAGGTTGTTCTTTGTAACTCACTTTGAGTCCCTGTCAGGGAAAAAGATGGGGTGTAAATAAATTTGTTATTGTTGTTGTTGCAACTGTGGCTCAGAGGCATCCCTAGCATTGCAATATCCCTGTGATCTGTTGGGTGGTGGGCTCAGCCTTGCAGAGGCCCGTACCAATCTCATGGGTGTCTCATGGGTAGGCGTCTGCCTCTTGATTCAGCAATGCCCTTAATCATGTATTTCTTTAAAAACCAACTCTGCTTCAGTTTAAAATTGCTTGCCTTTGAGCAGATGTAATGAACAATCCACTTTCATCATGGTAGGCAGAGAACTTTTGAAATGAGACTGCTTGTTCTATGAGTAAATTTCTTCCAGGCTGGAAAAAAATATTTTGTTTTCTCCAGGAAACTGAGATCTAGCTCTGTAGCAGCATCGTTGACAAATACATTTGTTTGAATTTCTGTAGATCAGCCTTCTGATAAGCCCCTGACAAATGGTGATGGGAGAGAGCCCCGAGCAACAGTCAAGCGGAAGCTCTCAAGTGCATCAGAAGAGGATGAACCCACTGGTGAAAAGAAGAAGAGAGAAGAAAAAGAAAAGCCTGGTTTATCCTCCTCAGAAAGTGGAGATTCACGATCAAGCTCAAGTTCTGAAAGCGGATGTGGCTCTGATTCTGACTCTGAATCAAGCTCTAGAACAGATCAGGACTACATAGATGGAGACCATGACTACAGCAAATCTGTGCAAGTGAAACCGAAAAGAAAAATCCGAAGGAACATCTCCAGTGGGCAGAGAAATTGGCAGGGTAGAGGGACAGGAAAGAGAGGGAGATGGGGCCGGTGGGGTAGGTGGAGCAGAGGGGGGCGAGGCAGCCGGAGGGGAAGAGGCTGTAGCAGAGGAAGAAGAGGAGGCAGGGGAGGAAGAAGAGGGAGAGGGAGAGGAGCCTCCAGAGGAGCCTCCAGAGCCAAGCGCCCACGAATTGCCGATGATGAATTTGAGAATCTTTTGGGGGGACGCTTCAGTGAGAACACATTTGGTGGGCGGTTCAGCAGGCCGCCTCGGATTAAAACTAGGAATGAGGGCAGGCGAACCGTTTTATATAATGACGATTCAGACAATGACACTTTTGTGCACACTGAGGATCCTCTGAACCTTGGTACTTCCAGGTCAGGCAGGGTGCGGAAAATGACAGAAAAGGCCAGGGTCAGCCATCTCATGGGATGGAATTATTGACAAATGGGAAACTGGAAGTGAACAATGGTGTTTTGACGATCTAAGGCCTTCTACTGCAGGGATTTTTGCCAGAAAATCTACAACGCAAATTGTGTGGGGACTGCTCACATTTTTCTGTGGTGCTTTTTCCATTTTGCCCATATGTATGTTCAAAGACTTCTGATTGCCACATGTTCTTGGCCATATGAAGCCTTGCCCATTCATTCTATATCTGCAGAAATACTTTCCCACACTACACTTTGAGGTTGTCATAGGAGGACAGTGGCAATGGAATCATGATTTTGATGTCTCCCCTTGTTTTTCTTTTTTGGTTTTGTGTGTTTTGTGCATTATAGAAACAGCACCTTCTTACAGAGATTTTGAATTGTCTGCCATGAATTCCTTACATTCAGTAATAACTTTTGCACAATTCACCAATCTTAAAGGCAGCTATAAAATGTTTACAGTTTCTCTATTGTGCACAGAATATGAATAATTTCAATCTTTCCAAGCCAAACTTTCATGAAGTATGTTCATACTTGGGTATCTCAGTATGCTTTTCTCATTGGTTCTTAATTCATGTTTTGAAAATGAGAGGGAGAAAGAGGGGTGGGTGGGGCTTGGTGCCTTGTAAATACGTAGCAGACTTTTGACATGCATTAACAGATGCATGCATTCATAATATTATACAATGAGATACTTGAGAACTATTAATATCTAGACACACAGGTGCCAAATGCAAAAGTTAACTTGCTTCTATATTCATTCTGATACCCTCATATTGTTATAGCATTAATTGAGACTGTCAATAAGGTGTTAACATCATCATTTATATTTTCTCTCTCCATTAGAATTCATTTCCTTTTCTTCATTTATGGGGTTGCTGTAGGTTGTGTGGCATTAGCACAGTCCGTCATTAAACGACAAAATAGCCATTTGTCAGGTTTCAACCTGACAATCATACTCATGATGCTTTACATGCTTTAATTTGATTCTTTCAACTACAACATAACTTTTTTATGCTATACAGTGGTGCCTCGCAAGACGAAAAGAATCCGTTCCGCGAGTCTCTTCGTCTTGCGGTTTTTTCGTCTTGCGAAGCAACCCTATTAGCAGATTAGCGCTATTAGCAGATTAGCGGCTTAGAAAAAGGGGGGGGGAGCGAAAAAAATCGCAAGACGAAAACGTTTTGCGAAGCAAGCCCATAGAGAAATTTGTCTTGCGAAGCGCCTCGAAAAACTGAAAACCCTTTCGTCTAGCGGGTTTTTCGTCTTGCGAGGCATTCGTCTTGCGGGGCACCACTGTAGTAACTTTGCCGATTCATTTAGTATGGACAACCATCTCAATCTTCCCCGGGGCGGGGAATCATAACACCCTTGATTAAGAGATTGCTAATTGGCAAAGGAGCTCCAGGCCACTGAGCTCCTCCCCTCTCCCTCCCCCCAGCTTCCCCATTCACTTTGGTGGAAGGGCATGATTGGCTCACTTTTATTTTTGTTTGTGCGTGCTAATCAGCTCCTTCTGTTGAAGTGGACACAGCCCCACAAATGCAGAACATCTCTGTGTGAATTTTGGCATGTATGGATTTCTCATTGGGTGTGGTGCCATCTGGTTTGATACTGAGAAATAATTTGCACAGGGCTCTTCCGGTAACAGTGTTGAACAGTGCATCAGTGTAAGGGGAATCTAGGCTTTGGGAACCATGTTTGTCCCTCATCACTGTAGCAAGTGAATTTCAGAAATGTGCTTTCCCCCTTCTCTTGAATAAGAGTTTCATTTTTCTATTTTGTGTAATTCATCATCCCAGAGATAAAATAGAAGGGTTGACAGAGCATATGAAAGAGAAACAGAAAGCCAAATAAAATAATGAGTGAAATTTCATACATTATTTCTATCTAGCCTGCAAGCAATTCTTTTGCTAGGCACACTTGGTCAGTAACATTGCTGTATCTCCGCAGAATTACAGTATAATTATTTATATATAACGTGTGTAAGAAAATACATATATACACATGCATACAAAAGTGGCTGTGGATCATCTAGTGTAAAAAATAGATTTTAAAAACAGTCAAATGGGAAGGCATTTGCCAATTAGGGCAAAAATAGGAGAATTATGTTATTGAGTTATGTGATATAGAAACCAAGCGTTTATTTATATACACACTGGATACAAATCCAGGAGTCAGGTATGGCACACAGTTGTCCTGATTCAGATCCTTTCTGCCCATGAAAGCCTGGAAGTGTTCCTGGAGCATTCTTTAATACAAGAGCTCCATGTTTGCTTCTGAGAGTGTGCAGGCTGTGCCTCAGGATGTGCAAGTATAGAATCTTTTTGTTCAGTGTAGTATTTCAGATCTACAAGACAGGTGTGTGCTTAAAAGGAAACCTCAAGCATATCTCCTGCTATACTATATAGACCGGCTATACTGTCACCATGGTTGCTTGTAACCACAATGGGGACAAATAGTGTTATTTTAAAGAACTGAAATCCTGCCCCCAGAGAAGGTATTCACTTGTTTACAGGTATTTACTGTGGAGACCTATGCCCTAAGGAGCAGTGTGTGCTTCTTTGAAACAACAATTACAATTTGGGAGAAATGCCTTCAGTGTTCTCTTTTATTTAGGACTAATTATGTACTGTGAAGATGATAGGAAAGCAAGAATACTTTTCTAGGATGAAAGTATTTTAAGGATATGTGTTCATTACTAGGCATACTAGAAAACTAGGCTACAGTGGTGCTGCAACAACAGAACATCTATTCTAAAGGAAATGGAGGTTTCTTGTGCATGTGAGGAATAACCTGGTGGTGTTTTATTCAGTTTGGTGGTTGGGATAGTTATCAAGTGAGGATTCCTTACTGCACCCATTCATCTGTTGTTTGAGGATATCAATCAGGTGATGTGGGCCACCCTGAAACACAATTAATTTGGACAGGGTTTACTTTCCAAAGTTAAAATTGTATAGGACTCTGTAGCAATATTGGCTTGGAAATAACAAAATTGGACCCATTCTTCAGTAGACAGCTCTCAGGACCTCTCTGATTTGGACTGCCAAGGCCCTACTTCAATCTACCCCATTCTTATCTTCCTTGCACCTTTTCCTGCTCCTTTCAGGTGCTGCTGGTTCCTTTGTACCACTTGCCCTGTGGATGCTCCACATGTTCAACTTCTGGACATCAACCCACTAGGCTGTTGGCAGCCTCAGTGAGGATCAGATGCACTCAATTGAAGTTAGCTTCTTGGAGATGGGGAGGCTTGGCCTTCCCCATGATTTGTGTAACGCCACAAAAGAACTTTCACTGTAAAGGCTTGGGATTTGAAAAATCCAGAGAATGCCATACTAAATCAGTGTAATGGTCTGTCTACAATTCTGTTTCAGGATCAAAATTGTAGAAATTTAGTGAACAAACCATCAAATCACCCCTTCTTAATTTTGTTTGTTTCTTACTGTGCAAGCCTTAGGATCTTCTGTGAACTCATTATGTGTCTTGGTGTTGCTCCCAGATATTCTAACTGGCAATAATCTTCATTGTATTTATGCCAAATTATGCTCACCAATAAACCTCCCAAAGGAACAGTATTTAGAAAGGAAATGGTGCTGGATTCTACTGAACAGCTGAGCAGAATTGCTTTAAGGGATTCTGCAAGGAGGCCAAAGCTGTATCCTATAAATTGGCCATTCAAATTCAAAACTAGATTATGTTTCACTGCAGAAAACTTTGTTGCAGTGAAACACAATTGTTCCATTTTATCTGAATTGCCCATCATGTCTGACTGTAGGCTGTTCAGTGCTTGCCTGAGGCTGCCTTCACAATTTGCCACATGCATTTTGGAAGTGGTATTCTAAACAGAACAGTAACCAATAATCTTTAGCAATAACCAGCATGGTATATGTGGAAATGCAGAACACCTATTTTCACAGATTTCAGGTTCAACCTCCCTGCTTTAAGATGAGTTAGAACTTTGGATTTTTACATAAGATATATAAAACCTTTCTGTTCCAGTCAAGAGCAATACTGAAATCTTTTATCTGAAATGCATTTAATGCTTTCCTAAACTTTTGAAGTTTGGGCAACATCTTAAATGGTTATATCAACTGAATTTTAAGTCTCTCATCTGCCATCAAGAAGCAAAGGGTTTGTGAGGTATTTTTTGCATTCTATCATTTTCTAGTTTCTAGTTTCAATTTGTTTGTTAGTAATAGGAACAAAAGTAATAGGACTTCAAGTTCCCACATACCACCTTGACTTCTTGTTCAAGTAAACCTATTCCTTCTCATGTAATCTTTAAATTCTAAAATAGCAATACCCTGCCCCCCCCTGCCCCCGATCAAAGCCTAAGGTGTTGTTGCATTTTGTTTTCTCTACCATATGTTGCTTCTGTTGTTTGGCAGCCTTGGAAACCCTTGGTTGCAGAATATTTCTTAGCATTAAGCCAAACCATACAAAGCTGTTGGTCATGGCTAAGGTTAAGCTGAGTAATTTATCTTCACCTAACACAGCTGATCATGTATTGGCACAAAGCAGGATAAACTAGATTTAGTCTAAGAACATTTCACCAACCTTAACTTACACACTGAACGCAAGCAGTTCTCTGTATTGCAAAGTTAGTGTACTGGTTTCATAATATATGCTACAAAATATAATAACTTTTCTATTTGTAAGAACAATTAAATATTTATGGGCAGAATGCACTGTTCAACACCTAAGGGTGCTCTATTAGAAATCTCTTAGGTATTTTCATTATGTTCTTTAAAATGATGTATTCTAAATGACTACATTTACAAGGAATCTCTCCCCCTCCCAATATTACTACCGTATATCAGATGTTTACATTTTTTTAAAGAATTTCACAATGGTGATTCTCAATCTGCAATGTTGGTAGCATTTTTTTAAAGACCCTTCAAACACAGAACAACACTTTGACATGTATAGCTCAGTATATCAGACGTTGGCCCACAACAAAATACATGTGTTACAGATCCCTGCATGTTTATCAGCTCTTGTGCAAGCCTATTAAAATGAACAGGAAGTGCTCATAAGGTTTGCCTTGCACACCCTCTTTATTTTAAATGAGCAAGCGCAGAAAAGTTCTCTGCTGGATTGTGCTCTTATTTTCCAGCAGAATCGCTGTCACAGCCTTAACCTATAGTATTATATCAGATGGTGCTTTATGAATACATGTATATGCATGGATGTGGGTATGTAATTAGCAGTCTGTGTTTTTAAACAAAATGGGTACTTTATAATAATCCTGCTGCATACCCGCCATACCATTTTGGCATTCTCCATCCAAATATTTAAAGTATACACTAAGAATAGTAGGCCTCAGTCTTTATAAGATTGTACTTCATGCCCTCCTTATTTCCCCTCCCTCCTTCCCCAAGGTGGTGTGCAAGAGAGTAGGAGTGCTTGAAATGTGGCTGTCAGTGTTTGATTATAGTATATGTCTGTTCCTCCCTCTCAGACACACACACACACACACACGCACACACACACACACACACACACACACTCTTACACCTGTAGTCTTAACCTTTGCCAGGCTGATTGGCAAGCTCATGCCAAGACTTCTTTCTTTTTCTTTTTTTAACAATTAAGTGGTATTCAGAAGGCTTGTTTCTATTTCCAAGGCAGATATATATGTGTGTGTGTGTGTGTGTGTTTGTGTTTCTGGCCTATTTTGCCTTTTCGTTAAAAGCTTCACAGCAGGTTTTGTTGAGGAATATTACTCTTTACAACTGAGCTTCAGACACATGGAATCTTAGTGTCATCTAAAAGCTCTTAATGCCTGTATATTGTGTTCTTGACAGTGTAAAGTACTTCACAGTTAACACCCCTGCAGAAAAAAGGTGCACACAAATTGGTTTAAACTAATACTGTTTTGCTTTCATCTTGTTTTCAGAGGGTGCTCTATGTTCATATCTTTACATCTGCTATCTCAGGTCCCTTTAAAATGAAATGCTTCAGGGATTTTTGATGCCACTTGACGTTGGCAGACCAAATGTAATATTTATATGCAACAAGCTATTAGTTTTTTGTATTGTAAAAAAAATGTAAATTTGTAAAGATTTTTTTTCTTAGGGGTTTTTTTTGGGGGGGGAGCAGGGAGGGGAAAGGAAGTCACTTAATGTAATTTAGGATGTTTCATTTTTCCAGCTGTGGGATTATCTCAATAAAAAACCCCACTCATTCTATGATTTTTGATTATTATTTTTTGGTGTTTTATTGTATATACAGAATAAATGTATTGATGGAAAATTATATCAAGTTCTTTAAAACAACAACCACCCTAAACTAGGGTGTTAGCCTAATCGGCTGCTTCCAACCTCCTTGGTGAGCAAGAGAAGGAGGTTTGGTTATAATGGTGAAACAATGAAAAGAGGATGCACAAGTTCAAGAGGTGCTGCTAGGTTCTGCATCTTGCAAAGTGTGGATAGCTGTTCTCTTGTGGCTGCTTGAAGTAGTCACTTCCCCTGGACAGCAGACTGCCCTTTGAGAATGACCCTCTCCAGTGGATCTCCCCTGCATGCCCAGCTCAGCCCTGTTTCTCAACAGTGCAGAAGGTCTCTTCTGCTGGCTACATGATTGCATAACCTTCGCCTCCCATGCAATGTAGAAAGTGCCATAGCTGGAGATCCATCAGAGGAGCAGCTGCTACACCTGCCTTGTGGAGAAATCTGCCTCACTTTGCCCCATGAGTGGGAGGCCCTGGCTACTAGACAATTGATACCCTCCAGATGTGGACTAAAACTCCCATCACCCATCATCCCATCCCATGTCTGTTGACCATACTTGCTGGGACTGATGGTATTTGTAGTCCAATAACATCTGGGGGGCACCACATTGGATGCTTTCTCTTTAGCAGATGAGGAGTTTGACAGGCATGTGCTGTAGGGAGGATTTACCAGTTGGATCCACTGAAGGCACACCCCGGGGTGTTATTGCTTTGTCACATCCCAAAGTTTTGGGACATTCTGCAGTAGCCATAGGAGAAACAGGTTTTTCCACTGAATTCCTGTTGTCTGTGTCTCCTGCAGGGTATTCCACCCACACTTGGGTTTTCAGTGGATTGTGATCCTCTTTCCATGCTTCTGGCTCACCACACATTGTGGGTGGATGGGTGATACATAGGGACTCCCGGATCAGTTTCTCCCTGTCCCATAGTTTTCAGTCACTTCTACCTAAAGCTTTGGGGAAGTTATCTTTCTTTTATTGCCTCTGTTGTACCTATTGAAAAAGCGCTTATTGCACTGGGGTAACATCCACACCGTGCATTCAAAGCACATGGCTTCTCTCAAAGAACCATGGGAGATTAGCCTACGCTACACAAAGCTACAAATCCTAGAATCTTTAGCTACAGTTCCCAGGGTTCTTTGGAGGAAGCAATGTGCTTTAAATGTATGGTGTGAACGTGTGAACGTGACCTAGGTTTTTCCTTTACAGAGGTTTCTGCTTGCATGAAGTTTGAGGGTAAAGGGGTTGCTCTTCCAGTCCTGTCTAGGAGGAGGGCAGCCCCTGCCTCTAGAGAGGATCTTACTTGAGAGGCCCTGTTTGCTTTCCAAAGGGAAAGTCTAGAATGTCACCCAGAAGACAATGAGAGCAGAAATTCACAGCAGTTTCCCTTTTTGTATGCTAGGTGGAACCGTGGACATAAAATGTGCAAATTAAATCCATATCCTCTTGGCGTCTGCAATGTCTAAAGCCGTTTAGTCATCTTGTCATCACAACACTCCCAATTTTGCAGACAGGATTATGAGAGCAGCAAGTGGTTTCTGGGTCAGGGGAGAATGATACTTGCAGCTGGATATATATCCTGATTTCCCTGTCCCCTTTGGCCACCAAACTGGGTGCATTTGCCACCTTGTACACAATGTAGAGGACTGGCCCATGATTGAATATCACTTTTCAAGCTTAATCCTGCATATGACCCACCTAGCTGCAGTTTGGGAGCTGGCCTCACAGAATCTCCATGTTCAGAAGCAGCAGGCCTCTATATAGCAGTTGCTGGGTGGGAGTCAGTAGTGGACAAAGGCTCTTGCTTTCACTACTGAAAACTTACACTGGGGTTACTAAGAGAAAAGAGCTGAACCTGTTGGACCATCAGCTTGATCTAGCATGGCAGCTGTTAACGTTTTTTGTGACTATAGGATGCCCAGTACTAGGTCACATAAAGAGGCCCTTAATCCACCTTGTTCAGTCTCAATAATAACCCACATATGAAATGCTTAATTTCTTTGTAGTTTTTGTTTTGGACTCTGGTATTGTGATCAGAGGCAATGGCCTTGTGCTTTTTACAAATGAAGGGCTTTCCGTGTGGTTTAATTAGCGAGTCATCACTGCTTGGCCAAAGTAATTGCTGAATGTCTTTATGAATGATTCCAGCATGCACCAAAATAATTGTGTGAATTGCAGGAGTCTTTCACACAGCACATCACGATAAATAAATTGGCGTACTCACTTCTAAAGGGTACCTTGTGTACTTCTGCTTCAAATATAGTATTGTTTTCTACCTCTTAGTTTCCTTCCCTCTTGCCAAATATCACAGATAGCGCTATTGAAATAAGGATTTCCTCCTACGCAGCCAAGGGTTGCCTCCTCTACAGGACTTGATTGTGCTATCACAAATTCAGCACAAGGACTCCCCTCACAGGATAATTTCCCTGGTAACATGTTGTGAACCCAAATATAGGATTGTGGAAAAGAAGGATTATGATTATGATTATTACTTTATTTTTGTAAGCTTCACAGTGGCAGTTTTTATAACTATCTGTTCCCTCTTAGCAAGAAGAGCTGAGAGTTTACATTCTGTTATTCTGCATACCATATCCAAAGTGGTCAGTGTTTGTTCTAGTTTTTGATTGTTTGTTCTGGTTTGTTTTCTGTTTAATTGAAAATCTCAATAAAAATAATTTAAAAACAACAACAACAAAGTGGTCAGTAAAACAAGTAAAAAATTAAATTCAATGCAACCTTAAAACCACTTTTTAAGAATCGCAATGAAACATTGAAAAGGAAGGCAAATAACAGTGGTGGCTGGTGCCCAATGTGCCTGATATGGCAGAAAGCAGGGATGCCAAAAGTAGGTGATGCCAGAGTCAATGACAGGCATAGCCACCCATTCTCTGTACTAAGTTCTACAAAAGTAACACTGAGACCAGGGAGTGTAAGGTAACCAGCATGCTTGAGTCTAAAGCAGTGGTTTCTAACCTTTTTTTGGCCATGCCCCACCTAAGCATGTCTAAAATCCTGATGCCCCCTCCCCTCATGAACTATAATTCTTATTATTCAAAAAGTGAACTGTTCACATGGAGGAAGCCTAAAAGGCCATTAACTGTTAATAACTCATTCTCAAATTGCCCCCCATTAAAAATCAAATTGCCCCCCTGTGGTGCGTGTGCCCCACATTGGGAACCGTGGGTCTAAAGCACGAAGGGGATAATGCCATAGAGTGAGCTCTCCTGTCACTTCCCCTCAGCTTGGGAGGAAATGGGCAAGCAAACCTTTTGTTGTACTCAGTCTACATTTGAATGTGTTGTGTGGGCAGCTCTGAGCTGCTCCCTCTGGAAACATGGCTTTAATCAGCGTCTAGCTAGCAGAAAAGAATGTGCTAGACAAGAATGGAGTCTGAAAACCTAAGCCAATAATTTAGGAACTTTTAGCATTTTGTAACCAAGAAATGTTTTACTGCCTGTGCAACTTGGTATGAAATAGCACATGAATCTGACCTTTGAAGAGTTAGTTCTAAGTAACCTATTTTATAACTTACCACATGTGCAGTCTGTGTGCTAGGGAAGTGGGATACAGTGGTACCTCAGTTTTCGAATGTAATCTATTCTGGAACACCATTTGACTTCTGAAACTTTGAAAACCAAGGTGCAAAGGGCGGTCTGTAAATTTACAGAGAAAATTGTGAAAAATACAGTGGTACCTCAGCAGAAGCCGTTCAACTTCCAAGGTGCAGTCAAAAATGGAAGCATTTACTTCCAGGTTTTCAGCGTTCAAAAACCAAAACGTTTTATTTCCAAGATGCTCAAAAACCAAGGTACCACTGTACTTTGGAATTCACTGGAAAGGCACATTTTCAAGGTTTTCTAGCTTACATTTCCACACTTTTCTTTCCTACATGTTTTGCCATGCTAAATCTCTGCTGAGGTTCTCTCACCAAAGAGTACTTGCCCCAAATTTGGGTCTTGGCTTCCAACAGGGAGCCAAATTCCAACAGGGAGCAGGGAGCTGACAATTGGTGCAACTTCCTGGACTGCTTGTAAGAAAAGGAGACAGGTAGGAGTGGGCTGGCTGAGAGCCAGCTGAGGTTGGTGGGGGCAGTGCCCTGTTTGTCCTAATAGACCAGACTCCCTGTGTACGACAACCACCAAAGATTAAAGCCTGTTGGAGCACAGCCCCACTAACCTGCTGCTTAAGTGGAAGCTCAGAAGTGGCCAAGCAGATACCGTATTTTTCGCCCCAATAAGACGCACTTTTTCCCCTCCAAAAATGAAGGGGAAATGTGTGTGCGTCCTATGGGGCGAATGCAAGCTTTCCCTGAAGCCTGGAGAGCGAGGGGGGTCGGTGCGCACCGACCCCTCTCGCTCTCCAGGCTTCAGGAAGCTATCCGCTAGCCGTGAGAGACCCAGCTCTCCCATGGCTAGCAGAGACCTTGCCAGCACCCAGAAGCTTGGGGCGCACTGAGCTCCGCTCGCCCCAAGCTTCGGGATTAGTGCAGCGCTCCGCTAGCCGTGGGAGAGCCGTGCAACTCTCCCAGGGCTAGCGGAGACCTTGCCGGCACCCAGAAGCTTGGGGCGCGCTGAGCTCAGCACGCCCCAAGCTTCGGGCTTAGCGCAGCGCACCTGGGGGGGAAATAATTTTTTCCCCTTTATTTCCCCCCCAAAAAACTAGGTGCGTCCTATGGGCCGGTGCGTCCTATGGGGCGAAAAATACGGTATTCCTAGAGAGCGCCTTCCACAATCTCAGCACCACAGAGAAGTGTGTGTCTCTGTTACACTTCTGATGATAGGGCACATAGAAGGGTGTTAAGGATGTTATCCCTGTGTGTGAGAGAGAGTGAAAGAGAAATTTGAAATAGTTAAGTATCCCTCCACCATTCCGCCACTTTCAGGATTACCCTTTCCAGTGCCCAACCCCTACACCTGCTTTCATGCTATCTTAGCCAACCACTGGTTTGGGGAAAAGCCTTTGCTGAGATAACAGGTAGTTCCACCCTGTGACTCTGGCTACACAAACCGAATGGGAGTGGAAAGAAAAGGTATAGGAGGGAGATTAATTTCTTTAGAATGAAGAGGTAAGGTGTTCTTTTTGCTTTTTGTTTTTAAATGGCATTTTGAACACCCCAATCTGCCTTTCCCCTGTCCATTTTAAGAACACAAGAAGAGCCCTGCTGGATCAGGCCCAAGGCCCATCTGGACCAGTATCCCACTCTAGCAGTGGCCAACCAGATGCCTATGATAAGTGTGCAAGGAGTACCTGATTGCAACAGCACTCTTCTCACCTGCAGTTCCCATAAACTGGTATTCAAAGGCATAGTTCAGGGGTCAGTCGGGGGCTTTTTCAGCAGGGGTTCGGTCCACTGTCCCTCAGACCTTGTGGGGGGGGGCAGACTATATTTTGAAAAAAATATATGATCAAATTCCTATGCCCCACAAATAACCCAGAGATGCATTTTAAATAAAAGGACACATTCTACTCATGTAAAAACACACTGATTCCTGCACCATCTGCGGGCCGGATTTAGAATGTAATTGGGCTGGATCCGGCCCCCGGGTCTTAGTCTGCCTACCCATGGCATAGTTTCTTTTATTGGCGTGAAAGGGAGAGAGAGAGAGAGAGGAAGGAGAATTCCAAGTTTGGGGCAAATAATCTTTGGTGAGAGAACTTCAGCAGAGATTTAAATCACAAAATATTCAGCAAAGTAAAGTGTGGAAATATAAGCTGTTATATCTTTAAAATATGTGCCCCTCCAAAATGTCCCTCTAAAACGTTTCATTCCAAAGTATCCCTCTTCCCACAGCATAGGAAAATGACCACATTTGGTAAGTTTAAAAATTGGTTTACTTACATACTCTTCAAAAGTCAGGTTCATATGTTTCAGAAAAGTTGCACAGGCAGTAAAACTCAGCTAGTTGCAAAGTGATAAAAGTTCTTAAATTATTGGTATAGAACTCAATAGAGGCTTGTGAGAGCCACGTAGCTGAGTACACTAGGTACAACAATAAGCGGACATAGCTAAGCCTGGTGTTCCTTCCTTCAGGGGCGGAGCTCCCTGCCCCAGCACCCAGAGTGGTGGGAGGTGGGGCTAGCCACCTGCACGGCGAGCATCTCTAGCTGCCTTCTGCCCATGTGGTGAGCATTGGGGGGGACACGCCGCTAGCTGCCCACGGCAGCATAGTCCCTAGCGGCCCACCGCCTGTGCAGTGAGCATCTGGTGGCACCACCCATGCAGTGAGCGGGGGGTGGGGGTGGCGCAGCAATGTCACCCGCCCTCACAGCTGACACCCGGTGTGCACCGCACCCCCCCGCACCCTCCTTCCTCCACCAGTGTATCCCTTCATGCATTAATTAGACTTAAGCATGTTGGTTATATGAGGCTGGTTATACCACCCACACCTCTGACCAAAGGCACTGGCTCCTGGAGGCAGAGGCTCTTTGGGCCACCAATCTTTTTTTTTTTTTTTTTTTTTTGAGGGGGCCACTCATTCTTGAGGCTGAACGAGGAGCTGGTCACAGAGTGATGTCAGGACGTTGTGTGATGTCAGCTGTTAAGTTGTGGGTGAACATATCAGACAACACAGCGATTCCTCAAACAGCTCTTTTTTATTCACAGGCCAGAACAGAACTGACCTGAAGGGTTCAGTCAGCCTGCTTATATAGAACTCCAGTATAATGTAACTGTAATAATTTTCTAAAACTATCCAATCACTGAACGTCACTTTTGATCCCTTATTTGCATAACTATCTACAGTATCCCCCTGCTGGCCCAGGGTGAGAACTTCAGTACATAACACCCCTCCCCACCGAGATAGGGCATTAGTTACAATTGTAATGGTTTCCTTATATACAGCACTACACGTAATGGTTCAATTAGGCACAAAAGCATATCGGTTACATTTCACATACTTCCATTAGACCAACAGTGTTACATGTCCAACAACATAGTCCTTTAAATAAGTTGGGTGCTTGGAAACTCTGCCAGACCGCCGGGGACTGGTATCCAAGTCCGCGGGGCCGCCCAATTCTTGCTGAGGCTGTGGCGCGACCCTAGGTGGCATTGAAACCAAGTCCCCTGGATCCGCTGCTGTGGGTGGAACCTCCACAAGTGGAGTTGGCGGAATGTCAGGCACGGAAGTGGTCTGAGTCTGTGGGAAGTCCGGCAGACCCTCTGAAGTGGCTTGGTTCGGCTCCATGCCCGCAGTTTGTGAGAGAGGTGTAGGTGGAGCCTCACCATCTGTAAGTGTCTGTTCCGGAGCCACGAGCGCAGTTGGGGGCACCACGGTTGTGTCCAAGTCCCCAACCCTGCGCCTAAGCTGGTCTATGTGCCGGCGCCACAAGCGTCCGTCTTTGAGTGCCACCTGGGACGAGCGAGGTCCAGTGACTCCCACTACTGTGGCTGGCACCCAAGGAATGTCCCCCACAAAGTTCTGGGCAAAGACCTGGTTTCCTGAAACAAATGACCGTGGCACATTGGCACAGCCTGGGGGTTCAGCCACAGCAAAGTCCAGGTGCAGCCGGTCGAGCGGGGACCTGAGGCGGCGGCCCATAAGCAGTTCAGCAGGACTCCGCCGTGTGGCCGCATGAGGGGTGATGTGTTGCACGAACAAGTATTCGGTGACCCGCTCGTGCCAGTCTCCCCGGTCCAGCCGCCCCAGTGCCTCTTTTGCCGAATGCACCATTCTCTCCACTTGCCCATTGCTGGATGGATGAAATGGTGCCGTTAGAGCATGGCGGATGCCCAGTCCCAAAAGGTTCCGCTCAAAAGTGCCTGACGTGAACTGTGGTCCGTTGTCAGAGACAAGGACATCAGGACACCCATGTGTCGCAAAGAGGCCTTGCAGCACCTGAAGGACA
Organism: Podarcis erhardii; assembly: GCF_964252035.2. Classification (NCBI taxonomy): domain Eukaryota; kingdom Metazoa; phylum Chordata; class Lepidosauria; order Squamata; family Lacertidae; genus Podarcis; species Podarcis erhardii. The sequence continues at coordinate 22,319,385 of NC_138504.1, forward strand.
GCCTCGGTAGTGGTGGAGGGCATCAGGGCCACCTCCAGCCATTTGGAATAGGCGTCCACCACTACCACCACAGCTGGCCAGCTGTGAAAGGGGCTGGCCAGATTGATGTGCACCCTCAACCAGGGTGTCTTTGGTGTCTCCCAGGTGTGTCCCTTAGCTGCTGGTTGTGCAGGCCTCAATTCTTGGCACGCTTGACAGGTGGAAACCCAGGCAGTGATGGCATCGTCCATGTTAGGCCACCAGACGGAACAACGAGCCAACGCCTTCATTTTAACGATTCCCGGGTCACCAATGTGCAGAGCCTCAAGGACGCGTTGATGGAGTCTTTGAGGAATCACGACGCGGTCTCCCCACAGCAGACAGCCACAATGAGCTGAGAGTTCGTGTTGTCTGGTTGCGAACGGCTGGAATTCTGATGCAAAAGACCCTTGTGGCCACCCCCTCCACACCCAGTTGAGCACAAGGCTGATGGTGCGATCCTGGGCAGATGTGGAGGCCACAGTGTTAGCCGATACAGGTGCTGCCGGAAGATCCTCAATCAGGAGGAGCGATGAAGCATGAGCCGGGTCTTCCACAAATGCTGGAAGAGGGCAATGGCTGAGGGCGTCGGCATGACCCATCGATTTCCCCAGGCGATGGATGAGCTGGTAGTGGTAGACAGCCTGGAAAACAGTCCGTCACAGCATGTGTGGTGAGAGGACTGGTGGAGTTGGTCGATCACCGGCGAGGAGGCCCAGGAGCGGCTTGTAGTCGGCGATGAGGTCAAAAGTCCTGCCATAGAGGTATTCATGGAACCTCTTCACTCCAGCCACAAGTGCCAGTGCCTCCTTGTCGAGCTGGCTGCAATTCCGTTCCGTCGGAGATAGCGTCCTGGAAAAGTAGGCGAGCGGTGCTTCTCTTCCGTCTGGAAAACGGTGACTAAGGACAGCGCCGATGCCAAAAGGTGAGGCGTCGCAGGCAAGGACCAGCTGCCTGGCTTCACTGTACTGTACCAGCACACTGTCTGATGAAAGGAGAGCCTTGACTGCGTTGAAGGCTGCCATCTCCCAAAGACCCCAGGACCAAGGTGTCTTCGTGCTGAGGAGTCGGTGAAGAGGCTCAGCCACCGTGGCTTTGTGGGGCAGGAACATGTTATAAAAGTTCAGCAGTCCTAGGAACGCCTGCAACTCCGTCTTGTTCTTTGGGATGGGGGCCTGCTGGATAGCGCGGATCTTGGATGTGGTCGGGTAAAGGCCGGAGGCATCGATCAGATAGCCCTGGAACTCCACCTGTGGAACGGCAATCTGGCACTTCTCCCTTTTTACCTTGAGCCCGGCCTCCTGGAACCTGGTCAGCACTGTACGAAGGCGCTCGAACAGCTGCTGGTGTGAGTCTGCGGACACCAAGACATCATCAAAATATGGTACCACACCCGGAAGCCCTTGCAGGAGACACTCCATAAGGCTTTGGAAGATGCCAGGAGCCACACTCACCCCGAACTGCAAACGGCGGCAGCGGAATGCCCCTCGGTGGGTGACGATCGTCTGGGCTTCAGCGGTGGCATCATCGACGGGCAGTTGTTGATAGGCTTGGGCAAGGTCCAGCTTAGCGAAGACCTCACCCTCACCCAGGGAATGCAGCAGGTGTTGGACAACAGGAACCGGATAAGCGTGCTGCTGAAGTGCCTTATTGATTGTGCACTTGTAGTCGGCACAGATTCTCACCGAACCGTCCGGCTTGACAGGTGTGACGATGGGGGTTTCCCACTTGGAGTGGTCAACTGGCTCCAAAACTCCTTGGGCGATCAGCTTGTCCAGTTGTTCGTCCACCTTAGCCTTGAGAACAAAGGGAACCCGGCGTGGCTTTAGCTTGATGGGGGCGACTTGTGGATCAAGGCTAAAGGAGATGGGCGTACCTGTATATTGACCCAAAGTGCCATCAAAAACCTCGGCAAAGTCTTTGACCAGACCCTCAGTCTCTGCGTTAGAGATGCAGTTGATGCCGGTGACTTCCAGGCCGAGGGCATCAAACCAGTCTAGCCCTAGGAGGCTTGGCTGCTGACCTTCGACCACCACCAGTCGGAGCAGGCCCGAAAAATCCTTGAAGGCAATCCGGAACTGGCCAACGCCTACCATAGGAATGTCGTTTCCCTGGTAGTCTCTCAGTTGTATGTGGTGAGAGTCAAGTTGCCTTTTGGACACTCTGGGTACCAGTCTTTTGATGGTGCTCCAAGACACGATGGACAGGGCAGACCCTGTGTCGATCTCCATGTCACATGGAGCTCCTTCAATGAGCACAGTGACGTTCAACTTGCGTCGCATAGGCGAGTCGGTTTGGCCAATCGTGGTTCCAGACGGGCAGTGGCAGTTAGTGAGAGCAAAACAGCTTTCCTTGGCGGACTGGAGTGAAGACTTGGACTTGCAAGTCGGTGGAGGGGGGATGTCAGACGGAGCCGATCGGCAGACCTTAGCGATGTGGCCCCTTCTGGAACACGTCCAACAGATGGCATCTCTGAATCGACACTTGGCACGGGAATGGCTGCCTCCGCAGCCGGCACATTCCGATTGGCCCTTGGACTTCTTTTGGAACTTCCTGCTCTCCCGCTTTGTCTGGTGCACGTCATTGTCTTCACTGGAGGATGCCTCATCACTGCTGGCCTCTTCATGATGCACTGGAACTGGCTTCCTGCTGCTGGACTTGCAGATCTCCTGGGCGGAGCATTCAGCAGCTTCCGAGGTCACAGCCACCTCAATGGCTTTCTGCAGCGTGAGGACTGGCTTGGCGAGGAGACGCCGTTGCAGATGGATGTCCCTGACCCCGCAGATGATTCGCTCCATCAGGGCATCATCTAAGTCTCGGAACTCGCAGTGCATTGCAGCCTGTCGGAGGGCGGTGGTGTAGTTGTTAATTGACTCCCCCTCTGCCTGGTTCCGGTGGTAGAACGCATGGCGGGCAGCAATCTTGGATGGCTTTGGCGTGTAGTGGTTGCGGAGCTTCTCTTTAATCGTGTCCCATGGTGCTGCCTGGACTGCTACAGGCGCAACCAATGCTCGGGCCGTCTCGAACACCTCAGGCCCACAGAGGCTGAGGAATAGGCCCCGCTTAAGCTCCTGTGATACTTCCGTCAGCTCATTGGCTTGGAGGTAGCAGTCGAACCGAGCGAGGTAGGAGTCCCATGATTCAGAGGCTGGTGCAAAAGGTGGTGGAGGCACAAGTGAAGCCATGGTTCCAATGCCGATGTGGATGCGATGGATGGAACACAGTGCTCTAGCCAGAACAGTCAGCTCTGAATTGGTTCTGTTCAGTGATTTCGCTCGGTGTTTCAGCTCAGTGATTCAGCTCCGCTCAGAGGGTGGCTGCATCTGGCTGTGCTCTGTTGTCCATCCATCCCACCCTTGTTGGCAGTGTTAGATTGTGGGTGAACATATCAGACGACACAGCGATTCTTCAAACAGCTCTTGTTTATCCACAGGCCAGAACAGAACTGAACTGAAGGGTTCAGTCAGCCTGTTTATATGGAGCTCCAGTACAATGTAACGGTAATAATTTTCTAAAACTATCCAATCACTGAACGTCACTTTCGATCCCTTGTTTGCATAACTATCTACAGTATCCCCTTGCTGCCCCAGGGTGAGAACTTCAGTACATAACATCAGCACATCGTGTTAGGTCCCCTCAATGTTCTTCGGAAGATGGTGCCTCTGACGTAGTTATTGTGGTTGGTAACTTTATCTTCTATGAATTTGTCTAACCTTTTAAAGCCATCTGAGTTGGTAGCCATCACAACCTTTTTTTGGAAGGTCATTTTAATTGTCCTCTTCTCTGCCTTCTCCTGTTTTGTGACTGTTGTTTATGAAATGGCACTAGAACGGTTCCTGGTATGTATATATATATTTAATGGAAGCAAGTGTGAGTGTTTGGTCTGGGCGGTTCCCAGAATGGTTCTTAAATCTAATATTTCTGTGCGTGGGTTTGGTGACCTGCAGCAATATATCACTAAAGTACAGACAAAATATTTTGTACAGCCCTTGACTTTCAGCTGATTTGAAAGTCAATGGAAACCAACATGACCCAGGAAGGCCCATGTGATGAGCAGCAATGATTCATCCTTATTCCCCCAATTAGCCATTGAAAGGGAACAAATATGGTACTAATGTTAGAGAGAACAGAGCAAGCAGCCAGTGGCTGTTTTTGATTGATTGAAAAGAGAGACAAATTGGGCTCTCTAAAAGGATTATTTTAGAGAGAACTTTGAGACATCCATTGCAGGCCTAATGCTGTTCATTTCCACTTCTACTCAACCTGCATAACTGTATAAAATAAAGTGTATGTATTTGAATCTCTGGATTTCTTGTTGATTTGCTTTTATGCATTTTTATATTGCTTGTTTACTGGGTTTTAGGTTGTGTTTTTGGGTGGCAGCCAATGCTATTCCAACTCAGAGTAGACCCATTGAAGTTAATGTGAATGACTAATGTAGTTCCATTGGTTTCAGTAGGTTTACTCTAGTTGGTTACAACCCTTTGTTTTAATGGTATATTTGCTTTTTGCCTGTACGCCACTTGCAGATTTATGAAACATTAAGCAGAATTTAAATGTTTTTAGATAAATAAATAGAAATATTGCTCTATGCCATTCATTCTCCAGTAACCTCATTCCCAGGAAACTAAATCCCAGAGTAAAACGCCCAGGGAAATACATACATGTGTACATACATACATATATACATACATAATTTTATTTGTATGCTGCCATTCCACAGTTCAAACCATGCTCAAGGTGGCTTAAACAAAAATACAGCACATAAGTTTGTGTTATCATTGTGGAAAATCTAATAATAATAAAAATACAGCACATAACTGCAACACAACAAAAGTAGTCATAAACAATAATTAAACAATTAAAAAATACAAACCAAACTGAACAATTTCCACATATATCGCGACAAGATCTAAAATAAAGACACAAAACCCCAGCAGCAGCAACCCCCTCTCCACAAGACCCCACAAACAGCACCCCAGCCCAAAAGTTTTCAGCCTGTCTCCTGAGCTTCTTGTTTGCTCCTCCCAGCCCTTGGGTAGCTAGAAGCCACTGCCCAGAGGTGTGAGCTGGAAGTCGAGAGCTAAAGGCCTCTTGACTCTCAGCCAGTGGATCAGCCATCAACTGAAAAATCCCTCTTGGTCCTAAACTGTGAAGAGCAGAATCTCCTCCAGAAACAAGATGAAGAGCAGCTATACTTCTGAGATGTGTTTTCATCAGCAAGCCCCAGCTTGAGGTGCTCCTCTCCTAGAGATGCCTTGGTGGTCTCTGATTGAGACATTCAGGAACAACAACTTGGTGGCAGCAACAGAGGTGTCACAGGTGGGTTCCTAAGGAAGGATAAGGGAGCAATTTTGGTGCAGGAGGCGGTGTTTAATTGGCTGCCACTGCATAGAAATTGAGAAACTGGATTTGACTCATCTTGTGCAGGTGTTTCAGGATGGAGACATAGGTTGGGCATGCTGCATGGAGAAGCTGTTTTCAATGGAGCCCAGCGATGGAAGTGTGCAGCTGTATTGAGGCAGCACCAGGTATTGTAATTTTGCATCCCCCAACAACTTTGTGCTGGGCACAGGTGTTTTAAAACCACTGTCATGTGTTGGTGTCAATCTGTTCTAATCATCCGTCTAGCCACAGCATTATGCATTAGCTGCATCCCAGACCGAAGAGTAGCCTCTTGTGCTCCCTCTATTCTCAAAAGAATTTCAATGCCTTTGACCCTTCTACTATCTCTGCTTAAGACACTTGCCTGTTGAATGACCTGTGTGGAAAAAGTGGCAGACAAAGATGCTTCGGAGGGGGCAGACAAACCAACCTTATGTAAGGCTTGCTTGCAGATTTCCCAGGGCTCCTTTTTTTAAAACAAGCTAAGGCTTATCCATCTTTCTCCATCAAAATACTCACCAGGCAGTAATCTTGGATCAAAATAGCTTTCAACTCATCATGTTACAGGAAGCATTTCTTAAAAAGAGCTTTTGATCTTGAAGGTGGGGTAGAAAGGAGATGGCTATGACAGGACCTACTATTTGCACTTTTCGGGAACAATTGAAGACATGTTTGCTCTGAAAGACTTTGTCAGCTGAATAAGTGGGCCCTTTACTATGAATGCCTACTTTGGATGGTTTTATTCTTGTTTTGGATGTGTCTGTTTTTAGCCGCTTTTGAATTATTTCCGGTGCAAATTGCCTTCAGATCGTTGTTTTGATCGAAACAGCAATAACAATAGCAATAGCAATGAAATTACCGTTTAATTTCATTTGTTGCCATAAGCATGAAACGCAAAGGCATCTACAATTGGGGGTGGGGAGCCTCAGAGCAAAGCCCCCATCCACAAAAATGCTTGTTACAGCACAGATGTTTATGACAACTAGGGACACTTCAAAGCAGCCTCCGGGCACAAACTATTGAAAATGTTAGGTTTCATTACTGTTAGCAGTAATATACCGTATTTTTCGCTTTATATGATGCACCAGACCATAAGACGCAGCTAGTTTTTGGTGGAAGAAAACAAGAAAAAAAATACTCTGAATCCCAGAAGCCAGAACAGCAAGAGGGATCGCTGCGCAGCGAAAGCAGCAATTCCTCTTGTTGTTCTGGCTTCTGGGATAGCTGTGCAGCCTGCATTCACTCCATAAGACGCACACACATTTCCCCTTACTTTTTAGGAGGGAAAAAGTGAGTCTTTCAGAGCAAAAAATACAGTAATCAACTGAGTACTGATGGGGATCTTGTGGCCTAAGAAAATGAATTGTTGCACTTTTATGCAAACTTTTACCCTAGTATATGCATTATGCACACTACTTGGCTGGACAACTGCATTGCAAAAATCAGAGAACTGTGAATTCCTAAAGATGGCTGTGTTTTGATTCGCTTATTGTGTCAGAAAGAACAAATTAGGTAGGCGCACATTTTAAATGCAAACTTTACAAAACTTCTCCCCCATCCCTAATCCTTGCCCTGGTTTCTCAATATGTTTTGCTGCCCCTATAGAATAGTATGTGAAGTTTGTTTTTTGGCTTCCTGGTGGGTAGAGCCACAGCCAGTTCTCCCTGCCTATGGAGGGTGGATGCTTCTGAGGTCCACAGCTATACTGTCTAGCTGCTTGACTCTGGAAAAGTTTGGCCTAAGTGCTCGTAGGCGTTGCTGATTTTATTAATTATCCATATTTCCCCCTAGCTGTTTTCTGTTGCACTTGACTATGTCATCAGCAGTAGTAATGGAGCATTCCCTGTCTCCTTGGTTTCAGCCCACGCAACTGGTTGAATACAGCAGCTCTGGGTAGCTCATTGTGTACCCAAAGGGCAGCAAAGCAATCTCACCTTTAAAACAAAATCTCATAAATGTGTCTGGAAATAGACAATGTACGTCATGTTTACTACTGTTCTGCAATGCATTTTCTGTTGGATTATACCTGATCAACTTGATGGAGGCTGTCTGACCAAGTTTTTTTCCTGTTTACTGACTTTAATGCTTGTAGACCACTAGATGAACTTGGGTCATGTGATAGCCTTTCAAAACGTTGCCTGGTGCTGTTATTATTTTACTTAGCATTTAATTTATGTTTTAGCACAAGGACAGGGAAACCTGTGACCTTCCAAGGATTTGCTGCAACCCGACTCTCATCATCCCTCACCACTGGCCATGTTGACTGGGATTCATGGAAACTGAAGTCCCAACAACATCCATTTATTATTTAGAGCATTCAAATGTCCTAGTAATGTGGGTTCCCCCCTAACAATTAAAGCTGAACATTAAGAGG